>NW_026262681.1:857500-2057500 GCF_021869535.1 Mytilus californianus
CGTGTAGCAGTCTGTAACACCAAAGCCTGAACGTAAAACACAAAGGAAACCATCTTGAAATGACCTTGACATCGACCAATCAGATCTCTAGTTTTATTTCATTCAATAACAATAACAACAACTTGATTTGACAAGCATTAAGCTCATTTACGAGATAAACGGAATAGTGTTAACAAGAAAACAAATGAGCATACATTTAATTAAGATGATTTAAATAATCACAATCATCTCAGACAAAAACGAATAAAATGATTAATATTAATTACCTTCGTATTATCTGAATCCACCAAATTTAGAACGTCCTTGATTTACGTTTTGTCGACGAAGTTAAAATTACCGCCAACTGAGACTTAACACCGTGTCATATTAGTCACAGCCGTTATACAATATTCCTGCGCTTTTTGCAATTTGGCAAATGTAAACGACTTGTAATTAGAGATTTTCGGCGATTAAATATTTCATACAATTGTTCTTTGACATCTTAGCCAAAAGCACAGGGGATAATAATCTACATAAGGGTTTCAAGCGAGCACTACTTTCTATGTGCAACTTCAAAACTTTTGGGTGGTTCGACGATCATTTAAGGTTTTTCTGGTCATATTTTTTGTATTCCAGAATAAAAAGTATGAAAAAAGTGTTCAATTAGTTATAAATAAGATAATAGCCAGCCAGATAATAACAGTGGCACATATTTCAGCATTTATTGGGTAGAACACAAATCTAGGGTGCTCGCATAAAGCAGCTTAACTGCTTAAAAATACATGATATAAATATTCACAGAGAGCTAAGAATGTGGATACAGGCTCCTGGGAAGACCAACACTATACTAGAAAATAATGATATTACGTCTTCTAAATGTTAGAATTAGTAAAGAAATAGTAATCACCTTTATCTTTTCCTCTGATGAACTTCCCACCTATACCTCCACCTTTTGGCAGATCAGGTTTCTTTCTCTCACAGGCAAGAGACACAGAATACTTCATCTTTGTTGACCACTCCTTCCTAAAAGTATCAAACAGTCTTGTATCGGCACATACATCTATTACAGTAAGTGAACTTTGTGTAGATGTAATTCCTGACTGATCTGGTTCAAAGTCAAATGTTCTTTCCGTATAATCAACATCTTTTTCAGAATCTGAAATATCATCTTCACATTCCACTTGAGAAATCTGATGTTTAATTCTCTCAAAATCGGATGTGACATCAGCTGTTTTTGTTTTCTTTGATGCTGTTGTATTCTCCTCCTGCACAACCGATCTTGCAGACTTATTTCCTGCTTTCCCTCTCCTTGGCGTCAATTTCAACTTATTTGGAGTCATTCTTTTAGAGGTCAAATGAGGTGACATGCACGATGCATTATTTCCTGGTGGTGTTGGTGGCAACAGGTCATTTTCTGTACTTGTATTTCCATTACTACTACACTTTAAATCCTTCTTGGAATTTGAAAGGCTTGCTACAGCTTTATTTGTTTTAAGATTATTAGATTTTGATATTTTATCATCTTTATTTTGATTCATATCTCCTTGCAGTGAAATTTCTACAGCTGAAAATGAATTCATATTATCCAGAAATGCTAATGTTCCTGGGCTTAATTTACTTTTCATTGGTTTTCTGTTTGTTTTCTGTTCTTTGACAATTTTACTGTTGTCTGCCATTATTTCTACATTTCCCACAATTCTATTCTCTTCCTTGTCCTTACTGCCAACCTTATTTACAGGTGATTCATCATTTAGAACTTTCTCAACCATTGACAATGTTAAGGAGTCACTCAGTTCATTATTCTGTGTTGCCATTGGATGCTGATTTTTATTGTTGTCATTTCCCTGAAAAGTTGATGAAAATGTATCACCCATTTCCATGGCAACAGCTAAGTCCTCCTGCAAATTGTGATACTGAGAGACACCATTAGGCAGCTGCTTCTCATGCTCTTCAAAAACCCTTTCCTGTCCACTCTGAAAAGGAATATGTAAATCTTGGTAGGATTCGTTTTGTGGGATCTGACCTGATTCCTCAAATATGTCCTCTGAATTAACATACATGCATCGCTCGAAGTTACTAGCAGCAATTAAAACTACAGATTCATCATGACCATTTTTCTCAATGTAAGCCATCTTTGGTGATGCATCATGGGTAGCTGCTAGTGGGACTGACATAGCAGTCTTGCATGGTGGTTCTCCAACAGGACTTATTTCAATGATATCACAATCAACTGTTGGAGATGTCGATTTGTCCTTAGTTTTCATAACTGTTTGATCATCACTTAATTTTGGTTCATTATTACAATTTCTTTGGAATCCTTTTTCATTTAAACTCTTAGCTTGCATAGCATTTGTATTGTTCCCATTTCTGATGATGTTACCTTCATTTTTGTCTTCAGTATACCCTAAAAGACTTTCAGAATTGTTTTCATGATGGGAAAGTTCCATAGCAACTTGAGTGTTTACACAGAAACTATCTGCAAATTCATCATGACCATTGTCAGTATTTTCATCTCTTTCCAACTCTATAAAGTTTCCATTTTCATTATTTGAATGTATTTTCTGATCACTGGTTCTTTTCCTGTCTAGATTACATAACTGCTTTAAGTCTGAGTCATAGGAAAGTTTATCCTTTGCATTTTCATTTGTGTGATGTTGTATGGCAAATGGCTGACATGATACTTCAAATTCCTGGGTTAAACCAATGAACAAATCTTCACTTTCTTGTACCTCATTAATTTTTCTTTTATCACTCACAATGTAAATTCCATTCGAGAACTCACCAAGCTTTTCACTTCCAATATTTAATTTGATATTTTGAACTACTGGTTGATCATTTCTCTTTTCAGTTATATCATTTGGAGGGTTTTCATGTCTCTCAGTTTCAAGAATGTTTAGATCATTTATGTTCTTGTCGATGTTTTCAACATTTGTACAATGTTTCCCAATTGTAAAATTTATTTGTGAAAAATCTTCTAGATCATTAGTCAAATTACAGTCAAGGTCAACTTGCATTTTTTCCTCACCTTTACCAACTTCATGATGAACATCAGCTTGTATTGTTACAACATTTTTGCTCACATTTTCAATTTCCACATCTACTTTATTTGGAACAATTTGACATGGACGGCTGCTTTCAGTCTTACTTACTTCCCCATTGTTCGTATTGCTCACAACTGTGTCAGTTTTTTTCACTGTAGACTTTTCACCAGTTTCATTTAAATTTGATTTTATTTTCTTTCCAGAATCATGCTTTTCTAAGACAGGTGGATTTACAACAACCTGACCATGCAGCTCATCATTTGCTATACTAGAATTTGCCGATTTCAAACTCCGTCTTTTCAAACCTGTAGATGAACGCCTTCTTCCTTTACTAGTTCTTCTTCTATGAAAACTATTAGTTGATGTCTTTTTCTGCGTTAAGCTGTTTTCAGAATTTGAAACATTTGGAGTCACCAATACACTTGATCTTTCATTTTTATCTTGGTGAGTTTTATTGACAGAATCCTGATCATTTTTCCACTGAATTCCAAGACCACCAAGTTCCTCTTGTATGAGTGACTTTGCCTCACTAATAATAGTCTCAGCTGCTTCAAGTTCTGTCACACCTTTACGACCAGTCAGCCAAATACACCTGCTGCTTTGTCGTTGTGCTGCTTCATATTCTGTTTCATTTTCATGCTGTTTCTTGCTGAAAATTAGAGTCAAAAATGGGAATTTTGATTACTCCCTATATACTATTAACCAAATTATTTTTGCAGATACTTTTTCGACCCCATTTCTTGCTGACTTTGCAGGGATTTCTTGTGATTTTTCTCACTTGGTTAAATTTTTCATATTAGAGAAGATCCAGGTTTGGCATACTTGCAACAATTTATATCCTGAATATTTTTCTATTTGCAAAAGCCCCTTTAATAGATCACTCGCTCTACTGTATTTGGGTGCTGATCTTGAACCATTACTTATCAAGTTCAATTTAAAGATTCTACCCACCTATATAAATTGTTTCTAAATAGTCCTCTATAATAATAAAAAACCTTTGAAATGGAGCAGCATTCTTCAGAACCAATTCAACATCAACCTCAGTAGCATTAGCCAGTGCTGTTACAGTATGGTAACCAGCATTGTAAAGGACCCTGGCTCTCTGGCCATTTAATAATGTCAATCTGACCAAATCACACAGCTCTCTCTGTATACCAAATGTTAAACGATTCTGGAACTGAGAAAGGATCAACTCTAGGTTATGCCATCCAAGACGTGCACAGAAAACAGTAACCATACCTAAAATATATAAATTTGTTCAATGGCTATACAATAGCAAACACTCTGATAAGGGTTATTTCATTGAAATAAAGTTAGGAGGGTAGGAAGGGAAATTTATTTTTGGACATGGGCCATGTTTGTTTGTTCATTTGATAAAAGTATAATTACTCCAAGAAAGTATGTTCATTGTTGGGGGATTTGAAAGTCCCTTACTACCCTCCAACATCTGTTTTAATCAGATACTGTGGATTCATTTATTTTCATTGGTACCAATTTTCGTGGATTGAGGAAAACTTGCACTTTCGTGGATATTTAATTTCATGGTTTTTCAAAAGTCTGCATATATTCATAAAGCAAATTTGTAGTTCGTTGAATAAATCAATTCGTGGTTTCCACTAAAATTGGTATCTAACGAATAATAATGAATCCACAGTAATGTCTCCTTTCATACCTCCTTTCTGCAAAATGTTTTAAAATATTTTTTCTAAAAAATTGCTTTGTTTTATTCTGTATAAAGCAAATGTTTCATATTTTTTCCCTTTTTTTAACTAAGTCATTTAACTATGATGTATCATTTAGCATGCCTTTTTTGATGATGGTCTCCCCAGATATTTTAATAAGTATCATGGCATAGTGAAAATGTTCAAATAGTTGGTGATATCAATAACATCAGGGTAAAATAAAATTGTACATAAAACCTAAGGGAAATTCATTTCAGATTGGATCTAGGTAAAAAAACTATAGGATCAGTTATTCCCTGGTACTAAATGTCATATGTATATAACATTACATTAACCACTTTTCTTTAAACACTACTGTTTTATGAACCACATAAATTAATTACCAGTTGAACTTCCAATATATTTGAATATAATTCATTAATTACCAGTTGAACTTCCAATATGTTTGAATATAATTCATTAATTACCAGTTGAACTTCCAATATATTTGAATATAATTCATTAATTACCAGTTGAACTTCCAATATGTTTGAATATAATTCATTAATTACCAGTTGAACTTCCAATATATTTGAATATAATTAATTAATTACCAGTTGAACTTCCAATATATTTGAATTAATTAATTACCAGTTGAACTTCCAATATATTTGAATATAATTAATTAATTACCAGTTGAACTTCCAATATATTTGAATATAATTATTTTGAGTCAACATAATACAACCAAACTGTCAAGCTAAACAAACAATATATTATTTAGAGTCAACTTATGTACAGTGACACATAGTTGATTGTCAATAGGAGTCTGGACTCTGGAGGATAGTTGTCCCATTGTCAATCATATCACATCTCCTTATTTTATATTATACAATACAAACATACTGTTATAAATGCTTAATGTGTCAATACAAACCAGCAAAAGTAGCAGCTGACTGTTGTAATGACTGCAGCTGTCCTTTGTTACAATTATATTTCCTGGCCACCTCAGGAAGAGGAACCTCATGTACCAAATCATGTAATATAAGAGATGTGTAAAATCTTCTATGGATTGCCAGACTTCTCATCTGGGTCTCAGTTTTGGTCAGAATCCTTCCCCTGATGGCACGAGCTATGAAGCTCTCTTGTACCCCAACAAGCTCTGCTACTCTTTTCATGCCAACAGATAAGCTTTCCCAGAGGCAATAGTATTGGTACCAGTCTAAACTGCTACCAAAGTCCATACTATAAATAGGGGTTACCTGTAAATTATGGATAAATATGAACCAGACATTTTGACTGACTCTTTTGTTTTCTCCATTTTCTGTTGTTAAAATATATCTATTTGAAACATATTAGTTTGAATTATAACCTTATTCAGACCATAAAAGCCACTTATTACACTTAACATGCTAAGCAAAAGAATCAAACTTTCATATATACCAATATCCATTTTGCTTTTACTTTAGTTCATACTTTTTCATTTTTGGTTTTTGGTTAGGTTATTCTAATACTATAACACTGTACTTTTTAAAAAAAATCTTGTCAATATAAATGTAAAACAAGCAGTTCTGTCAAGTGTCATACCAAGTAAATAATATGAAGTTCATTTTCTAGGACAAAGCATTGCCTAGCTTTCTGTAACTCAGCAAACACCACCAATCCTTCACGTGGAGATAGTGATGAAGCTAAAACAGCTGACCCCAGTTGTGTTGGACAAAATCTTTCTTCTTCCTTCCCATCAGCCATAGCAACCTTTTGTAGGCATACAAACTCATTTTCCTGTAGGAATTTGACACAGGCTGCAATCATGTCTTCATTTGCATTGTCGTCTGCTGAGATAGCAGCAGATAACATGGTACAGGATGTATACAAGGCAACATCTGCTGGGACAGTGGCGACACCACTTACAACAATCTGGAAGAAAGATATTAAAATTTCACAGGACATGTTCATACATGTAATGGTCTGTAAAACTCAGATCAGGAGATTGGGAAATTTTGGTCAGGAGTTTAGACCTCAAAGCAGGAGGTTTTTTATCGACATAAATTTTGTCGTAAAAGTAACCGTCTGATGTAAAAATTGTCTTTTAAAGTGTTTTTTCTTCAATCTTCCATCTGAATGTAATTTGTTTCAAGTACCCTAGTGATTGATATATCATTTGAAAGAAATATTTAGAAGATTCTGTTTCTTGCTTTGTTTTTGATTGTTGAATGTTGACTGCCCATAAAGAAAGTAAATTTTTTGTACTATGATTACCTTTTCTTTGAGTGCTAAGAGAAAATTAAAGTCTATTGTTTTATTCATGCCCCCTCATCTTTTTTTATTTGTACTCAATGTCATTGGCAAAGAAATATAAGAAAGAAATATGCTACACATTTATAACATGATAAATAGATGATAGTTTTTAAGCATTAAATAGTAATTTTGCTAGAAACCTTAAGACTCATTGTTTCAAACACTGTAAAATATATTAGCTATTAAAAAAAAGTCTTTATTATATTGACAATTGTTATTTAATAACTGATGCACTAGTCTATGAACACTGGGTCATGAAATAAGTACAAGCTGACTTGGCTGCCTTCAATACAATTATATACTAAAGTAATCCGGATCCTGGTAAGAGTTTGTGTAGTTGTTTATCTCAACACTGTGAAGGTTGTAAATTGTCTTTGAGTCAATGTTTTTCTGCTGTGAGATTGGATTTTCTTGAGAATGTTGCAGGTCCTTTAATGTCCGCATTGGAGTGTGAAATAGCTAGTTTAACTTTGCTGATCGAGTTGAAAGTTTATTTAATGTTTTTTTCTGCATCAAAACCTTCCGATCAATGTTTTGTCTTTTGAAAACATATTCCACATTTCTATCATTGCCAGTATTTACTTTTAATCATCCTTGGTGTGTGCCATAAACAGAAGACAGATCGAGTGATTGATATCCTATCACCTGTTTATTGTTTAATCAAACTGTTATCACTTGTTAATTAGCCGCAGCTGTTATCACTTGTTAATTAGCCGTGTATGTTCTATACACTCAGGTTTTTACGTCTTCAATAATAAACATTTGTAAACATCGTAGTAAAAATGGCGACTTCAAATTTTCATTCATGATTTTTTTATACTTGATTTTTTTCTCTTCAACGGGAGGACGGGAGGAGACCCCTGAAAACGGGATTATTGTACTCTAGTTGGGAGGTTCACATGTATGCATGTTTTCTATTAATATTGAATCTAGAGAGAATATCAGTGATGTAAAATTTTGATATATCAAAAACATAGGTATGCATGATAACATGAAATAAAGAACAATACTTTCATAGTAATCAACCAATTGACAAGAAAGAAAGTTTCTTTCATGTACGTATACTGTACCTGAATTCATTTAAACATTAAGATTCAAATAATATTGAATTATTATAATGTTAGTTAGATGGTTTTAAATCAAGTTTCATGATTTTTGGTCAACCATGAAATTTCAAAGCGTCATTCCCTGTTTTCAGATGTGGAAAATCAACAATGGATAAAAGATATGTTAAGTCTTAATATGCATTACTGTGAACCAATTTACACATAATTTATGTTAAGCCTTTTTTAGCAGACAACACGATGATTTTATTTTATGATTTTCTAATTTTCTTGATGTATTTATATATGGGAGGTTTCAAGTTTAACATATTCCCAACAATTTTTATTCTCATTATTCTTCTACTCACGAAAATAGATCACTTGTTGGTTGTCAATGCGATATATCCAACCAATGTGATCAAACATCTTGAGGATCTATGAGGACTAAATCTGACTTAATGAGGAAATGGAAAAGTGGTATGATTTTTTAATTCATGACACTAAATTCCTACACACAATTAACCAACTGCAAAGGAACAGTGCTTTCATTGCTGTTCTTCTTCACAAAGTCACAGTGAGGCCTTCAACACGAAAGCAAGGCTCACTCTTCAGTGGAAATTTAAGACAGTCCCATTGAATGAATCTACTGACCTCTAAAATTGCTCTTTTTAAACTAGAGCTGAGTTCCTGTCCCTCCCTACTGACCAGACAACTTTGAACAGGAGGTAAGGAGGAGGATATCAATGTTACAGCTTTATCTCTCTCGTTTGGTCGGCAGATTAGAATACTCTCTCCTGAAAAGAAAACAAGACTAATTATCAAATCAGGTACATAATATTATGCAAATAGAAATTAAGCATGCAAAACGTTTCATAAAAAATCATAAAGCTTAATTGTTTTCTGTTTCTTCAAAAGGTTGTTTTAAAGTCCCATATTCAAAGAATAACAGGATGTATACACATTAATGAATACTTGCAAACATCTTGATGCATTAAGTTTATTTCAAAGCAAATCAGGAGTCCTTCCTTTTTCAATTGCTCTAAAAATTCACCAACCATTGCCCTTCTCATCTGCTTTCAAGAATCAAAAGCTTGATAAACAGTTTTACAGAGTTCCCATATTACAATATGTCAAAATAAAAAAGTTCATCAGTTGAATGGTTCAAAAGTTATTGCACAGAACAGCTGGAGCCACCAATCCAGCAGCCTTCCTAAACACTGGTCATACAACCACAAATCAATAACCAGTTTCTGTCAGAAAACCTGATTAAAAATGAATTCATTTGAATGCACAATTTACCTTCAGTATCAACTCCTTTTCTTCCAGCTCTTCCAATCATTTGTTTATATGTTAAAATATCAATGATCTTGCCAGCATGGAATGTAGGTGACCTTACAATCACTCTACGGGCAGGTAAGTTTACTCCCGAGGATAGAGTTGATGTGGCTATCAGAACTTTGATGATTCCCTGTCTAAAACTTCCCTCGATAATGTCTCTCTCATCAAAAGTCAGACCTGAAATGAAACAGTCAAAACATTTAACTAACTGGTATTCACATATCCTTGTTACAAATATTTGTAACATAATCTTGAGCTGTCTAACTAAAGATAACCAATAAAAGGATCTTAACTTTTGGACATGAGCATCATCAGACAGCCAGAGAAAATAAGTTTTAAGTTTAAGGTTTTTAGTACTCAACCCTCCCACTTCTAAACTGGGTCATTGAAACAACAAAAGGTTTATAAAAAAAAAATATATCTGTATAAAAGATGTAAATACTGTATGTCACAGAAGTACTTTTATTATCAAAACACTAGTACTGAGCAAGTGTTTAATACTGCATATCAAAGGCACAGAAGTACAATTTTATTATCAAAAAGCTAATAATCTCTTGTTGAAAGATCTCTTAACCAAAGCAGTATGATGTTTCATTTTACATACAGCTGGTCACTGAAAACAAATATATTTATAGATCAGTAACAACTGGTTCTATTTTTATTTCTTAGGTGAAAAAAGTATCAGTGCACAACAGACTGAACATAATTTTTATAATCTTTTATGAAAAGAATTTTAATAAAAACATAATTCAATAATGTAATGTGGATCACAGATCTTCATCTTTCATCTGGGATTTCCTTTACTATCGATCTTATTTGACCCTGTTATTTTGCAATTAGGATATTAGCATGCTTCCCTTAATTGCATGATTTCCTCTTACAAATAGGCTATGCAAATAACTCAATATACTGTAGTAAGCTGTAATAGTTCCAGGCATAATAAAGCATAAAAAAATTCAAATGAGAAAACCAACTGCCTGTAGAAAATCAAATATAGCAGACAGCAACCAAATAGCAACACTGAATTACAGGCTTAGGTTTAAGACAGGGGTATACAGTTTGTGGTTGGGTTAAACATGTCTTATTTGTAATGACTTTAGAAATAAAAATAAAAAGTATACAAGAATAAGAATAATGAATACAGTATATAAATTTAGATTGTAAACCTGCATGATGGTAGGCCACACCAAATGGTACTGTTCTGCCAAGTGTAGTATCCAGACCTACTGGTGTCCTCTTCAACTGTTCTACAACATCCATTAAACTGTTACCATTCAGTGGTAAAGGTAGTTCTTCCTTCTCACCTTATAAAAGAAAACAATTGAACATATGTGTAAATAGAACTCTGTGTCAAACCTTCATCAATTAAGAAGAAAAGCTTAGCCTATTGTTGATTTGATATAATCTTTATGACACAATTGTTAAGTATTTAGCATAGTTTCAAAAGTTGCAGCTTCATAGGCCTATTTAACTGGAAAGTTTTCTCCCTTCTGCTACAAAAAGGTATTTGTAAAGATCAAATATTTGGATTCAAAAAAATTTAAAAGAAATCTTTTATTATTTTTTGTGTACCAGTTAGCTTATCACCTTGTAAACAACAGCATATTAAAGTGCTAAAAACAACACACCATTTTGAGGTTTTGAATTCCTTAAAATCATGTAAAACTCTTTGGCTATGGACTCTGACAGCTTTTCACACCAGTTCTTGGTTGGACAAAATATCAAAACTGAATGACCTCCCTTCAATGTTTCTAAGCACAGAGGTATCACATGATCAGAGTCATCTTTAAAGGTCATGGTCAAATCAACATCCCTAATTTTCACTAGGGAACTATCATACAGAGCTGTACCAATCTTCACACATTCTGTTAACGGCACAGGTCTATAATCTGTATGATACAATTCAGCCTTCAGCCATTTGGCCAAGAGATCTAGATTTGGTAGTGTGGCACTCATTCCTACAATCTGCACACCATTGATAACTTCTGTAGATCTGAAAAAAAATTGTTTTTATCATGACTGTGAAGCTTCTATCAGATATACAATTTTGTATTCAAGTTTATGAGTTTGTATTGAATTTTTATTTATAAAATAAAATAAAAGAGAACAAATGAGAGCAATCTTACCAGATGACTGACCATACCTTGGTAATAAAATGTTGCAAAGCATTTTTTCTTATCATTTTTTTTTATATAACATTATATTTTATTCATCAAATCTTGCTTGATATAAAAACCATCAAGATTTCAAGCTTCACTTGATGTACACTGTTACACTCCACTGACTACCCAGGGAATAATCAGTTGATTAGACTTATTGACATACATGTATACATTTTTGTTTAGAAAACACTAAAATAACACTACCGTAATTGGGCTTGTATAGTTCGCACTGGTACATAGTCCGCACCCCCTTCTCCCCACAAAATATCAGGTAAAAAAACTTTTTGTAACTGTTAGAAAAGGTTAATGAAACTCCGGTAATTTTAAATCGTGTGTGGTCGTTTGTGATATTTTCTTGTAAAAACCTATTTTCCATCACCAAACAGAAGCTGAAACTGCTTTTAAATGGTTCTAAAACACTTCACGCTGGTTAAAATAAGTCTAAATCACACAAAAAACAATTCAGAAACTTGTGTATGTTTAAACCGGAAGTTTGAAAGGCACGTGTAAAAGATGAAAAAACCCAGTGAGAGTCGAAATCCGTACATAATAGATATCACTATAATACGACTTTGAATGTAAAACAGTTCCCTCCTTATGTAAAACAGTGTTTAATATATCTATCACATTAATGTTTGAAGGGTCTTAAGCTAATACAAAACATATTTGTCAATAGGAAACACCAAAACGGAACGAATAATAACCAATTACGTTTTGTAGTTTACACATCATAAGCTGGTTTACGGTTGTCTTTTTTAACTTTTTTTATACGATTTCATTCAAGCAGATACCAGTTTATATTTAGCAATGCATTGAAAAGAAAAGAGAATTTTGTAATGAAGCATTTAATTTTTAAATTTATCAGGATTAATTTGATATTGAATAAAAATAACTTATTAATATGGATTGGGTAAAATTATTGGTTTGAAAAATGATAAGAGCGCCCTCTACAATGTCAATAACAAACATGGCGGAACGTAAACAAACCACATCGCGAAATTGAAATTTTCTCTCTTATTTCTTGCTTATTGTACTCTATAGTCCGCACCCCTGCTGTCAGGGTCAATTTTGGAGAATAAAACCGCGAACTATACAAACCTTTTAACGGTACTAAAAAAAAATTATTCATTGCTTATGTTCCTTTTAATTGTTAGTAACATTGGACTTGTTATCTTATGTCCATTACTATTGGTGTCTACTCTATTATTATATTCATTCACAAAAATTCTGTAAACGTCATCTATATTTTTTGTTTTCTGCTCAGATTCATAATCTGACTTATGTAAAGAAAAACTAAGTATTGTAATTAAAAAAAATTTATTGAGTAACACTTCTTGTCGGTGATTTTGTATCCAAATATTAGATGTTGTAGCATTTTTTCTTATTCTTCAATATCATTTTAAATGAAAATCTGATGTATTACAAAAATTGTTTGCTTGCTGTAAATCCCAGCAAATACAGATTTTAGAAATTAGAAATTAAACAGATATTTACAACTCTGCAGCAATTTTCACGACATGATTCCTTAATTATAGCAATCAATGATGTGCAAAATTATGAATTATCTCCCTTTGTTGGATTTTCCTACTCAATTTTCACAAGCTATTTCTGTAACTTTGGATCATCAATTAAAGATGAATACGATTTCATAATATAACTATACACACAAAAGCACAGAGAGATTTATGAGGTTTTTATCTGTATTGCATAAATTGCACAAATCACAAAATACCACAGCTTAAAATAGCAACAACTGGGTCTTTGAAATCTTACTGGTTGCCTTTGTTCATCTGTTCCTTTTCCTTTCTCATTACATAGCAAATCTTAGTCAGCATAAGTTCCAACAGATAGCCTCTGTGGGAATCTCCTACCAAATGTAACTCATCTACAACTATAATTCCTGGAATAAAATAAATATAATTGAAAGTCAGTAGCACTAGCTGCACTGCCATTGGTATAGCAGGATTTACATGTATTGCGATTTTAAAGCAGAATAAAATTTTGTTTGTTACAGTTTGTTTTTTATCAAAACAAATATTTGCTAGTGAACTTTATTACTATCCAACATCTGACACCTGAGTAAAAATGTATTATCATGCCTCTACGACTTTAAGTTGCTATAATATGAAACTAAATGCAAAATCAAAGTCACTCATACACCAAATGCAGGCCAATGAAATATTGTTTTTAATGGAACTTCATTTACTTTATAAAAACAAGTCAGTTGACAAAATATTCTTCTCTAACCTGTAGTTGCTTAGATTTAAACCCTATCACAGAACATTTTCAGTGTCTTTTTAATTGTAGAGATCAGTTATTGTGGAGTGAGTTATCCTTTGTGATTTTTGATCATTTGAATTAGGGAAATGTTTGAAGTTTTACACAATTCTTGAAATGGTGACCCTGAAGTAAGGACTCTGTTGTTCATTATTTGTGCTTGATACTTTATTTTTGAAAACTCATTCCATTCTGGTTGCTTGATACATTAAATTGAGCTTGCTTTATGGAGTAATCTCATTTGTACAAGTGCATTCATATATATGGGAACTCTCTTCTTAAATGCCATTAAGGGACTTCAATATGCATTCTATATTTATTGCTTAATTAACTAATCTCACTGGTTAAATCTCCTGTCAGAATGATAAAATTAGTTTATTGGTAGTTGGTGTTTAAAGCCACTTCAGCACCTTTGGCTATATTCTTGCTTAACTCTATCTGAAAATATAAGCTAAAGGTTTTCTTCAAGGGCCATAAGGTAATTCTGCATAACAGTCCTGAAGTATTTCATTATTTATAAACAGTGACTGAGTGTTCATAATTTCTATGGGTTGTTGGGAGTTTGTGATAAAATAATAATAATGTAACATTGTTTATTAACATAAAGGTACTGCACATACCCAGCTTATCTAATTCTTTATGTTCCAGTAACCTATTAATTAGACCATTTCCTTTCTCTATTGTACAAACTGCTACATCAACAGATTTGAGGCCTCCAGGAGGGGAATGACTTCCCATAAAACCACTCACTCGGATTCCAGCATCTTGGTAAAGTTGCTGTTGATAATACAAACAGACTGTAATTGCAAATAATGTTTACATAGCTTCATTTTGAGACCTCATATTAAGACATGAGCCAATGCCTTACCCAAAGAGATATTTTGCTTCAATGTGTGGGCATTCCAACAGAAAATTTTGAGAGTTTTCATATCTTAGAAAAAAGATGCAGTCTTCATGTTACATGATATATCATGTACTAAGAGTGTTTTTAAGTTTTGAAAACATATGTTGAGGAAAAGACATTTTGAAAGTGTGTGATTTTCCATTCTACAATTTTATTATTATATTTTTGGATAGAGCAACTTTACTCAGACTGCAACTAGGTAAACTGAATGATTTTTGCTACTATGGTTGTTATGCTCTTTGATTCAGATTACCAAAGGAAAAAATTGAAACAAAAATTCGTAAGGGTTCCGCGGAACCCAGTGTCTCGCCTACTTTTTGCTGTTAATCACAGGCTCAGCAAAAATGAGGAAAAAAATTAATAAAAATATTCCTCTCTATACTATCTTTTGATTGTAAGTAGCTTCTGTCCAAGTTTGGTAAAAATCCAGGATAGTTTATGAATCTAATAAATGTTTTAAAAACTTAAACTGCAGACTGTATGTAATGTTAACTGGAAGAAAAACTAAGTCCATTTATAAGTAAAATACGGAAAAAATGGAACAAAATTTCCTTCTAGATACTAGCTTTTAATCATAAACAAGCTTCTGTCTAAGTTTGGTACAAATCCAGGAAAGTTTAAGAAAGTTGTTCAAATTTTAAAAACTTTAACCACAGAGTGAATGTAATGTTAACTGGCAGAAAAACTAAGTCCATTTATAAGTAAAATACGGAAAAAATGGAATTTTTTTTTACAAAATTTACTTCTGGATACTATCTTATGATCATAAACAAGCTTCTTTCTAAGTTTGGTAGAAATCCAGGATAGTTTAAGAAAGTTATTAAAATTTCAAAAACTTTAACCACAGAGTGAATGTAATGTTTCCTGGCAGAAAAACTAAGTCCATTTATAAGTAAAATACGGAAAAAATGGAATTTTTTTTTTACAAAATTTACTTTTGAATATTATCTTATGATCATAAACAAGCTTCTGTCCAAGTTTGGTAGAAATCCAGGATAGTTTAAGAAAGTTATTAAAATTTCAAAAACTTTAACCACAGAGTGAATATTTGTGGACGCCGCCGACGACGACGACGCCGACGGAATGTAGGATCGCTATGTCTCGCTTTTTCGACAAAAGTCGAAGGCTCGACAAAAATGAAATAAATCCTTGAGAATGCCTTTATGATATCAAAAATGTCCATAAAGAAAGAGATCAATGTGGTGTCAATGGTCATTTTGTTTTCTTTATGCAGATAACTATTTTAAACATTTCCCATTCGCAGGGTTTTTTTACCTTATAGGATTGAACGCCTTTTTAAAGGAATTTATTGGTGTATAAACTCGACCAATTCACTCACAAACAAATAAAAGTCCGAAGGACTTTTATTATATGTTTTGTGAGTGACTTGGTCCAGTTTATACACCAATAAATTCCTTTAAAAAGGCTTTTAATCCTTATAATTCTTTAAGATTGGAGATAAGGAATATATTTTTCCACACTAGTAACCTCTATCACACGTAAATTGTATATTTGTGTCATTGAATAGGCCTGGGGCATGAATTTATTTGTTTTTGGTTATTGCAAAAATATGTACTCAATGAAATTTGCAATCTGTTAAAAAAATAAACTACAAAAACTCTTATTATCATTCAAATGAATGTTTTTGTGTTGATTATTTAATTTAACGCGATCAACGTGCAGTGAAAATAAATTTTGTTAACGTCGGTGTTTTTATCGCCGCCATCTTGTTAACATTGGTTACGAAAAGAAGTTCGGTCACCGTCGCATATCGAAAAATAAACAACGTCAAGATCAACTAGCGGAAGTCGTCTCGACCAATCATATCATCGTATTCCCTAATATGCAATTCATATAAGAATTATTTCAAAATATAAAATGCCTACAATATCTCTTTCACATAAACTGTCACAGAGATATGTCTGCCTATTTGTTATTTTGATAATGCAAATGTTAAAATTAAAATAGCAATACTTTAACATGTAAGTTATGCAAATATTCAAAGTCAATGAACCATGACGGAAGGTACATGGCTAAACAATCTCCATGGAAATGAGATGTGCCAATGCTAATACAATTGCATACCAAATACCATTAACTTTTCATAAGTCGTTCCCTTTATACAAACCTTAACACAAACATTAACTTGTAAACTATGTAAAAGTTTCAAAGTCAATGAACCATAATGAGGGGGTGGGGTTATATAATCTCCATGGAAATGAAACTTGCAAATGCCAATACATTTGCATACCAAATATCACTGACTTAACATTAGTGGTTCATCTTAAACTGACCTAATCACAAACTAATACATGTCAACTAAGCAAAAGTTTCAAATTCAATAGACCATGACTGAGGGGTAAGGACCAAATATTCTCAATGGAAATGAGACATGCCAATGCTTATAGAACTGCATACCAAATATCATTGACCTACCACTAGTGGTTCCCCATAAACTGACCTAATCACTAACTAATACATGTAAACTAAGCAAAGTTTTAAAGTCAATAGACCATGACTGAGTGGGGCGTGGCCAGATAATGGTAATGAGATGTGCCAATGCTAATTCAACTGCATACCAAATATAATTGACCTACAACAAGTGATTCATCATTAACTAGACCTAATCACAAACTAATACATTGTTGTTGCCGCCGCCGCCCAAACCGGAAACAGCATACCTATGTCTCGCTTTTTGACTCTGTCAAGGCGAGACAAAAAATGTTGATGTGGCTAAAACATCTTTTTGGTTAAGACCTAGGCTCATATTTTGTTTTGGCTAAATCTATGTGCTAAAATGGTCTATGTCAACTGTCATGATTTTTTTTACTAAAATGTCCAGATTATATAACCCTATTCAATTATCAATAAAAGTAACATTATTTTGAAATAAATGAAGAATCTAACTATTTTTGCAATTTCAGGGGAAAGATAGTCCCTTTCTTGCTTTTTTATCTGATTGCTGCTTTTTACTCCCTCATTTCAGCATATTTTACATACATGTACCTTATTTTCTTTATCAAGATTTTTTAGAAGCCTTACCTGTAAATAAAACATTTTTTCTCTGGCAACTGATACAAAGGGTAATATAAATATAGCTTTCTTTTTAGTTTCCATAACTCTCTTCAGTACCAATAGTTCTGCAACCATGGTCTTGCCAGCACTGGTTGGGGCTGAGTATACTAGATTACCACCAGCTTTAATGGAAATCAGCACATTTTAACAAAATATATACATGGGCTGTTCTATATAAATATATATGTCATTCAGGAAAAGATATACATTGATATACACTGAAGCACCCATGTGTTGGCATCTCCATTATTTTATACTCTTTCAGTAAATGTGAAAATCCAAATAAATATGAAAATTGTTGCATTATATGTTACAATGGGACTGTTCCATTAATATATTAAGAGAAATATATACGTTTAATTTTTTCATCAGTCTTAATTTCACACTTATGGACACTCATAAGACCAGTTTGGCACCTGTTAAAACTTTTAAACCCGCTGCATTTGTTTGCACAAGTCCCAGGCTCTGTGTTGAAGGCCGTACTTTGACCTACAATTGTTTACTTTTTACACATTGTGACTTGGATGGAGAGTTGTTTCATTGGCTCTCATACCACATCTTCTTATTTATATCAAAGAACAAGATGAATTTTGACAATTGAAATCATTTGAATTTCCATTTTCGTCGTTATGCTGTTTGATAATTAAAATAAATAAATCAAAACTATTGTTACCCAGAGTATTTCCTTTACAGAGGCATTCTGCTTGCCATTCAAACATTGCTGTGATCCCTTTACTGTGATACTGGTTTATAACTGGTTCAGGAAGGCCCCAGTTGCTAAGGCTAAGTTTATCTCCACTGATATTCAGCATAGAAGATTTTTCTAAATAAAAACAAAGTAGATACATTTAATATGCAATTCTAGAACTTTCAGTGTTCTTCCCATGGACATTCAGCATCATTGTAACATGGTGCTATCTGAAATAATTTTCTTATACATTTATTATATGGATGCATGCTATAATTTCTTGAAACAAAATAGTATTTTAAAATTCCTGGTAAATCAAGATCCTTTATAAAATTTGTGGGGAGATCATTGAATTATTGCTTGATGAACATGACAAGGGTTTAGTTAAGTAGTTTGGATTAGTCCTATCAACCATACTGGTAACTATGCCAAAATCATATCAAAATCAAAATTAGTAAGGTAAGTTAATAATTTCAGATATTCTGTGTGATGTTGCAATTTTTCCCAATGGGGTGGGGTCTTTTTACAAGACCCTTATCACAAGGAATGCTTTAGAAATCATATACGATAACAAATATCCTAAGAAATAAAAACATCTTAAAAACAAACATAAATGAGTAACTCTCAAATTGTACTTTCTTGTTAATTTGACCTGTTGATACTATTTAGACCGTTGGTTTTCCCGTCTGAATGGTTTTACACTAGTAATTTTTGGGGCCCTTTATAGCTTGCTGTGTGGTGTGAGCCAAGGCTCTGTGTTGAAGACCGTAGTTTGACCTATAATGGTTTATTTTTATAAATTGTGACTTGGATGGAGAGTTGTCTCATTGGCACTCATACCACATCTTCTTATATCTAAAGACATGCAAATCAAAATCACCAATCTATTAAAGTATTTATACAAGCTAATTTTGAAATAGAACAGACCCCCTAGTATTCTTACCATGTAAATCTGATTTTCTTCTCATATTTTTTTCAATCCTATCTTTTTGATTATTTTTATGAAGTTGATCTTTTGGCAGTTGTTGCCTGTCAACATCTCCATCAATGTTTGCAACTTCTTGATGTGAATTATTCACCATTTCCAATAAAGATGTCTTACACTTACTGACAGCATTTTCCTTATCATTTTCTTTAACAGAAGGGTTTTGTTTCAACAATTTATTTTGTTGTACTTCTGACTTTTTTGCACTTTCTAGACAAGGAGATAAAATTATATCAGATATATTCATAGAAGTTTCAAGTGTAAATAACGATTTTAGCAGATGATTTTGCCTCTTTACATTTGATGCTATCAGTTTTCCTTTGCGAGAATTAGGTGTAGTTTGAGGAGTTGAAGCAATCTTTGGTGTCTGCCATGAAATATTATCATCATTTCTAAGATGATGAACAGATTTTTTAGTACTTTGATTCCAAATTTTTCCGTCCGTTGGATTATAATCTCCTGGTGACTTAAAGATGTCATTATTTGTAATTGATGTACTGGTTCCACTTGGTGTTGTAGGGTGGCTCTTCATTACTGGAATAATTTTTGCACCAGTTAAAGGTTTGCTTCTAAGAAATCTAGTTGAATCAGCAGCAGCTGATTGTGGTTTCAAATTATCTGCTAAATTTTTGGCAGAATTAGCTCCAGAATTAACAGTTGTCTTTTCTGAAGCATTATTGATAAATTTAGTTCCTGAGCTACTTGTTGTGGGTGACTTTGTTGTCGAATGAATAGCTGAATTTTTGGTTACAAAAGCAGATGCCTTATTTGTTGGATTTGCAGGTGACTTGGTTGTCTGGATCTGAAGTTGACATCTTCTTGATTTTGGAGTATTGGTCTTTTTCACAATGAAGTTTTCCTCCATCTTATCCATTACGTCTAACATTTCAACATCCAAATCAGTACAAAATGAAGAAGAGAAAGATGCCAACATGTCTTTGTTTTGATTTGACTTCATGTTGTTAACCTGGTCCTGTAGAAAAGAATATAAATAATATTATATATAGGGTTAATAATTAGGATTCTGAACTATGAGGGAAACATCAAATTCAGAAATAAGTATTATCCGACTATCTTCCAATTGATACTAACATAAAATTTATAATTTTGGGTCAATCAGTTGATATATAAAAATATTAACAGACGAAGAAAGTTCAAAACATGATAATTGTATATTGAATAATGAGTTACTACCGGGTATCTTAATTTGATTCTTTCCATGCTACAAGGTGTGGTATAATAAAATTTTGAAAGGATAGCTACATGAGATAGATATCAGATAAAAAATTATGATCCTTTATTTAGTATCAGGAGGAAAGTTGTCTCATTGGTAGTCATACCACATCTCCTTATTGTTATGTTTATGTCAAGCAACCATTTGTTTTCAAAAGGATAAACAAAGTGGTGACAGTATGCTTTCCCAATTATCGTTCTTAAGATGCAAATTAAATGTAAAATAAAATTGAGAATGGAAATGTGGAATGTGTCAAAAAGACAACAACCCGACCAAAGAGCAGAAAACAGCCCAAGGCCACCAATGGGTCTTCAACACAGCGAGAAAAATCCCGCACCCAAAGGCGGGCTTCAGCTGGTCCCTAAACAAAAATGTGTACTAGTTCAATGAAAATGGATGTCACACTAAACTCCAAAACATATAAATGAACTAAAATTAAAAAACATACAAGACTAACAAAGCCCAGAGGCTCCTGACTTTGGACAGGCGCAAAAATGCTTGTTTCTTGCAAACACATATGTTTTGCCTGGCTGTTTTGTACAATATCATGATGATAATTGTTACAACTGCCAACTTGAAAGACTTTCAAGTCAACTTGGCTTTTGATATTTTTTAAGTTCTGGCAATGAACAAGGACTTTAACAGTCTTAAACTGCTTTTAGCAGGTAAATAGAAATTTCAAAACCATGTTGTAATTCTGTTGTGTCAAACTTGTGTGCTAGTATTGGATGGTTTTTCCTTACCTGATTTTGATTTCCATCTATGTTTTTTACTGTGGAATTTGGATTCAAACCTCTAAAAATATACAATTACATGATAATAATAAACATACAACTATTTTCCACATTTTGTGATTGTTTTATTTAAAATTGGAAAATATAAAAATAAGAAAAAAAATAAAACAATATATGTCAAGCTCTAAAACAAGCAAATTTATGACATTTTTTATTATTTCTTGCTAATAGTAATAGTATGATATGTACCACCTGCCCATTTGAATTCTGGAGCATAATAGTGCATACAACAATGCATAACTCTTCAAGTATGCCAGTGCTGAAGCAATTAAAGAACCTTTGTGAGCATGCTCACATACCCCATGCCCCCACATTTTAATTGGGGAAGCAAAATCTCACTAAATTCTCATAATTCTTACAAAGGTCAAATGAAAAAAATATTGTAGATGTGCACATCTACATAGTATGTCCTAATTATCTACAAAGATTCATGAAAATCAGTTATGTGGTTTCAGAGGAGTTGTGATGACAAACTGTTGCAGTAGTATATATTTAAGAACAAAATTCAAAGTTCAAAGGGGCATAACTCCTACAAAAAACATTGAATCATAATTTCCTGTTGAAAAGCACTTCTACATAGCATGTCCTTATTATCTAACAAAGTTTCATGAAATTCTGTTGTGTGGTTTCAGACGAGTTGCAATGGCAAGAACAGGATTGACGGACTGAAAGACTGGATGGACAACAGACAGGTCAAAAACATTATACCATATGCAACTGCACACGAAAAATATCTAACAGTCCATTACAACAGATTCCAGTAGACTTTGTACAGCAGTGTAAGAATACTTCGTTAAACCAATCATCAGCCCATAATGGGCATTTTACATATATATAATGATTACAAATAGATATATGTAAAGAAACAATAATGATAATGCTTATGATAATATGGAGTTAACAATATCAGTTGTTTTCTTATGGTAAAACATTTAAAACAAATCAACGCCACAGTTTTGCATATTTCTTCATATTCACATGACAGACGCCAAATAAATGTATGATTTCTAATATCTTGGATTTGTAGGCTAGACAGTGCATAAATGTGTTGTGTTTTTTACATGTTTTTCCTTTGAGCTGCTGTAGTAACAGGAATTCTGCCCAATCTTCTTCTTGATGTCTGAATCTGTCCTGTTGCCATGGTAGCACTCCAGCACACTGTCAACTGAATCCATTACTTTTCATTTTGATGTAACCTACATGTATGAAAACAAAAGAATCATCATTATAATAAATGGTCAGTATAGATAGTATTATGTTCATTTCTGATTTCATTGATAGTACTGGTATATTTCTACTAGTTGAGGTAAAGCCGAGGACTAGATGGTGTAAATTATATCCTCTAGGAAAATATGACCAAAATTATTTTTTTTCTACTAATTGCAACATTTCTATTATTTTATGATTTACATGTACATGATGTAACTTAAATTTCAAAAGTGTAAATTTTCAATTTTCCATCATTTTTTTTTCTCATCTTATTGTCATTCACCAACACTACTGTATATACCATTTTCTTTTCCTGGTATTTTTAGAGGAAAAAGTGTCTATATGTATGACACAATTTTCTGCTGAATTATGTATGAGATATATTGGTTAATTGGTCTATATGTATATGCAATAAGGGGCATTACTTGAACAAACATTTATTAGTCCGTCAGTTCTTGGTCCTATTTAGCCTGAGGTATTATATAATTTTGAGTTATTTGTTTTCCAAAATTAGAAATAAATATGTATTTACAGTTAATAAAAGTGGTACCAAGTCACTTCACTTTCTGATAAGGGGACAAAGTCCCCTATTACGGTAGAAAAATCAATAAAAAAAAAAATAAAAAAAAAAAACGGGAAAATTTCCCGAAATTTTCATTCTACTAATGAACTCAAAATCGTTAACTTTTTTATTTTCCCGCATTTGCGCAGAAATCTACTTCCTTTTTCCGGTCTCGTTTGCATGAGTCTTTGAGTAAAATATATATTTATCAGTCTAGTAAAATATAGGAAGGAACGCAATACCAATTCCATTTTTAATAATTCCTTGAATGGCTTGATATGAAAAAACATTACCTGATAGCGTTTCTTTGTTTACATTGAATATGACGTCATAACATAAATACATCACAACTAAAATTCCGAACAACAGAACCGAAATCGGAAACTTAAGGGTATTTCCGTTTCTTTTTTGAACAGATTTTGAAGTTAAAATATATTTGAATTAAAAAAAAATAATTCATACAGACTTCGTCCCCTTTCACAGGTAACGCCTGCCTCATATTATTTGCCATAAATGTATATCTGGTGTATGTTCAGTCCCACTGTGACATATATCAAGGTGCTGTCAGGTCTTAAACCTTTCCAGTTGCACAGGTTTGTCAGCACACAACACATTTTGTGATGTAAACACAGTAATTATTTCGTCAGTGTTATTATAAATTCTGTGTAAAAAGTCGATTAGTGCAAGTTTTCTTTAAAAAAAACTATAAAATAAATTTAGAATTAAGGGACAGAAGCAGTTTTTCAAAGTTTACTAACACTAATTTGGTAGCCTGAAAAACTTTGTAGACTACAATTAGTCTTTCAAAATTTCCGCTTTCATCAACGTCAAAATTATGCTTGATTTCTAAAGCTTGGTTCAAGTACGGACACGTCATTCCGGAATTTATTACAGCAATATAACGTTAATATTTTCATGATTTTAACAATCTCTTACCTCTAACCAGCGAAATTTAACAACTTGTACTTTTTGAAATGAACACTTAGCCATTATAATCTAATTTTGTGATCCAGTTGATTTTTTTTATTGGAAACGGATATTAAGCACTAAACTGATTAAGACTAAACTACCGCCAAATTTATAAAGCTGTGTACCACAAAGAAGTAAATAAAAACACAAGAAGGTGCCTTTACAGAGACCAAAGCAAACTTTTTAATACAAAGAACACTAAAAATTACCTTAATCATTAAGAAAAAATGTCTAAACTCTAGAAAGGCAATAAAAATATTGAAAGATCTAATATTATACAGTAAGTTACATGTAATGTAAATCTCAACAAGTCAACTAAAAATTATGTTAATATCAATAATAATTGCTGAAAATTTAATATGCTTTCTAAAGCAGCATTTATGTTAAAATGGTCAATTTGGGTCTATACCATAAATGGCTATGATGTAGAAAATGCTTCAACAACACGGTGTTTTAACTTCTTGTTGGTTTTCCTTTATTTGGGATTTTTCTTGAAGGGTCATCAAATGATCCAGAAATGTCATGCAATTTCCCACAAATTTGTATCTGATTACACTGATAAGGAACATACATTTTCCTGCAAATTTGTCTGTTTACTGCATATATAGTACATGTAGTACTTAGCACTGCAGCTAAAATTGTGTCAAAATATCACTTCATTGGCTTGTACATGTATTAAACTTGATTCATATTTTAGCAAAATGCCTTATGAACAGTTCTTTTTGTATTAACCTCCAGAAAATAAAATTATACCGGGACAACTTAAAAAATGGTCTCTATCCAGTCAGGGGTACTACTTAAACAAGTGATTTCAGAATCACTCCCTCGAGTGATTTTGGCTGTGAAATATTAAAAATTTTCACACAGACTTTTTAAAATCACTGAAACAAGTAATTTTAGAAGTTAAAATGTAATCACTTTAATAAGTGTTTGTAACATTTTCTTGATATTTTTCCCACGAGCTTGATATTTTTGTTGGTAAAAAGACAACAATTCCATTGAAAAAACATCTATGTATATGCAGAAATTGTCTTGCTTGATAAGCCTGACACTTTTACAGTTTTTTTAAAATATGCAAAAACTGGAATAGTTTGTAGATCAGGTCATAACCTTGAAGTAGATCATTCTAACTCTAAAGAAAACCAATCAGGTTACCTAATATTGTTGATCTTTGTCTGATAGTAAGAGTAGTTAATGAATTTTTGATTACAGAAAAATTCCCAAGGGTACTTTTAAAAGCTTTAGCGCACTAACTTACTACCCAAGCGCACTGGTGAAATTAATATACAAAAAAAAAAGGGATAATTGATTTATGTAGGAAAATTATAGAAAAGATTGTGAAAATATGGAAAATCAATGAAATTAGCATTTGAAGATCAAAGAAAACACTAAAATCACTTAAATAGGTGATAACTGAATTTATCAAATCACTGAAATAAGTGATGATGAAATCACTTGTTTAAGTAGCACCCCTGACTGCTATCAGAACTTAGTTAACTGTAACATGCTTGTACAAATTCTGATGGACTGTACATGTACTCACAAAAGCATTAACTATAGATTCCATATGAAACATCAACAATACATAGATCTAGAAAACCTCACACGACTGTTCTGCTACGACATGCATACCAGTAGAATGAGGCAGATGGCAGGGTAGGGGCGAGGGTGTAATGACAGTTTATGTAGAAGCATATTATTTATTAAAAAATAACAACCATCCGTATGGCTATTTACCTACATGTATCGTTTATTTGGCCATTTTACAGCATAGTGCTTTTTCTCTTTTCCTGCATATTAACCGCATAGTGCTTTAGTGTACCTAAATTTTAAATATATCTACATATTCTGCAGATGAACGCATATATCAAATATTAACAGTATGTCCAAAATATAAGACATTAACATTTAGTGCTTACCTATAGACTGCTATAAAGCTAATGTATATATTCGCACACCTAGCATAAATTAGCAACTAGTATTTTAAGCATGGAGCAGTGAAGATGATCACATCCATCTTAATCGTAACTTCACTGTAATGTACAATGTATATAATATGTAAATAACAACACAGTATTTGTGCAGCACGCTTTTACCGTTACCGTTACAGGGCTCACTCTAGCAGGCGACTGGGGCGATAAAGTCACTTTCCCCTCCGTCACTTCGCTTTGCCCGACCGTCAAAAGGGAAATCTAGTCGCCCTGTTGTTCACCATACTCGCTTTCAGTCACTTTCGTCATCGGACATTTTCAATTTTTCCCAAGTCGATGAAACATCAATCTTTTATTGATAATTAAAGAAATTCAGACATAAATGATTCATTTTCTGAAGAAAAGAGGTTTAAGCATTGACTTTACGGTGTGTAGCAGGTTATTTAATAAAAAGACAACTTTTTATCACTTCATGCACTTCCAGTACTTGTTACTCCAGACAGACGAGAGCGTACAACAATTTAACTTTCGGCGGCAAAATAAGTTTGTTACTTCATTTGAACGTGATAAAAGTTGCCTTCAGTAAATGTTTAATCCATTTATTGCATTAAAAACGTCATATTCCTTTCCAAATAGCTTGTCAAACATCGTTTATTTTTGTAAATTTTCTTCGTCCGCCATTAACTGTTTACTATCTACGGATCGGAAACGGACCAGCTATGACTGAAATCCGTATTTTTACAATAATAACTATGGACGCATAAATGGAACAGCTGACAGAAGAATATTGATCCCAAAAGGAAAAATTACGCATTCCACACGCACTAACAGACTTTTGGTTAGATCTGCTTGATTAATGTATATAATTCCATACATATGGATTGTTTCAAAATATTGATTAAAGTTGCATAACTCTGTGACTATAATACTATTATATCAATATATTATGGTCCAGCTTAACTTTGTATATCTTTTGATGAGAAACACTGAATTTCATAAACATGATAAACAAGATTGTGTTTTAATTGAATTGTAATTGATATATTATAATTTCTTTACCTTTTTGACATAAAAAAAAATATTTTTTTAGTGCTAGATTATTTAGTTGGTAGTTTCTCACAAGAACCTAAACTTAAACAACTTTGAATTTGAACTGTTACTTTAATTGTATACTCAGATATGAATTGAACAATATAAAAAAACATAATTTACATATGACCCTTTGTACGATAGGTAGTAAAAACCAAACATTGTAGCGCAGCACGTGAAGGAGCACTTCTCTTTCAAATCTCACCACTTCTCCCTATCAGTTTCAAAAAGAGAAGTCACTTCTCCCTATGATTCTGAAGTGGTGTGAGCCCTGCCGTTATATATATATATGCAGGAATTGGTGGATTAGTGGCACATTCCTTTGTGTGTAATATGAGTTTTTAGTGGGTGCGGGTGTATATTTGTATATAGCCCATTAGCCATCCTACTATGTAGGAGTGCCCCGATCTAGAACGGCGATTCATACCTGTAGAAAGAAAGAAAGAAATTAACTGTACATGCTTTTTTTACCATTTTGTGTTGCTCATTATCTGGTCTTACAAAGAAGTTACTGACAAACTTTGGTAATGTTCTAATCTCTGAATGACATCTGATGAAGTTGAACAGACCTTGCATTCTTTCAAATGTCATTCAGACCACAATGGTCAACTTTGCATTCTTTAATAAAGATTGGCAAAAGACGTGATATGGCTATCATTGAGTTTGTCAAACGGCCGTAGAATTTAAATATATGCTTTTCTGCTTAGGCCTGGCAAAAACTTCTTTCAAGTGATAATTTGTCTACCATGATCATACCTTTTATAAATCTGACAAGCAGGCAGACAAATCAACTCTAAAGTATCAAACAAACTTCAAATCTTGTATGTTTGCCAGACCTCTAATAATCAGGAGATTAAAGCATGATAACTTGAATGACCAATTTTGATTGGCTAATTGTTGTTGATTACAATTGTTTCCCTATTGATTTGGAAAGTTAATAAATCTGGAACCAACAAAATGTTTGTGTAGATTTTCACAAAATCATGAACCACATTACTAGGACTATTTTTACGATCAGAACAAGGAGTCAAATTTGTGTATTGCACTTCTAAATGGTGAATGATGGCAGCAAGTAGATAAATTAGAGTTGTCTGGTTTCAGCTAAACATTAGTTCCTTTATTCATGTTATGGTTTTATCTGCTCTTCAACGTTTGTATGATTTTGGATTTTCAAATATTTTGGCCTTGAGCATCACTGAAAAGACATTA
Organism: Mytilus californianus; assembly: GCF_021869535.1. Classification (NCBI taxonomy): domain Eukaryota; kingdom Metazoa; phylum Mollusca; class Bivalvia; order Mytilida; family Mytilidae; genus Mytilus; species Mytilus californianus. The sequence goes on from NW_026262681.1 coordinate 885,949, forward strand.
ATTATTGAAATGTGCATCTGGTGCAGTAAAATTGGTACTGTAAATTTTATGGCATGTGAGACTTTCTGATGTATTCTTGTGACTAGTAAGTCACTAGTTTGTGAAAATCAGATCTCAAACTCAGTTCTTCAATATTGCTAAGCCTCTGTACGGCAGTGAATTATCTTTTGTCATGTTTATATTATGCAATTTGGCACCTATTTTTCGTGGCATAAGGAAAAATTGTATTTTCGTGGATATTTGATTGCTTGGTTTTAAAAAGTCTGCAAACAAGCCTTCAGAAAATTTGTGGTTCACCGGAACCCATGAACATGATGAAATTAATAAAAATTGGTATCCAACAAATAATAATGAATCCGCAGTATTTTTTATCAATAATTGAATTTTATCAGAATTTTTACAGGTTTGGAATATTAAATTAAATGGGTTATAGCAACTCATTTTATATCTATCATGTATAAATTCACTATAATTGACAAATGATTGATAGCTAATTAAATAAAACAAGTTATAATGTTGTTTTTCAGATGAAAGTAACAACTCCAGAAATATCTTGGCATGAAAGAGATCCAATATATAGTGTAGATTTCCAACCTGGTAATAGAAAAGTCAAAAGAATTGCTACAACTGGTGTAGACAAGTTTATACGTGTAGGTATATTAAAGTAAATGACTGAATCATAAACATGAGACCAGTACTTTGGTTAATTAAGAAGTCATGGCATGCATTCATTATTTTTAAAGAATGGACAAAAATGCAAGATTATTTATTGCAATTTCAGGAAATTATGCATAGAAATATATGTATCAGATATCAGAATGCAAGCTCTTATTATTGCGATACATAATTTCTACCAAACATGCGCTAAATACCAGATACATGTACTGACTATAATTCAGAACTGGTTACTGGGAAAACAGTCAATTTTTTTCCTGATTTTACTGAGTGATGAGTTGTAGCATGTGAGCACTTTTGAATCTGTCAGATAACTTCTTCCTGTTTGCCAATACACACGATACATTGAATTTTCAATATGTTAAATGAACTTAAATTTTTTTTGTCACTCATTTCACCAATACAACAGAACAAAATGACTTTACAAAGCTGCTCAACAGTAATAAATTGTAATGTGTGTGTGCTTTTGGGATCTGTCAGACACCTACTCCCAGTTTTCCAATACTTTGAAGTATGAGTATGGGTATGCTAAACGAGACAACACATACATTTTGGTTATATATAATTATACCCCCGCTTTAAAAAAATGGGGGTAAACTGTTTTACCTCTGTCTGTCCATCCATCCGTCCGTCCCATGAATATTTTGTCATGGCATCTTTCTCAGGAACTACATTACAAGGATTTCTGAAATTTGGTTTCAGGGTTTATATGAGTCAGCTATACCGTGTGATGCGTTTTCAGATTCATCACTCAACAACTTCCTGTTTACCTTATACTTGTAGCGGGGCGGGGGTATCATTAGTGAGCAGTAGCTCACAGATTCACTTGTTGCATCCTCAATTGGATTTTTTTTTCCAACAGATATGGGAAATAAAAGTTGGTGGTGATGGTAAAGGGACAGTTGAATTTATATCTAACTTGAAAAGACACACAAAATCTGTCAATGTCTGCAGATTTTCTCCTGACGGTAAGACTTTTACATCTATTTCAGTAATTTTTTCATCCTTTTGTTAGAGATAAGAGATTGACAGAAATGTATCATATAACAACAGTATGTACATAGTAATTGTATTGATAAGCTACATGAAATAAAACAAGAATAATAACTTAAATGCCAAGTAATGTGGTATTTTTAGAATACAAATTATGAAGAATGTTAAGATTTGGGTTGACCAAAATTTTTCTGTTCATATCTCTGTAAACCTATCTGGAGGTACTATTCTCCAAATTTTTTTTGAAGAGTCTATCCTGAAATTTGAACTAAAGGAGTTTTACTATATTTCTATAATCTTCTTATAATATTGTTAAAATCCCAAGCCTGTAACTTACAAATCTTCATTTACTGGCTTTGAAGTCTGTCACAAATATCATGAATATGTAATGATATTTACTTAATAAATATGCTTATTAGGTAATATTAATTTGTTCTGTTACAGGAGAAGTGCTGGCCACAGCAGGAGATGGTAGGTAGATTTTAACAGTACATATATTCTACCGTTATTAGTAGTAAAAGTAATACATTTGAGCAAAAGAAAGTTAACAATATATGCCAATTCTCATTGATTCATAGTTGTTCCTCAGAAATAAACCCAAGCAAATTATGAGCAAATTATGATTTTGTATTGATTTTTGAAACTAGATTTTATGATACTATAGAAAAACTAAAATATTGTCATCAAAGGAACATATTATATATAATCATTCTCAAAACTATTTTTAGTCATGCACTGTGTCTTTTCTTCTTATTTTTACATACTGGATTTCTAAGTTACATGTATATTTGTCCATACTTGTTTCTTCTGTATCATTGAATTTACTTTCTATGCCTTTGATTTATTTTAACTGAAATTTTACATGTTCTATAAGGTCCTCAATGCTCTTCAACTTCGTACTTTATTTGGCCTTTTTAACTTTTTTGATTTGAGCATCACTGATGAATCTTTTGAAAATGAAACGCGCATCTGGCATACAAAATTTTAATCCTGGTATCTGTGATGAGTTTATCTACAGAAAAGCTACTGTCCATTATGCTTTTTATAATTCAATGATTTATATGATCAATCAAAAACATATTCCTTGAGTTATAGTACAAACAAGATGATTTAGAGAATTATCTCTCTTTGTGGTTATTTTTCAGAAAAGGAGTGATGTCAGACGACACTAAAGGAATTTTATTTTAACAGGACATTCGGTCTGGTAAACAACCTAGCTTTACCAGACCGATTGAAATTTTACCAGACCAATTTTTTTTTACATCTAATTGTATATTATCTGACAAAATACAAAAAACTTATGACTTGTTGTGCCCTACTCCTCTCCAAAAATGCACAAAAACAAAATCATGTGACAAACGTGTAAAAGTGATGAAAGTTGTGCACAATTGCTTGAATGCATTTCAGTGATAAAAAAAAGTAATGTCACACTTTATTGGATTTTGACATGAAATATATTTGTGAACTAAAAATAATTTAGAGTTTCTGTAGGAAATATTTCCTCTTTCCCCTTTCTTTTTCATATATCTTTTGGTTTTCAATTCTAGTGTTTATATTTCATAGCTGTATTTTGTGACCTGTTTGGTTTTTTTTTTTTAATTTATTTATTGTATTTGATCTGCAAACCCGGAATTAGCCTTATCTGTTCCCGGAATCTGATCCATTATTGTCTAGATTTCCGGTTGATGGCAGTCATTGTTGTTTTTGTCAGTCAGATATGTTTTTACTCAGATTTACACATTACTTGTTGGCGATTTTCGGCATAAAGCTAGCGGTTGAACAAAATAAACATCGCTGTCATGAATAATAAAGATGAAAATGAACTTTGAGATCGTTTGGGAATTTTGCTAGAATGCTAGAAAAATCCATGAAAAAAAACCACCAGACATTTGGACTGGAATTCAACAAAATTTTACCAGACCGATCCATAATTCACCGGATTGGTCCGACGGTCCGACGAATTTCGTGTAGTCTGTGATGTGTGGTGTGGTGACCCCTGTAATATACTACTGCAACAGTTTTTCCGCACAACTTCTATGAAACCACACAACAGAATTTCATGAAAAATTTAGTAAATGCGGACATATAATGTAGATGTGCATATCCACAAGAAATTTTTTATCAGTTGACTTTTGTAGGAGTTTTTGAACTTAAGAATCTGCGACTCTTTTCACAAAAAATCTTACGATTAAAATTGATCGTAAGTTATACTGAAATGTGCATGACTTACGAGTATTTTTACTCTTAAGATTTTATGTGAAAAGAGTTGCTGGTGAGATATTTATGTCAATACTCTGATAATGCCTATTAACATATTATTTGATCCTTATTTTTCAGACAGTGTAATTGTGTTTTGGAAGTTAAGTGACACCCCTGTACCACAAAATAATATTTTTAATGAAGATGAAGAAGATAACAAAGAGAATTGGACAGCATACAAAATGTTAAGGTATTAACAGTTTGTTAGACAGACAAGGCAAACAAAAATATAGACCTTTTTCCTACCTCTTGACAGACCCTAAGTTTGATCACCACCCTAAAAGATTTATTGACTATTCAAAGGGGTCTCATTGGAGGGGTCTGAACCTGGATCCTGCTTATTGTTTTGTCAGAATCCTGTATCCCGCTTATCATTGCAATAATAGCGCTTGTAATTTCACGTGTCCTGCCCGACTTCGTTTCCTGTTTTCAGGCAAAATAATTTGACTTTCACACATCACGCTAAGACTCCAATGAGACCCACTTCAAAAAAATATTCAAGAAATAATGTTTTGTGATGTTTGAGAATGCTACAAATTCTATTTCTTTGGAATTTTTCAGGCATGCTTGTAATAAGATTGACCAAAATCAAGTGAAAAAGTTGTCAAAATATTAAAATTTTTAGATATGTATCATTGTGCATGTGTGAAATACTGAATGTGTTGTGTAAAATGGGATCAGACTTGGGAGAAAATATCTAACTTTTTCTTGAGTTTTGTCAATATGCCAAAAAATTCTGACCAACCCTTTATTTTAAGGCTGCAGGCAAAAATAAAAAAAAGAATAGCTTGAGGTGTAAAGGTATAGAAGTCAATTTGTTTTGGTATCGGACTTCATATTGGTAAGCTATTTCATATCTATTTATCTACTTCCTGTTTGTCAAATACATATCAATGTATATGTTTTAAACATTGAACACTTGTCAGGTGAGCTCAACTCCAATCTTATTTGACTGGGATTGTCAGTTTTCCTACTAAAGGTCAATGGTTCTCTCCAGGCACTCTGGCTTCCTCCAACTATAAAAACTTGTATCAACTTCAAATCGTGGCTTCTTGATATTTGGTTTATTATTGGTATTAAAAGTGTACTGTGTGCTTTATATTTTGCACTTTCAGTCATGGTTCATTTACTTTCAATGTTTTGCATAGTTTAAATGTTTAAATATTCCCACTACAAGCAGATTATATAGCATATCTGTCAGAAATTTGAGGGCTGTGTCTCTGTGTTTTTATTTCAGAGGTCACTTAGAAGATGTTTATGATTTGTGCTGGTCAGCTGATGGAAAAAGAATGATCTCTGGTTCTGTTGATAATACAGCTATAGTGTGGGACATAGTTAAAGGTAGGTAGACATACAATGCTAATACTATAATATAGGGGGGAAATTGTGTAAAAGTTTAAATTTAAAATGTTATATGAGAAAGTTCGGCAAAGATTTTACATTTTTTTACAATTTCTGCATATGTTCATTAAATGGGAAAAAAACATTTCCTCAGTTTGCACAACTTAAATAACTAACCACTGTAACAGTTTATTATCATACATGCATGGTTTTCGTAAAGCACACTGAAGAAGAACCACTTATTTCAGAAAGAGATGAATTGTAAGTGTTGAAAAGTACTTTGGTCTTGCACCCGCTGCCTATCAAAAGATGTTATTGCACTGTGATACGTTTGTTCTTTTGAATGTAAAAATGTTCTCCAACCATTCCATATCTCAAATTTCCACATTCACAAATTTTTTTCCTTCAAAGTTTAAATATATATATTTTACATGTTTTACTTCCAGGTGAAAAGTTGGGATTGTTTAATGATCATAAAAGTTTTGTACAAGGAGTAGCATTTGATCCTTCAAATGAATATGTTGCTACACTAAGTACAGATAGGTAAGGTAAAAGTAAAGAAATTATGCAGAACTTTAATTGTCAAACACTCAAGTGACCATCAAAATCTGTTCTTATTTCAGGGTTGTTCTACCGGGGTAATTTTAAGTATACTGGCTTATGTCTGTCAGTTTCAGATAAAATTTTGGTTGCATTTTTCTTGAGAAATACAAATCAGAGCTCCCTAAAATTTGATATCAAGCTTCATGTAATACATTTTTACATCAATTATCAACTTTCTGTTTAAACATACTTCTTAGCAGAGGTGGTATTTCTAAGCAAGTTCAACTTGCTTGTACTACCATTTTTGTACAAGGACTTAAAATGTTTTCTAAAATCTGTGGTGTTCTGGGTGTTCTAGAAATTCTTGAAGTGCAAAATTACTGTCATGGAGATTTAAAATGTTTGTCATTGATATATAGATATATTTTGCATGCACACGTACAAAAATTGCGGTTTTTATCCAATGCAATCATAGGTTTGAACCTTGTTTTCAATTTAGACTTGGATATATTTATATATATATATTGTAGTTTGTATATAACCTATTCATTTTTCAAATGAAACAATTAAATTAAGGCTCACATATTAACATGCGAGACATTGCTAATTTTCCTAAAAAATGGATGATGAACATGATGAATGAATTTGATGCCAGTGGCAAATATAACGCATATTTGGATGAGAACATGGTAATGTCATATAAATTTGAACCTTGATTTGTACTAGACTAGGAAGACATTTCACCGTACCCAGACACATTAGATTGAAAATTGAACTGTCATTATTACAATAACACTTTCAGTATTACTCAAGAAATTTATTAGATAATGCTTAATTTCTTTAATTTAGCTTTAAATAAACTCATCATAGATACCCGGATTAAAATTTTGTATGCCAGACGCGTGTCATCAGTGACGCTTATATCAAAAAAGTTTAAAAGGTTAAATAAAGTACGAAGTTAAAGAGCATTGAGGTCCCAAAATTCCAAAATGTTTTGCCAAATAAAGCTTAGGTAATCTATTCTGGGGTAGCAATTCCTAAGTATTTGAAAAATATCAAAGTTTTGTAAACAGTTAGTTTATGATTATGATTATGATCATATCAATGATAATTCTAAGGTAATATCCTGTGTTTAAATTTTTGTCACTTTATTTCATAAATTTAAATTCATAATTTCATGTATGCATTTATTATTGTGCATCTGTCATAAACAACAGTAATGATGATTGGTTCATGGGAGTTGTTTGCATACTAGATATTTTAATAGTGATTTTCAATTTCTAAAATCGTAAATATATCCTTTAACAGTTTGACAATACAGTGTTGATCCTATTATTATATGTGCTTGAAGTGAGGGTTATTGTTAATTGACATACTGCAAAGCAAACCTTTTGATGGATGATGAGAATTAAGAAAAAAAGTATTGGAATATTTTTAAAATAATAAATTTTTTATACAAGTTTGGTTTAATGTCCTCAATCAACAATTTCCCATGGGGCTGATCCAGGATTTTTGAAAGGGAGGCGTTATTCCTTAAAATGGATTATATTCAGTAAAAAAAAAATATAAACATGAAAAACATGATATAATAAAAATAATTTGGCAATGTAAGGGGGGTGGTGGCAAAATGCCATTTAAGCAGTTTTTTCTTTTATATATATGCCCCCACCCCATTGGATCCACCACTGATCCCAAACAACAATGATACTGGAATTATTTAAATTTCGGAATGAAATTTTTAATTTGATTAAGTGTTATTCATAAGAAAAAATATGATATAGCTTTACAAGTTAAAGGATAAAGTTTAAAGTCGGGAGATTTTTCTTGCTTTTGAACAGTTTTTGTCATAACAGTTTTCTTTTCTGGACAATCGTTAAAAGATAAAGAGGAGACGTAAAACTTTGCCTCAAACACGTGTGTTGCAAAGTTGTATATAAATCCTTTAGGTGACATGTGACGCCATTTAACCACATCATTTCGTAAAATAAGACAATCAACACCTTTATTTATTAGTCCATTGTTGCCTACAGCTATAAAATGCAATCAGCTAATTATTGATTTTCTGTCAAAATCTTAACGAGTTCAATATGAATTCCGAGTATTGTCTGATCAGGTAAAGTCCGAGAGACCCAAAAAAGTAAACAAGATGGATGAAATGGAATCGTTATATTTCTTTCGCAAATTCTTTCACCAATAATGAATTTTAATCGGCACAATTTTTATTTTTTTGCAAAATGCGAAAAGGGCGACCGCCAATGGAAAACCCTGGTTGATTTGTACCGGTAGAAACAAAGTTGACAAAACCCAGTGTAAAACATCTAGGAATATCAATTCTTCAATTTAATAGTACATTCAATAACAAAGTGGACAAGTGAAACCTCTGTAATTAAGAACTACAGCAAAAGATAGTGTTAGGAATTGTTATTTTTTCTGTTGAAATAGATAAGATATACACTAAAAGCAGCTTCATGGTTGAATATTCTTTTTTTTTCTTCAGGTCTTTGAGAATTTTTAGTCTTAGTAATGATAAATGTTTACATACGGTTTCAAAGATGTCGTTACCTCAACCAGCAACACAGTCGTCAGACAGCCCATCAGAAAATAAGCCAAAGTCTTTCAAAATGTTCCACGATGATACAATGAGATCATTCTTTCGTCGTTTGACTTTCACACCAGATGGAGAAATTCTGATTGTTCCAGCTGGATGCTTGGAATGTGGTGACAAAATGATTAATTCTACATATATGTTTTCACGACAATTGCTTACCAAGTAAGTATGGACAATTTATAGGAAATCTGTAAATGCTGTATGTTTACAAAAAAAATTTTTTTAATAAGGTAATAATCAAAGAAGTTAGATTATGCAATTCACGTTTTAATTTTTCATTCACTCTTTTCAATTTTCACCAAAATTCAAGTTGTTGGAAATAAAATTGAACATACATATCAGTGCATTGGCATGAATAGTTTAATTACGAAAAGAAGCTGAAATGTATTGTTTGTGTGGAAGATTGCTAAGTAAGAAGAGCTTGATATTTTTCTAAGAAAGATAATCTCTTTAAGTTGTTAATTAAATTCTTTTTGCTATACATTAATATAGGACCCACAAATTTGGACCAGCATCACCAAATCGAGGCAATAGAAGTTCAGCGTACTGAAATGTATTTATTTGTTTTCTTTCAGACCTTCTGTATATTTACCTAGTCCAAATAAAGTAACTGTATGTGTGCGGTGTTGTCCGCAGAAATTTGAGTTGAAAAAGATAAGTCGACAAGAATCTGGATCAGAAGGTATTCATGTGTAGATTTCTCTTCTGTAGTTTGAAGATAGATAGTGACTTTGAGGTAATTAAGGGGTAAGGGAAAGAAATGAAATCTAGGAATAGGGTACTTTAGCAAAGTAAATGTATCGAATATCTGTTTATTTTTAACAGAAAACCTGATGAAGAATGAAGAAAATAATTTTCTAGAAGAGTAGTATTATCAGTTCCTAAAAAGTAAAAATATCGGCAATATAATTGGCCTCAAAAACTTATCAATGCCAATGGTCTGTTACTTCATTGTATTCAGGAGGTACTGTAAACCAACTAGTTTTCGCGTGCTATTTATTTTCGTGACTTTTGTGAGTAGAAAAATAACATAGATATAAATCTCGCGAACATTTAAAACTTGGATCTTTTCTATTCTAACTACATCAAGTGAGTTTGAAAATCATGAAATTAAATCGTCATGAAGTGGGCTAGAAAGGGCTAAACGTGAAAAAAAGTATTCACGAAAATAAGTTGGTTTACAGTATTTTAAATTATGCGATTTAATAACTCAATAACTACATGTATACAATATCTTGCAAATTCAGATTGAACCAATATGACATTCAGAAGGTTAAAAGTACTGCAGATTCCTTTTTCGTAACTCTGTGAGCAAATATTTATAGGCATGATGAGAATTCAGAATTTATGTTCTTTTTAATTGATATTTTATCAAGAACAATCGGTAACATCCTTTTTATTTTTCAGGGTTTTTTTTGTTGTATGAAATGACTATTTTTGAATTGAAAACATAATGAATGCTTATTGTTTGAAGTCAGTTGCTAATTCAATGATTTCCCTTTCAGATCAGACCAACAATAACAATTTGAAGGAATGGGAGAAATATTCAACAATGTTTAGGTAATTATGAGGTGTTAAATCTTTTTCAAGTCTAGGATGTTTAAAGCAATATAAATGCAGTAATTTAAGTGAAAATAATGCATTTGTAAATATAGTTCTTGGAAATTTAAATTTGTATCATTTACAGAACAAAATCACAAGTCTTTAAAGAAAATTTGTCTGGATGTAATTAACAAAATTTAAACATTTTATTTTACGGAATTATAGCAGAGTATAAGAATAAGTATTAAGAAATGTTCAGGAAATGCTTTGCAGATGAGTGAAATTTATTGTCCTGATACATTTTTGTCTCGCCTTGACAGAGTCAAAAAGAGAGACATAGGTATGCTGTTGTCGGCGCGGGGAGGGCGGCGTCAACAATGTATTAGTTTTTGATTAGGTCTAGTTCATGGTGAACCACTAGTGGTAGGTCAATGAAATTTGGTATGCAGTTGTATTAGCATTGGCACATCTCATTACCATGGAGATTATTTGGCCCCGCCCCCTGTCAAGGTCTATTGACTTTGAAACTTTGCTTAGTTTACATGTATTAGTTTGTGATTAGGTCAGTTTATGGGGAACCACTAGTGATAGGTCAATGGTATTTGGTATGCAGTTGTATAAGCATTGGCATATCTCATTTCCATGCAGATTATTTGGCCCTGCCCCCTCATTCATGGTCTATTGACTTTGAAACTTTTGCTTAGTTTTCATGTATTAGTTTGTGATTAGGTCAGTTTAAGATGAACCACTAATGTAAAGTCAATGATATTTGGTATGCAAATGAATTGGCATTTGCAAGTTTCATTTCCATGGAGATTATATAACCCCACCCCCTAATTATGGTTCATTGACTTTGAAACTTTTACATAGTTTACAAGTTAATGTTTGTGTTTAGGTTTGTTTAAAGGGAATGACTTACGAAAAGACAATGGTATAAATTTGGTTTGCAGTTGTATTAACATTGGCACATCTCATTTCCATGGAGATTGTTTAGCCCTGTACCTTCAGTCATGGTTCATTGACTTTAAATATTTGCATAACTTACATGTTAAAGTATTGCTATTTTAATTTCAACATTTGCATTATCAAAATAACAAATAGGCGAGACATATCTCTGTGTTAACAGTTTATTATAGAACTGGTACAAAAAGCACCTAATACATTGAAAATAAAATAATAAATCTACTCTGGTACTCTATTTTAAGAAGTGAAGTCCTATCTTCTATTGTCTTGAACTTAAATCATTTAAACATCAAAAGAACAACTTTGGTTTACAGTGGTTAACATTTTATTAATGGTTTTGTATTCACTTTACAGATGGAGGTTAGAAAAGTATTATTTTTAGATTAAGATAAAGGACGGGGTAGATCTAAGATAAGAACTAAATTAGATGTACAATTAGGTCCCATGTGGTAAAATGTGAACACAAGAATTCTATACCAAACTTTATACCTGAATTAAGCTACTAAAGTTTCAACTATATCTGGGATAGACGAGAGATGTTTATGAAGAAGTCAATTAAGTTGTGGTTGACTCATTTATAGTTTCTGGAATCAATATGTGTTTTTTATTGTCAGTTTACCGTACAGAACAGTGTTTGCTGTAGGAACAGAGGACTCAGTATTGTTCTATGATACACAACAACAGATGCCATTTGCTCATGTGACTAATATACACTATCATCAAATTAGTGATTTGGCATGGTAAGATAATTTAATATTTGTATCCTCTAAACTTCTAATTAGAGTTTAAAGAAACTCATCAGATATCCTCAAAACTTCTAATCAGATCTTACTGAAAATTCTCAGAATCTTCACCTTATGATGAAATTGTGCACCTATTATTTTTTTTTTTACTCAAATTTTTATTGAGGTTTCCCTTAGCTAATTATGGACTTATCCATTGCTTTTTCTTTCAAATACATTTTTGTATTGTGACTCCTTTTAACTCACTATTAGAATTTATTGAAACTTTCTCAGAATCTCAACCATATTATAGCATTGTACACCTAATTGCTTTGTTTGAATTGTTTTTGGGTTTTCCATAAGCAAATTAAAGACTTGCTCATGTTGGGAAGGGGTATCAACATACAAATTTGGGTACAGATGTCTGGCTGGAGTTTGAAAACCATCCTCGTTCATATATTGATTTATACAAAAATCCCTACCCATTCATATATTTCAAATGAAACAACCCAATTATATATATTTCCCAGCTATCATGATCTTATTTTTTATGACCCTTTGACATATAAATGTTTACCCATTAGTATATTACCTCCGTGAAATAGCACCCCATCAATGTAATAAGACTTTCCAAAAAAGTTACAAATACCAGCAGCACATCTGTGTATATTTTTATATAAGAAAAGATACCCCCCACCTGTGGACTTGCCATTTTGGGACTGGGGTTTTATTTTGTGAGCTTTGCTTGCAGTTCCTCCAGTTTTGTGCAGTGAAAGATCCTGATATTGCCTTGTGAGTAGTTCTAGAGATACATTTTGTGAAATTAAAGGCCGTCTAATGAACAGCTTCTCATTTCTTCAGATGATTTTTCTACCATTTCAGGTCTCCAGATGGACAGTTTCTCATTGTGAGTTCTACAGATGGATATTGTACCATAGTAACATTTGACAAAGAAGAACTTGGTGTCCCATATATTGAACCTGTTAAAGAAATTGAGAAATCAAGTAGTCCTTCAGCATCCTCTGTTAGTTCTAAGGTATTTATTTTTTATGTTTTAAACTGAATATATGTTAAAATGTCTTTATTATAAAATTATTAAATTAAACATATTATTCTCTTAGCAGACCTGCCAACTATCCCGATTTTGGCGGTATTATCCCGATTTTCATGCCTCAACCCGAATCCCGATATCGGGTTCCTAAAACAAGCAAAAAACCCGATTTTCATAAATTCTACCCGAGAAAATTTTATTCTTACCGATTTCCGGTAATGGAGGACAACATAGAGATATTATCCAATCAAATTCATCGTAGTATCTGATATTCGGGTCATGTTGATTTACCTGAGGATTATCGATCTGTTTTGACACTTAGTATTATGTAAACATATACACGTGCCTCAATAAAATCAATGATTTGTCAAAGTTTTATGGGTCTTAATTGGTAATAAAATTATTGATCTTTGTTATTTATACCGATCAGCTTGGGAGTTACATAATTAACTGTTTTAATTTTTTTACTTATCATTTAATTGAGATTAATTATATTATAATCAAGTTAACTAGTTAAAAAAATTCTTTAATCAGGTGAACATAGTTAATAATTATCTTAATTATAACTGATCAAAGGAATTTTGCAAATTAAACGTAAAGGCTTGGATGCTGTTTGCACATTGAGACAATTGTTATAAAAGGATATGAAAAATGGAATTGAATCATAACAGTTCAAACTATCACAATGGTTGCTACTCCACCCAGCAAGAAGAAACGTTTGCCATGCCGTTTTCTTGAAAAATGGCAGAATGACCTGAATCAATTTATTTTAAATAGATACAGTGAAAATACAAATAAAACACTGAAATAAAACAAATATAACACTGAAATAAAACAAATAAAACAAATAAAACAAATGAACCAAATGAAAGAAACATCTTTACACAGAATGATACACACAGCATCAAAACAATCTCAAGAGTTCAAGAAACAAACCAAAATTGATCCTAAATATACATGAAATACTTTCTACTGGACATTATAAAAAAAAAACAGTCACAAGATGAAGCGATACATTTGAATTTTTTTCCCCGGGGAAAATCCCCCATGGAGGTTTTCAAAAGTTGGCAGGTCTGTTCTCTTAGTCTCAGTTTAACTATCACTTTGAGACAAAAGGAAAATGAAGAATTAACAGTAACACATAATTTTGATATTTTTTTACAAATTGATCCTCGTGATCCAAACAAAACAAATCACAGATGAAATCTTTAGCCATTTCTGACATGAACACTATATGAAGTAGAAATACCATTATGTTGGTATGAAGTAAAGTCCAGTATGATGCAAACAAAATTCTCAGTACATTGATGGAGAATATGAAATATCAAACATATATGCTTGCAGTTTCAATCTTCATCTTGTGAAGAGTCTAAAAACAATTAATGTAGACCTTTTCATTTATTCACATATTCTCTGCATCATATGGGAGCGGTTTTCCTGTACTTTTTAACTTGACAGTGTAAACTATCTGATGTGATAGCTGAAATTGCATTATTCAAAGACATCATTGTGTTTAGGGGCCAGCTGAAATCCGCCTCCGAGTTAGGGATTTACTCGCTGTCTTGAAGACCTATTGGTGGCCTTGGGTTGTTTTCTAATCTCTTGTCCGGTTGTTGTTTCTTTGACACATTCCTCATTTCCATTCTCAATTTTATTATTGAGTCAGTCTGGGTAAATGTTTCTGAAGTCAAGTCCTTTATTTATAGTCAACACAAATGAGGATGATGAATATGGAAATAATTTGAGCCTTCAAGTAATGGCAGTATGTCTCAGTTCTTTCAATTCAATACATTAGTAGAGTGAAAGTTAAAGTATATAACAAGCATAAGATAATGATGACTTTTAATAGATTTGTTAAACTTTTTTTTGTCTTGTCTTTGATAAAGTTACTGATTTCTTTTTCTTTTTTAGAGTGAGGAACCAGTTGTCATGGATATTGACAGCGAAGATTTAAAACTGGTCTTGGAAACAAGCACAGATGATGTTCAGTTGGCTGCAAGTCCTGTTACTAAGGGAACAAAAACTGACCAATCAGATAGACCAGCAAGTGAAAATGGTGAAAAAAATCAATCAACAGAGGCAGACAAAAATAGTGCAAATAAGAAAACTCCTGCAGCTCCATCTACAGGACTTACAATAAAATCGGCATCAGGAAACCAGAAATCTAGACGTATTCAGTTAATAACATTGTCCTCAAATAAATCTTAGTAAAATCATGTACGGTAGAATGTCACTTTAATGTATTTATATCTATGAAATAAAAATGTATGTATATTTTTATTATTTTAATTTAGTACTTAATCAAATTATAGTTTCTATTTGACATTTTTAGTTCACTTGTGTTCGAGGCTTTGGACTATAAATTAGTTTATTTTCACAAAAAGAGTTGGGTTGAGTATTAACTTACAGTAGGATTGTTTGTGATTGCATCTTGTCCTTTTATCAAAGGGACCTCGATGGCCGAGTGTTATAAGTAGTTCATCTACATTTATAACTAGCCTGTCAACACTGGGAAAGTGAGTTTGAATCCCTGCTCCTGACAATGTACATACACCTCTCATGTTATTGACTAGGAGTGCTAGGTTCTCTCTGGGTACTCCAGCTTTTTTCAGCAATATAAAACTGGCCGACAATGATATAGATGTGTGCTGAAAGTGGTCTTAAACCTCAACAGTCAATTAAGTTTAGAATCAAAATAAAAAAAAATTTACAATGCATCAAGTAATTCTGTTAACGGTTGCAGGAGAGTCCTTATATCATTTCATCTATAAATAAAATTAAAAGTAAGCAAAAAGGTTGTAATGATCTACTTGCTTTTTTATACAACAAAAATGTTGGTAGGAAAGAGAGTGAAACTGTAGATTATATACTTACTAGTACTTTATATCTACATTTGGGAAGTCTTGATTTGTTTTGGTTTTATTGTCTCGTCTGGGACGAAAGTCTCGGAAGGGGAGAAACGGTTGTTGCTTTTCCAGCATTGTTGGCGGAGTCAACAATTGTTAAGTTTTCTGCTTAAGTAAGTTTGAAAGGAACTACTTGTGATTGATCAATGATGTTTTCAAGAAAGTTGCATTACTATCAGTACATATCAGGCTGACGACTATTAGAAGGCCCCATCTCCTTTTGTCAGGATCCAGTGACTGAATTAATAACCCATTCTCAATGTTAAGTTTTCTCCTTAAGTAAGTTTGATAGGAACTACTTATGATAGACATTGATATATTCTATAAAGTTGCATAACTATCAGTACATATAAGGCTGGCGACTATTTCAAGGCCCCGACTTCTTTTGTCAGGGTCCAGTGACTGAATTAATAACCAATTCTCAATGTTAAGTTTTCTCCTTAAGTATGTTTGATAGGAACTACTTATGATAGACATTGATATATTCTATAAAGTTGCATAACTATCAGTACATCTCAAGTTGTGTACCATTTCCAGACCCTGCTGCCTTGTTCATCGTACAGCGATATTGAATTAAATAGCAATGTTGCTGTCCATCAGACTGTCTTTTTCTGAATTTTCTGAAGGTCATATTTCTGTGTCAACAGTTTGTTGTTGTTTAGGACAAATGGATGCAAATACATGTATAAACAGACTTTTGTTTAAATTGGCTTAGAGATTTTATTCAATGCATTATATTTGTCTTGCCTTGACAAGAGTTTAAAAGCGAAATGTAGAAATGTTGTTTACAGCATGGTTGGAGGCGTCAACAATTTGTTAAAGTTTGTGATTAGATCAGTTTATGGCGAACCACTAAAGCTAAATCCTTTGATATTTGGTATGCAGTTGTAAAAGCATTTGAATATCTCATTTCCATGAATATTATTTGGCCCTGCCCCCTCAGTCATGGTCTACTGACTTTGAAATTTTGCAATGTACATGCTTAAGTTTGTGATTAGTCTGTATTTAGGGAACCATATATAAGTCTTTAATAGTTTATATGCAGTTGTATAAGTATCAGTACATCTCATTTCCATGGAGATAAGATTGCCCTGTCCTCTCAGTCAAACCGTGATGGGAGTTATTGCCGAATATTGCCCCTAAATAGCAAATACTAGAACTTTTACCTATTACTTTGAAAGCTATAACAGATAGACAGAAACTGTAAAAGACAAATAAGACCAATAAAAGATCTACAGATATGATCAATATCATTTCAATGCTCAATTAAGTTTTTACAAGAGTTATTGCCCTTAAATAACGACATTTAGCATTTTTGCCTGTTATCTTTTAACTATAATCAGGTGGTACGGGCCCCCTTTATGGAGCTACATATATGGTTAATGCATGGACGTTTTACATGTCCCACTATAGACGTTGACTAGTTTGCCCCCCTCCCCCTTCGAAATCTTGGATCCGCATCAAATAATAGATGGAAAGAAACTGTAAACAGAAAAAAATATCTGCAATAGAAGATCTACTAAAATTTTTGAATGAAATGCTTAATAAGACCATATAGGCCCTTAAATCACAATTGTTTTGTCTATTGTCTTGAAAACTACTTATTGATAGACAAACTGTTAACACAAAATGATCTTCAAATATGCCAATTCGATTGAAATGCTAAATTAACCCCTAATAGTTCTTATTGCCCCTTTTGGGGCTTGAATGATGATTTTTGACAAATTTTAGTTCTTTTCCTAAATCTTATTTGGCAGCAAAATCTGTAGCGCGTCTGTTCCAATAAATAGTTTCTGTTCACAGAACAACTGACATTGACTCTGTTACTTCAAATAGCAAATAGAAGTAGCATGAATCCATCTTTAATGATGATGCTACTTATGATGCTACTTCAAATAGTATTTAAATTATTGTTAGTATATATTTGTGTTAAGATACAGTGGATCTATTTGACATCGTACCTGTTGAGCAAAATGACAACCATGAGACTAAGAAAATGAATTTACTCCTCTTGATAATACAATGTTATAAGCTTATATTTGGTATATGATTGTATAATATATTAACATTTCTCATGAATTTCATTTTTGTCGACCTGTAACATTGATGTCGCGAAAACGAGATATAGCGATCCTAGATTCCGTCATCGGAGGCGTCAACATTTAGGTTCAGTCTGTAGTTAAAGTTGTTTCAAGTAGACATCAACAACTTTGTCAAACCTTCATGGAATTTTAGCAAATTTGGATAGAAGCTTGTTAATGACCAAAATATATTATCCAGACCAAATTTTGAAAATATTTATTTCTCATTTTTTCCTTATTTTACAGATATATGGACTTACACTTTTTTGACATGATACATTTGCAATTTGTAAACCTTCATGGATTGTTATGAAACTTGGACAGATGCTAATCTTCAAGACCATGAAATAGCATCTAAAGAAAAAGTTTGATTTTTTTTTTCAAATTCTGTATATTACTGATAAATGGACTCACTTTTTAAGTCAAGATTACACTTTTACACTGACATCAGCAATCGCAGGCGAGACACAGGGTTCCGCGGACTCCCTTACGAATTTTTCTTAACATATTTATGGCTGCTTGGCGCAGGGTTTGATGGTCTTTTTGGTGATTGATGGCGAAAACACTGATCCGTATGAATAGAGAAGTTGAATATGATGCCTCGTGTAGGATGGGTTCTTTGGCTCTCTATGCGTTAAAAAAATCTCTTGTAACAAGTCTCTGAGGGGTCAATAGGTGGCTCGCAGTTAAAACAAAATTTCTGTCCCTATCCAACACACCCTTAATTTCCGGTGTCATTTGAAGTTTCCTATCCTTCATCTCGGCAGACGTCAACCTTGAAGATCCTATACCTCTCTTATTGATGGTTAAAACGTTCCGTTGTCCAGAATACGCATGAAACAATTGCTATTGGGTGTTAAGCAAGCAACCATCAACCAATCTAACCTAAATATGATTAAGTTAAACATTCTACTATGTTTTCAACCGGCAGGTTGACCTGATTATTGGCATATTCTAAATAAAATTACGTTCTGGAACTTGACTATGACTGCTCTCGATATTACTGCGATTAACCTTCAACATTTATTGCGAAAGACATGAAACTCTTCCATAGAATCATTTGCAGTTTACCTATCGATTCAAAATTTTGTCAGAAATCAACTTTTTATGATTAAATCAGTGTTTATGTTGAACAGATTGCATGAAAATATGTAGGACTCTGAACCGCGATGGTACTCGGAACCACGATGGTCACGCTGAAGTGCGATGGTTGGACGCTGTTCAAAGTGCGTTTTTGTTCACGCCGAAGTGCGATGGTGGCATTGTGCCGCTATCTTGTTGATAGCTACACTGAAGTGCGTTGGTAGTGACGCTGAAGTGCGATGGACTACATAAACTATATTTTCAATGCTTTTCATGTCGATGAAAAAGTCTATTTGTTTGTTAGAAGCAGTTTTTCGGGCTTTTAAGTTAATAAGGGGCTTATAAACTTTTATTACTATGGGAAACGGGGAGTAATTGGTGGAGAGGGGAAAGTTAACCTTCTGTAGGGGATTTTTTTTCGAAATATACAAAAGGTTCTCTTATTACACACTGGTCCACAGACAGACTCTTCGTATTATTATATTACGGTAAACGAGGAACTCATGAGGGATCAAATGCCCACATGCATAAAATCAAAGAGGACGATCTCTCATTTAGTATGCAACTGTAACTAAGGACATACATAGACTAGACAATAAATAATGGAAATTAATCTACTAACTATTAAAAAAAAATCTACTTCTCATAATATTTGCACATCTGCAGATTTTAACTAGCCATCACGCGTCATATAGACCATCGCACATCAGCGAACGGACCATCGCACTTCGGCGCAGACCGTCGCACTTCAGCGTCCCCATCGCACCTCCGAGTCCTACAAATATATTATTGATATTCACATGTTGATAAATATATTTTCATCTACTTAGAAGATATTTTTGTTCTTCAGCTAAATTAATCAATGAGTGATGGATTTCTCTTAGAAGAAATCTAAACGTCCCAGTGAATAAACTCCCCAAAGAAGAATAGCTGTTGTATTTATTCAATGGGACAAGAGAACTGACAAAAGTTTTAATCGACAGGTAAACTGAAAATGATTCTGTGGAAGAGTTTTATTTCTTTCGCAATATTACAAGAGTATTCCAGAGACACAATTTATTCATTCTGCTAAATCGGAAAAAAAAAGGTTCTGCAAGGACTAGAAAAAGTTCAAATGGAAAATGGACGTAAGAATTATTCATTGTTACATATCACAACAATGAAGGTTGATAGGTACATTGACGCTATTCATTTTTCTAAATTGTTATTTAAAAAGAACTTAATTTTCTTTCATTTTTTTCATTTTCCTTGTTTGATGTTTTCCATAAATATTTTCTTACACCCAGTGTACACTAAGCATTCAATCGGTCATAAATATGCTATTGGCCGCTTACAAATAATATTGACATTAAAAGACAGAATCAAATTTACGTACAAAGTAAACAATTTGACTAAATGTAGACCTTTGAAATTAATCTTAATTTGTTCGAGATTTTACCTTTATCAACTGTTTTTATTCGATTTATACAAAAGCGATAGAACCTTTAAAATACTGCAGTAGAACCATAGAAGTGTTGTAGAAAGAGGTAAGATAAAGTAAGTTAATGTTTGGTTGACGTGCTTTTGATGTTTTTCTGTATAACTTCAAATAACATACAAACTGCAAACCCAGCATAAGTAAGTCAGATTTAAATTGAATTTAAAGTTTTATCTATTTCTTTGACGTTTTGCATGCAAATGGTTAGAGTGAAAATAAATTTATTTGATTTTATATGTTTCCATAAATAACTAGCTAAACGCTTTTCTAAGGTTTATATAATTTTATGTAAATGGGTGTATATACCATTCAAGACAAAAAGTGGTTGTTACTTTTTTACGCTTGTACAAAAATGTTAAATACAGCTCTTTAATATCCGTAAATTTAAAAACAAAAAACCAACGCAATGTCCTTATATATATATATATACAAATATTCAGCATGCTAAAAAAGATAAATTTCGCAGGTTTTGTCAGTTTGCTTTACTTTTCGGGACGTCGGGATTGGGCCATTATTTTTGCGGGAATTCCGGATTTACACTTATCGGGACTCGGGAGTTAACGATTACTTTTTCGGGATTCGGGAAAGAATGCTTTATTTTTCCGGTAATTCGGGATAACACCCCTCCTAAGAGCTGATAGACTTAACACTTTCAGACAATCAGAAGACGTGTTACATCCAAAATTAAATTATTAGCATATAACTGTGTTATAGTGTAGAAAATGAATAGTATACAAAATAATTTCGATCGACTACATTACTACTATTTCAAAAACACTATTACGAATCACACAATGATTAGTAGTAGGATTTGCAGAAACAACTATTTCAAGTAGAACTGTAATGTATATAAACCAGCTTTACAATTAACAATGGTAATAGTACGTTCAAGTCAAAACGATTGAAAGTCCAAAAATATAAAATGTGGTCAGTCTTGTCTGAGTGAGCAGCAAGCATATAGTTAAGTGCAATACACACTGAAATACTGAAGGTACAGTCTTCAAGGTGAACATATTTTCTTTATGGTTTCTTTTTTCATATTTATGTTCAGAATACAACTTTATCATTTTATCTTTTGTATTTTCCAGTTTGTTTTTTTTAGATTCCTGTTATCAATTTAATGTATTATGCACTGTTGTTTGAACTGAACGGTGAAACATGGTTGTTGGTACTTTATGCAGGTGTGAGTCAGGAGCCTGTTTTTCAGTGGTTGTCGTTTGTTGGTGTCGTTCATAAGTGTTTCTCGTTTCTCGTTTTTTACATAGATTAGACCGTTGGTTTTCCTGTTTGAATTGTTTTACACTAGTCTTTTTAGTGCCCTTTATAGCTTGCTGTTAGGTGTGAGCCAAGGCTCCGCGTTGAAGGCCATAGTTTGACCTATAATTGTTTACTTTTTACACATTGTGACTTTGATGGATAGTTGTCTCATTGGCACTCATACCACATCTTCTTATTTATATATAGTAAATATCGTTGGACATTTCAGTCGTTAAATTGTATTGACACTGAATACTTGTATATGCTGCTTATATTGGTAAATGTTTTCTCAAGGGCCATCTTATGACCATACTTAGCAACTGAATTGATCGTTAGGGTATATTTACTGACAGGTAGGCGACACTTCTGTCGTTTACAAATAAAATAAATCTTAATTGTCATTTTAAATTCTGTTCTATGTCTTATTGCTACAGTTGCTTCATTCATACGAGTATTATTTACATGAAATACTAGTCCGAGACGATTCTGTTTTTTTTTCTTTTTTATATGCCCGTTTACGGGACGTACTATGGTATACCGTTGTCTGTCCGTTCGTCGTCAACATGTCGAACAATTAAACCAATTTTCATGAAACTTTGATGAATTGTTTATTTCTATTGATGTATGTTTATTTCTATTGATGTAAGCTCCCTTTCGATTCTTATAAATTTTAGATTTTACGTTTCCGAGTTATGGGATTTTATTCATAAAAAGGGGGAGGGATTTTCCAGTTTTCGGACAATAACTCAAAAATGCTTTGAGCAGTTTTCATGAAACTTTGGTGACTGGTTTATATCTATTACAATAAGATCCCGTTAGTTTTTTTTTTATAAATTTCTGATATGACATTGAGGATTATGGAACTTTATTCGTTGAAAAGGCGACTGGCGTATCATGAGCTCATGGCGCAGCTCTTTGTTAATTTTATCTTATTTTTATGGGTTTGTAGGATGTGAGGTAATTACATTGTTGGGTCATTTAAAGTATTTATTGGTTTAATTCATATATTTACAACTGTTTAATTGAAAGGATATGGTGAACTCAAACAAATTTCTGGAATGAGTAGTCATGATTTTTGAATAATTTTGTTGTTATATGATTGCACCCTTCTTTCTTCTGCCTCAGTGGGAAATCTAGTGACAAAATATTACCTCCCCTGTAAACACTGGAAACTTGATCTTCTCAATATTTGTCCCATTTTAGCAAGGACGCTATCAATTATGGATTCACGGAAAAACGTTCTGGTAAATAGTAAAAATAAAAATAAATTGAAATAAAAACAAAACTTCCTCTCAATGTTATCATTTTCCTCCTTAAGTAGCAAACGACGAGTAAAGCGGCCATAGAAGCTTGGTGTAAAATTGGTTTAAAATGTTGCTATGCGAATAAATTACCAACTTCAATTATTTTTTTTACTGTCTGTATACCTCTCTGGAACATGCTAATTATTCTTATATATATATATATATATATATACAGCTAGATCAGAGAAAGTCAGGGAAAAAATTCCAAAGGAATCGATTGATATGCAGCAAAGATTGGCACTTTTGAAATTAAGTTACTAAGAAAAATCAAACAGTCCGTATCTCGATGTAAACATTGAATGTGAATAGATCGAGAAAACCGCAAATACTTGTACAAAACTCGAGACGACCTTTTTTTAAAATTATATACAAAATAGTAGAAAGATACATACTTTATAAAAATAGTTATCTTTATTTTTTTAACCTGCACAGACAGACTTTTAAATGTTTATATTCACGAAAAGACAATAGTTCTCTATTGAATGTACATGTGACTAGCAGACCGGTGTGCTCGATAACTTAGGTGTTAAAAAATAGGCATACTTTGGGAAATTGTAACATGCTAAGGACTTTTTGGAACACTAAAAAAATTGGTGACCCGAAAGATCTTTCGATCTTGTATGTACATGATTTTTTCCATTTTTTTTTTTCAATATGCAGCAAAAATTGCCAGTTTTTAAATTTCAGTTTCACAAGCTTCTAAAGCAAGTATCTCGATAAATACTGAACATAGAATATCGTGTATTTACATGTATATTTCTAGTAATACAGTTTAACAAATAATTTCTTAATCAGTATCGTCACCGGTATTGTTTTATTATTGACTTTCTCGACTTAATCAAAAGAAAAGTGAATTTTCATTTGTTTTCGTTCACTGGATATCCCACTGTGTCTGTTTTACATCAAATTGGTTTATTTAAAAAAACAAATAACTAATTTTATTTCGATTTTTATTTATCTAAGCGGGTATGATTTTCGCTATAGACTCCATTAATATAATGTCCGTGTTCTATTAGTTATATTCTGCAGCATTTCGTAAAAATTATGAAAAATGAACTAGTATACGTGTTTGCAGGGATCTATAGTACCATTATATATGTCTCTGGTGATGGCTATGGATTTTATGTCAATAATATCACCTACAAACTTAATTTGAGAGAAAAGAAGAATGCTGTATTTCAACGACCGTTATTTCGTTATGGTTTGATAAAATGCAACTCGCATACAAGTTTATCCTGTTTTGATTTTGCATTTAGTTTTATAATCACAAAAAAGTTAAATACCATCAAATCTGAAAAACTTCTTTAGCAGACATGGACTTAAGTGCGTCACTGAGAAACATCTTGCCAGACTATTGACAACTTATCTTAACTCGTGAAAACAGTCTTATGAAGTCAATGTTCCAAGTGCCATGGAATCACATCCTTGAAAAAAAAAGACTTCTGAAATACGATTTTTGTTAAAAAAATTACACCTTGCATTAAAAATATCCTCAGGTAAGACATATTGTGTTATCAGAGTCATTTCATTTTAGCTGTTTGTTACTGAAAATCCAAAACGGTAAATTGACTGTCTCATTTTCAAAAAGCAGCTTGAAAAATCGTGTATTTTTCCACTTACAAAAATGGATACTTGACAAAAGGGATAATTATTTCTGTCATTTTTGTATGGAATTTACTATCCCTCCATGTAGAGGAAGAAATTCAAATATAGATATAGCGTTAGTGCAACACTTGACAGAATGGCGAGTTTTTGGGAGAAATTGGTATTTTTTTAAACTTGAAAGCTGAAAATTGAAAAATGAGTTAATGTTGGGAGATTGTGCACATGATATCGACAAAACATTCAGCTAGGTGTCGTATTTTTAGGCACATTAGTTTAGTCCGTATCCCTTGGTCAACATGTAATGACTAGTGGTCCTTAACTTTTTTGTCGAGTGCATATGCTTAAATATTTCTCAGAGAGTTTTATTTTACCAATTAGTTTAAAGAGTTTCTGTGGTATCCAACTATGCAACCAGACAGAAATGACTGTCGTTATAAGTTACTTCAGTCAGTACTGTGGAGATAAATCGCCCGTCGTTTCACTGACGATGTGTTTCCCCAAAATTACCAGTGTATATAAAGTGTTTCATGTTTTAATAAATCTATTAATTTGTGATACCATTGGGTTGAGAACGTTTGTTCTTTAACTTGCATAAATATATTATCTTAAAAAATTCTATTTCATATTAATAATCGAAAACTTCTACTCGATCAAGGGAAGACAATTAAATTTTACAATAAGAAATAATCATGTGTATTTAATGTGCTTTTAAATAATTGGCCTTTTATCTATTATGTGTTTTATTTAAAAATGAATACAATTAACTTTCCGATTCAAACATGAAATTCACTAATTTCTTTAAAAATAAAGTTGTTAAGTCTAATCCCATTATTCCTGTAAATACAAATTTGTTTAAGATCACGTAATTCTATTTTTTTCATATTTCTTGTCTCCATTTACGCACTTTCAAATTTAAATCATTCCCTTTAGGTGAGAGGGAACATACTCTCCGTGTTATAGATTTTTTTTTTCATTAGGAATAACTTTCAGACGTACAGTAAAAAACCTGAAAATTGTGTGGTGTCCGCAACAGTTTGTCTTTTTTGCATTTTGTACTTTAAAGCAAGATCATAAGAATTTTTACTCTACATGAATATGATATCTGACTAAGTTCTGGATATGAATATGGACCTTACCACGTGTGATTATTGCAATACTGGGGGTATATACCCTGCGTGTGCATCTGTTCTATGGCCACCTAAGGTAATGTGTTTTATATTTTTTTTTATTTTCTCTCCATTATTTTTTTTTTAGTTGGTCAAATAATTTAGTGCTTTGTGTGTTTTCTCACTGGAATTTACATAGACACGATCATGATTTTGCACCAATGCGGGGTTAAGCAGCCAGCAATCAATCAATCGCTGAATTTGGGGTTTGTGAACTTTTTTGTAGCCGGTTATTGTCTCCATTGCGACATCAGGCAGTTCTGTTGTTACTGTTATTGTTTCAATTGCAAAACTCTTCGCGCGAATGCTTCGTCAAAATTGACTGAACATTAAACTTAAGTATATTAAGGGTGTTAAAAACTTTAATAAAGTAATTTAATTTTGTGTTAAATTTCATGAAAATTGGACCAACAGTGTTTTTTTCACATGAAGATTTTGATTTTTTTCTCCTTCAATGAATTAATTTATGACACTTTAACATTCCACATTCCATGTTTTAAAGTTTTGAAACTAGTATGAAGTTCAAATATGAAATATTCAGAACTCGAATGAGATTTCTTAACTGGGTCCAAGAGAACCACCTATAACAAAGATTTGAAGAAAATATTTGAAATTTGTTCAAGTCTGGACCCGATTTTAACAGTAATATTTTCTTGGTTATTACTATGATAAATAGTTTATGAACCAGTTCTTCTATTCACATATCTAGTATCCCTTCATGTTTCTTTATCATATATCTATCCGTATGTTATTTATCTAGCTGAACAAATTTTCTAGTTTTCTTGTCAATATCTGGATCTGTCTTATGGATACACAATTATTCTATTTACGGTGGGGTTTGCTGGTTTTGTAGCTAGTTATTTAAGTTTGTGAGTTTCATTGCCACATTTGTTTAGGACAATTTAATATAAAATTGTATTTCTAATCTTATTTAAATTCAAAAAGATATAATTAACGCTTTGCCTTTTTCATTGTATATCATTTGTATATCGTAATGAATAGGTGTAAATGAATAGCAAGCTCACCGTCGTCCCCCATTTCCGGCCAAGGCACCAAATTTTGTTCAATATTATCAACCCGATAGGGCATTAGGGGGATCCATACATAAAAGAAGTTCCCAAACTCTTAATCAAAGTCCACGCTACTGGTAACTGGACCATGTGTTATTCGTAGTTGTTTTTGTTTGAACGTCAGTTTGTTTTTGTTTGTGTTTTGTATGCCCCCGCTGTAGTCATTAAGTGTTACCCTTGACCGTCCGTCTGCTTCCCTGTCCGTCCGCCTTTCCGTCCTTTCGTCCGTCCGATTTTCGTTTCTGCACTCTAACTTAAGTTTACCTCGTGCAAATTTTATGAAACTCGTACACAATGCTAAGAACCAAAACTAGCAGACATAGTTGGGCAGTGAGTCACTTACCGTTCTAGAGTTATGCCCATTTTTGACTTGGAAAATTGCAAAGCTTGAGCGGGGGCATTCATGTCATCAGACACATTCTTCTTTTATTATTTAGGAGTCGGGTGTTCGATATGATATGTTGTACAGTCCGGTATTTTTGTTGATTCCCGTTATCCATTTAATTGCATGTATTATTAAATTAAAGACACAACTAAACTATATCAACAGGTGAATAAGGTACAAAATTGAGAATGGAAATTGGGAATGTGTCAAAGAGACAACAAACCCGACCAAAGAGCCGAAAACATAACTCATTTTTTATTGAAGATATTTGTATTTCTCCATAAGTTTGAACCAAATAGAAGTCATTCATGAATACCTCGGAGCATAAAAACAATACACACTTGACCTAATGACATATTTCATTTTCTGAATTATAGTACTTTATATTAATACTAGTTCAATTATGATAATATTACTGCAATAAAGCACTAAATGGGTTGTTGAATATGCATTGTGACAGATACAAGACCCTTAATGTATTTGTATACGCCATCAATCCAATATCAATTGAACATTCCATTTATATATTTTGGATAGTATAAGTTAGGGGAAACCGTTGAACGAGATTACAACTCCTGTTATTTTGTTATTATTTTTTATCCTGTATTCAAGTCCAATGGATGCAGGACATCCTTACAAGGTGTGTTGAAACACATTTAAAAAATATTTTTATTATTATGATATTTTGTTTATTGTTGCAAAAGTAAAGTTTTACGGAAAAAAATTAACCCCAGGCCCCTATCAAGAAAACTTTCAATCGAAAACAAGATATTCAAATTAAAATTCCATTTCTAAAAGTAATATAAAATTTATACAGCTCCCTAAAATATGACCATTGTGTCACTTATCCGTTTACAGGTAAGATGCGTATAATTTTACTTTCTTTGAAATACTATATTTTAAAGTAAAAAAAAATATGTGATTACATTTTAGAAGACGGGATTTTTTTAAGTATAATTCAGGAGATGGGAAGTTCAATACATATGTTACTTTTTGACGAAGGTAAAGATATTGTAATCATCACTGAAGTTGCTGGACTAGTTCATAACATTAGTGCTAA
Source organism: Mytilus californianus (assembly GCF_021869535.1). Lineage (NCBI taxonomy): Eukaryota > Metazoa > Mollusca > Bivalvia > Mytilida > Mytilidae > Mytilus > Mytilus californianus. The sequence goes on from NW_026262681.1 coordinate 914,040, forward strand.
TTTTTATTGAAACTATGAGTAATAACATGAATACGACTTTTCACTGTAATACAGGGGAAGGGGGGCTGAAAAAACCCTTATTCGATATCTCCTTTATCACTGCTGGAAAATGATTTGGCAACATGATTATTTCAGTAATGATATAGTGTTATAGAGGAATTATACGCTCATGTCCATCCACAGTTGATATACACTTTTGCAGAGACATATAATACAACAGTTGTTTCAGTTTATGTCTTAAATAATAATTTATAGTTACACATTATATTTTTCCTCTTGTCATAATATATATATCTGACTTTTGTCTTTTAAAAAAGTATCAGAAACAATTGTCGGATCATCAACCCTACGGAGTGTAAATCAATCATTAGTTTCCGTTCTTTAAGACTTTTCCATTTTCATTATTATTATTCCCGAATAAGATTTTTACATAACGTTGACCTTTTATAAATGTTTTACCATAAGGAACATAGATTTCATGTAAAGGTAGCCGTAATATTTTAAAGTAGTACCAACTATCACGTTAGGAAAACAGAAAGTGTATAAATCAACGTCGCTGTTATCACCAAACTTTAGGTGTTCGACACCCCATGTGAAAGGCTTATCTTGGGCAGGGAATGTTGAAAATCAACATCAAATGTTACAATATAATTGTGGTTAAATAAACTTCCAGACAAGTTCTGATAAATTTTTGAAATAAATCACCTTTTAAAGATTGTTGTAAACCAAAACAATATCAATGCATGAGACATTTTCGCATGTCTACTTTGAAGGCTCGTTCCGATGACTTTTGATAAAAACGTATGCTGTGACGAATCTCAACATATCACATATATATACTGGAATATTAAGTCGTGATATAAGGTAATTCTTAAATAGTTCCTTCCATCAGAAATTATTATAACGATATAAATCAGATACATTTATGGCCTTTAAAATATTATTTGCTCTATTCTGTCGTCTTTTTAAACGTTTGAAAACAAAAGTAAATGTGAATTCTGTTAAAAAGCTTTAAAATTATCTTATACTTTAGAATAGAAATAAAAAATTATAACTAGATTTGCACGTAAGATGCCAGATGTTTTGACCAGCATTGGAAACCGTTCCTATATATTTTAACATAGAGAAAATTTTCGTCACATAGTCGAAAATATGTATAATCTTTTAATATTTGCAATTAGGTATGATATTTTGTAAAAAGACGTTTTATTTGAACAATCCGGTGTTTCCCCTGAAATGTCAGCAGTTTTTAAAATATTAAGATAAGATTTCAAATTTAAGCCAGTGTGAACTATTGGGACAACTTGTAGGTCCGCATTATCCGTATTGGCAAACAAATCCGCCGTTCAAACATATAGATAATAAATCTTCTTTTAATTTTGATTGACTGTTATAAAATTGTATTTACATTTTTAGCCTTCAGAAGTGCTGATCAGTCACATAGGCTTCCGACATTCACAACTATCAATTTTTTTTTTTTTTTTTCAGGCTAAAGTGATGAAAATGGGTTCAAAATCTTCTTCAAAGAAGAGAAAAAACGGTCCTCCCAAATATATGGAGAAAATGTTGTTTATAAACCATAAAGAGGATCAACAACTTCAATATAGATTGGAACAACTTCATTTGAAATCACGTGACCGAGAAATTGAAATGGATCTCGCAAAGAACCGTGTCGAGAAAGAATGGAAACAAAATAGCAAGAAGCAGATAACAATAAGCGAGTTAAATAATGCAATGGGAAAATATAACCGAAATGGATTTATACCGGACACAGCGACAAGAGCACGTGCCAGAAGAACGTCTGCTAAAATGGCACAAGATTTATCAGTAAACGATTATCTTATCGAGGAACATCGAAAACTATCATCTGTCATTCCTGAGATTTTGACTTCTTTGACTATTCCAAAAAATCAAAATTCAAAACAGTTAGTACCAGATACTCCTCTCCTTCAGCAAGGTCATGTGACAGATTTAGATGTTAACAAAATTGTCAAGATGACACACGCAGTCAAAATACTGCGAAAAAATATATCGACGAGAATGAAAGCAAATGAACACCAACCTCCGCTTACTGTGGTTCTTAGACCTTCAAGACATGACGGAGATCTTAATGTTTATACAAACGGTGCATGTGCACTAATGAAACGTAAAATTGACAGAAAACGGAAAGAGTCAAATGCGAATTATGAACTGCCGCCATCTATGCAGAGGAAACTTGCTACTCTGGAAAAGCAAATGTCCGACCCCCGTCGTCAATCGGTAATTGCCAGTATTCCTGACGTATCAAAATTGAAGAGCCAACAAAAAAGACATTCAGTATGCGTTCCTGCCATGCAAAGGGCACAGAGCATAGCAGCACTGCCACCTATTCCGACAACACCTGGAATGTTAAGAAGTCTCACGAATGTTTCAATGAACAGTGCATTAGATCATCGTAGAAAAAATTCAACAGAGGGAAATTCGCAGACTATTGACGAAGACGAACTTAGATCTAGACAAAAAATAGCCATGGAAATGGAAAGATATGATGCTGTCAGAAATAAGATAACAAATTTCCTAGACAATAAGATAAGAGAGATTGACTCTAACATGTATATAGATGCTAGATGATTGTTATTTTTCATTAAATAAATGTTCCAAAATATGTTGATAATTATCGAAATTAAACGAAATATAACACTTCACTTTATTGTCGATCATAACAAACACTACAACGAATATCAAAACGATAGATAAGAAATACACGAGGCTTTCATGTGGGCAATCAATGTACAGTGCATATATGTCGGGATCTGCTGAATATACGACCGTGTATATTAACATGATATATCACTATTTAACCGTAAAACTCCGATACAATACATATATGAATAAATAACGATCTATATTCTCGGCTCATGGGTTTTCGTGCTATTAAGAATGCATTGTGACGTCACAATTTCCATTGAAAAAGCATGGATAGTACGAATTCATACGACGTACGAAAACATATGATCTGACCATATATATGTTACAGGCATTTTCTAAATTTAGGCATTTTGTAAAATGCCTTAAAACTTTAGGCATTTTCTAAAATGCTTGCAAGATTCAGTCACTTTACATAATGACTAATTTTTCTATGCATTTTACAAAATGCCTGGAAAAATGTAAAGGCATGTTACAAAATGCCTGAAATTATTATATAGAATGAAATGTTAAAAAAACAATTGAAAGCTTTGAACAACAGAGAGTTTTATTTATGATAAATACTGAATGTTAAAGCTTGCATTTTAAGAGTTTTAATAATCAAAAATAAATTTTACTGAATTATTCCAAATTCACACAAGCACAGAACTAGACAATTATTTGTTATTTCTTAAAATGTTTGAATGACAGAACTGTTACACAATATTTGTCCTGATTTTTCTGCAAATACATTGTTTGGCGTAAAATTTGGTTTTAGCGCTTCGACCACATTTGGGGAAACCTGGATCATGACACATTTAGCTCTTTCATTCCCTTTTCAGATAAAACACTTAACGTTCGACAACATTGGGTTTCGCAATAAGCAGACACATCACACATGAATATCTTCTTTTTCATATGTTCCCAAAAGATTCAAAGTACATTATCATGATTAGTTTGACTTGTATCTTTTGGCTTATAGCTTTTAACGGAATGAAGCAGATCTGCCCATGACGGGTGATGCAGCTATAGCAGGAGACGCTTACCCTGTCAATGCACCGTTGTTTGTCTCGTCTATGTCGATTTTCGAGATTTTAACCACAGTTAACTACTGTTCGGATTGCAAAGACCCAGGAATTCCCTTGAGGCAGTGAAGATGAAGATACTCATATCTTTGCATCACAACCAAACACGACCTTGTATGGCGAAACCAATGCTATAGAGGGGAATTTGTTTGGATGAGGATGTATAAATTCTCATTATTTCTGAATGGGGACAGTGAATATATTGCCGCATGTTAGTAAAGTGCAACACTCTCTGCACGTTAAGAACTCTATGACCGTTCTGCAGGTGGAATTTTCTGTTCCTATCCAAAATACCTTCATTTCAATTGCAAGCGGCAGTCGAAATTTCATAATCCTTTATACAGGTCAATCCACTGCAGAAATAACCCATATGAATTATAACCAAATTATTCTCGTCTTAAAAATGCATGCAATATTTGCTACTGAAAGCAAACATACAGCAATCAGTCTTTTTAAAACGAACTTCTTTTTCTCTGCTTCATATGTTTCACTTCACTGTTTTGAATCTCGATTTTCTAAAAATTCGTTTGTAAATTTTGAAATTTTGTTCTATTGAAAGAACAATTTGTCCTTCTGCCATTTTAACAAAATAATCATAAATTTAATACTAGTATTTGAAATACATCTAGTGAGTACATACTTAACATAGTTTCACTAAACAAAAACATATCATATGACATACAAACTTTCCCAATTGTTTTTTGAAGAATAAATGAATTCTAACGAACCATCAGTTATTTTCTTTGCAAGATGTTGTGTTTGTGTCCACTTTTTGTCATATGCATCTCAATGATATCCTTTTTGTACAAATTGCCTGAAACCGAACAAGCAATTTATTGAATTTTGTTTCAAAATTTCAGTTATTTTACAAAATGACTAGGTATGTTTAGTCATTTTATATAATGCCTGTCAAGGTTAGGCATTTTTTAAATTGCTTGAAAATTCAGTCATCTTACAAAATGCCTGTAGCATATATAAACTAAAATTGCGCAATGTCGGGCAACACAGAAGGTTCTCTCTTGGCTATTTACATTTTAAAACGTTCGCAATATTTTACTATCAAAACTATGTACACTCTGGTGTTGCCTAGCTAATTACAATAACTCCAATCACTGATGGTCCTTGAAAAGAAAGATTGGTCGTGGGCATCTGTACTGGTTCTTTCTTGGTAGAAGCGTTTTTTTTACATCTGGTTCGATAACAATTGGGGTCAGATATTGTTGCCGGTCTATGTCGATTAGATCATGCTCGATCTTGAATAGCATGCATTTATTAATCTGTTTGTTTTCCTCCGTTCTTCAAGACTCTCCCATTATAATGTTTTAACCATATTTGTGACACCGCCATATTTTCGGTCGGTGTAGTTGTGCACAAATCTTGCTGCTCTTTTCAGTACCTGCTCTATTGCCTTGATCTTATTTTGGTTTGTTGGATCCCACCCTGTGCATGTATATTCCACTGCTGCCAGGTCTTACCATGAATACATATGCAGCTGCCTATAAAGGTTTTGTGCAGCATTTGAGATTTCTGCGGATATATCCTAATGCAGTATTTCCTTTGCCATCTGTATTGTCGATATGTTTATCCCAGGTTAGGTTGATCCTAATTGTTATATTCCTACGTATTTGCTGGCTTCAACTGTGTCTAGAGTTTGACCGTGGAGTTTGTATGATGTTTGTATCACTGGTAGATTTTTCTTTTATATTCTTATAACAGTTAATTTTTTGGCTTAGAAACTCATTGCCATTTGTTTTCCCTGTCTCCCAATGATGTTTAGTTTTGATGTTATATTTGTTATTCTCATCGGATTTTGTCAAATTTCTTATCGTTTGTAGTTGTAAATCTTATTTTTTTTCTGTTCTATTCGTGTGTTACGGTAAAGATAATTAATCACCCAGTTCATTTATAAGATTTTAGTTTGGGTCAACTAAATTTCTACGATGTATTTGGTTTACAGTTTGATTTAGAAGAAATACCGACATAGCTTGATAATACAATTAATTATCTAATTACTACCACAATTTTGTATTAATAAGTATTGCAATTTTCATTGTTATTAATACATGTTATATCAGTATTACAAACCTAATCTTTAACTCTATTCTATTTTTTTGGAAATTTATAGAAATTTAAATGTGACGTCACATTGTGCGTCGATTTCTTCGGCTAACATATAATACGTTGTTCGGCTGTGCCTTTTTTATGTGCTGATTTAGGTTGTTTTATGTATTCGTTTTTATTCTGTAGTTAGTGTTAACATGTATATCTATTCTATAGTCCTTTTTATAAATTTACTGTTTGCAAAAGTATGAATTATTCTAAATACTAAGGATTTTCTTATCCCAGGCATATAACCATAGCCGTATTTGGCACAACTTTTTGGAACTTTTGGTCCTCAATGCTCTTCAACTCTGTACTTGTTTTGGCTTTCGGGCTTTTTTGATCTGAGCGTCACTGATGGGTCTTATGTAGACGAAACGCGCGTCTGGCGTATTAAATTATATTCCTGGTACCTTTTGATAGCTATTATTTTTAACATTTAACATTGCCATAAAAGCGGTAGGTTTGGCTAGCCACAACCAGGATCAACCCACCATTTTTTCTTAAAATGTCCTGTACCAAGTCAGGAAAATGGCCATTATATTATAGTTCGTTTCTGTGTGTGTGTTGCATTTTAGTGTTGAGTTTCTGTTGTGTCGTTGTTTTCCTCTTATATTTGATGTGTTTCCCTCAGTTTTAGTTTGTAACCCGGATTTGTTTTTTTTTTCTCAATCGATTTATGAATTTCGAATAGCGGTATACTACTTTTGCCTTTATTTAAGACTTTCTGAAGACGGTCACTGTTTGCTTGGTTGGTGATGGTTCAAAGCAGTTTGTTGCCATATGCGAATAATTTGGTCTCTGATGCAGTTGCTGTTTCTGGTATGTCATTAATGTCGGCCAGGAACAGTAATGGTCCAAGAATACACGAGATTACTAGTTCTTCCGTGGAGACAGCTCCTTCTTGTATAACGATCCGTTTCCTGTTATGTAGGAAGGAGCGAATCTATCTGTTGGTTTTATGGTTAATATTCTAACTTGTGTAGAAGGCGATGATGTGGCACATTGTCAAATGCTTTTGCAAAATCTAGAAGAAGGATATCTACTAGACAGTTTCTTTTTAATTTTGATGCGATGTCGTAAATTGTTATGATAAATTTGTATTCGCGGAATCCATACTGTGCATTAGTCAGTATCTTAATTCTGTCGAAGAGGTCCATTATATTGTTATGTACAATATGTTTTAATAACATAAACGGTACCAACTTTAATGCACCAGATGCGCATTACGACAATTAGTGTCACTTCAGTGATGCTCGAGGCCAAACTTTTTGAATATACAAAATCTAATGCAGATGTTGAAGAGCGGATCAAACCAAAAAGAACTTAAAGTATAGCCAAACCAGGACAAGGAATCACCAGCCCAGTAGTCAGCTTCTGTGTTGACATGAATTATCATTGATATGGTCATAATTATAAATTAACTGTTTACAAAACTTTGAATTTTTGAAATACTAAGGCTTTTCTACCTCAGGAACAGATTACCTTAGCTGTATTTGGCAAAACATTTAGGAATGTTTGGTCCTCAATGCTCTTCAACTTCGTACTTTGTTTGGCTTTTTTAACTTTTTTGATTCGAGCGTCACTAATGAGTCTTTTGTAGACGAAACGCGCGTCTGGCGCAAATACAAAATTTCAATCCTGGTATCTATGATGAGTTTATTTTCTTAATTCAAAATAATTTCAAAAATTTCATAACAGCAAATTTTAATCAAACAATATTCATATTTTCATGCCAGTACCGAAGTACTGTCTACTGGGCTGGTGATAAATGTTTCTTCAGTGGTGCTCAAGACTTTGCATGTGATGGGAGTAAGAGATACTGGTCTGTAATTAGATGCTAAGTGCATGTAGACTTTTTTTGAAAAGTGGAACTCCACGTGCATTTCTACAATCTTGCGAGACTTCGCCAGTGTTCAGTGATGTTTGACATAGGTCTGTAAGAATGCCGCTGCTTTCAGTATAAAGAATGGTACTGGATCTGGACCAGAGGCTTTATGAGGGTTTTGATTTTCAACAGTTTGTGGACTCCGTTAGTGCTAATTTTAATATACCTCATGGTGGAATATGGACTTCTCCCTTTATTTGGGTAGTTCTTATGGGTTTCTTTGGTAAAAACTGACAACAATTGACCATTTAGAATGTCCGCTTTGCCCTTGTTGTCACTTTGAAAAAAATCCATTTAATGTTTTAACGGTGCAACTCTTGTCTATTCTTGGCCTTTGCACGTGAGGTATGACCAGAATTATTTTGCGTTGTCTTTATAGTCTTTATAATCAGAGCGGACTTGTTCCATTTACTTCTTATTCGTTTGCCTGATTTTCCGTTGTACATCTTGTTTTAGTCTCTGATGCCTATCCATGTCTCTTTCCTATTCAAGATTTTCTTGTCTTCATGTTTGCTTTTTATTTCTGGTTTATTTTGCGTTTTATTGTATTAATCCATGGATAGGTGTGTCTTCTTTGTGTCATTTCTTTTTATGGTAATCTCTTCTCTGTGGTGGTTTGTATGGCTGCTTTATTGTTTACGATTTTAATAAAGCCTGGTAGGTTTTGGTAGGATACTGTATGTGGTCAATTGTTTGTTCTGCCCAGTTAAATGTCTGGTAAGTTGAAGTCGCCACCAATAAGGAATATAACTTTTTGATGTTCCGCTCTGATGTTATTATTTCGTTTTTAACATTAATATTAATTTTGTCCAGGTAAGTGTCGTCTGTTTTATCTGATGTTCGATAGAATGTACCAACACTCATTTTCTTTTTTCCTTTTATATTAATCGTGCCAGTCTGCAGTTCTATATCTGCTTTTAATGATATTTCTCAACTGTAGTATTTGTTAAGCTGCTATCATTACTCCTCCGTTGGGGTCTTTTGTGCGATCTCTGCGTTCCATGTCATAGTGGAAGTAATCTGGTATGATCTTACTTGATGTGATGTTGAAATCTAGCCATGTTTAAGTGCCTATTATTACGTCTGGTTCAGTTGACTCAATAATTGCTTCAAGCAGTTTATCCTTTTCTCTCAAGAATTTGAAACTTAATGTTTAATAGTCTTTTTTTTTGTAGGCTGGATTGGTTTTAGTTGGTTATGTCATGATCGGTATATCTGAGCTGTTTGCCATTCATAGATTGTTTGAAATATTAAATGTTGAGCGCTTGTTGTCATCTCCATTTGGTGAAAAATATATTTTTGTTGACGAATTGTTTGGTTCGGACCAAGATGGGCAATATCATGTGTCTTCACTTTTGCCTAGGTTGCTGAATTCAGATGTTGACATCCGAATGCAATTTCTATGCGTCCACTCGTCACAGTTGTCGCAAGCTATAGATTCCGTTTTACATGCTTTTTGGCATATAGTGAATGGCAATATTGGTTGTCTCTGGCCTGGTTTTGTCCATATGCCACTCAGTAAGAGAAAGATGAGTCTTTGTGTACCCCTGTCCCTGGCAATTGTATATTTTGGGTGAGTCAATTGTATATGGTGGTTGCAGCTTTTTATGCAATAGTTAGTTTGTACAGTTGATGTTACTGAATAAGTTGTTCAGTTAAGTATATATTCCCCCTCCAATAACATTGGTTTGTAAATGGTCCTGTTGTATAAGTTTGTATTCATGTTGTGGGGTAAGTATTATCAGATGTACAATAAAAACTTGTCTTTTCCAAAGAGTAAGTGTAGCATGACAGTACATAAAACATGTTGGCTGTTGATCATGTTTCTTATACTAACGGCATTACTAGATGAAGGATGTTTCAATCAATTTCTCATCGAAGTTAAACGTGTCAAAGATTAACATCAGGAACATCTCAGACAATTTCGAATATCAGCACCGACTGAATATATTTCGGAAGTCATACCCCTTGGAAATTTGTTTAAAAATAAGCATCATAAGCGCTCTGTGGCTACTTTTTTCATCGGAATTAAATGAAATTTATGTCAGAGTTACATCAACAATATCTAAGAAGACTTCGATAAAATCAGCACCTATTGATTTTTTTGGGAGGGTATGCCCCTTGGAACTATAATTCATACAATTGGTTGATTGTGATTGTTGGTGTTTTACGCCCAAACACTGAAAATAGGAAAGAAAGGGAGTGGGATTGGATATAAAGAAGAAAGCCTAGTTCTGACTGCCACAGATAATATATATAGAGAGTTGGTTAGGGTCAGCAAATTTAGCTCAACATCGGCACCAATGAGCCTTCTTTTAATGGACGAAACTGATCGATACTAGAGGGGTATTTTTCGTGCAAGGATCATAGCACTCTCGAATCACCTGCTGCATATTTGATATGTCCACCATAACATCAGACGTTTGCAAGAGGATCACAACCTCAGTAGGACAAACTGGATCCCATTTCTATACCTCTGGGTTCTTTCCGGGGATGAAAAGGTTTGAAAAGTAGTAATATATGATCATTCAAAACCTTGAAAAGAAAATAGGCCCATACCGACTTTATTTGTGGTAGAAAAGCTCAAATGGGATGGCATGATTCCCAAAATGATAATTATTTTTTTAAACACCGAAGGATAAACTTGCTCTTAATATGCTCATTAAGTTAACATATTAAATATGAAAAATGAAGGCCACTTAAATGTTCGGTGTAATTAAAAAAAATATCAAATAATAAAACCTGACAGCATTCTGAACGTTAAATTTTATTCATTTCTATTTGTATATATTTGACATTCAACAAAATATGTAGTGCAGGTTATATAGACTGTTATACATATTACAAATGATATGCATAGTCAATAACTCGTCTAACCAAAATGCAGTGAACAGGTGCAGTAATCATCAAACTAAAATCATTAATATTTAAATCATAGCTTATTTGGTGCTTTTTCCTGAAACCATGTACTGCCTTAGCTTGTCAGAGCTTGAATATTTTTTACTAATTTTTTCCCCAAAAATAAAGCTTTGAGATATGTCGGGTGAATACTTTGATGCTTCTGGCTGTCTTCCATAAACTTGTGCTAATTCTCGGAAATAATTTGGTGCATTTCCGCAACATAATCCTATATATTGTATTCCAATTTCTTTTGCTTCAGTTGCGAACTGTCGAATGTCTGAACGGCTACACATGGCACAAGCTAAATCTAGTGGATACAAAGATTTACCTACAAGAGACGTAAATAATCTTACATAATGTGTGCAAAATTATATACATTTGTATGCACAAGAAAGCTGTAAGGAAGGGTAATGAAAAAAAAAATATTCATAGTAATAAAAACTTGTTTCTATTAGGTTATGACAATACACATAAAACTATCAGTCTAAATTAACACATTGTTCTTTAAAGTTTCAATAACATTTGTATCTAACAAATAATTGATGCATCAGACCATTTACCAACGTTAACAAAAAAGTCAGTCTTTTGCTCAATGTTTACATAACAGACATCTCTAAGAGTAAGTGGTAATATGTCCAATCTAAGCTGTATTAGTTTCACTCAGAAAGTTAAAATCGAAAACATATGTTGAAATCTACATGATCTTTTAACTATTCAAACATTTAAAAAAAATATCAGTATAGTTATGCTACACAAAGCTGCTGAACACATTTTTTGATAGACTTGTAGAATATTGAAAATTTCACAAATTTTAAAAGACACCAGAAACACACTTGGATCAAACTTTACTTGGAAGACAATACATAGATAGGCTTTTCACAAACTTTTAAATTTGATTTGATATCTCCTTTCTTTTCCAAGATATTTAAATCAATCAATATTGCAATTATAAAACATTTGTAAATATTCATGGTTTAACTAAATGATAAGAAATGTGTTATGGTGTTAGAACCTTAACAAACATCAAGATGCAAGATTTTAGGAAAATTCCCCAAAATAGACAGGAAATTTGGTTTACTTCCTTTACATTTTTATATATCTTTGTCATGCCTAATGCACAAACCTGTTTCCGGGTCCAATAAGGACTGAAATGTTCGATGGTCATCTGTTGTGCGGAAAGGTACCGGCATTGCAGCTACTGGACCCTAAAATATTTTCATTTTTTCACTTAAATAATTGTAAATGACAAATTAAGCTAGAACTTTTGGATTTGAAACAGTACTATAGCATAACATATAAGAACCAAGAAGCATCTCGTTTGAAGCGACGATTGACTATACATGAAGAAGTTCAGAAAAAAAATTATCAAAGATATCTGGCCTATAATTTTGTACACCAGACGCGCGATGCGCCTACAAAAGATTCATCAGTGACGCTTGAGCATTGAGGGCCAAAATTTCCGAAATGTTTTGCGAAATACAGCCGAGGTAATATATTCCTGGGGTAGAAAAACCTTAGTATTTCCAACAATTTAAAGTTTTGTAAACAGTTAATTTAAAAATATGACAATATCAATTATAATTCATGTCAACACAAAAGTGCTGACTACAGATGCCAGAAAAATCTGATGTACATTGTATTGATCATTGGCTTTGATGTTTTACAAAACTTGACACTTTAAAAAACCAACTGTTGTATTAAATTGCTCTACGACAAATGTCGTACATGTGAACAAATCATATTTGTAAAACTTCACCGCAATGAGAACATATTCCCAACATACATATAGTCATAATAGGTCTTTTTTGGGATATCATTCCGTCAAGGTCAAGTTCACGTGATATTACAAAACATCTGTCAATCAACATATTTCCATTATGACAACTGGCTAAAACACATTATATTTGTCAAACTTCATCGAGAATATGAGAACATATTCCCACGGTTAGTATTGTCGGTAGTTCTTTGGAATATATTCTGTCAAGGTCAAGCTCACGTCTTTTAATGATTTTATGAAGATTATTGGTTAAATGAAGATATCCGCGATCTCCTATATTGAGAGTGAATGTAATTAGAGGCTCTAAAGAGCCTGTGTCGCTCACCTTGGTCTATGTGCATATTCAACAATAGACACTCTCCAACATTGTCGACAAGAATAAAATTCATGACATAAATCTCTGTTTTGTTGATCTTGTATTGCAGATCATTTAGTCTGTTTAGTTTCTTTCTGTCTTCATTAGTTTTTGCTCAAAACACAAAAGAGGGTAAAAAAATCCTCATTTATTAGAAATCACTCCTGTGAAGAATGACAGTTTACTAACTATATCGGCAAAAATTGACTTGTTAGTAGTAATAACATAAAGTAAAACGGTACCAATTTTTCTGCACCAGATGCGTATTTCGACAATTAATGTCTCTTCGGTGATGCTCGAGGCCAAAATATTTTAAAATCCAAAGCTTATTAAAAGGACGAAGAGCTATAAACCAAAAAGGACAAAAAAGTATAGCCAAAGCCGGGCAAGGAATCAGATCTTTGCATGCGAGAGATACATTCCTTAATTTAAAATAATTTCAAACATTTTGTAACAGCAAATTTTAATAACACAAAATCCGTATTTTCATGCCAGTACCGAAGTACTGTCTACTAGGATTGTGATATCCTCGGTGACTATCAGTCCACCAGCAGAGGTATCGACCCAGTGGTAGTAATAACATAGACGGTACCAATTTTTCTGCACCAGATGCGCATTACGACAATCAATGTCTCTTCAGTGATGATCGAGGCCAAAATATTTGAAAATCCAAAGCTTATTAAAAGGATGAAGAGCTATAAACCAAAAAGGACAAAAAAGTAAAGCCAAAGCTGGGCAAGGAATCAGAGCTTTGCATGAGGGAGATACATTCTTTAATTTTAGATAATTTCAAAATATTTTGTAACAGCAAATTTTTATAACACAAAATCCGTATTTTCATGACAGTACCGAGGTACTGGCTACTGGGATGGTGATACCCTCGGGGACTATCAGTCGACCAGCAGAGGTATCGATCCAGTGGTAGTAATAACATAAACGGTACCAATTTTTCTGTAGAATTTGCCTTGCTGATCATTTTTGTGATTAAAAGTGTCTATTTATCTATAATAACTTTTATCATTAAAGGCAAAACGCAAAAAAATGGTAAAAATCGTCATAAAAGGGTAATAACTCCAAAAAGGAGTCGTCAGACGATTTCCTCCATAATTGTCTTAATTGTAGATCTGGTCTTGCTGATCATTTTTGCTTCTTTAAATTTCTATCTAACTATTATAATTTTAAAGATCTAAGGCAAAAACGCAAAAAATTGTTTAAATTCGTCATGGCAATAACTCTAATAAGGAGTCGACAATAAACGAAAAACAAATATGACAACAGCAACAAACGACCACTCAATGAAAGACTCCGGACTTGGGACAGGCACATATAGAATGTGACGGGGTTTAACCGGTTTGCGGGCGCCAAACCTTCCCACAACCTTGGACAGTGTTATAACAGCACAACATAAAATAACTTTGAACAAAATAATATTTATAGGATACTCACCTGACAAACCTTTTTAATTTCTCGTAACAATGGAAGCATAGTTCTGGGACCTCTGCCACAATTAATCCCAACGACATCTGCGCCAGCCTCTTCAAGACGACGACAAGCTTCCGGCAATGGTACATCGTCAGTTGTTTCATCAGGAATATATGGTGTAAGAGTTATTACTGCGGGTACACCTAAAAGATTTGCAGTACATTACTATTTAGAAAAAAAATATTTACCTCTTTTTTTGTTTTCGACAAAACAAAATAGTTTAATATAACAAATATGCCGATTTGTGACATTAAGTTGGTATTAGCAACACGTACTAGCACCACAAATGACACTAATGGGACAGGAACTGCCTACCCTTCTGGAGCCCTGAGTTCACCCCAGTGTTTGGCGGGGTTCGTGTTGCTGTATCTTCAGTTTTGTGTGTTTTGTTTTGTACTTTTGGTCGATTTTTGGCCAAGAGGTGTGTCTAAGTTTCCCCCGAGTTATGGGTTTTTATTGTCCCTTTTGTGTATTCCTTTTTTGGACGAAATAAGTATCTTAATGAGTTTCTGTGAATAATACAAAATGATAAACTGAACTTTTGCTCAAAAGTATATAGAAATAAAGGGAGAATGTGTCCATGGGACACAGATTATGCCCCCGCTTGCATAAAACGTTATAAAGGGACATACCTAGAGAACTGTCACTTACATCTGATTTACAAAGAAGTAATAAATAAATGTTTTATCTTTTCTCTTGTTCTTAAAAGAGCTATTAGTTTGATAAAACAGGAAAAGTGACATTATCTCAAATTTTCCAGATGCAGTAACACTTTCAGAAGATGTTTTGTAGTTATGGATTTGGAATGAAATGTTAATTGCGTCTATTTTTCTATCAAATTAATACCTTATCACTTCTTTTATATGGCAATTTGAATCGCCGTACTATCTTATCTTTTTCAGGTTCAATTTCCAAAATCTGAACTTTTTGTTGATAAATGATAACACTTCTATGTAAGTAAAGAAGTTGACACGGATGGATGATAAAACAAGTTTTAACGAGCTATGAATGATAGACGATGTAATGTATATATTAATATACCTGTGCGATTGGTCAACGACCTTTTAAAAGTTAACGACCTAGATAGATGTAGATGATTTCAGTTTCTTACTGTCAACTTATTTTAACATTCTCTAGAAATAACAAACAAGATACCCATCCTATGGCATTTACGTCAATTGATACGATTTAGGAGAAAATGTAGAAATCTATTAGCATATATTGGAATTCTGACTTGCACTGGATTTAAATTAGTATAAATAAGAATTTAAATTTCTACTAATATAAATTACAACTACAATAGTACTTTGATTCCGATTCATACTGAATCATAATTTGTACTGTAACATATACATTCAGTAAACATTGGCATTTCTAAACTAGCGGCTCCAAGGAGCTTGTACCGTTCACCTCGCACTTTTGCATAAAGCTGATTCACAGTTCAACAAGAAAATTGGTGTACAATGAGAACTTGTCTTGCTGATGGTTTTTGGTGGACTGTGGTGTTGTTTATCCATTTAATATAGTTTTCAAAATAAAAAGCAACATGATTTTTTTTAAATGAGTTAAAACTGTGATGTAGGGCCAACAGAGTCGATTAACGTTTTCATATCAAATGACTCATTTGCAGATCTTGATCTCTCTTGTAGATAATTTTTGGGTTTTAAAGTTTCTTTCTATCTATTATAGTTTCATGACTTAGCCATTGTAGCCATGCTGGTTTGCAGATGGGATCATCGGCCATATTTTTTAACAAGATACTCTAAGGATGAATGTGGCTAACGGTTGTTCCAATTGGTCAAGAAGATTCAGAGGAAAGGATTTTTGTAAAAGTTAACAGTCAGACGACAAGTGTTGGCAATAGTTCATACTAGCCCTTTGGGCCAGGAAATGCAAAAACAAAACGTATATAATCAGTTACTATGTTTGAAATTTTAGATAATGCTAAGGTTCGAGATTTACAAATAGTTCAAATTAATACATGTGCATTTTGTTTTAACATATAATGATAGCTTTTAAAACAATACAAACCATTGCCGTATTTTTTTATTGCTTCTAATGCTAACAGGCCCTCTCCTAGGTCGTTGAAAGTCTCTCCGATGATGAAGTCTGCTTTCTCTTCTACTGCCCATTCTACTTGTTCCTTGAAATGTAAATAATACTGTCGATCTCGTGTACTAGACTTTATTTCTGTATACTTTAATTTTTAGGTCATTTTTCTCTATTCTTTATATCTTGTTACCATTAATCTTAATTCTTCATTATTTTAGCGCCCCATTATTCTCTATTTTATTGGCCTGTTTTTCTCTATTCTTTATTTTTTGGGGATCATTTTCTGTAGATTTGGCCCATTATTCTGTAAACCCAATCCAGACTGGCCCCGTTAATGTCATTTTATTATCAAGACAGTCGGGACCATAAGGTGTATGTTAGCAGTTCTGACATGGGTTCGGGTTCAATATAGATTTATTATATAAGGTTGAACAATGGCTTTTGAGGGTGACCAAAATGTAAGTTAAAAAAGAAATACATGGTTATTTCGCCATGCAATAGTTTCGCTCAGAGTCAGTACAATAAGTTCAATGAAACCTAGGAAAAGAAGTAAATAATATTATATACGTCAAAGATATTTTTCAGAATTTTTACAAAGGTCTATAAAACAAAATGTGATTCAGCCCTTAACGAGATTTTTTCTACAATTTCGCAAATAAACATGCTTTCGTAAAAAAATCTCATTGAAGACACATACTTACTTATTTACTTTAATAATTTTGCTATTGGTATACTCCAGGTTTGATCTATTCATTTATTTTCTTTATTTCAGTTTCTTAATATTTGATGTTTACAGAATTTACTTTGAAATTCCGATTTTTATTTGCGTCTATTTATTTATTAATTTGATTTATTTACTCGTCCATCTATTCAGTAATTTATTCATTAGTTATTACTATTATTATTTATATTCTGTTCCAATTGAAAATGTATTCAAGACAGATTTACCTTGAACATTGCTCGTATTTTGTCGCTAGCTTCTTCATCCCCGGCTACATATATGCCTGTGTTGCATATTCCTCCCGCCATCAGAGTTCCAGTTTCGTCTGCAACTTCTCTTGCTATTTTTAAGGCAATGCGATTGAGTTTCTCTAAATCGTCTTCACGACCAATTAAGCGTAACTTTTCCCTATGGCCATAATACTGAAATTTTTACAATAGAATCGAAATGAAGACTTGAACTGAACAGTTCACGGTTTTAAAAAATAGTTTTAAAATAGGCATTTCAGCTAAAACAACGTGAACAAATGCTATAGTCTTCACGTCGTAGATGTTTTTTTCAACTTTATAAAATGACTGAACCTGTTTGATTATCGTATTAAACATGTCGAAAGTAACTTTTAACAAAATCGTTTAACGAAAACGATAGCAAGACTGAAATTCAATACAATACTACAGGAAAGCATTTGGTGTTGAAAAAAAACCCCAAAAAGCAGCCAACAAGGCTGTTGTTTGAACTTAGCTATCTCTCGATTCATTCAAACAGAAATAAATTCTATATAGTACTTCCATTCCTTCTATTTCTTCTTACAAAAAACGATATAGCCTCAATAATGCTATAGAATGAAGTGGGTTTTTCTGTGAACTCATTTTTTATGTTCATATAATGTACTTTTTTTTTCGCTGATCGACATACAAAAAATCGGAAAGTTTACACACTCAAAACTCTAGATTATTCTCGCCACATGTGCGTTCAAAAACTCCGGAACCTCCTCAGTAATTGTCTTTCTTGTATCATTGTGTTTTGTAATTTTATAATTCGATAATGATGGCAGATCTTAGTAGTCTCTATGTTATTTATTCACAACATATCTAGACTTAGGGCGATTTAGATACGACGTGTCGGTGTTTCAACTCACTAGCTACATATTTTCCCGGTCTTAAATCTTTAGATACCTGGGGCCAGTATCATGAAAACCTATCTTAAGTTTCATTTAAGAGAAGACTTACGAACGCTTTGCGAGAACATTACGATGGTGCTAAGAGCGTATCTCCAATCCCTTCGTGGGTTTCTCTTAACAATTTAACGCCTATCTTAGTATACAACTACGACTTTGAGTTAAGATGGCACTCTTATCGACTTTTCCGAAGTCTTTGATTTTTTAAGAGAATATTAGAATTCGCAGAAAAATCGGTAGTAAAATTCATGTGTGCGTTTAATAGAATGCTCGAAAAACATACTTAAATTAAAATTGAATTTTATAGTTTATTCTATGTTGTACTGTTACACCACTGTCCAGGGTGAGGGGAGGGTTGGCGCCTTTAAACATGTTTAACCCCGCCACATTCTATATGTGCCTGTCCCAAGCCTGTAATTAAAGCATGGGTTGCCGTTTTTTTTCTCTTATTGTTGTCGTTGTTTCGTGTCTGTCATATGTGTTTTTCATAAAATGTTTTGTTATAAGTTTACTCAATTGAATTGTTTTATGTTTTTCATGTGGGGGCCTTTTATAGCCGACAATACGGTATGGTTTTTTTTTCATTTCTAAAGGCCGTACGATTGCCTATAACTACTTATATCCACTTCATTTGAACTTTGGCCGATATTTGTCTCATTGGCAATCATACCATATCTCCTTATTTTTATGTTTACGTTATAAAAATGTTTGTGTTAACGAAATATTTTCAAACATTTTCCCTATTGTTAATTTTTCTTTTTTGAACGGTGATGTTCCTTTGCCACCGTCTTGTGGTGTTTATATATCCCAACTCGTTCGGTATGCCCGTGTCTGTAGTAACGTTTTAGATTTTAAGGAACATAATCTATGTATTACTGGTAAATTATTAAGTCATGAATTTCGTTACCATAAATTATTTAAAACCTTTACTAAATTCTTCTATAGATACAAAGATTTGATTTAAAAAGGTTTGGCTGTACCTGTAGAAAGATTTCAAACGGAATAACACAGCAAAACTTTTACGGTGATGTTGTTTACCGAGCCCGGAAATCTAGATACCATCTAGGTAAACTTATCAATCCTTTAAATAAACTTATTCTTAAAGGTTACCAATTCAACACTGAGTGTAATTAGATCTTTGAATATATTTTTTTTGTATTGGTTTAAATATTGATTTTGTTGTCAGTAAATTAAAACCATACTAAATGTTATTGTTTTACACATATATGCACATTGTGCTGTAACTCCGCTGTCAACTAGGGGAGGATTGAGCGCTCACAAACATGTTTAACCCCGCCACATTCGTTACGTGCCTGTCCCAAGTCGTAGCCTGTAGTTTAGTGGACAGGTTGTCGTTGGTTTATGTCTGTCATATTTTTTTTTGTTTTGTTATAAATTAGGCCGTTGGTTTTCTCAATGAATTGTTTGACATTTTTCTTGTCCCATTGTTGAAAGTTGTCTATAATTGCTTACGTCAACATCATTTAAACTTTGGAAGATAGTTGTCTCATTGTCAATCATACCACATCTCTTTATTTTTTATGAGAAAAGCCAACTTTAACAAAGATGATTTGGAAACAATGCTAACAGCTATTCAGCAGAACTAAATGCTGTTACTAGGGACATTTGCCGATTCTGTAATCACGGACAATCTTACGGTCGTCTAGAGGAAAACCAATTGATTTGTTCGATCTCTGAAGACCCTTTGGTTATCCTATTTTCTTCTCTTTAACGCACATGCAAGAACATTGCAAGCGCTAGTTTATCAACTAAGAGAGAGATAGGGGTGCCCCTGACCACTCTTGGAATTTTCTGTTAAGTTTTCAGTATAAAAAAAGAATGCTGATACACTTAGAATTTGCTAAGAATAATCAAAGACAATCTTAAGTTGATTACCGACGTTCGAGATACCCAGTCGTTAAGATTAAAACTAATAGAGCGTTCCGAGAAGGGCAAAGAGTACTCTTAGGGTTGCGAGTGGTACATGCATTTTAAGGGCTGTCAATCATACTAAGATTAATTCAAGATACACTTTTAGCAGATAAGATGATCTTAAGATGATCTTAAGCACTAAGATTGCTTCATGATACCGGCCCTAGCATAGTCGTCTGATCTGTAATTTAACCGATTGTAACATTATTACTGAGTGTGAAGTCACATGACGGGTGGTGCATGCATAGCAATTTCTCAATTTCTGTGTGTTACCTTTATTTGCCTCTCACTAATCGATATACGATATTTGAACATCGGTTAACTATTCTTGCCTTAATTTAGAGCTTGTCATATGGAATAGACGCATGTCATGTTGGAGACCTTATATGATCTCTTCATGTTTAGATTTTTTGTTGTTGTTCATTTTCATAGAAGTGTTATCATTCATCAGCAAAAAGTTCAGGTTTTCACACTTAAACCAGAAAAAGACAACATAGTACAGCAATTCATATTGCAATACAAAGGCATCAATTTGATGTCAGACTGTAATAATTGATGCGATAACGGTTTCATTTCAAATCCATAACTACAAAACATCTTCTGAAAGTGTTACTGCATTTGGAAAATTTGAGATAATGACACTTTTCCTGTTTAATCAAAACTAATAGCTCTTTTTAGAACAAGACAAAAGATATAATATTTATTTATTACTTCTATGTAAATCAGATGAAGTCGCATCATATCTTCGGGGCTGACGCCCCTCAGATATGAGAAGCCTACATCTAATACATGTTATGTTTTTTTGTTGTTTTTTTTTAAATTTTTGTGAAGGGTAGCGGAGTTGCAATGTTTTTTAGCTGACGTCTCCTTTCTATTTATATCAAACTTACAGTAAACGCCTCAACAACGTCTGTGCCTGCATGTACAAATTCTAAATGCATCTGCCGTATAAGTTCGGGTTTTTCTAATACAACTTCTGGAATAAAAGCCCCTGCCTTAAGATATCCTCTTCTTTCAAATTCCCACATGTAACCCTCAGCATTAAGGATACACTCTCCATTCTTCAAACGTTCAACTAATCCTTAAATATAATTTAAAATGATTTCATGAATAATCAGAGATTGATTGGCGGCTTCTTAACGTCCAGCGACAAATATTACATACATGTTCAGGACGTTTACATATTAATGAATTGTGAATATAACCTGCTTTGAACTAGACCGACATGCTGAGTAGAATTTTTAACGTGCTAGCTCACAAGAAGGCACTAACTAAACGTATGCATATTGCTATCAACAAAGTTGTACACACCTGAGTTCTTTATTCCTTATAGTTTGATTTCAGACGGATGTGTAAGACTGCCTTGTTGAAGATTAAACTTTGTCTTATTGAGACACCAATTATGAAAGTATTTTCCCAAAGTATAAAGCTTTGGTATAATTCATCATACTCAGGAAATACTTGTATTTACAATAGTTCAACTTGTAAGGGCATAATTTTGCACTAATAAAGTTACCTTTGAAAAGTTTCTTGTTTACAGTCTGACACACACGTTCATGACATACTATACATTTTTTCTATACTAGTTTACATAATATTATTATTAGTGATAATAGTATGTATACATATCATGCTTTTTGGTACGCTAAACTGGGTCAAGAATTGAAAAAAAAAGGATTGAAGAATACAATATGTTTAAAAAACACACACACGTTATGAATATGTGTACATAGTTATGTATCTAGGCATAATGTGTATATAGAGAAAACATGTGACATCCATGAGAGCTTGCTGTGCTCGTCCTCTGTATTTCTGACATTTAAGTCCCAGAACTGGAGAACTACAAAAATTGAAAGATAATAAAATGCGTCGCTGAGCGCAGCTGGATACGACCGTAGAGGTCCAACCCTGAACAGTTGGGGCGAAAATGGACACAATATTCGCGCTTGATACAGGTCTGAATTTGGATTGTAATTAAATATTTGACACATTATAGGTTTCTGACACCGAATAACTGTAGTCAAAGAACTTAGAATTGGTTATATGATTTGAATACTAGTATATATTCAATGTTTTTGCTTTAGTGCAATACACTATGCTGTTGCAAATTGACAGCCTCCGCCCCCCCCCCCCCCCCCCCCCCAACAAAAAAATAAATTTACCCCCCTTTTTTTTAGTTTTTGTCAAAAAAAAAAATATTTGAAGAAATTTTCTTTTTAATTTCTGAAATCTGAAATGAAAAAAAAAAATGCCCCCCCCCCCCCCCCCACAATTTCTTTTTTTGACAATTTAAATTGCCCATTAACCAGGAAACCCTTGTTTTTTTCCCTTACAACAACCGTGTTCTAATAACCCTTACGCAAGATAACAATAACCGTGTACTAATAACCCTTACATGGGATTACAACAACCGTGTACTAATAACCCTTACACGGGATTACAACAACCGTGTACTAAAAACCCGTACATGGGATTACAATAACCGTGTACTAATAACCCTTACATGGGATTACAACAACCGTGTACTATTAACCCTTACATGGGATTACAACAACCGTGTACTAATAACCCTTACATGGAAATACAGCAACCGTGTTCTAATAACCCTTTCACAGGATTACAACAACCGTGTACTAATAACCTTTACACGGGATTACAACAACCGTGTACTATTAACCCTTACTAATAACCCTTACGCGGCATTACAACAACCGTGTTCTAATAACCCTTACACGGGATTACAACAACCGTGTACTAATAACCCTTACACGGGATTACAACAACTGTGTACTAATAACCCTTACACGGGATTACAACAACCGTGTACTAATAACCCTTACATGGAATTACAGCAACTGTGTACTAATAGCCCTTACATGGGATTATAGCAACCGTGTTCTAATAACCCTTACATGGAATTACAACAACCGTGTTCTATTAACCCTTACTAATAACCCTTACGCGGCATTACAACAACCGTGTTCTAATAACCCTTACACGGAATTACAACAACTGTGTACTAATAACCCTTACACGGGATTACAACAACCGTGTACTAATAACCCTTACATGGAATTACAGCAACTGTGTACTAATAGCCCTTACATGGGATTATAGCAACCGTGTTCTAATAACCCTTACATGGAATTACAACAACCGTGTTCTATCAACCCTTACATGGGATTACAACAACCGTGTACTAATAACCCTTACACGGGATTACAACAACCGTGTTCTAATAACCCTTACACGGGATTACAACAACCGTGTACTAATAACCCTTACACGGGATTACAACAACCGTGTACTAATAACCCTTACACGGGATTACAACAACCGTGTACTAATAACCCTTACATGGAATTACAGCAACTGTGTACTAATAGCCCTTACATGGGATTACAGCAACCGTGTTCTAATAACCCTTACATGGAATTACAACAACCGTGTACTATTAACCCTTACATGAGATTACAACAACCGTGTACTAATAACCCTTACACGGGATTACAACAACCGTGTTCTAATAACCCTTACACGGGATTACAACAACCGTGTTCTAATAACCCTTACACGGGATTACAACAACCGTGAACTAATAACCCTTACACGGGATTACAACAACCGTGTACTAATAACCCTTACACGGGATTACAACAACCGTGTACTTATAACCCTTACATGGAATTACAGCAACTGTGTACTAATAGCCCTTACATGGATTACAGCAACCGTGTTCTAATAACCCTTACATGGAATTACAACAACCGTGTACTATTAACCCTTACATGGGATTACAACAACCGTGTACTAATAACCCTTACTCGGGATTACAACAACCGTGTTCTAATAACCCTTACACGGGATTACAACAACCGTGAACTAATAACCCTTACACGGGATTACAACAACCGTGTACTAATAACCCTTACATGAAATTACAGCAACCGTGTACTAATAACCCTTTCATGGGATTACAGCAAATGTGTACTTAAACCCTTGCACGGGATTACAACAACCGTGTACTAATTACCCTTACACGGGATTACAACAACCGTGTACTAATAACCCTTACATGGAATTACAGCAACTGTGTACTAATAGCCCTTACATGGGATTACAGCAATCGTGTTCTAATAACCCTTACATGGAATTACAACAACCGTGTACTAATAACCCTTACATGGGATTACAACAACCGTGTACTAATAACCCTTACACAGGATTACAACAACCGTGTTCTAATAACCCTTACACGGGATTACAACAACCGTGTACTAATAACCCTTACATGGAATTACAGCAACCGTGTACTAATAACCCTTTCATGGGATTACAGCAAATGTGTACTTAAACCCTTACACGGGATTACAACAACCGTGTACTAATAACCCTTACATGGAATTACAGCAACTGTGTACTCATAGCCCTTACATGGGATTACAGCAACCGTGTTCTAATAACCCTTACATGGGATTACAACAACCGTGTACTAATAACCCTTACACGGGATTACAACAACCGTGTACTAATAACCCGTACATGGGATTAAAGCAACCGTGTACTAATAACCCTTACATGGGATTACAGCAACCGTGTACTAATAACCCTTACACGGGATTACAACAACCGTGTTCTAATAACCCTTATACGGGATTACAGCAACCGTGTACTAATAACCCTTACACGGGATTACAACAACCGTGTACTAATAACCCTTACATGGAATTACAGCAACTGTGTACTAATAACCCGTACATGGAATTACAGCAACCGTGTACTAATAACCCTTACATGGAATTACAACAACCGTGTACTAATAACCCTTACACGGGATTACAACAACCGTGTATTAATAACCCTTACATGGAATTACAGCAACTGTCTACTAATAACCCTTACATGGGATTACAGCAACCGTGTTCTTTTAACCCTTACATGGGATTACAACAACCGTGTACTAATAACCCTTACACGGGATTACAACAACCGTGTACTAATAACCCTTACATGGAATTACAGCAACTGTGTACTAATAGCCCTTACATGGGATTACAGCAATCGTGTTCTAATAACCCTTACATGGAATTACAACAACCGTGTACTAATAACCCTTACATGGGATTACAACAACCGTGTACTAATAACCCTTACACGGGATTACAACAACCGTGTTCTAATAACCCTTACACGGGATTACAACAACCGTGTACTAATAACCCTTACACGGGATTACAACAACCGTGTACTAATAACCCTTCCATGGAATTACAGCAACAGTGTACTAATAGCCCTTACATGGGATTACAGCAACTGTGTTTTAATAACCCTGACATGGAATTACAACAACCGTGTACTAATAACCCTTACACGGGATTACAGCAACCGTGTACTAATAACCCTTACACGGAATTACAACAACCGTGTATTAATAACCCTTACATGGAATTACAGCAACTGTGTACTAATAACCCGTACATGGAATTACAGCAACCGTGTACTAATAACCCTTACATGGAATTACAACAACCGTGTACTAATAACCCTTACACGGGATAACAACAACCGTGTTCTAATAACCCTTACATGGAATTACAGCAACTGTGTACTAATAACCCGTACATGGAATTACAGCAACCGTGTACTAATAACCCTTACATGGAATTACAACAACCGTGTACTAATAACCCTTACACGGGATAACAACAACCGTGTTCTAATAACCCTTACATGGAATTACAGCAACTGTGTACTAATAGCCCTTACATGGGATTACAGCAACCGTGTTCTAATAACCCTTACATGGGATTACAACAACCGTGTACTAATAACCCTTACACGGGATTACAACAACCGTGTACTAATAACCCGTGCATGGGATTAAAGCAACCGTGTACGAATAACCCTTACATGGGATTACAGCAACCGTGTACTAATAACCCTTACACGGGATTACAACAACCGTGATCTAATAACCCTTATACGGGATTACAGCAACCGTGTACTAATAACCCTTACATGGAATTACAGCAACCGTGTACTAATAACCCTTACATTGAATTACAACAACCGTGTACTAATAACCCTTACACGGGATTACAACAACCGTGTTCTAATAACCCTTATACGGGATTACAGCAACCATGTACTAATAACCCTTACACGGGATTACAACAACCGTGTATTAATAACCCTTACATGGAATTACAGCAACTGTCTACTAATAACCCTTACATGGGATTACAGCAACCGTGTTCTTTTAACCCTTACATGGGATTACAACAACCGTGTACTAATAACCCTTACACGGGATTACAACAACCGTGTACTAATAACCCTTACATGGAATTACAGCAACTGTGTACTAATAGCCCTTACATGGGATTACAGCAATCGTGTTCTAATAACCCTTACATGGAATTACAACAACCGTGTACTAATAACCCTTACATGGGATTACAACAACCGTGTACTAATAACCCTTACACGGGATTACAACAACCGTGTTCTAATAACCCTTACACGGGATTACAACAACCGTGTACTAATAACCCTTACACGGGATTACAACAACCGTGTACTAATAACCCTTCCATGGAATTACAGCAACAGTGTACTAATAGCCCTCACATGGGATTACAGCAACTGTGTTTTAATAACCCTGACATGGAATTACAACAACCGTGTACTATTAACCCTTACATGGGATTACAACAACCGTGTATTAATAACCCTTACACGGGATTACAACAACCGTGTTCTAATAACCCTTACACGGGATAACAACAACCGTGTACTAATAACCCTTACATGGGATTACAACAACCGTGTACTAATAACCCTTACATGGAATTACAGCAACCGTGTACTAATAACCCTTTCATGGGATTACAGCAAATGTGTACTTAAACCCTTACACGGGATTACAACAACCGTGTACTAATAACCCTTACATGGAATTACAGCAACTGTGTACTCATAGCCCTTACATGGGATTACAGCAACCGTGTTCTAATAACCCTTACATGGGATTACAACAACCGTGTACTAATAACCCTTACACGGGATTACAACAACCGTGTACTAATAACCCGTACATTGGATTAAAGCAACCGTGTACTAATAACCCTTACATGGGATTACAGCAACCGTGTACTAATAACCCTTACACGGGATTACAACAACCGTGTTCTAATAACCCTTATACGGGATTACAGCAACCGTGTACTAATAACCCTTACACGGGATTACAACAACCGTGTACTAATAACCCTTACATGGAATTACAGCAACTGTGTACTAATAACCCGTACATGGAATTACAGCAACCGTGTACTTATAACCCTTACATGGAATTACAACAACCGTGTACTAATAACCCTTACACGGGATTACAGCAACCGTGTTCTAATAACCCTTACATGGAATTACAGCAACTGTGTACTAATAGCCCTTACATGGGATTACAGCAACCGTGTTCTAATAACCCTTACATGGGATTACAACAACCGTGTACTAATAACCCTCACACGGGATTACAACAATCGTGAACTAATAACCCGTACATGGGATTAAAGCAACATCGTACTAATAACCCTTACATGGGATTACAGCAACCGTGTACTAATAACCCTTACACGGGATTACAACAACCGTGTATTAATAACCCTTACATGAAATTACAGCAACTGTGTACTAATAACCCGTACATGGAATTACAGCAACCGTGTACTAATAACCCTTACATGGAATTACAACAACCGTGTACTAATAACCCTTACACGGGATAACAACAACCGTGTTCTAATAACCCTTACATGGAATTACAGCAACTGTGTACTAATAGCCCTTACATGGGATTACAGCAACCGTGTTCTAATAACCCTTACATGGGATTACAACAACCGTGTACTAATAACCCTTACACGGGATTACAACAACCGTGTACTAATAACCCGTACATGGGATTAAAGCAACCGTGTACGAATAACCCTTACATGGGATTACAGCAACCGTGTACTAATAACCCTTACACGGGATTACAACAACCGTGATCTAATAACCCTTATACGGGATTACAGCAACCGTGTACTAATAACCCTTACACGGGATTACAACAACCGTGTACTAATAACCCTTACATGGAATTACAGCAACCGTGTACTAATAACCCTTACATGGAATTACAACAACCGTGTACTAATAACCCTTACACGGGATTACAACAACCGTGTTCTAATAACCCTTATACGGGATTACAGCAACCATGTACTAATAACCCTTACACGGGATTACAACAACCGTGTATTAATAACCCTTACATGGAATTACAGCAACTGTCTACTAATAACCCTTACATGGGATTACAGCAACCGTGTTCTTTTAACCCTTACATGGGATTACAACAACCGTGTACTAATAACCCTTACACGGGATTACAACAACCGTGTACTAATAACCCGTACATGGGATTAAAGCAACCGTGTACTAATAACCCTAACATGGAATTACAGCAACGTATACTAATAACCCTTACATGGAATTACAGAATCCGTGTACTAATAACCATTACATAGGATTACAGCAACGTATACTAATAACCCGTACATGGGATTACAGCAACCGTGTACTAACAACCCTTACATGGGATTACAGCAACCGTGTACTAATAACCCGTACATGGGATTACAGCAACCGTGTACTAATAACCCTTACATGGGATTACGTCAACCGTGTACTAATAACCCTTACATGGGATTACAGCAACGTATACTAATAACCCTTACATGGGATTACAGCAACGTATACTAATAACCCTTACATGGGATTACAGCAACCGTGTACTAATAACCCGTACGTGGGATTACAGCAACCGTGTACTAATAACCCTTACATGGGATTACAGCAACCGTGTTCTAATAACCCTTACATGGGATTACAACAACCGTGTACTAATAACCCTCACACGGGATTACAACAATCGTGAACTAATAACCCGTACATGGGATTAAAGCAACATCGTACTAATAACCCTTACATGGGATTACAGCAACCGTGTACTAATAACCCTTACACGGGATTACAACAACCGTGTATTAATAACCCTTACATGAAATTACAGCAACTGTGTACTAATAACCCGTACATGGAATTACAGCAACCGTGTACTAATAACCCTTACATGGAATTACAACAACCGTGTACTAATAACCCTTACACGGGATAACAACAACCGTGTTCTAATAACCCTTACATGGAATTACAGCAACTGTGTACTAATAGCCCTTACATGGGATTACAGCAACCGTGTTCTAATAACCCTTACATGGGATTACAACAACCGTGTACTAATAACCCTTACACGGGATTACAACAACCGTGTACTAATAACCCGTACATGGGATTAAAGCAACCGTGTACGAATAACCCTTACATGGGATTACAGCAACCGTGTACTAATAACCCTTACACGGGATTACAACAACCGTGATCTAATAACCCTTATACGGGATTACAGCAACCGTGTACTAATAACCCTTACACGGGATTACAACAACCGTGTACTAATAACCCTTACATGGAATTACAGCAACCGTGTACTAATAACCCTTACATGGAATTACAACAACCGTGTACTAATAACCCTTACACGGGATTACAACAACCGTGTTCTAATAACCCTTATACGGGATTACAGCAACCATGTACTAATAACCCTTACACGGGATTACAACAACCGTGTATTAATAACCCTTACATGGAATTACAGCAACTGTCTACTAATAACCCTTACATGGGATTACAGCAACCGTGTTCTTTTAACCCTTACATGGGATTACAACAACCGTGTACTAATAACCCTTACACGGGATTACAACAACCGTGTACTAATAACCCGTACATGGGATTAAAGCAACCGTGTACTAATAACCCTAACATGGAATTACAGCAACGTATACTTATAACCCTTACATGGAATTACAGAATCCGTGTACTAATAACCATTACATAGGATTACAGCAACGTATACTAATAACCCGTACATGGGATTACAGCAACCGTGTACTAACAACCCTTACATGGGATTACAGCAACCGTGTACTAATAACCCGTACATGGGATTACAGCAACCGTGTACTAATAACCCTTACATGGGATTACGTCAACCGTGTACTAATAACCCTTACATGGGATTACAGCAACGTATACTAATAACCCTTACATGGGATTACAGCAACGTATACTAATAACCCTTACATGGGATTACAGCAACCGTGTACTAATAACCCGTACGTGGGATTACAGCAACCGTGTACTAATAACCCTTACATGGGATTACAGCAACCGTGTACTAATAACCCTTACATGGGATTACAGCAACGTATACTAATAACCCGTACATGGGATTACAGCAACCGTGTACTAATAACCCGTACATGGGATTACAGCAACCGTGTCCTAATAACCCTTACATGGGATTACAGCAACCGTGTACTAATAACCCTTACATGGGATTACAGCAACGTATACTAATAACCCGTACATGGGATTACAGCAACCGTGTACTAATAACCCGTACATGGGATTACAGCAACCGTGCACTAATAACCCGTACATGGGATTACAGCAACCGTGTACTAATAACCCGTACATGGGATTACAGCAACCGTGTACTAACAACCCTTACATGGGATTACAGCAACCGTGTACTAATAACCCTTACATGGGATTACGTCAACCGTGTACTAATAACCCTTACATGGGATTACAGCAACGTATACTAATAACCCTTACATGGGATTACAGCAACGTATACTAATAACCCTTACATGGGATTACAGCAACGTATACTAATAACCCTTACATGGGATTACAGCAACCGTGTACTAATAACCCGTACGTGGGATTACAGCAACCGTGTACTAATAACCCTTACATGGGATTACAGCAACCGTGTACTAATAACCCTTACATGGGATTACAGCAACGTATACTAATAACCCGTACATGGGATTACAGCAACCGTGTACTAATAACCCGTACATGGGATTACAGCAACCGTGTCCTAATAACCCTTACATGGGATTACAGCAACCGTGTACTAATAACCCTTACATGGGATTACAGCAACGTATACTAATAACCCGTACATGGGATTACAGCAACCGTGTACTAATAACCCGTACATGGGATTACAGCAACCGTGCACTAATAACCCGTACATGGGATTACAGCAACCGTGTACTAATAACCCTCACATGGGATTACAGCAACGTATACTAATAACCCTTACATGGGATTACAGCAACCGTGTACTAATAAATTACCCTTACATGAAATTACATGTACTAATAACCCTTACATAGGATTAGTGAACTTGTTTTATCTAATAGTAATTTATATCATCATGAACTTTGGCAAAGTATTAGGTGTACCCTTGTAAATATAGATAATGTCGTATATATACATCCTAGGCTATATGGGTCTATATATATATTACTTTATTACTATTAAATAAGTAAAAAAATATTCAGCATACGGCAGATCTATATTCTAATTCATTTCAAATACATAACAATATAACTGTTAAATGAGAATTTTTTTCTCTAAAAATACAAACTAGAAAGAAACAAATATAAATATGGAGAAAATGGACTGTGCTCATATTTTAATAAAACGATTAAAGATTAAATTCATTAATTTAATCTGTTGTGTTTCAAAAATTCGACTATTATATATATACTGTTCTGAACGAATGACCTCGAATTCTGGTAACTGATTACAATTCCAAAATCAAAACCCTGTTTGGGAAGGAAAGTGGAAATTTTAAGCACAACTAATTCCATACAACCGGGAAAATTATTTTAGTTTGGATATTTTGTTTCATATTCTCTGTTCCCTTTTCTTCATTACATGTAAATATGTATTTCTAAATGAAATGATAAAGATAATGCCACTTGACGGAAGAGACCTCAGTGACTGGTATTATGTAGTACAAATATAACAAAAGTGTTATAACACAATTAACACACAAGTAATGATATACGATATCCGTGTACACTACAAAGGTAAATCTACAAAAATACTATCAAATTTCACAACACAAATTAGCACAGTGTATGTTTGAATTATTTTTTATTTTGTTTCCGATTTGCTATATTGTACCACTTGAATGAAAGTTAAAAATAACACAAAAAACACTGAAATTAAAACAATAACAGGTTAAGATATGGGTCGAACAACTTATCAAATTTTAGATGACCGATAATATGTTACACTTATATCCCTTATCACAAAAGATTACTGGTATTGTTTTGTTTTTAAGTAACACGTGAAAATATTAGAATGTTAAAAGAAAGGACGATTACAAAATATATGTAAATATATAAAAGTTGTGCTACTCACCACGCGTTGACATCTTTTTCATGCAATGTACTAACAGCCCGACTGAACTACCGAATAACGCTGATTTAACTCGGTCAATGTT
Source organism: Mytilus californianus (assembly GCF_021869535.1). NCBI lineage: Eukaryota > Metazoa > Mollusca > Bivalvia > Mytilida > Mytilidae > Mytilus > Mytilus californianus. Next base: position 946,661 of record NW_026262681.1, read on the forward strand.
TACCACCGAGCATTTATCAGGGGTTAATATATCAGTCTGATAGTTATAAATATATAGTTTTTGACGAGATAAATAGAAATGTTCTAATTTCTAACTCCATAGATAGAAATGGTTATATATTATTATGATGTAAACCATGAGGCAATATTTAAAGTTAACAAACAGGATTAAATATGCGAGATGTAAAGGGATAATTTCGTGCAACGTGTTGGCGATTGTTATTCATATGTTCACGTTATTGAAGCTCATTATTCAGTGTTTTCTACAAATTGCAAATTGGGGGGAAAGTAACGCGTAAGCTATATATTTTTTTTATATTCGTTTATCGTATTTCCCGTTTGTCTGTGCACATATCCCCCTTTTTACTACCCCCTTTAATTGATTGATTGTTGGTTGCTTAACGTCCAGTGGCAACTATTTTATGCGTGTTCAGGATGATACCCTCTTTAAATATGGGATAAGCTTGTCAATGAATATAAACACGACGGGCGTCAGATAACCAAAATCGCCAACATTGTGACTGACCCTTTTAGTTAAGATAAATCGTTTTCTTCAAATCTGAAATAAAATTTAACATTAGTTCAGAAATAAATGTGTGTAAAAGACTCCAATGGACCGTAGCTGATTAATTGTATGTTATTGTAATACCTTTACATGATTTAGGCAGCCAATCTTTCAAACACTGCCCGGGACTAGCATGACAGTTTCGAACAAGCAAGTTTTTTTTGTCACATTTTTTTATCGTTTATTCCCCGATATCAATAAACGGCAGTACACATTGTATGAATTTGCTCATTGCTTTAAACAATCAACGATGGACATACCAAAATCTTGGCAAAATATTATAAGCTTAATCTTCTTCCTTTCCCCTTATAATCACAACACATCAAATGACAAGACGGTCATTCGTCATTTCGAGAAAAATTATCGTGAAAGGATAAGCAACTATATATGGTCAAATTAATGCGATTAGATCGGTAAGGTCAAATATTGGATCGTGAAAGAAATCTTTATCGATAGGACACATGCAATGTGGGTAGGACAAATAATGGGGAAAAATCAAACTGTCTGTCAAAATGATCAGTATCTAAAAATATCAAAGTTTAGAGCTAATTTCTTAATGCTTGTAGAGTAAGACTTTAGTTGGTTTGCTTGCTTTGTTTTCTCAAGCATTGTAATTAAAATTGACATCTGCAAACAATATAGATAGGAGTTAAACCTGTTTACATGTAAAATTGAATGTTCCTAACCTCCAGGATAACTTCCAATCAAATTTAAGTATAATGTATACAGGTTTAACTCCGCCTATCTATATTGTTTGCAGATGTCAATCTTAATTACAATGCTTGAGCAAACGTTTATTTAAACAAATCAAGCAAGCCAACCAAAGTGTTACTCTACAAGCATTAGGAAATTAGCTTTAAAACTGCACCGGTTTTACATAGCCAAAGGAAGATTGCTCATCAGCATATTAATGACACAAAATTGATACTAGTAACAAACATGAATGAATGACTTAAATACTATTCTCCGAACAAGGTCGTTCTATGTTACTGTTTCAAATGGTTGTTAAAATAATTTTGTAGTAGCTTAATCACAAAGATTGAAAAATTAAATATTTATAGAAAAAAAAATGATATTTCTGATCGTGAAAGATCGGGTACCGCTTTTTGATGACCATGAAAAGAATCCTGAAAGATCCGGTACGCTTATTTTTTTTGCCAAATCCAATCATTATGTAATTATATGATAATTGATCATTGTAATTGGTATAGAAAAAGACGATCATTGCATTATTTATTCCGGTTCACTTTTGTTGGGGAATAGGGCTATGATGGTTTAATGTCATTAGATCTGGTTCTTTAATAAGGCTACGCCAACTAGTAGCTGATGCCCTAAACAGTCTATCTTTACATCCATCAAAATGTTTATGTCGTTTGATAAGGAATGATTGCTGCATCTTATTTCACTCAATTGTATGCTCAGCGTGTATATCTTAAAAAGGAAGGTCCGAGTCGATTTTTGTAAAAATTGGAAAAAAATACATTGTAGTTTTAAAAATCACTTAAATCTTTTAAATTCATAAATTTTGAGAAATATGTTTTTTTTGTTAGGATTTCGATGAAAAATGATATGTAGGTATAATATGTTATTCGTAGAATAATTCCAAGGATGTCAAATTTTCGGCATCTGAAAATTTGGAAAAAGTGCGTCAAAACATTTAAGTTTTTCTCTAAATAAGAATATGAAAAACATCGTTATAGTCCCTTTCGTGCCTTCGAACTCTTTTTTGAACCTGAACAAATCAGAAACCTTTTGAACATGCAAATATAAAAGGTATTGAACCCCATCAAATTTGAAAGCTATTGAACCTAAACAAATCAGAAATGTATTGAACCCAAACGAATCAAAAAGCTACTAACAAATCTGATAGCTATTGAAACTTAACATATCAGAAAGTTATTGAACCTAAACGAATCAGAAAGCTATTGAACCTAAACGAATCAGAAAGCTATTGAAACTAAACAAATAAGAAATTATTTGGAACTAAACAAAATTGAAAGGTATTGAATGTAAACAAATCAGAAAGATATTGAACCTAACCAAAATCAGAAACCTATTAAACCTAAACAAATCAGAAAGATATTGAACCTATAAACAAATCAGAAAGTTATTCTACATAAACAAATCAGAAAGATATTGTACCTAAACAAATCAGAACGTTATTGTACCTAGACAAATCAGAAAGATATTGTACCTAAACAAATCAGAAAGTTATTGTACCTAAACAAATCAGAAAGTAATTGTACCTAAACAAATCAGAAAGTTTCTGAACCTAAACAAATCAGAAAGTTATTGAACCTAAACAAATCAGAACGTTATTGTACCTAAACAAATCAGAAAGTTATTGAACCTAAACTAATCAGAAAGTTATTGTACCTAAACAAATGAGAAAGTTATTGTACCTAAACAAATCAGGAAGTTATTGAACCTAAACAAATCAGAAAGTTATTGAACCTTAACAAATCAGAAAGTATTTGTACCTAAACAAATCAGAAAGTAGTTGTACCTAAACAAATCAGAAAGGTATTGTACCTAAACAAATCAGAAAGTTATTGTACCTAAATAAATCTGAAAACTATCAAACGTAGACTAATCAGAAAGATATTGAATCTAAACAAAACATTCCACCTACTAAATTTATGGCATGTTGATATGTATGCAACTTTTTTTATTTAAAAGACATCTATACGGTCTGGGATTTTCTCATTGTTGAAGGCCGTACGGTTGCCTATAGTTGCTTACATCCACTTTATTTGAACTTTGGTGGGTGGTTGTCTCATTGGCAATCATACCTCATCTCCTTATTTTTATATAATATCTTGTTAGGAAGATCGAAGGGAAAAGAAACTCTGTCCATTTTCAGTGTTATGAAGAAACATATATACGTTTACAAAAAAAGCAAGAATCATTTTTTAAGTCGACGGGAATATAGTCAAAACAAATGTAACTGTTGTGTTTTATTCAAATATACTGACAAATAAATTTACTTGAGAATCTACGTGGACGTGCGAGCAACCGTCACTGCTATATCCCCTAGTTTTGCGTTGCAGTGGGGAGCAACAAATGAACCATGATTGTTCAATTTTAAGTCAAATAGTTTTTATAAATGAAGACCGATTTAAGACTGTTATTAATAACTAATAGTTCATTCGTAGTGTGATTGTAGGCAAGTCCTTGCGGGCTATATATTCCATCTTTGACCGTCAAAATAACTTCTCCATGGCCATCACTTGATATCATGTGGATCGTATTAGAATCATTACCCGCCACGTAGACATTGTCTTTGCTGTCTATGGCAATACCATATGGATATTTTAGTTCAGGGCTGCTGTAAAACATTTCTTTACTTCCGTCGCCATGTACTCTGTATATCATTTCGTCATATAAACTTGTATAATACAATGTATCCGAACAAAGAGAATGACAAAAGTCCCACATAGGAATTGTTATTTTCTTTGTCGTCAAAGTTTTTCCATTCACATCAACCTTGTGTAGGGTATTTTTATCTTTCTGAATCCATATATCATCATTCACACAATGCATAAATCTTACAAAGTCAGATCTAATAGGTTCTACTAACTGTAAAGTTGATGTGTCAATAACTTCAATGCCGAAAAATCCACTAACAAAGGCTTGATTTATACCAATTGCTACTGAGACGTCAGATGGTTTATCGTCGAACGTAAACCTTTTCAAAATACTCCCATTTGCTTTACATACGTATACAGACTTATTTTTTTCGTCAGATATAAGCAGTTTGTTTTTGGGAAGAAAGCACGCTCTTTCAAAGCGGATGTCAGTACCCAGCTCAGAGGCATTAAAGGAATTCAATAGTTTAATTCTAGACCTAATCCTCATTCTTTTGCTTAACAAGGACGGATTTTGCTCGTCATTTCTGTCTTCAAGGGAGGTTTTTTCACTTGCTCTTTTCATTGCGTTTCTTGTATCCAGATCCAAACTTCTTGTTGATATTTATCCCTATTATTTTTTTAAGATAAACATATGTATGTCACCGTGTTGCTGACCTGTAAAATCATATGGAGAACATGAATATAAAACTCTTATTGTTCAAAATAAGCCGTTAACACATATCAAAATAAATTTAAGAATTATTAAAAGCTTCTTTTTGTTAACGTCTCCTCGGAGACGTTATAATGCTGCGTTCACATGTAATTCGAAAGAGCGTGTGAACGCGATTAGCGAATTCGAATCGCATTCAATTCGAATTCAATTCGAATTAATGCTGCGTTCACACGTAATTCGAATTCGATTCGCATTAACTGATTCGAATTAGTTTAATTCGCATTCGAAACGTTTAACGTCCAAACGTAAATTCTAATGCGAATTGCAATGCGCGTCAAATTCGCTTTACTGTCCTAACGACGTTAACTTTTAATTCGTATTAACAAAAACGCATTTCTAGTGCGAATTGGATAATGCGATTTAGCCAATTCGAATCAATTCGAATTAAAAAAGAAGAGTGTGTGAACGCGATTAGCGAATTCGATTCGAATTCAATTCGAATTAAATGTACGTGTGAACGAGGCATTAATGTACGTGTGAACGAGGCATAAGAATTAAACGATGGACAGTCAGTGCGTGAATGCCTCTTACTACCTGATTGGAAGATATTACGAGACGTGAATAATCAAAGTTTGTTGATTGGTTAGGACAATCCAAACATAGTAAATGTCTTTCAATCCGTAGAGTATCGGATTTGTCCTCTCTATTTTAGCAATTAGATTTGCCTGGTCATTTATCATGCATATTCATGAGATAGATACACAGGTAACTTTTATCTATAAATAGCCGAATCTTCTAGAGTTTTGTAAACACACACAACGTTAAACGATATACTACTTCATAACGTGTGACCTCACGTGAGTGGTAAAATTTGTTGATTGATATGCAAGACTATTCTGAATGAATTAATCTACAAAGCGAGAACACTTTCCATTTTCATCAGCTAAGAGACGGCTAGCCTTTTTTTGAAAAGCTATTACTTGTAATTTTATTGGGGTGCAAAAGCGTTGACCGAGGCACATGTTTTAAGAAGCACGATCCAACTCTATAAAACTACAAAAATAATTCAAATCTTAAAATTTAATTACATTTTTAAATTTTTGCCGTGAAATTTTTTTGTTTTTATATGCATTGCTTTAACGTTTTCACGGAGAGCACGTACAATCATAGATGCTGCATTTTATCAGAAATTAAAACATTAATTTTGGAATGCCTTGGACAATCAAAACTACAGAACCTTATATGTAATTGATTTAATTATAATAATTCATTCCACTGACCGGGTGTGGTTACAAATGCTTTGTAATTTGCTAATAGTCATTGAGTGATCTTTCAGAATGAAACTAGAAGAACTGCGAGCCTAATTACTCACAATAAAGCAATGAACATGTCTTTGATTTACTGAAATCACAAAATAATTCAAAATAAAAAAACAAAATACGAGGTTAGCAATGTAAGTATATGGTTAAAAATCTGAGAAAGTTATAATAAATTTGAATTAGATTTAGGAGGATTTACGGATATTAATTGGGCAAAGGATACAGCGAAGGCAAACCAATGATTCGTTGGGGTAACCCTCAAAATAATTTAGATCCGATAGAAAAATAGGAGCCGCAGAATGGCATTGAATGGAAAGATTCTAATACAAAATATTAAATTCTGATTTAAGGTCAACTTAGAAGAGAAGCGGATACAAATGTGTACTGTAGTGTGTGGACATAACAAAGTTATCATGTAATAACAAAGTTATCCTGTAATGACAAAGTTATCCTGTAATGACAAAGTTATCCTGTAATGACAAAGTTATCCTGTAATGACAAAGTTATCCTGACATGACAAAGTTATCCTGTAATGGCAAAGTTATCCTGTAATGACAAAGTTATACATAACAAAGTTATCCTGTAATGACAAAGTTATCCTGTAACGACAAAGTTATCCAGTAATGACAAAGTTATCCTGTAATGACAAAGTTATCCTGACATGACAAAGTTATCCTGTAATGGCAAAGTTATCCTGTAATGACAAAGTTATACATAACAAAGTTATCCTGTAATGACAAAGTTATCCTGTAACGACAAAGTTATCCAGTAATGACAAAGTTATCCTGTAATGACAAAGTTATCCTGACATGACAAAGTTATCCTGTAATGGCAAAGTTATCCTGTAATGACAAAGTTATCATGTTATGACAAAGCTAACCTGTAATGACAAAGTTATCCTGTTAATATAAAGTTATCCTGACATGACAAATTTATCCTGTAATGACAGAGTTATCCTGTAGCGACAAAGTTATCATGTAATGCCAAAGTTATCCTGTAATGACAACGAAAGTTATCCTGTAATGACAAAGCATGCCAAGAAATTGCCTCCGTTGAAATTTTTCAAACGTCCCATAAAGCAAATTACACGGATGATTAATATTGACCATTTGGTATATGGCTGTGTTCTAAGCGACACGTTTATGCAGGTCACAAATTAATTTGTTGAATGAAATCAAATCTTTAACTACTAATGGGTGCCGTAGGAGGATTTCTTGGTATGTAACAGATAGAAAAACTCAGGGTTAGAATTCATAGAACAGACAAGGGGCAGTGGCAAATATTTCATATATAGTTTGAACACAAAGAGGATTACCCAGACACCCTTTGCAAAAAAAAACGAACTGTTTCTTCTTTGTGCCTTCGGACCTTTATGTTTTGAATTATAGTTTCACTTTCCATATTCGGTATTTATTCTAATGTAAGCTCCACGTGGTAAAAAACACGTGGTGAAGGAATATATTATCTTGGAGTTAGGCTATTTCCTTCTTTTAGGCGGGGACTCCAAGCAGACAACATGCATGTGTATAACGGAACTGTAGATTTTCTTATTAAATAAAGAGAGTTGCCGGTCCGGTACATGAATAGATCGGTTAGAAAGCAAGGTTTTGATTTTTTATTAGATTGATAAGCTTAAATCGAGGGTTCAAAATGCAGAACGCCGAAAAGGGGGGGGGGGTTCACAGGGAATAATTTTATTTATGAGCTCTACATTTGAAAGGTTTTTTTTTTTAATTCAATTAAAAGAGAGAAAAAAATGTTAAACAAATTGTGAATGGTCTTTCTTCTTTTCTCCCATGCCAAGAAATTGCCTCCGTTGAAATTTTGCAAACATCCCATAGAGAAAATTACACGGATGATTAATATTGACCATTTGGTATATGGCTGTGTTCTAAGCGACACGTATATGCAGGTCATAAATTAATTTGTTGAATGAAATCAAATCTTTAACTACTAATGGGTGCCGTAGGAAGTCGACCGGAATTTTTAGCGAGAATTTCTTGGCATGGTTAAAAAAATGAAAACAACACGTTTAATAATTTATTGCGTCCGAAGACCTGATGACCTGTAATGACAAAGTTATCCTGTAATGACAAAGTTATCCTGAAATGACAAAGTTATCCTGTAAGAAAGATTCTGTTAAAATTTCAAAAACAATCTGTTAAGCAGTTTGGGAGCAGAGGCGGATACAAAAGTGGGACGAATGGACGAACAGGCGGACAACCCCATATTATACCGCACTTTTCACAAGGCGGAAGGGATACCCGAAGAATTGACTGGGGAATAAAAATAAAGGTATCCCTTGATCTTCTTCCAACCGGTAGTAAAACGCTTGCCAAAGTGATGGCATCCGTGTGGCTGTGCGTAATGTAGAAATTTGCAGCCACGTCCGGTCAGATTGGGGAAGTTAAATCCGATGTTTCGTGTTGAGAGAGTGTGCTACGCTCTCTGCACATTAAAAAACCTTACAACATCTCTTTCAGGGGTCCGTAGGTTGCCTATTGCAAGGATAATTGTCTGTCATTTTCCAGTAGCATTCCAAATTTACTGCCAATCATCTCAGTCGACTTCCTATTGCAGGACCTAACTATTGTGTTTATTGTTAATGTGTTCTCGTCCTGAACATGCATGACATGTTTGCCACTGGACGTAAAGCAAACAACAATCAATCAATCAAAACATAAAGTGGGGAGTATAATGATATATTATTTTTGCATTTGAAGTTACTTTACGGCAATTTAGAGGGTGCTCTCCAAATATTTTGTGTATGTAATATTTATTTGGCTTCAGAACATTTTGAAGCCCGATACCCTTTTTAACATAAATCCCTGGATATGTCGTTGCAGATGTGGATTGATTGAGTGTCGCTTGTTTAAGTTTGATACATACCAGGCCGAGACAAGGAGTATATTTAAAATTTTGCTCATTCAACGTTTCCAACTCAGCAATAGAAAATTTGATTGGAAATTCTAAATAACATCCTGCAATTTATATGTGTTACTTTCTATGTTTTGAAACTTGTACAATGTTATAATTCTTATATGATTTGCATAAATACTTGAAACGGATTGGTCAGTTAGAATTTTTTCCCTTGGTTTACACTTCGATAAACTACTTTCATAGCCTTCACTGTTGTCTATTCATACGCGATACACATGCATTCAGGGATCCGATCTCCGTTACTTGTACGCCTCAAATTCGGATAATATCTCAATAAAATGAAGTTTTTGAGGTAGTTGCTATTTCATTTTAGATTCTGTTGCATTTATCGAACATTTACGACTTTTAGAAAGCGCTTACTCACAAACGAAACATAGCCTCGGTTTACACATCAATGAGCACTAGAAATTGTGTTTAATCCTATAATGAAATTGTGTATCTATCTTTCTTTTGTTGCCGTAGTATACAAATCTGTTCATGGAAAACGATGTAATAGACAAGCCTGATGCAGTTGTGTAACCTGCAGATCAAAAATATATAAACAGAGGTTGAAATGTATATTTACTTTCAAACATACCTGTCGTGCTTCAAATTAAAACTTGCTTACGTCTACAACTTCGTTCTAAATATAACTATTATTTATTTAAAAACCAATATCCATAATGAATCGATATTCACATTAAAGTAACGGGTGCGATACAGGGTATATACCCGTTGACGTGATAATGATCATTCAATCTCCCGATGTTTCCGTTTTTCTAATGCAGAGACGTGGAATATAATCAGAAAAAAAAATTGAAAATGTGACTTACAAAACAAACAAAAAATGAGGTAACATTTGGGTAAATATAATTTCATGATTTAAAGAGTTTTCTTTGAAATAAGCACAGAACATATACGTGTTTTGTCACTTATTTCTAAATGCACAATGAAACTGCCAAATCTGGAAAATGTCAGTAGAGAACCATATAAAACTGTCCATTTTTGGTCGGCAAAATTAATCAATTTGGGGGCATGCAATACATTAGTTTAATTAAGTTTTGAAATTTGAAAAAAAAAAAAATGCAGACAGGTTTTTGTGCACGTTAAACTGACAACATCAATGTATGTTACGGCAATGCATTTGAAATGTATGGATAGGGGGATACTTTTGAGAATGATGGATCGGGAGAGTAGTCTTAAAAATGTATTAATCGGGATAAAAGTCTTGAAAATGTATGGATTGGGGGATGCTGGAAAATGTATGGATCGGGGGGTAGTCTGGGAAATGTATAGATCGGAGGATAATGTAGAAAATGTATGCATCGGAGGAAAAGTCTGAAAATGTATGGATCGGCAGGATAGTCGGGGAAAATGTCTGCATCAGGGGAATAGCCTGGAAAATATATATGGATCGGGAGACAAGTCTGGAAAGAGTTCATTATATTGCATTACAACAGGGCATTTGCTGACGCATCCAAACAATTGTTTACATGGTTTTGTTATGCTTAAAGCTACTATAGCTAAGTCTTATCCACATTGGGCATTGGATTTAACGTCACCATATTGACCAAACCTAGCTGCGAGTATATGCAAAACTAATTGTGTCAACTGGATTAAACTGTTAAGTTACATATAGTTTGCGATTTTGTTCTAAATAGTCTAAATATACATATCAATTCATTCCCCAGTTTATTTCCACCACAAGTTTTATGTCATGTGATCATCTTCAGTAGCGGATCCAGGATTTTTGAAAGGGGGCGTACATTGCATAAAATTTTGACTTGGATGGAGAGTTGTCTCATTGGCACTCATACCACATCTTCTTATTTCTATGTACATGTACTGCCGAGCGACGATATTTTGCCAGAAAAATATAAATTTTCCAATCAAAATGGGGCGACCAATGCCCTCTACGCCCCCTCTCGAATCCGCCACTGACCTTCACCTTCATATACCTTTTAACACTAAATAGTTTTGCTTGATGTAATTTGTCGTTTTTAGACTAGTGAATAGTTTTTTTTATAACATTATCAGTATTATTATTATCATTATTTCAACTTGAGATTTTTCATACCCAAAATATTGCGATATGTCAATGTCTAATACATTTATTATTTTTGTATTCCCTTTGCATAATTTACATTATACACGATTAGATTTATTCACAATATTTCCAATGTATGATATTAATATCATATCACAAGTATGATTATGATACATGTAATATTGCAAAATCGATATAAATTGCTCTGTTCACTTATACATTTATTCGATGCTAACCGATATGTAATTATAAAAAAAAATGTATTAGATATCTATGTGTTAAAAGTAATTAGGTAGACTATCACATTTAATTTATACAATTTAGGTAGTATGGGTCTTAGAACGTGCACTAAAAAGGTACAACGAAACAACATTAAAGTATATAACGTCAACATTGTATGTGTAATCCCTCGGAACAAGCTAAATTTAAAGCAATTTATGTGTAAATATCGCAGTGTACTTTAGGCCGAAATCGAAGGCATCAATTGACTTCTACCTGAAGAAATTCAATGCCATAGAGATATTAAAAATTTTCCGGAATCGCGTGTCAGACCCGAACAGAACATTCTTGGTCTAATGAATGTTTTTTTTTAGTTTTAACTATTTTATTTTATAGTTTCCTTTCATAGTCCCCAATTCGTGACCTTCAGACCCGCAGAACGGAGTCACTTTGTACCATATTGATAAAATTGATAAAATGAAACCGAAATAAAAATATATTCGAAAGTGAAAAAATACAAACAAACAAAAACACAGAAACAAAACCTGTCATAAATTTATGATACTGCAAAGCCCTCCATAGAAGGTTAACTTGATTACCATTTCACCCACTCCTTATTTAAATGATCAAATTTAGGCAATGCATTTTGAATTGATGATGAAATCGGATACATGGCACCCAGCTGAAAAAAATGACCAATATTGGTTTAATAATTGGGTCGTTTTCAAAGTCCGTCCATATATAAGATAGAAATTGAGAAAATATTTTTATCAATTAATTCAATTTTAAATATTCTAATGAACTCTTAATAATTTATATGAACAAAATCTAAAATATGCAGTCTTAATGAAACTGGGAAGATCATTGTAAATGCAAAATGAGATAACAGAAATGACGGAATTTGTCAGCTACATAACGATAGCAATTGTGCTGATATTTCAATGTTTGCTACTAATAAATGATGACCTTTTCCTCAAATATTATAAGATAAATTCACTGTTTTCTAATTACTTCGGTTATTACAGTGTTCAACATACGATTTTGACTATTGCTTTTTGTCACCTACATAACGATATTGTCAACTACATAACAAAAATGTCCACTACATAACAAAATTAGGTCAATTGTTATGTAGTTGTTATGTAGTTGACCGTTATGTAGTGGACGTATTCACACTTTGGGGCATTTTTTAATACCACTGATATTTCAACATCACACAAACACTGTGCTTTTTTTCTATAAACACATAACATTTATCATAATGATATAGATATGGACGTGATGTTCCATTGTTATCTTGAAAAAAAAATCCCGTTACCAAGTGGACAAGTTAAAAGATATGGGGCTACTTCTACTTACTAAAATGCCAATAATTGTTGATACCATTTACAGAGTTATCTTTTTATGCTTCCATTATTATAATGATCTGTAGAGTAAGTGCTGAGGCACTTTCTAGATAAAAAAAAAGGTGTCAGAAGTTATATTATAGCAAGCAAAAACGTTTTCGTTATGTAGTTGACAAAATATTAAGGAAACTATAAAACATTAAGATAACTCTGAAAACATAGCCAACAACTATTTAAATCCTTTATAATATCAATCTACATTGTATTTTCTATCTTAAAACAGAAAATTGTAAGATTTGTGTAGTTATAAAAATGTCTATTTTGATTCGATATTTGGTATTTTTGTAGTTGGGACATGCAGTTTGGGCTCATTTTAGAGCTTTGAGTACCCTTTCCAAGAAAACCCACGGACCTTTTCCTTATGTTTCTTCCGCAAGTATAGTAGAACTTACGTTGCACTATGCAGGACACCAACATTCAAATGATAATAAAGCCGTATTTTCCTCACAGGTCAGCCGGACAAGAATATAGACGGATTTGGAAAATGACCCATTTGCAGGCTGTTGCTTTCGCATCAAAACCATTGATTTAAGGTAAAAAAGCGTGAAATTTTTTATTTGTAGTTTTACTGATTTCGAAAATCACTGTTTTTACGCCCAAAATTTCAAAAACCGATATTCGAACGTAAAAATTGAAACATATAAATTAAATTTTGAATGCCTTTGTAAGTATTTGAATACTGAATTCTTATTTTCGAAATTGGGTTCCGATTTTGTCATCATTTTCCGCAAACTAACTTTGACCTTTGTGTTCAATAACAGTATTTTCCCACTTTTCAACTTAGTCAGATTGTCTTATGCATATGATTGAGAAAACCAACATTAATTTTGTTATATCTAAACAAATCAGAAAGATATTGTACCTAAACAAATCAGAAAGTTATTCTACCTAAACAAATCAGAAAGATATTGTACCTAAACAAATAAGAATGATATTGAACCTAAACAAATCAGAAAGTTATTGTACCTAAACAAATCAGAAAGATATTGAACCTAAACAAATCAGAAAGTTATTGTACCTAAACAAATCAGAAAGATATTGAACCTAAACAAATCAGAACGTTATTGTACCTAAACAAATCAGAATGATATTGAACCTAAACAAATCAGAAAGTTATTGTACCTAAACAAATAAGAATGATATTGAACCTAAACAAATCAGAAAGTTATTGTACCTAAACAAATCAGAAAGATATTGAACCTAAACAAATCAGAAAGTTGTTGTACCAAAACAAATCAGAAACTTATTGTATCTAAACAAATCAGAAAGTTATTGTACCTTAACAAATCAGAAAGTTATTGTACCTAAACAAATCAGAAAGATATTGAACCTAAACAAATCAAAAAGTTGTTGTACCTAAACAAATCAGAAAGATATTGCACCTAAACAAATCAGAAAGATATTGAAACTAAACAAATCAGAAAGATATTGAACCTAAACAAATCAGAAAGATATTGAACCTAAGCAAATCAGAAACTTATTGTACCTAAACAAATCAGAAAGTTATTGCACCTAAACAAATCAGAAAGATATTGAACCTAAACAAATCAGAAAGATATTGTACCTAAACAAATCAGAAAGATATTGAACCTAAACAAATCAGAAACTTATTGTACCTAAACAAATCAGAAAGTTATTGTACCTGAACAAATCAGAATGTTATTGTACCTAAAGTAATCAAATCAGAAAGATATTGAACCTAAACAAATCAGAAATTTATTAAACCTAAACGAATCAAAAAGCTATTAACAAAGCTGATAGCTATTGCAACTTAACATATCAGAAAGTTATTGAACCTAAACGAATCAGAAAGCTATTGAAACTAAACAAATAAGAAAGTTTTTGGAACTAAACAAAATTGAAAGGTATTGAATGTTAACAAAACAAAAAGTTATTGGACCTAGACAACTCTGAAAGCTGTTAAACCTAACCAAATCAGAAACCTATTGAACCTAAACAAATCAGAAAGTTATTGAACCTAAACATATCAGAAAGATATTGAACCTAAACAAATCAGAAAGATATTGAATCTAAACAAATCAGAACGTTATTGTACCTAAACAAATCAGAAAGATATTGAACCTAAACAAATCAGAAACTTATTCTACCTAAACAAATCAGAAAGATATTGAACCATAACAAATCAGAAACTTATTGTACCTCAACAAATCAGAAAGATATTGAACCTAAACAAATCAGAAAGTTATTGTACCTCACCAAATCTGAAAACTATCAAACCTTACCAAATTAGAAACCTATTGAACCTAAACAAATCAGAAAGTTATTGTACCTCACCAAATCTGAAAACTATCAAACCTTACCAAATTAGAAACCTATTGAACCTAAACAAATCAGAAAGTTATTGAACCTAAACAAATCAGAAAGATATTGAACCTAAACAAATCAGAAAGTTATTGTACCTACACAAATCAGAAAGGTATTGAACCTTAACAAATCAGAAACTTATTGTACCTAAACAAATCAGAAAATAATTGTACCTCACCAAATCTGAAAACTATCAAACGTTAAGAAATCAGAAAGATATTGAACCTAAACAAAACATTCCACCTATTAAATTCAAGACATTTATACGGTATGGATTTTTCTCATTGTTGAAGGCCGTACGGTTGACTATAGTTGCTTACATCCACTTTATTTGAACTTTGGTGGATAGTTGTCTCATTGGCAATCATACCTCATCTTCTTATTTTTATATATATCTAGTTCGGAAGAGTGAAGAAAAAAGAAACTCTGCCCATTTTCAGTGTTATTAAGTAACATATATACGTTTTTACAAACTAGAGGCTCCCAAGAGTCTGTGTCGCTCACCTGTATCTACTGTTGTTTTGGAAATCATGTAAAATGATACTCTATTGAAAATTGTGGCTAAGTTTAATAATATTTGATCCAGTAGATTAAGTGGAGAAGATTTTTGTAAAAGATTACAAAAATTTACGAAAAATTGAATATAAAAGGCAATAACTCCTTAAGAGGTCAATTGACAATTTTGGTCATTTGACTTATTTGTAGATCGTACCTTGCTGAACATTATTGCTGTTTGCAGTTTATCTCTATCTATAATAATATTTAAGATAATAACCAAAAACTGCAAAATTTCCTTAAAATTACAAATTCAGGGGCAGACAACGACGACGACGACGGACGACTGACGCCAAGTGATGAGAAAAGCTCACAAGGCCCATTGGGCCAGGTGAGCTAAAAACAGCAAGAATCATTTTTTAAGTCGACGGGAATATAGTCATTACAAATGTAACTGTTGTGTTTTATTAAAATATACTGACAAATAAATTTACTTGAGCCTCTACGTGGACGTGCGAGCAACCGTCACTGCTATGTCTACTAGTTTTGCGTTGCAGTGGGGAGGAACAAATGAACCATGATTGTTCAATCTTAAGTCAAATAGTTTTTATAAATGAAGACTGATTTAAGACTGTTATTAATAACTAATAGTTCATTCGTAGTGTGATTATAGGCAAGTCCTTGCGGGCTATATATTCCATCTTTGGCCGTCAAAATTACTTCTCCATGGCCATCACTTGATATCATGTGGATCGTATTAGAATTTTTACCTGCCACGTAGACATTGTCTTTGCAGTCTATGGCAATACCATATGGATATTCTAGTTCAGGGCTGCTGTAAAACACCTCTTTACTTCCGTCGCCATGTACTCTGTATATCATTTCGTCATATAAACTTGTATAATACACTGTATCCGAACAAAGAGAATGACAACAGTCCCGCATAGGAATTGTTATTTTCTTTGTCGTCAAAGTTTTTCCATTCACATCAACCTTGTGTAGGGTATTTTTATCTTTCTGAATCCATATATCATCATTCACACAATGCATAAATCTTTCAAAGTCAAATCTAATAGGTTCTACTAACTGTAAAGTTGATGTGTCAATAACTTCACTGCCGAAAGATCCACTAAAAAAGGCTTGATTTATACCAATTGCTACTGAGGTGTCACATGGTTTATCGTCGAAAGTAAACCTTTTCAAAATACTCCCATTTGCTTTACATACGTATACAGACTTATTTTTTTCGTCAGATATAAGCAGTTTGTTTTTGGGAAGAAAGCACGCTCTTCCAAAGCGGATGTCAGTACCCAGCTCAGAGGCATTAAAGGAATTCAATAGTTTAATTCTAGACCTAATCCTCATTCTTTTGCTTAACAAGGACGGATTTTGCTCGTCATTTCTGTCTTCAAGGGAGGTTTTTTCACTTGCTCTTTTCATTGCGTATCTTGTATCCTTATCCAAACTTCTTATTGATATTTATCTCGGGTTTTTTTCATGATTTAAACACGGATGTCGCAATAATGCTGACCTGTAAAATCATATGGAGAACATGAATATAAAACTCTTATTGCTCAAAATTAGTCGTTAGCATATATCAACATGAATTTAAGAATTATTGAAAGCCTCTTTTTGTAATTTTATTGGGGTGCAAAAGCGTTGACCGAGGCACATTTTTAAGAAGCACGATCCACGCTTTTCAGCAATATAAAATTACAAAAAGAAGAATTCAATTCTTAAAATTTCATTTTTACATTTTTGCCGTGAAATTATGAGTTAAATCAATATTTCATTTGTTTTTCTTTTCACTGCTTTAACGTTGACACGTAGAGCACGTGCACTCATAGATGTTGCATTTTATCAGGAAATAAAACATTATTTTTAGAATGCCTTGGCCAATCAAAATTACGGAACATTATGTATAGTTGATTTAATTATAATAATTATATCACCTGAACGGGTGTGGTTTAAAATGCTTTGTCAACTGCTAATACAATGTAGTCATTTAGTGATCCTTAAGAATGAAACTAGAAGAATTGCGAGCCTAGCACACAACTTGATACCCCTGTCCCAGCATACAGCAATGAATATGTCTTTGATTTACTTAAGGAAATCACAAAAAAAAAAATCAAATAAAAAACATAATACGAGGTGAGCAATGTCATTTATGTGGTTAAGAATCTGAGAAAGTTATAATAAATTTGAATTAGATTGAGGAGGATTTGCGGATACAAATGGGGTAAAGGATACAGCGAAGGCAAATCAATGATCCGCTAGGGAAACCCCAAATAATTTTGATCTGATAACAAAATGGGAGCCGCACAATGGCATTGTATGGGCAGATTATAAAACAAATCATTGAATTTTGATTTGAAGTTTAGGAGAGAAGCGGATACAAATGTGTACTGTAGTATGCGGACATGACAAAGTTCATTTCATGCCAAAGTAAACCCCAAAAATCATTGGGGTGAAGACAAAGCACATCCTGTAAGTAAGATTCTGTTAAAATTTCACAAAATTCTGTTAAGCAGTTCAGGAGCATAGGCGGATACAAAGGTGGGACGAATTGACGAACGGACGGACGGACGAAAAGGCGGATAACCCAATCTTATATCGCACGTTTCATAAAGCGGAGGGGGAACCCGAAGAATTGACTGAGGTATAGAAATAAAGGCCTCCCATGGTCTTCTTCCGACCGGTAGTAAAACGCTTGCCAAAGTGAGGCGTCCATTTGGCTGTGCGTGGTGTATAAATTTGCAGCCATGTCTGGTCAGAGTGGACTGTCTCGTGTTGAGAGAGTGTGCCACGCTCTCTGCACGTTATGAATACTTGCATCAACTCATTGAGGGGTCCGTAGTGTCCTATTGCAAGGATAATTGTCTGTCATTTTTCCAATTGCATTCCAAATTTACTGCCAATCATTCCGGTGACTCCCTATTGCAGGACCTACCTATTGTGTTTATTGCTAATGTGTTCTCCGACCGAACATGCATGACATATTTGCCACTTGACGTAATGCAAACAACAATCAATCAATCAAATCATAAAGCGGAGAGTATAATGCAGATGTTGATCAATTGATTGGTGTTAGCCTAACGTTCAGTGACAATGTTTATGCATACTCTGTATTCCATTGGATATTTTTTTAAATTGTGTTCATTCAACGTTGTTAACTCAGCAATAGAAAATTTTGATTGGAAAGTCTAAATAACATCCTGCAATCTATTTGTGTTGCTTTCTATGTTTTGAAATTTGTATAATGTTATGAAATTGCGTATCTATCTTTCTTTTGTTGCCGTATACAAATCTGTTGGGTGAAAAAGATTTAATATAAACCTGATGCAGTTGTGTTTTGCAGATCAAACATATAAACAGAGGTTAAAATGGATATTTACTTTCAAACATACTTGTCGTTGTTCAAATCAAAACTTGCTTACGTCTTCAACTTTGTTTCTAAATATAACTATCTTTTATTTAAAAAACCAATATCAATAATAAATCGATATTCACATTTATAAACGGAATGCGATACAGTTTCAGGGTAGATAACTTTTGACCTGATAATGAACATTCAATCTCCCGTTAATTCCGTTTTTCTTATAGTGAGACTTTGAATATAATCAGAAGACTAAAATTTTGAGAAAAAAAATAAAAATGACCAAAAGCTACTCTTCGAATGACTTAAAAAAAATGAGGTAACATTTGGGTAAATACAATTTCATGATTTGAGTTTTCTTTGAAATAAGCACGGTAACATATACGTGTTTTATTACTTATTTTCAAATGCACAATGAAAGCCGAATCTGGAAAATGTCAATACAGAACCATATGAAAGTGTCCATTTTTTGGTCGGCAAAATTTACTATTTTGGAGGCATACAATACGTTAGATAATTTAGTTTTGAAATTTAAAAAAAATGCAGACAGGTTTGCATGTGTGCACGTTACACTGACAACATCAATGTATTTTTTGTCAATGCATTTGAAATTTATTGATCGGGGGATAATGTAGAAAATGTATACAGCGGGAGGAGAGTCTTGGAAAGGTATGGATTGGCAGGATAGTCGGGAAAATATATGCATCAGGGGAATAGCCTGGAAAATATACATTGATCGGAAATATATTCATGTTCAATATATAGGTTCAGATATATTGCATTACAACAGGGCATTTGCTGACGCATCCAAACAATTGTTTACATGGTTTTGTTATGCTTAAAGCTACTATAGCTAAGTCTTATCATCATTGGGCATTGGATTTAACGTCACCATATTGACCAAACCTGGCTGCGAGTATATGCAAAACTAATTGTGTCAACTGGATTAATCTGTTAAGTTACATATAGTATGCTATTTTGTTCTAAATAGTCTAATTATAGACATATATTCATTCTCCAGTTTATTTCTACCACAAGTCTTATGTTATGTGATCATCTTCAGTAGCGGATCCAGGATATTTGAAAGGGGGCGTAATTGCATAAAACGTTATGTACTGCCGAGCGACGATATTTTGCCAAAAAAATATAAATTTTCCAATCAAAAGGGGGCGACCAATGCCCTCTACGCCCCCTCTGGAATCCGCCACTGATCTTCACCTTCATACCTTTAAACACTAAATAGTTTCGCTGGATGTAATTTGTCGTTTTTAGACTAGATATATATAATATTGAATAGGTTTTTTTTATAACATTATCAGTGTTATTATTATCATTATTTTAACTTGAGATTTTTCATACCCAATATACTGCGGTATGTTAGATTTTTTTATATTAACAGTCCATAATTTAAAAGATAGACAATTTATGCGGTTATCACGAGACCGATTTGATATCAAATAATCAAATGAAAGATTAAAACACTTTATAATAATAGAAATTAAATACAAACAATGATGAAAAAATCACTGGAAGTTTTAATAGTATCCCTGTTCTTTACGTTGTCATGGGGACATCTTTGTTTAATACATCCACTACAGAGAGGTGACATGGAAATAACTATGGTAAGTGTACGTGTTTTGGTCTAGAGAAATCTGATTAAAATAAAGATCCTGTGTCCGAGCTTTGCTTACAAGACTGATAATTTCTACAAATTTTAACTTTCTTCGTGAATTTTTAAGAATTTATACAAACTAGATTGCTTCGCATCACGGTGTAATGCTTTTAGATTCATGCAATAAACACGCCATCTGAAATTATTATTTAACAGCCGTACTTCTGACTGGTTGTTGCTTCATAGTATGGTAAAGGTTCTATTGGTTTGTATGATTTATAGCATTGGGAACACATCACGGGTGATTAGAATTCGGAGTGAATTAAATAACAGTATGGGTATTCGAGACCAGGTCGATGAATGATCACACATTGTTGGTGCTGATAGTAAAAGTTAATACATTTATTATTTTTGTATTCCATTGCATAATTTACATTATACACGATTAGATTTATTCACAATATTTCCAATGTATGATATTAATATCATATCACATGTATGATCATGATACATGTAATATGGCAAAATCGATATAAATAGCTCTGTTCACTTATACATTTACTCGATGCTAACCGATATGTAATTACAAAAAAAATGTATTAGATATCTACACATGTATGTGTTAAAACTAAACGTAATTGGTTAGACTATCACATTATTCAATTTAGGAAGTATGGGTCTTAGAACGTGCACTAAAACTAAAAAGGTACAACGAAACAACATGAAAGTATATATAACGTCAACATTGTATGTGTAATCCCTCGGAACAAGCTAAATTTAAAGCATCAATTTATGTGTAAATATCGCAGATTCGCTGTGTACTTTAGGTGATGATGCCGAAATTGAAGGCATCAATTGACTTCTACCTGAAGATTTAGAGATATTAAAAATATTCCGGAATCGCGTATCAGACCCGAACAGAACATTCTTGGTCTAATGAATGTTTTTTTTAGCTTCAACTATTTTATGTTATAATTTCCTTTCACAGTCCCCAATTCGTGACCGCAGAACGGTGTCACTTTGTACCATATTGATAAATGGTCAATAAGTGAAGCAACGAAAGAAACGATACAAGGCAATGCATTTTCAATTGATGATGAAATCGGATAAATGGCACCCAGCATAAAAGAATTGACCAATTGGTTTAATATTTGAAGGCTGATGCTTTTGCATCAAGACTATTGATTTAAGGTAAAAGCGTGAAATTTTTTATTCGTAGTTTTACTGATTTCGAAAATCACTGTTTTACGCCCAAAATTTCAAAAACCGATATTAGAACGTAAAACTTGAAACGTATGAATTCAATTTTGAATGCCTTTGTAAGTATTTGAATACTAAATTGGGTTCCGATTTTGTCATCATTTTCCGCAAACTAACGTTGACCTTTGTGTTCAATAACAATATTTTCCCACTTTTCAACTTAGTCAGATTGTCTTATGCATATGATTGAGAAAACCAACCCTAATTCAAATAGCGTTATGTGTCTTCTTAATATGTATACCAAGTCTCATAATTATTCTTTTTAACACTTTCTTAAAAATTAAGTCAAAAGTATGATTCCTTAGAAAATGCCATGCATATAAAGGATGCAATAGCAAATGCATAACAGATAATAGGATTTGCGTGTTCATGTACTTGTACATAATTGGTTTCCATTGTTTGGATTTGAGAACCATTCATGTACTTATACATCATTGCTTTCCATTGTTTGGATTTGAGAACCCAACACAAATCATGTTTAATAATTAAAAATGAAGGAAATAGATATAAAGGGGTTATCAAAAAACCTTATTCGAAGGAAGACAGACAGCAGAAACACAGATGAACAGAAAAAGAAGAATCCACAAAACACCACACAGAACACTAAAGATTAAGCAACACGATACCCACCAAAACAAGGGGTGATATTCAGTTTCTGCTCGACCAGTGTACAAATCAAATTAAATATATATATATATATATATATATGTGAACTTACTTACTTTGTAGGGTGGAAGTAAATCCTGTGCTCGTCACGAACCCGAATGTGGAGGTCAACCACCCAAGACACCAGTTAATTGGTTCATGGGTGGCAAACAAATGTGGATAAAGTGGCAGCAAAATTATAATCATTACGATGTAGGATATCCAGGTATTCAACGCTTGATCAAAATGGTACAATTTGAATAAATACTTACTTCTAATAGAGGTATCGGATTTGTCGATTTATCCTACGTATAAAGCATCTATGACTTTCGTACAAAAGAACAGACAATGACAATCATTTAGAATAATGACCAGAAAATCAATCTATAGTTCAAGAAAGAAATGACAATATTGAAAATTGAAGTAAAACTAAGTAAACCGAGGATCAATTCGCGAATTCGAAGCCCACAGCTGAAATATTACGTGTATCTGCGTTATAAGCAATTCTTGTCAAGTCCGGTTTTACTGTGGTCTGCTTATTATTATATAGATATAAGAAGATGTGGTATGAGTGCCAATGAGACAACTCTCCATCCAAGTCAAAATTTATAAAAGTAAACCATTATAGGTCACAGTACGGTCTTCAACACGGAGCCTTGGCTCACACCGAACAGTAAGCTATAAAGGGCCCCAAAAAATTACTAGTGTAAAACCATTCAAACGGGAAAACCAACGGTCTAATCTATATAAAAAACGAGAAACGAGAAACACTTATGAACCACATCAACAAACGACAACTACTGAACATCAGATTCCTGACTTAGGACAGGTGCAAACAAATGCAGCGGGTTTAAACGTTTTAATGGTACCAAACCTTCACCCTTTTTCTGAAACAATAGTGTAACATCACAACATAGAAAGACACACTATAAAATATCAACTGAAAAAGCTTAACTCAATCAAAGGACATATTAACACCATTGAACATACACTGAACAAATAAATTTGACCTATGACACAATGTAAATACAAAATAAATAAACTAAGGGAAGAATAATAAAAGTAACATGTTATATCGGTAAGAAATGTTAAACAATTAAAGAAAAACAATATGCTCGAACAAAAATACCATCCATTTGCAATAACTTTAAACACAGGTAAATGAAAATAATTTTGTTGTTAGGTATACCTGTACAGTACCAATAGAGAAAGGAAATATTTTTACAAAATAAATAATTTTGAATACAAAATAAATAAACTAAGGGAAGAATAATAAAAGTAACATGTTATATCGGTAAGAAATGTTAAACAATTAAAGAAAAACAATATGCTCGAACAAAAATACCATCCATTTGCAATAACTTTAAACACAGGAAAATGAAAATAATTTTGTTGTTAGGTATACGTGTACAGTACCAATAGAGAAAGGAAATATTATTACAAAATAAATAATTTTGATGTACATAGTACGAAGTGAAAATTTATAGTTATACCAAACACTTATCAAAGCTGGTATATAGACCAGATATAACCCTGAATAACATTAAATAACAAAAAAGCAATACAATTAGTATCAACAGGTCAAATAAACAAGAAAGTACGATTTGAGAGTACTCGCAGTTACTGACAGCTAGTTAAAAACCAAAACAATTAATAATAAAAAATCATGCATCAGAGACTAAAATCAACTAAAACACACCCAGGGATTTAGTATTTTAACGTCATGGACAGTCAAAGAAGACATGACTAGTGCAATGCCAAAAATAAATGTATCGACAGACAGTAGGATAGTTAGGAGTTTAACCTCTTTATAGATCTAAACGAACGTGGGTGTGTCTTTATACATCCCACTTGAAAAAATAAAAATTTAGTTATGTTTTAATTTGCTGATGACAAAATCGATATTAGTGCCAATGTAAACTATATTATATGACTGAATATGTATGGGTATATTCTGTGATATGTAAATCAAGTACCACCATGCTATGCAGAGATCAGGTGATTTTTTTTAAGTAAAAATAATAGATACATGTTACATATTAAAGCAGTCATGCCGTAGCCATAAATTTGTAGATATTTATGATAAAAAAAAATAAGACAAAAGGACATAGAATTTAAATGCAATTCTCATTATACAGAACATTTTATCTTTCATATAATTTTTTAGCATGATAAAAATCAGTTAAAAGTAATATGTCAACAAGTACAACAATGCAAAAATAATTGGTTAGCAAAGAAACAATTTTAATTTGACGCCATACATCTTTTCTATGTATAAGGAATTTTTCTTACTAATAACGACTAGAACAGTTCATACTAATTTATTTCTTAAACTTGCAGGGTATATGGATGTGGCGTACGCACCGTTGAATTCATCGAACTGGAAAACTATAGCTTATGTGGCAGATGAGTATTTTTATGCTCAGGATCACCAAAGAAATTATACAGCGATAGTTGTGAGTGCTTTTGTTTAATATTGCGAAACATGATTGCAGAAAGTTAAAAAGTAATATTCAAAATTAAGGTGTCAAATTATCAAGACAGAAAATAAAGATGAATTTATATATGTTACAGAGTATTTTGAATATAAGCAGTTCTAAAATAGACTGTTTAAGATTTTGATTTTCAGGTCAACAGTATTCTAAAATTAGTTTTAGATATCAATTTAAGCCAGTCTACATATTAAGTACTATAGAGATTGGGCAATTTACTTTTTATTCCAGATTATGTAGTAGTGTAGGTCTATTATTTTCAACGAATTTTCGACGTTTTAATTTACATTGAACGTTCCTGTCGTCTGGGTAATTTTCATTAAGAAGACGGGAAGAAATGGGACCAGTTTGGGGCGTTACTCTTAAAGTCTTTACAATGCAAGTAGTTATTTCATCTAGTTCTGGTCAAAATATCTTAAGACTTTAAATTACCAAAAGGTATTTTAATTTGATTTTGATTTTTTTAAAGGTTCTTCCAAACATTGAGTGTGCTCATTGTGTTATCAGAGCTCGGTACCAGTCGCACAAACCAGGAGAATCGATATTTTACCAGTGTTCGGATATTTCCATAAAGCAAACATCGGCAGAACCAGAAAAGGTAAAGCTATTACCACCACAGCAACTAGAACTTGACACTCAGTATGGATCTATATTGAAAAAATATCACAATTTAAAAAGAAAACACGAAAGTTCTCAGTACATCGATCAACATTGTTTTATTGGATTTTCATACAACCCCTTAACTCCTTTTGATGGTTTCTTAATGAGTGTGAACTTAAGGACAGGTGAAACTAGAGAAATGGAAGAATTTTATATCAACATTGCCCTTAGACAGAAACAGAGTCCTAAAAGGTATCAAATAAAGGATCTTGCGGGATACGGTGATTTTGTGTATGATGCCATATCTGCGATTAACTCGAATGGTAATTTTGTGAATTTATACCACACCGGGGAAACGGCTGACATTGTTAATGATTTTGTCATGGAGGTTGACCTAAAGCATCCAGGAAATGTCATTAAAAGGGCGAAAATTGTCAATAATTTAGACTTTCCTATCAGCGCAATACTTCCTTTTGCTGAAGACAGTTATTATACAGTCACTCTGGCAGATCGTGTTACTAAAGGTAAGAGTTCCAAAATATCCACTTTCACACTTTCATAACACTGAAGGGAAACAAACTGTAGCGCGTGCACATTTTTCGCAACTTCTTCACATTTTTGCTCCTATCCGTATGCTTTAATTATTTATTCTCCTTTATTTTAACGGACTTACTCAAAACCAGAGAAAACCAGTCTAAGCTATGAAAAAGGTGGCGAAAATACCAAGAGGTGCAATCAAAATCTATGAGCCAAAGAAAAAAATACAACGGCATGGCTAAAGGAAATAAAGACGAACATTCAAACAACAGTTCACAGAATATATAATACACGGAAATATAGGAATTGGCAAGACGAACCCCACTGAAAACCTTGGGCGAACACAGGTGCTACTGAAGGATATGCCGTTCCTGTTCTACTTGTAGCACCCGTCGTGCTATTCATGACAAGTAAAATCCGTCAATATAATGGAATTCTATGCGACTGTCATACAAGTGAGAGGTTTAGCTAGCTATAAAACCAGGTTTAATCCACCATTTCCTTCATAAGGAAATGCCTGTACCAAGTCAGGAATGTGACAGTTGTTTTCCATTCGTTTGATGTGTTTGAGCTATTGATTTTGTCATTTTATAAAGGACTTTCTGTTTTGAATTTCCCTTGGAGTTCGGTATTTTTGTTATTTTACTTTTTCCCGATAATAATTTGACTTCGATGGTGTTATTAAAGGGGGAAAGTGGACGAGATTGTGGCTACGACACGTGGAAGATTTTCAGTATTCATGTAAAATCTCCTACTATAACAATGCCAATATTCGAATCTTATTTGTTTTATTATTTATACTTATATAGTTTAATTGAAAATATCGCTATGGAAATCATCGGAATAATGTCCGTTGTAAATGCATTGTGTATATTGTATATATTTAGGGCAATTCCAGTTCATTCTTGGACAGTTGACATATACAGCAACTCAGCAATTCTCTTACAAACCAATTCTGTGGTCAGTACCAGAATCACTATATGTAAATTATCAATGGGCGGAATATGACAGTGTGAGAAATCTTGTGTATATACTGATGGGTAACGAGAACTCACCCGATAGACTCCAGGCAAGAATATATACATACGATCTCACAGAAGGGTACGGAAATTAATGAACTGATAGTCTATTTCCTTGAAAATTTGTTTTGTAAATGTATATACCATAGTTCTATAAACCATTTTAACTTTTCGTTAAGCGCCATCATTGAATAATAGTTCCTTTTTTCTCTTTGCTGAGTGTTGAGCTTAAATTAAACAACTTTTCTTTCCTTCAAATTATATTATATTTAATGTTTTAGTATATTGTTTTAAAGTATGACTGAAATATGAATTTTTAATATTGATGAATAAAATGTGAAGCTGGAGGTTTTAGCATTTGATGAAGTTTCGCTTATATTAAATTTGGAAGTATCCTTTTACACATGGCAACAATTGTTTCATTTACACCGAGTCATTGCGCCCTCTGTTACCATAATCAACATGTTCAATTTTAATAGCTGCTGGAAATAGCATGATATATTACAAATTTCCTCGTCCAACTTTTAAAATGCTTTACAAGTATACTTTTTTTACTACAGAAATGTTTCCTGGGTGGCGGTAGATGTTTCTGATTATACATATATGTCTATGCATGTTCATAAAAAGACAGGTAAGTATTCAATTAGTTGTAACACTTCTTTTTCATTAAAAGTTGCTATTGAAGATTTTTCCCCGCCTTATTTAAATTGGTAAAAAAAATTAATTGCACATGGTTAAATGAGAAAGCAAAATAAACAGAATTTAAAATAAAGAATTTTGAAAGAGTACTACAATTCAACAGTGCTCCAAACAAAGCCTGGTCGGAAGTAGAATGTACATTTAAAGTAAAAAAATAGTAGAATTTACTAGGATGAACCATTAATCGACGTAAGTTTTATTTATATTAACGGCAACGACCTGCTAGCATGGTTGGTGTGTGTAATGTTTATTCCAGTTGGTTCAACAACAACAACAAAAAATAACACTTTATAAATTTGTAAAGTCCGAAATGCTTTTCTGTTCATCAAGAACGCTCATACCAAAAAAAAAAAATAAAGCCTAGAATGCATATAACTACTTCATCACGCGAAGAGCTATATGATCAAAAGAAGCCTTCAAGAATAACCAAATCCATCTTAGGTTTCATGGGATGAGATTTTTCTTAACGTTTAACGACGAATAGACCAGTCGATTCATTACAAATGTCTGACTTCAAAATATTTTGGTTTTGGTAAAATCATAATGACTTCCAGGAATATCGTTTTCTATTTAATTAAGTCAACCTGATTAAGTTCATTTCAAAGATTTAGAACAACAATTAAGCAATAGTTCACTTGAATTAGTTAGATATGTATCATTACCAAGCATTTTGGTTAAACCTGTGGATCTTGAAAATAAATTGAGAAAATAAAAGACTATTTTGAACGATAAACATGTGCTCTTTAACTACAAACACAACTTATGATTGCTTAAACAACTACCAAATGGATCTCAAATATGATTACAGATTTTGCATTGCGCTTTGTATGAAGTGAATATAAAATGTGTCTTTTTGCTATATCTGCAGATTTTTTTTACAATGTATTTGCTTTGAGTTTGGCAGATGGTGTTGTACCTCAATCAATGCGTTCACATTATGCTTTAAATATAAAGGATATAAACCTTGAGCATCTTAGGTATTTTCTCTCTTTTCCATTCCATATTGTTTTTATAACTTGTTTCTTTTTTCAGGTCGTCTTCTTGCAGTTTCACCTGGACTTACATATCATTTTAATCCATATTGGTCACTTATTGAGGTCGATCCACTTACGGGAAAATCTAAAAACCTGAAAATTATTGCTTATGGTGGTAAGAATAAGACGTTTGTGTGCCATTGTAACCTTATCTGTTCTATGTTTTCTTTTGGTGACCTTTTCGGACTCATTGGGTTTAGTTTAAACATATTTTGATTGCATAAATACAAATAGGATAAGACACAAGTCAGACAGACTTATCAAGTCTTTTCCATTTAACGTGTTTAACCATACAATATACAAGAGCATGCATACATTAACTATTATGTCAACATTTGTATAAATTGGATAGTATATTTATAAGGCGAAGAAAAAAGAAAAAAGAAGCTTGAGGTGGTATTAGTGTCTTCTACCATTTTGAATTGGAAAATAGCAGAACATAATAGGTCTAGAGTTTTACAGGAATGCCATTAACCAATAAAAATGTCCATTCAAATGATCAAATTTATGTAACCTTAGCCGTATTTGGCACACTTTTTGGAATTTTGGGTCATCAATGCTCTTCAACTTTGTACTTGTTTGGCTTTCTAAGTATTTCGATCTGAGCGTCACTGATGAGTCTTTTGTAGACGAAACGCGCGTCTGGCGTATTAAATTATAAGCCTGGTACCTTTGATAACTATTATGTAATCTTAAGATATAAATACTCATATTATTACAAAATTGAATATTTTTGCTTGATTTCAAATTTTTTAAAACTTTATGTATTAAGGGGAGGTAACTCAGAAAATTTATAATTTATAAAGGAATCTTAATGACATTTTCTACATTATGTTATAGCATTCATAGCTAATCAAAATTGAATCGTGTATTCTATTTTCAGGATATTTTTCACTATATTATGGTGGAACCATATTCAATGGAATTGATGAGGAAACTAATACTTTGTACCACGTTTTTAGGTTGATTGACACAAATGCTGACGTTATCGTTGGAATAAATATAAACACTTACAAGATGACATTTTCTGAAATAACAAACCTGAGACATTTACATAATCTATCATATATTCGAGCAAACAATACTTGTTTTCTCTAAATGTCACACTCTTTAGGCTTTCTAAGGCAACAAAAGAATAAAGATATATTCCTATATTTAGTCTGGTTTTTTCTCTCACCTATAACTATAACATCTTAGAATATGATAGGCTAGGAACCGGTGTCATATAGGAAAACAAAAAGGAAGTAAAAGATTTACCTTCCACCAAACAGTTTGCAAAGCCTACTCGATGATTTGTAAGAATATGTAAGTGGTGTATAAGAGAAAGTGCAGTTAGTCATGTGCTATTTTACATAGACTGTTTGCTGATGTTGTTAAACTTGCTGTCTCATCAAAGTTATTCAATGTTTATCCTTTGATCATCGTGACTTAGTACATAAGTAGTATATACTGTGATATTTGGTTCACCACTTAAGTGCCGATGACGTAACCATGTGTTGTATTACGTAAACAAATATGGTATGCAAAAGGAATGACGAAAGCAAACATGGTTGAGAGAAAAGTAAAATAAGAACGATAAAACAATAACGTTATTCTATTTACACAAGCATTTCGTGGTAGGTCAAAAAATTCAGATTTGTTTATTCTTCATTTTAAATTTATCTAATAACATGTCTAGATGGTCTATCAAATTATTTTCAACTACTTTCTTCTCAAGCGTTTATTATTGATGCGCAATGATTAGAAACACGGTATTGGCAGTATTTGGCCACAACTTTATTATAAAATTATAAACACATATATAACTAGGTAAACAGTTAAGATATATATATGTATAGTAAATAGATATTTGAATGAACGTAGTCACCTTTCATATTGGCAAACTACGACACGATAACTAGATAACTAAATAGATAAATAATTAAGCTATATATATAGTAAATAGATAATTAATTAAACGTAGTCACCTTTCATATTGGCAGACTACAAAAAGATAACTAGATAGATAACTAGATAGGTAACTAGATAACTAATTATATACAATAAATGAAGCATCCAATTAAATGAATCCTGGGAAACAGAGATTCGTAAATTTTTGTGTGGTGGTCCTGGGATACAGAGACCCACAATATCAAATGTTTTGGATGCTAAATGAAATATGACGCCAAATGACGCATATTTAACGGAAACGCAGCGAAATGTGCCAAATTGACCAATATATTCGAGCATGATGAGAAAAAAAAAATGTGGAAAACTGATTATTAAGTAAATTTTTATTAAGTCCAGGGACCATTACTCTGCACAAAATCACCAAACCGGAACAAAACTCGAAACTTGAGCAATTAGTTGTCATGATAAAACTATATACCAATTATTAAAGCAATATCTTCAAGCATGACAACAGCAAAAAATTGAGGAAAACTGATAATGTGTTTGAATTCATAGAATATTAAGTCCAAGGACCAAAACTCAGCTTAAAAATCAGCAGACTGGAATAAAATATGAACTTGATATGTAACTTGACATGATAAAACAATGTACAGATTATCAAATCAATATCTTCAAGCAATAACAAAAAAAAATATTGCGGAAAACTGATTATTTGGGGGAATTTTCTTAGTCCAAGGACCATAACTTTGAACAAAATCATTAGACTGGAACACAATTCGAACTTGATCTATAACTTGTCATGATGAAACTATATAACAATTATCAAATCGATATCTTCAAGTATGACGAAAAAATATGCGGAAAACTGATTATTTGAGTGCATTTTCTCAGTCCAAGGACCATAACTTTGCACAGAATCATCATACTGGAACGCAATTCGAACTTGGTCTGTAACTTGTCATGATAAAACTATATACAATTTATCAAATCAATATATTCAAGCATGACGAAAACATGTGCGGACAACTGATTATTTTAATGAATTTTCTTAGTCCAAGGACCATAACTTTGCACAAAATCATCAGACCGGAACACAATTCGAACCTGATCTGTAACTTGTCACGATAAAACTATATACCAATTATCAAATCAACGTCTTCAAGTATGACGAAAAAATGTGAGGAAAACTAATTATTTGTGTGTATTTGACCTCAACTCTCCACAAAATCATCCGGGGCAGACCGGAACAACATTCATACTTGATCTGTAACTTGTCATGATAAAACAATACACCAAATATCAAATCAATATCTTCAAGCACGAAAACAAAAATGTGGAAGACTGATTTGCCGAATTGACAGGTGGACAGACAGACAGACGAACATAGTGAGAACCTTAAGTCCCCTTAAACTCAATCGGTAGGGGACTTATAACAAAGCAATTGACCAGCGACAGGTCTAAACTTGTAAATAGTAAGTTATTTCGTTTAAGCAAAAATAGGATAAGCATCTCTAGGCCGCTCATCAATAACGTGTGTGGTTCCTTCGAAGCACTGGTCGGTCTTTAAAGTTAGATAAAATTAAATGGAGTTCAATACTATATATATTTTTCTTGATATCTGGCGAGATGACAATATTATTTGTAATTTAGTTCATTTGTTCGAATATTTTTTTTTTTTTTTTATTAGTATTAATCATTAGAGTAGAGATTGTTTGTACACTATTTTCGATTGCAAGTTACTTTTACAAACTTGAGCACCAAAAGTTTTGATCTTTGAAAAGATTATCGTCTGCAAATCGTTGACATGAATTGACAGAGAGTTAACGGTTTCCTTACATTTACTATATATCATTTCTAAGGTCAAGAAAAGTTCAAATCGTAATCGGCATCGCAGCTTGTAGATACATTACGTTCGGAATTTATTATCTCAGACTGTAACGTATCTAATTAGAAAGATTTTGTATTCGAAAGAGAAACATCGAAATGTGTGTTAAATAATGTGAACAGTTGTACAAGGACTATCAAGTATATATTGTAAACATTAAACGTAGATAACAGAATATTCGTTTTAATGACAGCCAAATCGATAGAGGATATAATAATACTGCTATATTAACGTAGTCGTCGAATGCCAAGTCCCAAACCGTCGAACTTTATATCGAGCTTAATTCCACTGCAAAAGTATCTCAGCAACAATATATTTATACTCAAGTTCAATTTCTTTATTTGTTATTTTTGTATGAGGCAAAACTGGTTTAATAACAAGATTCCCCTGTTCATATGACACTTTTTGCTGGTCATTATCAATTATAGAGTTGTTCCTAAGTAGAACAAAAATGACATACTCGCCCGTTTGATTTTTTGATTTTATTTTAAGTACTGACTAACATCATAATCAAGACTAGAATAGTAACTAGTTGTTTGCGTGAGAATGATCTATACCGATTGCATTACCTGGTCGATTTACTACATCAAAAGAACAACTATCCTCCTGAAGTTGGGGGATCGTTAGATGCTGGTACTGAACTTGGTTAAAGATGTGTTTCCTCTTGTCTTGATGCAGCTTCTAATGTTGCAGTGGCTTTCCATCTTTTTAATGACCTTCGTGTATTCATCCTTAATAGTGCCAAACAACTATAAGATTAAATTGAACAACCAAAACAGAATATTGCTTTGTACTATAAATAAAGAATTTGTCAATTAGCGACCTTTAAAAGTTCATTGACGCCTATAACCAACCAGTTTAACATTCATCTGTCAGGAATGAAATATTTGTGTTTACGTGAAGTGATACCGTTGCACAAATGTCGGTCAGCTTCCGATAACAATAAAATATTTTGGGTTACACGTGCGATGAGGCTGATTAAACAATCTGTACCGAATGACGATGCTGTTAAAAATAGCGCAAGTGAGGTGATATGTGCTAATTTTATATTATAAAATCGGTCAAAGTAAACACAGTGGTAATTTAACAGAATACTAGACGATATTTAAAACACATGTACTATTATATATAACTATCTATAATGATGATAATAACATCTAGAATGATGATAATAATATCTAGAATGATGATAAAAACATTTATAATGATAGTAATAACATCTATACTGATAATAAGACAGCTAACAAATTGTTGCTATTGCATATATAATGATGCTTACAGTTAAGGTTATGGTGATGCATACATAAAGAGATAAAAATAATTATGTTGAACATGCGTAACCTTCAATTAGCATTAAGCTGTGACCGCCGGAGTGAAATGTGCAGATCGGTGTCAAGCGTTGAAATGAAATGGAATAAAACGTGTATATCTCTATGTAACAGTACATAAAAAAAAATTAATAGCTCAATTCTTATACATAAACACCGATCGCTACCTCCGGATAGTAAAAGTATTATAACATGTAAAAATAAGCAAAATAAGCAATAAATTGAAATTAATTTGCTATAAAACACTGATATTCTATTAAATATCCCACAATTGTTGCGGGAGACTAATTCTAATTATACCACCCGAGTTCCAATTGTAGAAAAGTGGTACAAAACCTGCACAATGTGGATCCTATATCTTTTTAATCACCAAAATAATTTTCTTTAAATCACCAAATAATATTCCGTCTGTTTCTTTCAAATGTCGGAATGAAAAAGATCGCGTGCGCAGTCATATTGCGCATTGACAAACATACATCTGATAGCCTACATTTAGGGAAAACGGTACTATTTATGAGTAATTTATTCTGTCATAGGCGACAATACTAACATTTTCTAAATTTACCACTTTTTATAATAAAAACCTGGATAAAATAGTTATGTGTGGTGTTAGTACTTTATTATTCTGTTTTAAAAATTGAAGCCAAATAGTATCATGACCAACTTCCAACGGAGCTTGTTTATGTTATCCATGCCCACCGTCATTTTACACCAAATTTATGAAATTTTGGAAGTCTTTTCGAATAATTCTCTAGAAAATATTTCAATGGGTTTCAAAATTTATATTGTAAATATACACACTGCAGTTATTTATAGATAAATAAAAAAATATATTGTACCCTTACATCCAATCACAGCGCTCCTAAGTTGACTTCCTTCACCTGCCTTGGGTACACAAAAGGCCAACCTAATGCTGGGAAAATGTAATAGTACCGTTTTCCCTTTAATAGAGGTGAAACAGCTAATAACACAAGTAATCTATGCTTACACTAATAACCGAATTCATGCTGAATCATAAATTCTATTACATTTCTTCAAAGGGTGTGGATAGAACTCCGAGTTTTTCCGGCAAAAGACGGCAAAAAATACGCTTCTGGTCAATTTTCCCATAGTTTTCAAATATCTCTGCATGTCAACAAAAAATGCCCTAAAATTTTACCTGGTCATGTGATCGTCGGGACTTTTTTAATATTTCGACTGAAGAGTTCAAAATTCTTGGAAACAACGTATCCAAGGGACCAAAAACTGCTTTATGTAGTATCTTATACGTAATTTTGTTAAAAATATATTATATCATTGAAGAAAAAAAACAAGGACAATTCATTTTTTTTTGTTTGTTAACAATACATTCTTTTGCATAGGATGAGGTTCACGTTTGGCATCATCTCAAACCTGAACTGTAGTCGAATTACATTGCATGTGTTGAGTATAAACTCTAGCATTGTATTACATATAATCGAATGCCACCTATTGTTTATATGGCAAACATTCACAATGCTAGCATGCAATTTATAAATTTAAGAGGATAATTTAAAGAATAATATTGGACAGTTATCACTAAAATAACAAATCTAAAACAATGGCTATGGACTATCTGTTGAGATTTATCCTGATTGGTATATTTGTGAAGTGTTCCAAGGTGGAGGAAGGAGGCTCATGTTTTCGCGACTTGGTAAGAATTTATAACAGGTTTATGTTTCAAATATAACGTAACGTATCTTTAAAATAAGTATGCGATTGATAAATGGTTGTTTGCTTAATGTTCACTGGCAACATTTCATGCATATTTAAGACGACTCAGTATACGCGTTAATCGTTTACTTTGGGCTTTGGTAAAGTTTTCTCGTACATTTACTGAAGCTAAATGCCTTTCCTCGTACATCTATTCATTTGATAAGAAAAAAAAATATTTCAAAACCATCGGAACTACTTTCCTGCAAAACCACCTACACAATCATGTATAATGTATTAAAATTACAAAGGATAACATACAGAACAACTCTGCATCAGATGAACACATATAATGCTCCGTGTTGAAGGCCATACTTTGACCTATAATTGTTTACTTTTTACACATTGTGACTTGGATGGAGAGTTGTCTCATTGGCACTCATACCACACCTTTATATTTCTATAAACAATAAAAATCAACAGGAAATTAAGTACTGGCAAAACGAATACCTACTTTATCATTCGTCGAATCAAACGTGTTACTAAGTTACAAGGAACCCGTTTTTAAACGTTTCTGTCTTTACACATTATTTTTTGTATACATAGTGAGGGGATTCTTTTTTTAGAGAATATATATATAGATAGTGTATTAATGAACATTTGATTTTAGAAAACAAGATCTTCGACAACCTATTGGATATGATTGTTGATATAAAGTCTGGATCCACAGAGCCAGGTAATGTTTTATAATTACGATGAATATTTAGTACCTGTTTACCTTGTATCAAAAAAGTCCCCAAAATAGTTCACTTTAAATTACCGCAATAGTATTTATATTCTAGTAAGTTGATCATAATTGTCGAATTTATTTTTTAAAATTTACAAAACTTCAATTTCTTGTTTTCTTTTCAATTTTATTTCAACTTGAGTCACTTGTAAATTGACACACATGTATTATCGTTAATAGTAAGTGTGCTGATTATGTAGGATTTGTCTATGCTCAAACTTATACAACCTTTGATGAAAAATTCTTCCCGTCAACTTTTTTTAGTTTGTCTATAATTTCATTTTTGTTTGACCATTACAGATTTAAACAACAGACCTGCCTTTACAGTAACC
The DNA here is from genome assembly GCF_021869535.1 of Mytilus californianus. Taxonomy (NCBI): domain Eukaryota; kingdom Metazoa; phylum Mollusca; class Bivalvia; order Mytilida; family Mytilidae; genus Mytilus; species Mytilus californianus. The sequence continues at coordinate 983,145 of NW_026262681.1, forward strand.
CTTAATACTCACCCCTTGACACTGAGCGGAATTGTCATTGCTAAGTTCGATAAAGTAATTTTGAATCGTGGCGATGGTTATGATTCTAAAGAAAGGAAAGTTCACTGCTCCAAAGTTCACTGCTCCAAAGTTCACTGCTCCAAAGTCCAGTCTTCATCAGTTTTCATTCACAATAATGTCGTACAATGGAGGACAATTGCATATAAATGTGGTCAAAAATGGGAAAACGATAATGGGTTTGTATGGTTCGAAAATCCACGGTGGGACTGAAACTGCAAATCCAGTTCTGTAACTAAAAGAAGGTGATACCGTGTATTTGACACATGGGTACTCTGCAATGCAGCAGATGCAAGGTCAAAACTATTCTCATATGTCTGGATATTACATAGGTGAATAATTCAAAATAAATAGTTATGCTACTAGTGTCTTTTTTCATTATTTTTCTATTACAGGTAAATGATAACTATGGCTTTTGGTAGAAAGACTAAATACCATATTTCAATCCAAAATTGCTTCTGAATAAAGATATATTTTATATCTACTATGGGTTTTATTACAGCAACTGTTTTCGACGTATAATGTTAAAATTTCTTATGTCTTTGTTTCATTTACTTGCTGACTTTTTTTGTTCCTGTTTATCATGCGAACTTTTGTTGATAAATTTGAATTATAAAGAAATAAAGGTTCAAAAATTCTCAGGCAAAGTTGATTGTATTTGGATTGTGCTCTTCTTTTTGTGTACGCTATGGTCATACTGCTCCGGGTGTATTAAAGCGTTTCGGATGCACTAGATTTACAATCAAAGAGTGTTATTTTCATTTGTAAAATGCATATTTATCAGAAATACCTAGTACTTTTAATATTTCCCATAAGGTCGCGTCTTTTCTGTTGCAAGTTCTATTTGCAATTACTGAAAATGTTGAAAAATCGTACTATGAACTTAGTATATAAAAAAATGGATTGATTTTTGTGTTTCTGCTGCCAATGTTTGAAATATATTCAACTTATAAAATGTCCTTGGAGTACTAGTACTTGAGAAGTATTTGACAAGAAATCATTTGTAAATTTTTTTATCTTAAACTTTATAAGAAATATGACTATAAGATGATGTGGAATGATTATCAATGCGATAACATTCCACTAAAGGTCCAAGGAAAAGGATGTAAATAACAGTTACTACAGGTCATCACACAGCCTTTAATGTTCAAAAACTGATGACACAGAGATGTCTCGCCTGTCGGCAGAAAATTCAGAAAACTAAAATCGGATGGACAGCAACATTGCTAATCAATTCAAAGTTGCTGGACCATGACATGACAGAGCGTCAAAATGATCGTCAAACTGTGTTGTACTGATAGTAATGCAACTTGATAGAAAATATCTATGATTATCACAAGTATTTCCAATCAAACTAACTAAAATTGTTTCATATTTTTCATGTCGGGGCCTTTTATAGCCGACCATACGGTATGGGTTTTGCTCATTGTTGAAGGCCGTACGGTTGCCTATAATTGCTTACATCCACTTCATTTGAACTTTGGTGGATAGTTGTCTCATTGACAATCATACCACATCTCCTTATTTTTATAAGCAGAAAACTTAACTTTGAAAATTGGATTTTAATTAGAAGTCAGTGCACCATGACCTAGGGGACAGGGCCTCGAAATAGTCATAACACTGATGTGTACTGGTAGTAATGCAACTTTATAGAAAATATCATTGATCTATCACCAGTATTTCCTATCAAAAGCAACACCTACGTCTCGCCTCCCGCAACTTTCGTTGGAGGCGAGACAATAAGGGTAAATATTTACAAGGGATATGTTGTGATGTAACACTATTGTTTCAGAAAAAGGGTGAAGGTTTGGTACCATTAAAACGTTAAAACCCGCTGCATTTGTTTGCACCTGTCCTAAGTCAGGAATCTGATGTTCAGTAGTTGTCGTTTGTTGATGTGGTTCATAAGTGTTTCTCGTTTCTCGTTTTTTATATAGATTAGACCGTTGGTTTTCCCGTTTGAATGGTTTTACACTAGTAATTTTTGGGGCCCTTTATAGCTTGCTGTTCGGTGTGAGCCAAGGCTCCGCGTTGAAGACCGTACTGTGACCTATAATGGTTTACTTTTATAAATTTTGACTTGGATGGAGAGTTGTCTCATTGGCACTCATACCACATCTTCTTATATCTATGGTAGACGATTAGACGGTAAATTAAGATGAAAATAGTTTATCAATGTTCAATGTAACATGTAATGCAGTAAATCTCTCCCATGGATAAAAAAAAAACAAAAGAAAATATTTTTTGATATTTTAAAAAAAAAATTTTCCTTCTTTAGATAAAGCCTTTACCAGTATGATCTCAAAATGTTTGGGTACTGCATGTTATTATGTAAACCAAAATGATTTTCCGAAAAAGAAAGTGTCCTTATATTCGTATGGTTGAATAGTTTCGTGAGCTAGGCTATGCTCTACTGAGTTCCAAAATATGTGTTGGTAAGTTACTTTTGTCAACCGGAAGTCTTTTTTTTTTAAATACGTTATGCCCTTTTTTGATTGAATTTTTTTACGCAACGATGTCCTGCTGAATCGCAAAGTGTATGGTAGCTATGTACATTTCCGAGAGAGAGAAAAAACCAAGTTAATCCGGTTTAATGTTATACCTTCAATGATGACAGGGGCCTCGGTGGCCGAGTGGTCTAAGTAGTCGAACTACTGTATCACTAGCCAGTCAACACTGAGGTTGTGAGTTCGAATCCCGCACGGGGCAAGTGCACTCGACTCCAATCTTAATTGACTAGGATTGTCAGTTTTCCTACCGAAGGTCGGTGGTTCTCTCCGGGCACTCCGGCTTCCTCCAACAATAAAAACTGACCGCCACGAAATAGCACAATAGTGTTAAAACACCAACCAATCAATTAATCAATGATGACAAATTGCTACAGTTCTGGCACATTCGATAAGGAATATTTTTTGGTCAAAATATAATGCAGTTGATGCTCGTATCTATCATATCTTTCATCATTAACGTTTCTATATCATGTACGAATTCTGATTTTGAATTTGTGATTACAAAATGTGAATCAGTTCATAAAGATTGGGTACAAGAGAATGGAATGATGATGTATTTTGTCTGTCGCGACATTTTATGTGATATAACACAACATCCGATTACATATGATTACGTCATCGGTACATAGGGAGGTGACTCAAACGGCACAGTTATACTATTACAATGTTGAAATATGAATAGGATTTATGTCAATCAGACATTAACCAAACAGCACAAATTACAGAAATAATTTAAGATCAACTTCAGGGGCGGATCCAGGATTTTGGAAAGGGGGGGCGTTGTATATAAAATTTCGCCAAGCCATGCAAGCGGAGCGAGTCGAAAATTTTTTTGGACCTTTTTTGGGCTAAAAAACATAAGTGTAAAATGCACATTTTTAGTGACGGTTCCTAACGTGGGGTATGAATATTTTATAGTTAAAGTGTAAGCTTGGGTTGGACATTTTTGATGCCGCATTCTCCCCATTAATTGTCTATTATAAAATGATTGAATGGATCTAAAGCCATGTACTAATATATTTGATGTGGGATTTGTCAGTAAAAAATGGACATGGCTGGGGCATGTGGGGTTAAATATATTTTCGTAGGTAAATAATATTGTCGTGGAACTTTTTTTTTCATGAGAGTGTAATAGAGTATTACTTTCTGTTGAGTGGAAATATGAAATATGAAATAGAAGTCAATATGTTCTTGCTCAATCCTTTGTTGCTTTGAAGGTGTCATGCTTGTCATCCTCCGCCTAAGCAATGTGTTACTGTAATTTGAATTTCAAAATGACTGAGTGACGTTTCAAACGTACTGATCAACTCCACCGTAGCGAAACACATGACTGACATAATCAATAATATATTACAGTAAATACGACCGAAAAATATCTTTATAAGTAAAGAATTGTCGCATAAAAATTAAATACACGACCGGGAAATGGCAAAGTTCATGAAGTCTAGTCCGATTCATCATTTTACAAAAAAAAAAAAGTTCAAGCAAAAGGGGGGGGGGGGCGTACACCCTCTACGCCCCCCTCTGGATCCGCCACTGAACTTAGTGTATTCAACAATAAACAGGAGTCTACTAAATATGTCAAGGTCTAAACGGGTATCACCAGATTCAATGTAAGAACAGAGTAATGACGTGATAGAATGTATGTTCTAACTAAAACTTATCTAAATGTTGCAGTTGGCCTGAAAAAATAAATCGTCATAAAAAGGGATGTTAATTTAGCCCCAAAGAAGTAGCTTTTGTGAAAGGCGTTGTATTTATGAGGGAAAAACTATTATAGTACTTGTTGCAACATTAACATAATATGCTGATGATGGCAGAATCCCTTTCTTCATATAAGGATTTCCTTTTAAGAGCATTGTTAATAGCTAGGAACTTCTGAAACAAAGGATCAAATGGTGGAAACAGTATTGCATAGTATCATGTTGCTGAATCAAATGACAATTGCGAAAAATAATATCCCCAGTTATTCTCGAAACCAAAAAGAATTGGGAATCCGAAACTTTAAAAAGTACCGAATCATTAAAACCAAAACAGTAGTGCAAAAATAAAGGGAATTGTATCAATGCAAAAAGACGGTCCTTCATAGCTTAAAAAACTTCTAATTTTGACACTGCAAAATATTTGTCACAAATATCGGAACATTCTTGCCAGTACAAAACAAAACTGAGTAACTGGTCTATTAAGATCCACCTAAACAAAAATAATTGATCAGGGCTATCGACCCAGTCCGTGACAATTATGCCATTTAACAGTGGCAGTTGCGCCATTCGACAAATGTTTCAGTGCATGATGATCAAAGAGCTGCATTAAACAACAAAGTAGAAAAAAGTAGACCCAAAGCAGAAAATTTATTCATAGAGAAAATTTGTATCATCACTGAATAGCTGCATAAAACAAAAAGAAAATACAAATGTTATATATTAGATCTGTTTAATAAAATCGTTTTTAAGGACGAACTGTGTTACGGTATATCTCCACTCAACCAAAAAATTCCCAAAACTATCTCCTTATATAGTCACTGTAATAACATCACTGCCAGCAAGCCACACCATAAACGTAAAGTTTCTATGGCTTATATCTGTATATTTAATACTGTTATTTGTTTGCAATTCTATGTAATAAGTATAATCTTGTTATAACTGCTTTGTCATGATACATGTAAAACATCTATGTCATGAAAGTAAATATTCATGTGCCCGATCTGGTGATTTGTTAACGTTTGCTATCTCAAAATCGATATCAAGTTTGTCTTATGATTTTACAAAGGTTAAGTGTTATCATTATTATTATTATAGCTACTATAAATATATCATTGAACCATGTGATAATATTTCCCACGTGGTCTTAAAAGTTGGAAAATTTAAATTGTTTTTGCCGAGACATTATTGTTCAGTTGTTTAGTTTGGCTTTGACATAGCATCTTTGTCATCATGGAGTACAGAAATATATTGCTTCTTTTGTTGATCGGCGTTCCACAGTCATGGTGTCATCTTTGTTTGATATTCCCAGAACAAAGAGGGGCCATGGATATCACTAGGGTAAGATTTTGTATAATTGGGTGAGTTTTCTTTGCTTGAACTGGAATGGAAGAAATATTTGCATGTAAAGCATAAGTAGAGACACATTACAAGGTTAATGTGAAATAAAAAATCATATGTGTCGTGACACAACAGCAAATATCAAAAGAATTTTTGTCTATTAGAAAATTTATAGGATTTACTTCAATAGGCTTGAAAATTCAGATTCACTTGGAAGCAGGAACATAGAACCAATTTGGATCTAAATTACTAGCAAAAACCGTTGAATATAAACTTTATCAAATGAACATTGATTGAAGAAAGCCCTTGCTTGGCGGTGTTTTTTTTTTATTTAATAAACACAAATATGTGTAAATATCTCTCCAAATGGATAACCATTTTTTATGTTAATGCGTATTTTACACAATTTCCGGTTATAAATACTCTTTGATTTGCCTTTGTAATTGTTTTCATTCGAGCGCCACCGATGAGTCTTATTTAGGAGAAACGCGCATCTGGCGTACCAAATTATAAGCCTTGTTTCTTTAGTTTTTATTGCCATTAAAGTAGAGATGATATTAACAATTTAAGTAGAGATAGAATTGACCATTTAAGTAGAGATGAGATTAACCATTTAAGTAGAGATAGAATTAAACATCTAAGTAGAATGAGATTAACCATTTAAGTAGAGATAGAATTAACTATTTAAGTAGAGGTGAGATTAACCATTTAACTAGAGATGCAATTAACCATTTAAGTAGAGATGATATTAACCATTTAACTAGAGATGCAATTAACCATTTAAGTAGATATAGAATTAACCATTTAAGTAGAGATAGAATTAACCATTTAAGCAGAGATAGAATTACCCATTTAAGTAGAGATGGGAATCCATACAGGTGTAGAACGTTCTTTTTTGCAAACAGAGTATCAGACATTGCAGTTATTTTTAAATAAGCCAGACTAATTTGTATGCTAGATCGTATAGAAATATTTACTATTGCAAAAAGTTTGATTTGGAGTTAAGGCTGGACAAAATGGCTGTAAAGTCTTGTCTGATTCCGATGTAAAAAAAATGATGTTCAGAAAATCAGTTATATTGTATTGCGGCGAAGTATTGTTGTGATTAACTGGATTTCTTATATTTCATATGAAGGAAACTGCGTGCTATTCATTGATTGTAAGGCTGAGAGGATCCACTGGAAGTCAACTGCCATGTAATGAATCCATAGTTCCATAATTTGCAATATCAATATCCTATCCATAGATTTATTTCTGTTTTCTTTTGCTGATATGTTTGTGTCTAGATTGACTATTACGTTGCATTGATTACTGATCTTACACTTTGTTTTTAACATTTGAGTCGATATTATATTTGTTATATTTCAAATATCTCTTTAAGTGAAAATAATGAAAACCTAGGAGGCAATGAGTATCCTGTCAAAAAATCTAATACTGCTATTTTATGTGTTTTGAGTACTGTTTGATATTTGGTATTTGCCTTTTATTTGTATACTTTTTTGTATTGTACTTCCAACTTTAATGACAGTTTAGTACATAACATTTAATTGTCATTCATTTCAGAGTGGTAGTAGTACCTGCTTCAGGCATGGTGCTCCATGTGGAGGACAACCACCTGAAACACCAGGAGTCACTCCGTATATGGGCGGACAACAAATGTGGATAAAAATACAACAGAACTATAATCACTATGAAGTTGGTTTTCCAGGTAAGTAACAATGCAACCCATTAACAATTATTATACGACTGTAATCATTTTATTGAATTTAGCTACGCCTATATCATACCGCTAAACTCTGCGGAAAATCTCGTATCGCAATTTTGCGATGTTATGCTGCATTAGTATTCGTTGGAAACTAATTTTCTTGAATTTCGCGGGTAAAGGTGAACCACTTATTCAAAAGTTCAACGTAATACAAATGTCTGTATGCTTGTGTTCAGAATTTGGAATAATACCGGTTTTCAAGAAAAAACATTTTTTCCGGAATCCTAGAAAATTGGTTGCCACGAAAATATCTAGTTTAAAATGTCACAGAGTTATTAACGGCTTCATAATATATTGTTCCAACGATATTAGGTTTTTTTTCAACGTTGTCATGGCAAGCTTCTAACAATATCAAATATTTTATGATGTCGATTTAGAGAGCAGTTGATGAACAAATCGGATTTTCGGCATTGTTAAATATCAGCTGGTCGTCAGATTATGAACAGCTCAAAATGACTTTTGTTTTGTATATCTTCAATTTGTGCCTATTGGGCGTTTTGTGATACTCCCATCGTAGAAACCATGATATTGGCTGGTCATAAATCAACATTGCGAGACAATACAACTACTCTACTACGTATAAAAGGGCTTCCTATAGCGTTTAACGTCATTTTTCTTTCCCTTTTATAAGACATTTCAAATACTGGACTTTTAAAGTCATGTAGTCTACATCAAGTGAACTGTGATAAGGAATTTAATCATTACAGTGCATTGTCTGTACTTTTTTACTTCTTTGTTCAGTATCTTGATTGTATTGTTTTGTGAGGTACCCGCAAATATCCCAATGTGTTCAATAGACGCATTTAACAGACACAATAACAATGTCTTATTTTGTTCGTAGGATATATGGATATTGCTGTTGCTCCACTAAATAGTACTGACTTCCAGATGTTGGCATTTACACCAGATTATTATGTGCATGCGCAGGATCATCAGAAAAATTTTACAACTATAGTGGTAAATATTGTTCAGATAAAAAGCTAGCTTTCGATTACTTTCATTCTATCATACTTAAGAAACCATTTTCCCCGATAGTTTTCACGAAAACGAGGGACTCAAACTGAAAGAGATATAGTTTAGGTTGTACAGGTTGTTCTTGCATTTAGAAGTTATCCTTTACAGCTGTTATGCGGTAAAGAGGGGAAGGGCAGACTGAGGCAGTTGCCTCCCCTCTCCCGCTTAAAGCGCTACATTGTGCGATAGGGTTTTTACATTTTAATTACGACAGATTGGGGGACTGTCGTTCACGTTCTTTCGAGGCCTCCTGGTGAATAAAACAAAGATGTCTATATATGTTTATTTCGATTCCAACCATAAGAGTAATCATATAAAATACATAAATATGAAATAAAAGAGTTTGATTCTTAAAATGAACTTAAATTAACGATTGTCAAAATACTTTATTAATTAATTGAAATGGTTTATCATGATATTTATTGTAACTTTAATAAAGAAAGTTTTCTGTTATAAAATTGTTACATTTAAAGATTAATAAGGTTACGTTGTATTTTTCATTAAACAAAAACTATAAGTTTACGAACCTGGTGAATACAACAAAGATGTCTATATATGTTTATTTCGAGTCCAACCATAAGAGTAATGTTTGGTCCCTTAGGGTTTCCTATTTTCAACACTAAGAACACGTGCTGATTGGACTCGTTTTATTCACCAATCAAAATGCCTTTTAGAATAATTCATTTTATGAGAACAGTTTCTATTGGTTAGATCTCTCTTATCTAATTTACATTTTTACATAATTTGGGGTTACTATTTTAAGTTACTTAATACATTACTTTTACGACCATTAGGGGAAATCCGATTAGTTGGTTAGATCGAATTCTAGGTGAACAATAGAAAAGAATTAGATATATTTGCTAAAGGAAATACTTCTAAGAGTTTAAGCTGTCAAACCTTATTTATATTCTAAGTGTCAAGTTTAATCAAATAGGAAGAATTTCACACCAAATACTTATATATTAAAAGTTACATAACATTATAGACACTCTTATTATATCTTTTTATACAAAAACTTTTATACAAGAATTGGTTATTTTCTACAATTATATGGAAGATTCACTTAGTTTTATATGAAATATTAAAATTTATTTCTTTAAATATTTTACCTCAATTTACCACCATTATACAGCCATACAGTTATATCACAATCGATGTTATTTAAAAAAAAGGGTTTTTAACTAAAATAACAGTATATGCAGATTTGCACGTGTGCTTAGATCTTTTTTCTGCTAACATTGTATCATATTTCTGATTAGGAAGGACATTCTCTTTAGACTCGTTACGATTTAGATCTTAACAGTTACATATTGCATAGACACTTATCTTAAAATTGAGAATGGAAATGGGGAATGTGTCAAAGAGACAACAACCCGACCAAAGAGCAGAAAACAGCCGAAGGCCACCAATGGGTCTTCAACACAGCGAGAAAATCCCGCACCCGGAGGCGGGCCTCAGCCGGCCCCTAAATAAAAATGTGTACTAGTTCAGTGAAAATGGACGTCACACTAAACTCCAAAACATATGAATGAACTAAAATTAAAAAACATACAAGACTAACAAAGGCCAGAGGCTCCTGACTTGGGACAGGCGCAAAAATGCGGCGGGGTTAAACATGTTTTGTGAGATCTCAACCCTCCCCCTATACCTCTAGCCAATGTAGAATAAACAAACACACAGCAATACGCACAGTAAAACTCAGTTTAAATGAAGTCCGAGTCCGATGTCAGAATAGGTAACAAAAGAAACTAAGCAAAATGACAATGATACATAAATTAACAAAGGACTACTAGCAGTTACTGACATGCCAGCTCCAGACCTCAATTAAACTGATTGAAAGATTATGTCTTCATCATATGAAAATCAAGCACAATCCCTCCCGTTGAAGACAGTATCCTCTAGATTCTTTCAGATGTTTTATTCAATGGGTTGCTGTCTTATTGACGTATAATACCCGTCTCCTTTTATTCGTATACGAATATATACATTTTTACTTTGACAATGGTTAACAAGTTTTTTTTAATAGGGAATAGACCTGGTTAACGCTAAGGTATAAATTACTCTTGTAATCAGTTTCGCGTTTGTAATTCAAAGTTTCATTTATAAAAGCATTAATATGACGCAGAATTATTTTTTTGTTAATTAAAAGCTTATAATATATTTACAAACATTTTTGACACAAACGTACCAGTGTTTAAAAAAATCCTAATGGTCTCTTTCAAGTCAGATTTCATATGTATTCAAAACTAGACAATTCGCGTCATGGATTTTCATTAATATTCAGATTTTTTATCCAACATTTGGGAAATGGATTATTTTTTTTTGTGCAGTGTTCAACACCAAATTAGCATAGCCCTCATATTAATTGTTTTTTTTTTATATCATTCAGTGAATAAATGTATAAATTTATGTTAATTAAAAAAAAAGCTGCAACAGCTGGTTTGTTATACTATATCATAGAAAATATGATAAGGGACCTTTTGGCCCGACTAAATCAAACACGAGTTGTTTTCTTTTTTAATTACCACTTTCTATATTCTAGTCCTAACTAAGAGCTAATAAAAAGAAAAGATTCCTGTTGCACTGCCATAATGGCATGATGGAGCAGACATCACTAATTTCTTGATTCGTACCACGGTATTTTGTACATGTATTATCAAAATCATTGATTCGTAAGGACTGGTCGTGGCCGTCTTACGAAAAAATAGAAAATCCTTTAATCGCCATCAGATTTTCAGTGGATTCAGTGGTGGACATTCTGAATGACATTTCAAACCAACTTAGATGAAGGTTTTTACAACTTGTCGATGTAATACACATGATAATGTCACGGAACGTTAACTTATCAATGTTATTCTGTCATGATATATTGAAGCGAGTCTATACTTATATGTTTTTTTTTCTGAATGTTTGAAGTTTTTCTACCTATGATACCTTTCCAAGAAATTATGATGTTAAATATAATCTCATATCATTCTAGAAAAATAAACAACTGCTACCGTACCAAATTATACAAAAGTTTGGTTTTATTTAAGAATTGAATGCTTCTTTTTGTAATTTTATTGTGGTGTAAAAGTGTTGACCGAAGCACATTTTGTATGAAGCGCGGAAGCGCTTCATTCTAGAAATGTGCGCACGATCAACACTTTTACAACCCTATAAAATTACTAAAAGAAGCATTCAATTCTTATAATTACATTTTTATGCTAGGGTCATGAAAAATCGATTTCTATCATTTATTTCTTTAATTAACCTGTGCACTTTATTGTGATGGCACGTGTCATCATGAATGTTACACTTCATTGGGATATGAAGGTTAATTTTAGTATGACGCGCAAGCGTTGTTATCCAATCAAAATAACGGATTCTTCTGAAACATACATGTAATGTAATTATATGAAGTTAAATGAGTGCATGCAGAAAGGACTTGCATGGTGTCACGAATAGAAACTGGGTGTATCTTGTGACTGGGTGATGTGTGTTGGCCTGCAACCACACACACACAATAAACAATACGACGACTCGAGTCTGCACCGACTCTAACTCTGGGAACTAACTCTTGCAACAAATGACGACTCTAGTTTCCGCGATATATAATTTAATAGTTCAGCATGGAATACGATTGTACAGAGTTGGAAATCCTTTGTGTAATACTAAATCCAATCTGCCATATCGGAGTGATAAAACAGTTTATATAACAAAACAAAATACTTGAAAAGACTTGACAAATATTTCTCTAAATAGAGGTTTCCCGATTTGTTACCGTACCAACCGTAGTACGAAATAGGAGCCGTCATTGAAATTTGAAAATAATTGATATAAACACTTAATATCAACGTTTGTTTTATGAATCTTAATCAAAAGTATTCGGAGGATTTTTATCTGGAACTTGATATTAATTTTACGTGGATATTTTTCGTATTTATAGCAAATAAAATTGTGTGTACTCGATTATGCTTTCAAGCAACCGTTGCACGAACGGTTTCTGACGTAGATTTATTTCCCCTGAAATCGCAAAGGCAAAAAGAAGCTAAAATATAAAGCATTTATATTCTATCAGATTTTTCGCCTGTTATATTATTATAACAGTATAAAATGAATATGTTGGATTTTTTTGGGTAGGCTTTTAAAAAACATTAAAAAATAAGATGCATTTTAACATTCAAAATTAACATCATTAGTAAATGTATTAATGATAAAATAAGTATAAAACTATTTTGAAAAGAGTAGAACCTGTTTCATTTTTTTCAGATGGGCTAAAACAACAAGTGGGTTCGCGAAAAGTATAGTACAATATAATTTATTATCAACATAAAAAACAATAATCAAGTATACATACAAAGAAATGAAAAAGCAGTTAGAACATGAATGAACTAAACATATAAATATAGATATATTTTATATGTTGGGCCTCATGGGCCTGGTCTTTCACCGAAAATAATGAACCATGCAAGTTTATTTAAAGATGTAAAGATCAAAATTAACGACTGTGCAAGTTTCTAAAAGATTGGCAGAAATACTCATATACCATAAAGGTGATAAACCATTATTTTAATTAAATTGTCAGTATCAATGCTTCGCATTCTTTAATACGATTAGATATTGTCACTTATTTACGTTCAACTTTTAAAATATATTTTATCTTTACCGTTCTTATATTTTTCTGCATTTTCACACAAATCGTCTTGCACATGTATGAGAAATTTTACAAATAATAAAAGTATGATGTCGAAGAAAGGATCAAATTATATGATACGCTAATAAACTATTAAAAAACACGAGTGTCAGTGCAATTTACTATAATTATAAGATGATGATAATGATGGATGGCTGTTTAACGTCCAGCGGCAAATTAAATGCATATTCAGGACGAGAACATGATAATGTATTATGAATATTAATCCCTGCTTTGTACTAAACCGACACGCTGAGCCGCATTTTTAACGTGCAGTTTTACAAGGCAATAGTCCGCGGGAAGACACCCTTCCCAGACACATTATACTGGCTCCGACCCGAACGTTCTTTGCTCTTTCTCAGCTTAGCTGAGAAGCAGCAAATACCAATATTAAAGTTTTTGTTTGACCAGGCAGGGACCTCCCGCAATCGAGACAAGCATGCTACCACGAGATCACCGAAATTGTGTTTTTTTTTAATTCAATGATTCTAGACATTGGTGTTTATAGTAATTATTTATTTTTCAATATGTTTTTCAGTTTCTAGAAAAAAAATCTTCAGTTGTAGATAAAAAAAAAAAGAGAAGAGTGCCCTTTTCTTACTCAAATGGTTTGCTGTAATGATTGAAATAGATTTTGTAATTAATAACACTAGTTACTTATATTAAAACCATGCAAGAACTACTGAGAAATCAACACAATTGTAACATCTTCACGCACGTATATAATAACCACCATGCATCAGAAACACGTGTATCAGAAAGTCTTTCATAGACAGCATTTTAATTATTCCAAATTCTGTTTTTATATAAGAAAATATTATATATTTTTCTAAATATTAACAAAACAAAAACAATGCCTATAACAGAAACGCAAATCTATATTTAGAATGTAAAGGCCAATGTCAACTCTTTCGTGTAAGGTCTGTTTGATTCATGCACGTATGCACTAACTAAATAATCTCATATCAGTCAGGATTCTACTTCATCAAAATTATCTCCCCATTACGCCACCTAATTTTTATAATCGTAAAAATGGAAGCCATTGTAGTGACGACGCTCTGTCAATTTATCTCTTGAAAACCGATAAATTTATCCACATAGCATCATTACGATCATTATATGCCAGTTGTATTTCAATAGACAAATGTATCTACTAGCTATTTAGCATCATTTAATGTACTTTTATGCATTTGGTCAACTAAAAACTATTGTCTGATCGGTTGTCAGGGGGAATTTTCGAAAGTTCTAAAATATTTAAAAAAAATTCTAATTAAATATTTCGAGGAAGGGTAGACTAAAAATTTTCAGAGGTTGAAGACTAATTACCCTGGATAACACACACAGAAAATGAAGTTTTTTTGAAGTTATGCATTTTTAAGATCCACTTGAAAAGGTCCGTGTAACACTTATCAATTCAAAATTTTAAAAAGTTTTCAAATTTTAGGTTTTTTGGAATTTTGATCAAAGTTCTAACATATCAAAATTCAAATTTTGTAAAATTTTTGAAATTTTGAAATTTTCCCCAAATAATTAAAACTTTAAAATTCTAAAAATCATTTAAAAATTTGATAGTTTAGATATTTGATCAAACTTTAAAAGTACTAAACTTAACGTGCAGTTTTGATTATTTCGCTTTTTGAAAGATTGATTTTTTTTTATTTTTGATTAAGATATTGAAATAGAAAAACGGGCGAAAAGAGACCATACGTATCATTATTGCGTTTGGGGTACCTGTAAAGTGCGAAACGGAATAAAAGCTGAACGAAACGAAACGAAAAGAAACGAAACGAAACAAAATGAAATGAACAGTTACTGTTACTTAAAAGTTTTAATGTATAAAATAAATCAAGAGACAGACAGTTGTAAGCGGTGAAAAATTAAATAACAACATAAATATTTCTCAAAAGCGGAGAACTCATTTTAAAACAAGGCTCTGATTAAGATCATTCTTAGTTAGGAATAAAAAGCACGAAATATGTGAAAGGGTTCTCTTCCGGTATAAATAACAAGAAGACTTTCTAGAGTTCGGATGGTTTATTACCAGAGAATAAAAACTCTGAAATAACAAAATTATAAACATTAATGATATTTCATGTAACACAGAATATATTATACACATATTATATCACAGACAATTTTAATACAGTTTAAACAATTTCTAATATAATAGTGTTACTATAAACAGTAAATACACATTTACTATGGAATGTTCATTCATTCAATTGTGTAGTGAAATGTACATCACATGTCACATGTACTTTAATAAACCGGTTTCTCTTACCGACATCTAAATATAACGGTAATCAGTTTCATCGTGTTTACAACCAAATAGAATAAAATGTATATTAAAATTACTTCTCGCAAGTACATGAAAGTTTACATTTAAACTTCACAAATATTACAACATTCAAAAAGTATTTACTATGTCTGAATATCGACATATAAATTCTATACAACTGGTTTGCTAAAAATGCGCAAATCGTCAAAGGAAATAATCCATGACTTACTATTATTTCTATAGTATAAAATAGTACAAAAACTACAAATTATGCGCTTACCACTTGTGGAGTGATTTCTCCCGTAAATTAGGAACTTGGCACAAAGTATAAACAAGTAATCTACATCAGAGTCCTGAAAACCAAAATACAATAATAAGAACGGACTCTTAGTAATTATATAAAATACTAAACACATGACAATTGTATTCAATTCGTCTATATAATAAATCTCACATAGTAACTAAAAATAGCATTACGCAAACATGTAACTCGAATATTCTTTTCACAATATACTCTAATTTATCATACATGCCGCCATTTTTCTACATGCAGTATTCGTAAAATACTGTTATTACGATATCTCTAAACATTACATAATTACGCTATGACCAGCGGCAAATATAACATTACTCTATAAAAATATGACCTAGCTTCTTTACAAAAATACGCTCATTCAAATCTTTCATTCCGGTGTTATAAACATGCGATCTGAAGAGTATTTACTCGAAATAGGAAAGTTAACCAAATCTATTAAATAAATTCGTGTCAAAATGTTAATAAAGAGGAATGTGCAACTTACTACTGAGTCATGTCTAGAAAACTATAAAGCTGAATCTAGTAATATACAATCTGTAAATATGGTTTCTGAGTTATAACATCTGGATAAATAAATGGACGTCTTTCACTGACCAATGTCCAGGTAAATTCTACACAAAGAGCACAAAGGAAAAACTCAACTTAACCGCCAATAACTAAGAACCAATCAAAACAAGAGTTCAATTTCAACCTCCATGAATATGTATGAGTAACATTACTCAATACGTAAATTATATACTAAATCAAATCTTAAAGGATAAATATCCTTTAGTAACAATACTTTGCAAGAGTGAAATAATAAAACTAAGACTCCAATAAGAATTTGATAAGTAGATTTTTAATATAAATCAATGATTTCCAAAGTGCAAATTACATAATTTATGAAGCATAAAAAATCACTCTGCTACAATATATCAAATCATTTTTTATTGCAAAAAAAAATAATTTAAAGAAGAAGTCGTTTTTCGTTAAACAAATTGGACATCACATGAGATAACAGTATCCTGAAATTTTTAAGGTTTTGCATCTATTGAAAAAAAAAACATTTTTAAACCTATTTAATCCTGCATCAAACAGATTGATTTACTTTAAAAAATCTGTAACATAAGCTTAGCGTTTCAGATAATTAATTCAGAACTATTTGGTTTTCCAAGCGCCCATCATTTAGGAGTAACAAAATATGTATTAAATATTTTTCTTTTGTGCGTGATCAAGACAGAAAAGTCAACGCAAACACGCCTGAACATAAAAAGGTGTACTCGACTTTCTCTTTTCGATGAAATTATTGCCCATTTTGGGTTTTTTTCCCAAAAAAATTGTCGACGGGGGCAGAGATGCAAATTAATGCTTTACAAAGATCAATCTATTATCTCTCTTTGGATTTTTTTTGGCGGAATTTATGCTTATGCACAAAAAAGATTCACATGTATTTGCACCTACCACAATGGACTATTTTGTGAAAATTTGTTTATAATTTAAAAGTTTACAAATATCTCGAAGCTCCGTACCATAGTTTAAGTAAAAACACATACATGAGATGCATGAAATCCTAAATTAGGCACATTCATTAAACTTTTAAAGCCCATAGAAACAGATGTAAACAATTCAAATTTACCAACTTGGCCTTTTTGATCTTCTCTAACAAAGAGTTCCATTTCTTTTTGTTTAATTTCAACTGGATTTCCGCCTGATATAGAATCATAAACAGTGTTCTAGAAATGATGAAATCGTTATCAAATAAAAAGTTTAAGCTAGATTTTGATGATATGTAATTCGGTTTCTTTAACTTTATCACGGTGGATAAAATAATCTCGTGCATTAAATTATACCTCCTAAACAACACTAAGCGTAATTTTTAATTGTAGAGTTGGGAATTATAAAATAGGAATGTCAACATGTAAAAATACCAGTGTTATTGATTATGTTATTGGTACTGCTTTATTGTTATAACTTTTTTCAGATGTGCATTCATCACTTGCACTAACCGCACCCGATACAGTGACAAATACAATTAACGGATTACAGAAAAAATAGCACATACTAGATAAAAATTAACAATAGAACATGCAGACTTATTTATGGAATTAAACATTTACGAATAATAGATAAATTGAAGTAAAATGTCGTTAATTGAAAACCAAATTGAAACATGCGATTAGATTAGTTTCATCTTCCAAACTCGACTTAAACCTTTCACAATAAAAATTAACCAAATCCCTAAGACATATAGCATATATACAAGAAAAATAATGATTTTACGAAAAACTTTTATATAATGTCCAAAAAGTCTCAAAATCAAATTGTGTCCATTTCTCCACTGTGACAGTAGCTTATCTAGTCAAATGTCTATATTTTTTATATAAGTGTATATATCTCCCAATTGATACGATATTCCCGGGCTTGTATTTCCTATCATGATTTCCTTGATAGAGGATTGCTGCTCACAAGGAAGCTATTAAACCAAGAGTTCCAAATGGGGATGTGAAATCATCCCTTCGTAAATTTTACGGACGCCATCACGAGTTGGTTGGCCATTATGGAATAACCGTTTCACAGATGATATCGGATATGTTCCTTATGTCGTAACTACAATACCCTTCCCTTTTCACGAATGTGACCTACCGAATTAGACTATTTACCGGATTTGTAATAACATAAGCAACACGACGGGTGCCACATGTGGAGCAGAACCTGCTTACCCTTCCGGAGCACCTAAGATCACCCCCAGTTTTTTGTGGGGTTCGTGTTGCTTAGTCTTTAGTTTTCTATGTTGTGTCATCTGTTCTATTATTTGCCTATTTGTCTTTTTATTTTTGGTCATAGCGTTGTCAGTTCGTTTTCGATCTATGAGTTTGACTGTCCCTCTGGTATCTTTCGTCCCTCTTTTATGTAAGATTTTTTGTTACATTTTAAGTCAAATCACTTACATAAATGACAATTGATAGGACAAGATAATTCAATCTTCAACCGGGAGAATATTAAATTGTTGACGCAAAGTGTTGGTATTATGACCAGGTTATTTGTCGGATCGGTCATATAATGATATAAAATCCAAGTCGCTGGAAAGTTTACATATTTATTCCATGCATATATTTCAATTTCCAAATCTCAACTGCATAACAACATCAAAACAAATATAAAATACAAATTCAAAGACTGATTGACATGCTGAAGTGAACCAATCAAAATATCTTGTTACAAAATAATATAAATTCGCGTTTTGCCGAAAGCGGGGATTACGGAATAAAACATGTTTTGTTTCTAAAGTTTGTCAAGAGTCGCTTTCGGCAATTATATCAATATGTGTCAAATTATCTTTATTCTTTGTTGCGCAATGTTTGAACATAAAGACGGATATAAATCTTTAACAATTAATGTAAATGAAAGGATTATAGTTAAGCGTAGAATACATGTAACTTGTGCATATGATACAAATTGTGAAATATTAAAAGATATAAAATCAACAATAATAACTTTTGAACGAACGATTGTCGGGTCATAATGTATAGCAAAAACGTCATTTTGCTATAAATGCAGAAGTTTTGGACATTTCGCCAGAATGTGTTATTTTCACGGACAACCGAATGTGAAATCAAAATCCAAATTACGTCGCGACGCAGAAAGGATGAGAAAATTCAAAGAACAGAAAGCGATGTCAATTTTTGAGCTCATGGACTTCTTTCCGATCTTAGACTATAATAAGGAATTCATAGATAACGTTAAACTCAGGCATGACCGAGTGAATTCAGAAAGAGTGAAATTCCAAATCAAAGGTGTACATTATGAAAAAAAAAATTAAAGAATTAAAACAAAAACATACCAGTGTTGTAAGCAATTTAGACAAACTACAAAAACAAGGTGCAGATGATCAAAAGGAAAAGAAAAATTATGGGAACGCGTGACTAATCTAGAAGAATCTAGGTCTAGAATTAACAGTCAGAGACGTGAAGCTATCGATGAGCAATACAAATTACAACATGAAAAAGAACATATGCAAGATAAGATCAATAATCTAGAAGACGAATTTGACAATTTTCGGAAAAATGCAAGAGAACATAATTATTCCAACCATAACTATCGTTACAGAGGACGCCACAATCACCTCAAAAACTTTCGGAACAATTTAAGATGAAGAGTAAGACCCGAGACGTGTCTTCAGGGGCCGTGGGAATATATGACCGGACTATTTGCAGTGTGAAATTAGTTTTTAAACTACAGTTTATTAATTCAAATGTTTTAATGTATTTTCATATTTTGCATTTATCTTATTTCATTATTCTGGACTTTGTCGTAAATTTAGACATATTTGTATTTCACAGATTTAGCGTCATTATCTTGGACAAAGGACTGAATTTTATTTAGTCTATTCATTTAATTATTTATTCTCTGTGACAGTTTGGACAATAATTTACAATTACCTGTCAGACACTAATTACTATTTTAATCTATTGTTATTTCTCTTTGGCATCTGTTAATCTTGTTAATCCTTTAATTGCTTCAAGCCTTGTGCTTATATATATTGTTATTGTTGTTATGTTACATTACATTTAGTTTGGAGTTTGTTGTTCGGTCTTGCCGGACTGCTAACATAAAAGTTTAAGGAGCGAAATATATTCCTTTTTGATTCCATATAGTCGGAACGCCATCTTACCCGGCTTTATCATAATGGAAAATTCGCAATGGACTATTGGTGGACGTCTAAGACATCATGCATCGACAAAGCCAGACAAAACTGCGTTTATCATACGACATGCTAAAGGCACAAGAGATGTTATTTCATGCCAGGAGATTTATGAAATATCACAGAGAAAGAAGTAAACCGTTACAATTAAGTTATCATAACCTCTGACATATGCATAAACACAACATTTACCTTTTATCTGGTTAGATGAATACAATACATAATGCCATACTGATACACATGGTGTGAGTGTAATATTTAGGACAAGTTCATTCAATCTTCAAACGGGAAAATAACTAATGATGCAAAAGGTTGGTACAATGGAAAGATCGCAATGGACTATTGGAGGACGTCTAAGACATCATGCATCCATAAGGCCAGACAAAACTGCGTTTATCATACGTTCTGCAAAGGGCACAAGAGATGTTATGTCATGTCAGGAGATTTATGAACAGAGCGTTTTATTTGCCGCAGGTCTTTTCCAGAAAGGTTTACGTAAAGGTGACACAGTTGGAATATCCTTTTTTAACAGCAGAGAGTGGCTTATTGCAACTTTTGGTTGTCAAATTATTGGTGCTATTCCTTTTCACTTCAAATTTAGATCCGATAACGGGAAGGAAGTTTTACCCATCCTTCAAATTCTTGGAAATTGTACAGCAATCATTCTGGATTCTAATGATGAGAAGACCAATAATAAGTTTATTGAAGGGCTGGTTAACTCGACAAATGCCAAGGAGAAAACTGTCTTGTCTCATCTGAAATGTGTCATTTGCGAGGGACTAGACAATGAACTTGTCCAATGCATTAATTTTACCAATGTTATTGAGTTGGGTTCAGAATTTGACAAGTCACGTCTTCCCGATACTTGTCCAGATGATGTGATTATTTATCTCACAACTTCGGGATCAACTGGTTTACCAAAACTTGTACCGAAGACTCACATTCAGCTTCTTGATTATGGAGAAGGAGCTGTTTTTGCATGTGAAATGTCTGCAGATGATGTGTTCTTCAATGACCGACTCTTTGATTGGCTAGGTGGCTATCCCGTTGTTTTTCTAGTTAGTGGGTCTACCCATGTCACCTTAGCAGACCAATTTACGATTGGAAGTTTTTCGGATATATGTGATTTTATGTGGCTAGTTATGGAGAGTGAAAAATGTACAGTTTCAAAAATGTTGCCATTGTTCATCTTTGAACTGTTAAAACGAGAGAACCCTACATATCGACTAAGAGTTATCGATACCAGTGCTCTTCCCGTTCCGGCGAACTGTGCTGAAGTTCTAGGTAGATTTTGTGATGAGTTCGTTTCCCATTACGGTTCGTCAGAGATGAACTTCGTATCCTTTAAGCGCGTAAAAAGTCAATCAGAATTTTCAGATTACTGTGTAGGCAAGCCTTTACCTTGGATTGAAATGAAAGTTGTAAATAAAAATGGAGAAACTGCACAGAAAAACGAAGATGGAGAACTATTTGTTCGCAATAAGAAGAGTTTTAGTGGCTACTTTGGAAATCTACAGGAAACAGAACAATCTATTGATGCAGACGGGTGGTATCGAACCGATGATGTAGCTTTTATGAATGACAACGGCGAATATGTTGTACACGGTAGATGTTCCGACATTATTCTATGTTATGGGGCTCCTATTAAGCCGTCGAATATAGAAGCTGTTATGATGAAACATCCGGATATTGCTGAAGTTTGTGTCGTGCGCATAAGTGACCCGGTATCATTTCAAAAACCGTGTGTATGTGTTGTTCCAAAAGAAGGCGTTACGCCGACAGTAGATGAACTAGAAGCATTTGCACTGAAAGATACAATTAACATGAAGACAATGTTAATAAAGACACAAATGTATGTTATTTTTGAGAAATTTCCAAAAACTGTTTCTGGTAAACCGAATCGAAAGGAAATCCTTGCAACAGCTGTGCAAAGATTAAAAATATAGTTCAGTTATTTAATACCAAAACCATTCTGTAAAGAAAATGACAATATACAAGTAGTTTTCATACGAACTGTATGCCAACAGAGTAATTGTAATCAGATGTTAATCGGAAGAAAAATGAAACTGCCTGCTTAATACAAAGAAGTTTCAAATAAACCGAAAGAAATTGTATGTGTGATATTATTCTATCTATTTCTTGACAAAGTTGTCTCGCTCCGTTAGCAGGTTACTAACTGTCTGATCAAAAACATTAACCAAATTATACTTAGCCTAAGTATCCACGTTCTTTAAACTTGAAACGATAAAAATTAAGAGATTGTTAGTTTTAAAAATATTTAATCATAGTACGTTCTAATATTGGTAATCATGGGCATTGGTAAAGCTCTATGAACAGATATTCGCCAGCCTCATATTTGAATCATCCGTAATGAATACATAAATAAAGTAAGAAGAAGATATCAACAGGAGGAAACAAAACTGTAGAAATTCAGTTTAGTTTTTCAATAATAATTTTGAATTTTATTTATCTAGGTCATGCCATACCTTCAAACTTTCCAGTTGTATATGTCATTCTATACTCAGAGTAAATTTCGAGCCATTTTAGCCAAAAGGTCCTGTTGAACCTTATGTCCTATCTTGAATTTGAAATGAAACGGAAGAGAAAGGATTTGAGGGTCTGGATGGGGGATCCTTTACTTTTGTATTGTTAAGTTTTTAAAGCAATTTTTCTCTATTCTTTCTTTATATTTTAGCACCCAATTATTCTCTATTCTTTATTTTTTTGCCTATTTTTCTCTATTCTTTTTATGTTTTCCCTTTATTCTGCATATGTTTCCCATTATTCCCTATTCTGGGAAACCCCATCCAGGCCTTCAGAATATGATGTATCAATTAATGACACAAATTCACTACGCACACATTAAAAACTCAAAGCAAAAGAAAAGCGATTGTATTACTGTCTTCATTTGAAAGTCACGATAAGGCCTTCAACATAGTGCAAAAACCCTCTTCTACCTGCAAGTTCAAGACGGCCCCTTACACCGGTTTCTGCGAAATTGTTTTAGTTAGATGTTAACCACGCTAAATATGTGCATTGAGGAACACTGCTGCAAAAGACAGACAATATATTTACATATATAGGAACAGAATTAAGAAATAAAATGTTTAAAAATTTTGATTAGAAAAAAATCAGAAAAATGTATCAGGAACACATTTACACAAAAAAAAGCAGGGGTGCTACTGAAAGGTGGTCGACAGTTCCTGCTCCCCTGACACAAATGCATTGTACAAGGTTAAAATGGAAATTATAAACTTTGTATTTACACTGCTGCAATATCTTGTCGCATCACATACTAGTAGTTATTTGTCCATGAGCAATAATCCCAATATTTTTTGCTCTTTTAAACTTTGTTATTAGCGTAGGCGAGACCGTGTTTTCAATGCATAATACATGCCATTTAATTGATATTTCCATGGACATAAATCCAGTAAAAATTGTTGATCGTCGCTTGTAATCGAATTCGTCCGAAAAGTTGCAGATATAAGCTTTATTACAAATGTCTCCAAATCCGACAAGAAATGAAGGTATGAGAGCGTTTACAATACAGTTTTCCATTCAATATGCACACAGGTTTCTGTGCCTCTTTTTCCCCTCAGATGCATCATTTTTTTGTGCTTATTTTTCTCCGGTTCAATAATATGTTGTAATAATACAAGTGTGGACACATATCAGTGTTGATAGATACAAGAAGATGTGGTATGAGTGCCAATGAGACAACTCTCCATCCAAGTCAAAATTTATAAAAGTAAACCATTATAGGCCTTGGCTCACACCGAAATAGTATGTTTGGATGTTTGACAGTGTTTTCTGACAAAAAGAGTTCTCTGGTTTTTCCCCATAGGGTTCTATGTTGAACTGTTGTGCACAGTAACAGCCAACCTGTACCAAACACTGAAAATAGCAGTGTCTTTTATTTAATATTGAGTTTTAATGTTCGACTGTGATGTAGGAGACACTACTTTAAATCAGTGCCGACCGTTCATAGATTTTATTTAGCTAGACATTGCTTTTAATATCAAATCTACATATTGGCCAACGTACTATGAGTGCTTCTATGAGTACTTCGTGTATATAATATTAACATTCCTGTAAAAAAAATTTGTGCATGTGCAACGTTTCATTAGAGGATTTCCTTTCAACATTTTAACTTTGAAATAACTTCTATGTGCATGTGAATACATTAACATTTTTAAAAATGATCCAATAAGGGAACACAGCTAGTTGAGTGTGCTCCAACGCTGGAGAGATTTACGTAAAGAAGTGGAAGATTGGAAAGATTGCCAAATGATTGCGATAAAATAAGTCCAAAATTTGATTTTGGATAGCAGCAAAAACTCAAAATAAGAAGAGGACCACATTAGGTGCATTTCTGCATGATGTGATTTTAGTATGCAAGATGGTGTCCGAGAACCTGCATGCATATAATATTTGTATGGTTCTATTTATGTTCCTTTGAGCTGTTCATTTCTTACTTGGGTTTGTCCACATAAAACTGAAAATTTGTTCAGGATCTCCCCAGTATCATTAGTAAAAGATTTTGTTCAAATGTGGAAATTGTTTCTATGAAGATATATTATGGTTCTAAGTAACGATAATATACCAGATCCGGCAGATTCCAATACAGATCTCATAACTCCTACAAACTGATTTAAATTCTTTTAGATATGAACAGGATTGACGGACAATAGGATTAAAAAAAACAATTTATACTTACTAACACTGATTACCTGTATATATGTATGAGGGAGCTACCATTTGAGTTTTTTTTTTTTTTTGGGGGGGGGGGGGGGGGAGGGCTATGATGAAATTTGAAAAAAAAGACAGGACAGGAGTTTTGAGTAAAAAAAGGGCAGGATTAGCAACTTTGCAAAAAAAAAGGCAAGATGACACTTTATGTAAAAAAAGTCGGGATAAACTAGTAAAAAAAAGCAGGACCGAATAGAGTGAAAAATAAAAAGGCAGGACAGAGAATACAACTAAAAAAAATTGCAGGACAAAATTTTTCATCCTACCCCCCCCCCCCCCCCCCCCCCCCATAAAAATCAAATGGTAGCTCCCCAAGTGAATGATCATTTACACTCATGACTCACCAGCAGGCAGCACAGATGTTTAAAAAGTGTTACAAAACCACCTAGCTCATATTGTTAGTAGCACGAATAGCATTGTTTGGTAAATTTGTGCATTTTTTATTTGGCTTCTGGACAAAAAATGTTTGGTTCAAGAGTAAATAAAATGCTTTTATCTCCCTTTAATTACTTACATTGAATGGATGGTACAACTCCTTGTGCTGACAGTTTTAATCATCTTACCTTGCAGCAGATCATGTGCAGATGTGAGTTGTCTGTCAAATCTTTATTTCACAAAGAATGCATTTGCATAACAATGAACTGAGCTCAAAGCAAAGCACTTTAATAATACACTTGGACAAAAAGCTCAATCCAGTGATATACTTTGTAATAAAGGACTGTCATGAACATCCAACCTTCTAACCACCTCTATGATCTAACAAACATGCCAAACATGGATCAGAAGTCCTGAAAAAGACATGTATTTTTTTATATTATATGTACGTATACGTATCCCAGTTAAGCATTCAGTTTCTAGCAAGTAGTTCATGTGTAACAGTGGTTTGATTCCGCCAGTGTACTTTATCCGGAGGAAGAAAATCCCCAGTGATTTTTATCCACCAACAAAAAATCACTAGGTTTTTCTATCCGGGTCCAGTGTAAAACATCAACCAGTCATTATAAGGTTCTAAAAAGGGTTTTTTGAAGGGGAAACGTGTATAAAATGTAGCTTTATATTTTTTAGTATATTTGAAACTTGCATAGTTTATTTATGTAAAAAGTGGAGAGTTTTCATCCAAGGAATAGTTCACACTAGTGTTTTTAAACAAGGAATGATTGCAATTCTATAAAATCATATGCTTTTAAATTGTCACTAATTGTAATATTTATATTTATTGGATTGCCGAAGTTTTTCTGTGTATTTGCTTTTCGGTCGACTTGGATATAAAATCATATCTTCTATGTCAATATCAAAGGACGCTTCTATAATTGAAAATTTATGTAAGAACAAATCTGCTCTTTAAATTTGGTTTATATCAAGTTCAATGTTCTGGTCATTGATAAAGTATTTTGAGTTATAAAAACATCCTCCTCATTATCATCAATATCATTTACTAGATTGACTCAGATTAATTAAACCGGTTTCTTGAAAATCATTTTAATTTTAACCCATTTATTTATGTAAACAATAAACCGGTCTAATATAAACAAAACAACGATATCAGGTTCGACGCTTTCACACTATTTACATCCAATATTCTCTAGTGAAAAACAGTTACCCGGAATAAATACACGGCGGAATGAAAGTACGCTTACTAATTAACTACTTGCTGAGTGCCCCTCTTTTTGAAATAAGAACATACTTCCACCTAATCATTGTAAACAGGTGAACAAACATTACAACTATAAAATGTTATCAGACTTATCTATCAGTGTCTATTTACCATCACAACTGAATCAATATATATACATATATAAGACTCGGATTAAGTCCAGTCTCTAACCAACCCACATTCCTGAAGTCGACATCCAAATCTGACGTCATAATAAAATAAGATTTCAAATCTAAATGTATGACCAATTATATATCCCTGAAATAGACTTTTTTTTTGTTGTTCTCAAATTAATGTCCCAATAGTATTGGCTTCTCTAATTGATGTCTTTTTTGCAGACTATAGCCACAATGAAATCAAAGTTTTATGAAATGTTAGGTTGAACCTATAGCTAATACTACATGTACTAAAAAAGTTGTGAAAGATATAATATTTTAGATCTTGCAAATACATGCAATAATACATTTCAGCAATTGGCTGTACTTTAAGTTTTTTATTTTGTCTAGACCTCTAGACGTCTTTCAATTATCTTTGGCAGTGGGTTGTTTTTTTATTGTTGTACATGTATATTAATAATCCTTGTGGCATTTATTTAAATGAATATGAAAGGAATATGACAAAGTAGATCGAGAGGATGAACTTCTTACACCAAAATATTAATATGCATGTACATATACATGTAGTTTTTAAGATGATGTTGATGGTGGTCTTATTGTAATTTTCTGAGGTTTGAATTTTTAATTTTCAGCTGTAACATGCCCAAGATTAAATGTCAATAGACCACGACAACCATGACTAAGGGGGTTGACAACTAATCCCCATGGATGAGATGTTGTAATTCTGATACATGTACAACAACACACGAAATATTATTGACTTACCATTACTGGTTCCCAACAAACTGAACTAATCAGATTCAGCATACAATAGAGCTCCACATAAAAATTCACAAATGGGGTTTTTATGTAATTGAGTGAAATAGTTTTTTTCAATTCCATTATTAACTCCAATTCACCCTTCAAGCAAATATCCAATTGGGTTTTTAACCACCAAGCTCTTTAATGTATTGAGGTTTTTCATCATCAAAATATTGAATTTAGGCATGTTATAATGAAGTTATATCAAACCGAGATGTTCATCCATGTTTTAAATATGTTTCTTTCATTATATATGAGATGGCTGTTTTATTTGGTTTATACCTTGATAAGCAATTGTTCGTTTAATTTGAGTCTGGTAACTCTGGTTTGTTTTAACTGTTCAGCCAGTTTTGTATTTTCTCTCAAATTTATATACACTGGTGTCACTAGTGGGGCATGCTGTAACTAATTACCTTTCTAGAGCACATTCGATCACCGTTGATAAGTCATATTGAGATGAAACCTGTGTTTGTCATACAAACAATATTCTCGTTAAGGCACGTATAGTCACCCTAGATGCATGGTTTTCTGTCTGGATGAGCTCTGCATGAACCCGTGCTTCCAAGAAACGCTTCCTGATAACACTAGCTGGGTCTAGTTATCACAACTATCCCTCAGCTATCAAAAAGAAGCTGAAATAATAAATGTGGATAGTGTCCACATGTGGACACAGATGATGCCCCCGCTTGCATATCATATAGTTATAAAGGGACATAACTGAAGAACGATAAAAGTGACGCTACCCAAATTTGAACATGATATGAGTTTTGTAGTAATAAGCATTGTGTGTCAGTCTCATAACATTTGGTTGAGGATAACTTAAGTAGAGAACAGAAACTAAAAATTCAGCAATTTTTCTATTTGTAAACACGCATAACTCTAGAACGGTTGTGTATAAGTTTTATAACATTTGGTTGAGACAAACTAAAGTTAGAGAACGGAAACAAAAAATTCAGCAATTTTTATGTTTATAAACGGTCATAACTCAAGAATGATAAAAGTGTCGCCACCAAATTTCGTACTCAATCTGTATTATGTAGTAATAAGCATTGTGTATAAGTTTCATAACATTTGGTTGAGGCAAACTAAAGTTAGAAAACGGAAACAAAAAATATGTACTTGATCTTAGTTTTGTGGTAATGAATATTGTGTATAGGTTTCATAATGTTTGGTTGGGGCAAACTTAAGTTACAGAATGGAAACTAAAAATTTTGCAATCTTTCGATTTATAAAGGGGCATAACTAAATAATGGTTAAAGTGACACTACCCAAATTCAACTTGATCTGTATTTATCAGTGGAAGTCAAAATTAAACATTGCATTGTATAAAGCATTGATTGTAGTTGATTCAACTATAATCATGGACAAAGGAAGATAACTCCATTTTTATATATAACTTGATATTTAGAAGAAAATAAAAATTTTGCAATTTTTCCATTTATAAAGGGGCATAACTCTAGAACGGTTAAAGTGACGCCACCAAAATTCAAACTTGATCTGTGTTTTGTGGTAATAAGCATTGTGTATAAGTTTCATAACATTTGGTTTAGGCAAACTTAAGTTAGAGAATGGAAACTAAACATTTTGGGACGTACGGACGGATGTACGTACGTACGTATGTACGTACAGACGGACAAGGGTAAAACTTAATGCCCCCACCGCTACGGCAAGGGCATAATAAAATTTAGAATGGAAATGGGGAATATGTCAAAGTTACAATAACCCCACCAAAGAGCAGATAACAGCCGAAGGCCACCAATGGGTCTTCCATGCAGCGAGAAAATCCCGCACTCAGAGGTGGGCCTCAGCTGGTCCCTAATGGGGCTGAATAGTAAAATCTGTGTTTTAAATTAATATTCCCAAAGAGATGAACATAGATATGTTCTCCCTCAAACACACACTCCATGAAAACATGCTTCTATTCAACACTTTTACTGGAAATTTACTTTCGTTTTAATTCATTCATAATTTCATTGTCATAAATCCCGAGCAATACCAAAATAATTATGATCACTTACACTAAAGTTGATAAACACAGAGAATATCGAAATCTATATACATCAGCACTTTTACCTTTTTGAGCAAAAGACGATTTCAACAAGGACACAGATCAAATATTTGACTGATGATGTAACGATCTATTTTTAGAACGGACAGACAAGGGTTAAACTTAATGCCTCCTCCACTACGACGGGGGCATAAAAATAAAGGGAGGTTATTTCAATAGATATAAAGCAGTCAACAAAGTTTAATACTGTTCAAAGCATTTTTGAATTATTATCCGCAAACTGGGAAATCCCCCCTTTTTTATGAATAAAATCCCATAACTCTGAAACCTAAAACCTTAAATTTATAAAATCGAAAGGGAGCTTGCATCAATAGATATAAACAATTAACCAAAGTTTCATGACAAATGACAACTGCTTAAAGCATTTTTAGAGTTAAAGGACCGAAAACATGAAACTCCCCCTTTTTTAATGAATAAAACCCCATAACTCAATAATGTAAAGTCTAAAATTCCTTAAAATCTATAGGGAGCTCACGTCAATAGATATTATCAATTCACCAGAGTTTCATGCAAATTGGTGAAAGCGTTACTGAGTTAGTGAACAACATGCTGGCAACAGACAGATCAGGTCAGACAGACGGACAAAGGTATACCATAATATGTCTCATGAACAGGCGTATAAAAACTGCAGGTGCCATACCACGTCAAAACCCTCCGAAGGAAACACTATAAGGGAGCTTCTATTAGATTTTTATGACTTGTTTTTACATAAATTGTCAACCTGACTTTTTTTTTGTGGCAAAGTGTCTCATCCTGCCATTTTTTTTACTCGAAACTCTTGTCCTGCCTTTTTTTCAAATTTCATCCTAGCCCCCCCTCCCCCCCCCCCCCCCCCCCCCCCTTAAAATTCAAATGGTTGCTCCCTAAGTAAGCAAACAAATGATTTTTTCTGAATAAACTTGAAGCAGTATCGAGTCCATATAAAGTACATGTCCATTGAACTTAAAAATATGTGGTCATTGTCAAAGTTAGTTTTGACAGCTATCAGTTATATTAAATTTACAGTTTACTTTTCCGTTGCTTTCAATTTAAGATTAGAGTAGTTGTCATTGCCATTGAGTTTTTTAGTCTAGATTACTCTGACCTCCAAGGGCTGTTTTAACAGACAAACTGGAGCCGTGAAACGTCAGAGCTTGTCCGATATCAAAAAGTGGATATTTGCCCGTCCAAAATGGATGCACTGCTTCATTGCTTCTGGAGCTGACTGGATCCATGTAAATCGGGCCTCAATTTGTTCATTTTTCATTTATCTCTTCATTTATGTAAGTTTCATCTACCTGCCATACTTTATTTTATCATATTTGGACAGTCTTCACAGTGACCTATCGTTTCTGGCATTTTAACTTTCACTTTGAAAGATTGTCATGTGACCAACGAGAAAAAGTAATTTACAATGCATTATGGGAGCTGATTTATGCAAATGACCCTGGGTCAATATGAATACGTAATCTAACACCTCATTCATTTACGATGCAAATAAGCTGAATGGCCAAGTGTGTTCCGATTGTTATCATGGTTGGCTACTAAATGTTAAATGCAGAAAGTAGCATACTTGACAGTCTCGAGGCCGCGTAGTCTCTCGTACTCTCGCGTCCATTTGAAAATAATAGTTAAAATGTCGGAATCGCAAAACAGCCGTTGGACATCAGAGCTAGAGTTTGAGGGGGGGGGGGGGGGGGGGGGGGGGGTGTTCAAGGGAAGCAAATTCTTTTTATATTATGCGTGTTCCAAAAATTGAGAAAAAAATACAGAAAGAGTTGAGTAATTTTTCACAGACTTAGTTTATTAATCTTAAAGACTTACCTTCTAATTCTATAAAAAAAAAATCACAATTAACTACTGGACAGGAACACCAACACTAGTATGGTACAATGGAACTATGACTTCTGATCTGCAACACCTACTAACAGACACAGAAATATCATCAAATAGTGAAATATAAGATTGATTGCACCTTGTATGGATAATTCCGACAGGTGTTACATGAGAGTCCGTTAGTTTACAAATAATAATGTCACGTGATCACGCACTGACGTCACAAACTTTTATCGTCCGCCATTATTGTTATTACACAATTCACAAATACATAACCCACTTATCTTGCAGAAATGCACGATTAACAAAAAATACAAAAATATTGCATGCATGTACAGTTAATGAAGAAGTTATTTCATCAAATTGATCAGATTTTCACTCATGACACAAATCGACTGGGTTGACATTTCTGTCATCGGGGATAATTGATAAATGGGATAAATTGACCGTCAAGAAGGTCTAGAGAACCACATCTGGAGAACCTTAACAATAATGAGTAATACTTACCAAAATTGCTGATACTAAACGCTATTTTCTATTGGAAATGTCAAAAAGATGATGATAAAATAATTTAATGATGCAGGTTATATTTTCTTGTTTTGGCGCGAAATATTCTTACTCCTATTGCTCGACGTTACAAAATTTTTATAGAATTAAATTCAACTTTAGCTCAGCGTAAATAAAAGTAAATATGCAGAAGCATGAAAATACATTAATGATAAAATGTGTATATATTTCTGTAAAAGAATAGAATTTTACTTTACCAGTATACTTCACTTAGAATTACATTTGAGCGCAAGAAAATCTCTGTTTGTGAATCGGTTGAATCCAGGGGTCGAAGTTCAACATATAAACGGAAATTTTTGTGTGTGCTTTACATCGAAGCTTGCGTTGGTTTACCTCGAGGCCCGGCACAGTAGTTTAACCAATCGGGGAATGTTTATTTGGGGCATATATCTTTTTTTACTACAGGTTTTGGCATATTTTAATCGAAATTATAGAAAATGGAATGTTGTTAGTAGATACAAAACAGAAAATGAAGTATACTTTTAGCAAAAGATGAATTGGATCGGGGTCCTGTGTATTCACATTATTTGTACAACTCTCATTACTGATGAGATATTTTGGAAGTTCTGTGACCTTAATGGTTCGCGAAAATTAATATTTTTATATATAGTATACGGTAAATATGGAATTAATTTGAAATTATATTGTTCACCGTCAGATGGTCACCGTCTTATCATTTTTTCACATATCCCTATTTAAGTACAAATGATCGATATAAGCTCTGAGAAAGTTTGCTTTCAATTTTAGACAAATTTAATAAGTATGAAACAAATGTCACTTGGATAAAGTGGAAGCTATTGATATGTAAAGGCTTCGAGTTGAACCATACATTGAAATACGATATGTAGCTGTCTCGCATGCAAGGACAAATATCTGTTTCATTTCCGGGTGCAGATGTGTCAAAATAAGAACACATGAAAAACTTTTCGTATTTGGTTAATTTTGCATTAATCTGTATGCACCTTCATGATAAATGGATAATAATTACTTGTTCAATTTGCACAACGATGTTTGTTATCTTTTCAAATCAAGTACTAACAGGACGGACTGCTAAAAACAATGTATGACATAATATTTCTTCATACTCCATACATCTAGGTTTTCGCTGATTTCCGAACTCAATCGAGACAGCATTGATATCATTCTCATATAAATCTGACAAGAAATGTAGGTAAGAGAGCGCTTACAAGACCGACGGACGAATGGATCGACTCTAGCAAACAAGTTCAACCCGACACGTTCTATAAGTGCCTCTCCAAAGTCAGGAGTCAGTAATTCAGTGGTTGCCGTTGGTTGCTGTTTGTCATATTTGTTTTTCGTGAATTGTTTTGTAATATTAAACCAGGCCGTTGTTTATTTTCTTTTAATTGTTTCACATTTTGCCACGGGGCCTTTCATAACTAACTACACGGTATGGGTTTTGCTCATTATTGAAAGTCGTACGGTGATCTTTAGTTCTTTAACCTAAGCAATCATACGATATCTTTTTAATATTTGAGCAGAATTCGTCAAACATGCGCTGGAAAAAATAAAGTTCCAGGTACGCCTTTAAAATTCAATGCAGTAGTTTTTGTCTCGTCTGCTGCGACGGAGTAGCAGAAGCGAAACTTAGGCGTGTTTTTTGCCGAGTCTGCGTCAACAATTTGTTGAATTTATGATTAGGTCAGTTTAAGGAGAACCACTTATGTCAAGTCAATGATATTTTGTATGCTATTGTATTAGCATCGGCACATCTCATTTCCATGGTGATTATTTACCACTCCCCCTAGATTAGCCTATTGGCTTTGACATAATTTACATTTTAAGTTTGTAATAAGTTCAGTGTAAGGGGAATAATTTGTGGCACGTCAACGGCATTTTGTATGCTGTTAAATAAGACATAGCACATCACAATTTAATGGAGATTATTTGGAATTATTTTTGTATCAGAAAAAATCACAGAAAAAATCATTTCGTCCGCAATTTCAAAGGGTATAGTTTTACATATTTTCTGACAGCATTCCACTTTTTTCAATTCTACAGGTGCTGCCTAACATTGATTGTGATCACTGTGTGATTCGAGCACGTTATAATCCTCATAAACCGGGAGAAACCACTTTCTATCAATGTGCTGATATCAAAATAAAGAAATCTAATGGGTTAACGCAAAGCCAACCAATGTCTCTTCCTCCGTTGTCACAAAGTCTCGATCCTGAGTATAGAACTGTCAGAAAGAAGATTGATGTATTGAGACACAGAAACAGGTTTGGACCGAAAATAGACAAACAATATCTCATCGGCTTATCATATAACCCATTTGACAAAGCTACAGTAAATTTGATGAACATCTCCTTAACAACAGGTTACCCTAAATACGTCGACGGATACAATTTGCTGATTATTGAATCTAAATTAAAAAACGATGTTACAAAGCATAAATCGGTTACCAGGGAAACCGAGAAGATTTTTGGTTACATCTGTGCCGCCATTGGCGCCATTAATTCAAAGGGAAATTACGTTGGACTGTTTCATGATGAACAATTGGACGATGACTTATCATTCAGCTTCATGGAAATAGGCCTACATGGGGAAAACATTGAGTTTTACCCTTTGAAAGGTCTAAATGCACCAATCAATGCCATGTTACCATATTCCAATGGTAGCTACTATACTTTCTCGATTGCAGAGGGAGCGGAGAAAGGTAGGTAGCCATTTGTTGTATAATTCTCTTGGTATTGTTGCTGATAAGAACACCTTGAATATTTATAGTATTCTCATAAAAAAAAAAACAACAATTTTCCAAAACATCTTGTAATTTTTTTCGTGAAACATGCATGGTTTAAATTGATTCATCTGCAAAAAACCTTTTGGTTATACAAGAAAACGTTGTCTGTAAGTTAATATGTCTGTCAAGTCTGACTAAGTTATTAGTCATTTGTTCTCAACTTAATTGTTTCGAACTTTTGATTAATCAAATATTTTTGATAAAGAATGATATCGTGAAATATACGCACCACCAAGGGTATGATTGTTATTCTTCTAAATCTGTCTACATTTTAACAGCAAAGATTTTATTTTCATCAAATCACCTGTCCATTGCAACTGCTTCTTACTTGCAGAAAAAATAAAATAACACTTTATCAATTTTATGCGTCCGAAGCACTTTTCTTGGTTTACCTTCACCATGAACGCTCAAAGCCGAAATTTGAAAGCCGAATGGATAAATACCAAATTAAGTTAATCAAAGAGCTATACGACAAAAGGACCTACACATTTCAGTACATTGTCTTTTTCTCTCGTTCTCAATTTTTGATACTTGCATTTGAGCAAACAATTAATCAATCGATCAATCATTCAGTCAATCAATCTTTATCCGTTAACATTTTTCTAAGAGTTATGAAACTAAGAACTTAGTGCGTGCTTATTAGATATTCCGGTTTCAAACATGAACATAGCGCATGCATAATGTATGTAAATGTTCCGCTTAATTCAGTTTCCAAGGAGCGAGTTATTAATAGAACAAAACATGACCGACCACTAAAGATTGAACAATGCGAACTCGATTAAACAACTGGGTATAGGGTAGTGTTTTAGTGTTCTGGAAGGGCTTGTGATTGACCATAGATACTTTTGTATTATTTCGTAAAATAATAAAGAATCGCTATTGTTGCACTTGCACGACCTGTTGTAAAAACTTATAGTATGTCAATGAGCAAACGAAACTTAGCAGTCCTAAACAACATTATTTTTACCAACTTTATCAATGAATTAAACAAAAAATATCAAAGACATCAATTGCATGCAACTAAATGCATTCTTAGGAAAGACCAACAGACCGTAACACAAACCTTTTTCGTGTCCATGTAGCTTTCCATTCTCAATTTTATCCTAATATCTCGTGTATTCCAATTTCTTTGAAGGAGACTATGTATTTGAAGTAGGAACATTGATATTTCATCCAGATCCTAAGGATTATGATCCTTGGTATCAGTATACACCAATGGTAAAGTCTGTGCCGGAGAATTTATATATAAACTTCCAGTGGGCAGAATATGATCCAATCAGGAACTTGATTTATGTTTTGATGGGAAATGAAAACTCACCAGATCGTTTACAGGCTAGATTATATACTTTCAGTATTTTTAATATGTACGTATTTTGCTGGTTATATTTGCACTCAAAATCTTAATATATTTATTTTAGTCCATGATGGTCTCATGAAGTTGTTTGAATAATAAATAATTTTCCCATGTCACAATTCAAATACATCATGCACACAAGCTCGCATACACACACACACACACAGTGTACGAGAGAAAAGAAATAACGCAAAAAAGAACAATACAAAAGTTTTAGTTTTATTACTATGCCATGTATAAAATCTAGGCTTTATCATAAACTGTACCATTTAAATTTGTGACAAACAATTAAAGGATATATGTTTGTATATCAACATGAAAGTAATATATGTTCAGGTAAAACAAATAATTTGTTTACTTGTTCTTACTGAATGTTTATATCCTAATGTTTATTTCGGAAGGAGGTCCGTTTGCATTTGTTTAGTGACTCGAATTCAAAAGTGTTAAACTTTGCTTCATAGTATATCAATCGATTTTGTTTTCCTGAACCACTCTAGACTAGCTGCTAATATATACGGAGAATTGGCGTGATCTAATGACATTTACAACCAGCAAAAAAATAAAATTGAAATTATTCCCATAGCAACACATCAAACAATTTTGTTTTTCAAAACTCCTATAGTAAATAATTATACCAAGTAATTCTGCTTTATTTAAAATTTTTCATTATTTCTATTTACCAGAACATTTTCGTCTGTGAGAAGCGTTCTCGAGGAATACGTGTCAAACATTAAAAAATCTATTTCTAGGTGTTTGCAGTCTATGTAATATTTTGCCACTAGATTTTCTACTGGGACCGTCTGTTTCAATTTCAGGTCAATTGCAATTACAGATATTGACGTAGATGAGTTTACATTTACATCGATGCATTTCGATAAAAGAACTGGTAAGACTCTCTAGATCTCTTTCCTTTTTTTATTTTGAACAGTCAAATTGTTTAACATTTATTATATAATAAACGGCAGTAAAATTGTGATTAAATATAAGAAGATGTGGTATGAGTGCCAATGAGACAACTCTCCATCCAAGACAAAATTCATAAAAGTAAACCATTATAGGTCAAAGTACGGTCTTCAACACGGAGCATTGGCTCATACCGAACAGCAAGCTATAAAGGGCCCCAAAAATTACTAGTGTAAAACCATTCAAACGGGAAAACCAACGGTCTAATCTATATAAAAAACGAGAAACGAGAAACACTTATGAACCACATCAACAAACGACAACTACTGAACATCAGATTCCTGACTTAGGACAGGTGCAAACAATTGCATCGGGTTTAAACGTTTTAATGGTACCAAACCTTCGCCCTTATCTGAAACAATAGTGTAACACCACAACATAGAAAGACACACTATAAAATATCAATTGAAATGGCTTAACTCAATCAAAAGACACATTAACACCAGTGAACATACACTGAACAAATAAATTTGATCTATGATACAATGCAAATACAAAATAAATAAACTAAGGGGAAAATAATTAAAGTAACATGTTATACCGCTGTGAAATGTTAAATAATTTAAGAAAAACAATATGTTTGAACAAAAATATCAGCCATTTGCAATCACTTTAAACACAGGTAAATGAAAATAATTTTGTTGTTAGGTATACGTGTACAGTTCAAAAGGAGAAAGGAAATATTTTTACAAAATAAATAACTTTGATGTTCATAGTACGGAAGTGAAAATTTATAGCAATACCAAACACTTATCAAAGCTGGTATATAGACCAGATATAACCCTGAATAACATTAAATAACAAAAAAGCATTACAATTAGTATCAACAGGTCAAATAAACAAGAAAGTATGATTTGAGAGTACTCGCAGTTACTGACAGCTAGTTAAAAGCCAAAAACAATTAATAATAAAAAATCATGCATCAAAGACTAACATCAACTAAAACACATCCCAGGGATTTAGTATTTTAACGTCATGGACAGTCAAAGAAGACATGACTTGTGCAATGCCAAAAATAAATGTATCGACAGGCAGTAGGATAGTTAGGAGTTAACCTCTTTATAGATCAAAATGAACGTGGGTGTGTCTTTATACATCCCGTTAGAAAAGAATACAAATTTAGTTATGTTTTAATTTGCTGATGACAAAATCGATATTAGTGGCAATG
Source organism: Mytilus californianus (assembly GCF_021869535.1). NCBI lineage: Eukaryota > Metazoa > Mollusca > Bivalvia > Mytilida > Mytilidae > Mytilus > Mytilus californianus. Next base: position 1,021,501 of record NW_026262681.1, read on the forward strand.
TAAACTATATTCAAAGATCTAATTACAACATTGGTAAGATAACCTTTACTAATAAGTTTGTTTAAAGGTTCGATGAGTTTACACGGATCACATAGTGATTTACGCGCTTTAAGTACAATATTACCGTAAAATTTAGGATGTGAAATACCTTTTTTGATCAGCCAAATTTACTAATCAAATCTTTGTATCTATAAAAGAATTTCGTAAAAGTTTTACGTAATTTATGGTAACGAAATCCCTGACTTAATAATTTGCCAGTGATGCATTGATTACGTTCGTTAAAATTTATGACATCACTACACACACGGACATAACGAACGAGTTGGGATATATAAACACCGTATGATGGAGCCAAAGGAACATCGCCGTCTAAAAAGGGAAAATTAACAATAGGGAATGAAAAGTCGTCTCTTTTGTCGTAAATTTTAGTGTGTCCAAATCTAGAAAAGGACAACTACTGCTGTTTATGTTAGATTTGGTTAAAGTAAGTTCTTTTGGGTAAATTTCGGTAGTATATTTAGAGAACTCTGGATTATTTAACGAAAAAATATATCATCTAGATAACGGAAGGTATTGTTGAATGTATCAACCAAATGTAACAATGACGTGTCTTTACTGAGTTTGGTCATAAACTGAGATTCATAGCAATGCAGGAATAAATCTGCTATTAAAGGGGCACAGTTAGTGCCCATAGGAATACCTACTACTTGTCGATACACTTTATCGCCGAAACGATTGCATGTTTAATACTATTTTACACAAGTAATGATGATCCTTAATATATCAACCAAAAAATAAACACAATATTTTCCTCATATATGCTTCACTATTATACACATTCAAACATTCATTTTCTGTAAGCAAGGCCTAATAATATCTTTACATCAATGGTGTTTTTCGATATATTATATTTCCTATTTCCACCTTCTAAATATCTTGCAGGGAAGATTTACGCTGTGTCGCCTGGGCTTTTTTATTCGACGAACGTTCAGTGGCATTTGATAGAAGTGGACCCATTCACTGGCAAATCAGAAAGTGTTTTTCAGATCGCTACATTCGGTAAGATCCTATTTATTTGTTTATTCAATTATTAAATCTTTGTATCTATCTATTTATTCATTTATTTTATTTCATATACCAATATGGCGATGGAAGTTTGCATGATTCTTTACAAAAGATATGATTTTCAGAAAGTCTTGTTCAATCACATTTTAACACGATATAATACGGAAAACTATATAGAACAACTTATTTGCATTATTCAACCTTTCTCTAATCAGTTTGAAGTAAGAACAAATGGTAGCAATGCGCTGTTTTGGAACGAAGTACTTATCACGAACATGCGTGGTGGATGTTTAATATATGATGGATATGATAGAGAACAACTTATCGGGGGAAAACATATTAATAAAATATATAATATAATCTTATTATCATAAAAGCATTCAAAACAGCCGAAGTCAGACTAAAATAAAATAACATAAAAAAATATATACAATAGATTTTACAACAATCAGTTCATCAAGTTTGACTTAGTACTTCTTAAAAATTCTTTGTAGAGAAAGAATGCATTGTAGCTTTTTTTGTAAGCTAAACTGATGAAGACGCAGTATAGACAAGTTATTGTTACTGAAATTTTCTTTTCTTTTGCAATGGAAGAGGAAATAATTGCATCATGTCATCATTACTATAGAGCAAAAACTACATATTTTTAAGATTACGGGGTACATTTTTATATATACTTATTATATCCAATTCAAATTCTGATCTGTTCCTAGTGCTCTTATACAACTTCATGGTGCTATATTGGAAACCCCAAGTCGTTAAGAACTTTCAACAAATCAAAAGCACAAAGAACTCCCGTGGCTATTCAGTTATTTTCCAGGGTTAGTTTGCTCAAAAGCTCCCTATAATTAACATCTTACGGTAAAAATGTATTTACAAGATAGCAAATCAAGTCTACCACTAGAAAAAAAATCTCCAACATTTTGAAAACAGGTTTTCAAGTGTTAACGGAGCAATAGTCAAAATGGCCATGATAGCTGCCAGCAAACATTGAACAAAGGACTTTTTACGTCCTAAAAAATTAAAGATATTATGCCATAAAAGCAGTTTTTGTATAAAGCGGGAGAGAGACATAATCAAAACTACAAATAAGTGTAAATTAAAAGCCATATAGAATAGAATGAGAATTGAGAACTGAATTTTAAAGCGGGAGGCGATATGTATACATCTACAGTCAAAATATGGAACGCACAAATTACTCGTGATAGAAGATCTTAATTTGGAATAATGCAGGCAGTCTTACATACTGAATTTCTTTCCTTCTAAATCAGTCTTTATTTCAGGGTTTATTATGGCTTTAAATCATCACCCCCCCCCCCCCCCCCCCAAAAAAAAAACCCAACAAATCAAACAAACAAACAAACAAACAAAAAACAAATGAGCACAAAAATCCAAAAAAATGAATAGAAAATACTGCAAAAATTTATTCACTTAATTCTCTAATATTTTATACAGGTTATTTTGCACGATACTATGGAGGGAGTATTTTTAATGGAATAAGTCCTGAAGGTATTCTGTATCATGTCTTTAGACTTTATGACACAGATGCTGACGTCATTGCTGCAATTGACATCGCCAAGAAAACGGTTACGTTCTCAGAAATAACAAATTTAAGAAGTGTCCATAACTTAGCTCTTGTGAACGGACCATAGAGTAATAAATTTATGTTTTTGTTTTGTAATTGATTTACATAAATATTGAAAGTTCGATCACTTCAGAGCTTTACCGCTTTTTTTATATTTTGTATATGCATATTTCCTTTATAGGTATAAAAAAGCACTTTACCGGATTATTGAGCTAGAAGTGCTTCAAATTATTGACAGTTTCATCTGGTTGTTTTAACATGTACCTTGTTATATTTGCATGCAGTTTGGGTATAAAATGTTCAGTTTCTAAACATTCAATGCATGTCTTTTATTTTTTAGGTATATATTCATGAGAAAATTAACCATCGAAACAATCTCGTGTTTCAATTAGGTGCTTTTGAAAGTTCGCTTTTAAGTAATGTTTTGTTGCGGTTTTGCATTTCTATTTGTCGAACTTTGCCGGGTTTTTTTTAAGCATATCCTGTATATATTAATGAATAATATTTGCTGATATCAAGTGACGTAAATTTACTGAAAAATCCATAAATTATAGTTAACACATTAAACCATCGAAAACTTGCTGCACTGTCTACGGGTTTCAGCGGTTTTAAAAGGATTTTCAAGATAATCGGAATTGAAAATTTTTCTTTTTTTTGTAAGAGAAATTATCAAATTATATAACCCAAAATAAACAAAAAAACAATCCCTAAGATTTAATTAAACTCTTGATGAGTTTTTGACTTGGATCAGACATTGATGTATCTATATAAGGTTTGTCAAACCGTAATCTGATAGTCATCTTTAGTGTCCCAATAAAGGTACGTGTAGATGTGTATGTACATACTGATAGCTTATTTAAAGATCATGTGACAAAAGGACATTAGAAATAAAAGTCATGCATGCAGTAAATTGAATTCAAATCAGAAGTCTGCTCGAAATTTCGATAACAAATCGTGTGAAGTAAAGAAGATTTGAGGATTGCAATGAACTATTGGCAATATTTTGTTCCATCATACAAGAATATCCCCGCAAAATGAAGCTTTTATTAAACGCTTCGCAAGTGGTCCCCATGATATAATAACTAGTCCCAATGATATAATAACTAGTTCCAATGATATAGTAACTAGTACCAGCGAGGAGATTATTGAACAAAAATTTCTTTCGCTAAAGGTCATTTACACAGGTTTTACGTAAAAGTGACACAATAGGGATATCTGTGCTTGTAGCCACTTTCGACTGTCAGTTATTATGGGCAATTTTCGTTTCAATTTCAAATTCAGATCGGATCACGTGAAGAAAGTATATATCTTCCAGTTGATACCATATTCCACAGCTTGCATTTCCTATCATGATTCCCTTGATAGAGGGTTGCTGCTTACAAGAAGCAAATTAACCAAAGTTTCATGTGGTGAAGTTGAAATCATCCCTTCAAAACGAGTTGGTTGACCGTTATGGAATATCTGTTTCAAAGATGACGACGAATATGTTCTAATTGTAACCACAATCCCATGCACTTTTTCTCGAATGTGACATACAGAATTAGTAGAAAAACAAAGGATATGGGGTATCCATCCATGACACAAAATCAGTAAATATACAGCAAAAAACAAACAATAAGCAAAGGAACAGCGCTTTTATTGCTGTTCTTCATCTCAAAGTCACAGTGACGCCTTCAACACGGAGCAAAAATAACCTCTCACCTCACTCCAAGTTTAAGACGGCCCTTAGCACTGGCTTGAGCGGAATTCTTTGCAAAACTAAATTTAGATAGACTTTGTAAGATGTATCACCACCTAATCGTGCCCGGTAAAAAAAGAACATACTGGAAAGTAGTACATATTTAAAACAAAATAGTTCCTACGCATAGGTGTAAATCTAAAACTATGTAGCATATATTTTAGTAATTAAGGTATCATATGAAAGGCGAAGGACTTGTGATCCTTGTAGAACACATATTTTACTGATAATTTTGAATAATACAAAACAATATGAGTGAATTCTAAAATTGAGGGCAATAATTGCCTAGACTTATCACCCATCCACTTTCCCTCGAATGTGACATACTGAATTAGACTGATCACCAGTTTTGTACTTGCATGAGAAATAGGACGGGTGCAACATGTGGAGCAGGATCTGCTTACCCTTCCGGAGCACCTAAGATCAACCCGGTTTTAACTGGGGCTATTGTTGCACAATCATTAATTTTCTATGTTGTGTTTTCTATACTGTTGTTGGTCTTTTAGTGGTTTCTAATTTTTGTTTTTGTTATGGCTTTATCAATTTGTCATCGACTTATGACTTATGAATATCCCTTTTGTATCTTTCGCCTCTCTTACTATTCTCCATCTTCTAGGATTACGCTTTTCTTTCTTGTCCCTTTTGTCTATATACCTCTTTGGGTATTCGGCTACTTATAGATCTTTGCTTTTCAATTATTTAAGTTTGTGCATTCCTGATGCAGGCATAGCACCATTATAAAGTGTTGTTTTCATTGTCTAGCACTGGGTCGATGTCGGTGCTTGTGGACTGCTAGTTATCATCAGCTCGGTAGTCAGGGCTTCCGTACTGACATGAATTATATCAAAGCTTGCCTTTGAGAAGGTTATATATGGATTCTGCTTCATATGAGTACAAAAACAAGTTGGTCAGTAGTGGTGCACAATTTGTACCCATTTGAATACCGACTGTTTGCTTAAATATCAATCCACCAAACTCAACAAATACGTTGTCGATGAAGAAATGATATTATTTTCGGTGTATCTGATATGAGAATCAGTGTAGTTCTTCACAAAGTAAGATTTTTCATGACCTAAAACTGCGTTTCCCATTTGTGTAGAAAAAGCTCTGCTTCATGAGAAATGTCGTCGATCTTTCAATTGAGCTTTGGGAATAAGACTGTAAAGCATAGAAAAAGCAAAGGTTTTGATATTACGGCAAAATTTTCAAGATTGTGATTGCAATATTTTGGAGTAGATCTTTAGAACTTTTAAGAATCCAAATCTGATTGACACCACTGGTTGAATAAACCAGACGACATCGCATTCCGGAATGACAACGACGAGTTTGTCGTACACGGCAGATATTCCGACATCAGTTGTTGTTACTGTGCTTATATGTCTTCCATCATTGAATAAGTAAAGCAGCATCACACAACTATTGCGGATGTATGTTTTGTTCCAGTCAATATACCTGTTGCGTTTCAGCTACCTTGTGTGTATGTGTGGTATTAAATGTTGAATTTCAGTGTTTCGGTACAGATGAACGAAAATAATTAGCTTTAAAAGGTATTCTTCCGATGAAAAAAAAAAACGATTAAGAAGACAAATCGAGTAAAAAAATAGATTAAAACGGTAATTCGCATGAACTCCAAAAGGTGCCAGAATCGGCGTGTCGACAGGGTAAGTATCTCATGCAATGCATGCACCACCCTCCATATAAATTCACACTCAATCAAAATATCACAATCTGGAATAGGACAAAATTGGTAAAATTACAGATAAGATGACCATTCTGGAATCTGAAGATCTAAGATTGCGAACACATGAAGCATGCTGAGACATAGACATGTCGTACCGGTAAACTATTTCGTGATGGTGATCGTAGAGCTTATATTGTGTCTTCCTCATAGCTCTTTTGGATCAGTTTTTATGTAATTAGCACACCCGTGCCAATGAAGTCCGTTCAGTTTGAACGCACACGAGCTTAACGTATCAGTGGAGATATTTTAATGCCATACGATTTTGTAGAGGGTATGTTACTGCTGAGAAAGGGGAATTTGACAATTGGAAAGTTGAAATCATCGCGTTTGTCATATAGTCTATAGTTTGAAGTCGTCCATGTGTCAATATTGAGGAAAAGGTCAAAATATGCAGCAGACCGTCTAATTATGGTTGTATCCTTAATACCAAGTTCACTGTGATATGAGATGCAATCACTCACAGTAATAGGGGAGAAATATGAGTGACAGGAAATCATCAATATATCTGATAGTAAAATGAAAGAACTATTGAAGATTCCTTTTTTTTTTGTCTTTGAGAAAGTTGTGTACGCATTCTTCTACATCTGATTGACACAGTTGGTCGAATCACAAAGCTTAACGTTATCGTTACCAATCATCCATGTAAATAAGGATAAGGTCAGATGAAACCTGACAGACGGACATGTACACTTCACAACCATTCGTTACACCAAGTATCGTCGATTTCTTTCTTATAGTTTCTATAAAAGGACTTCGACAACGAAAACTTAACTTTGACATATGACCAATGAAAATAAAGTCATGGTTAAATGAACCCTGCCAGACGGAATAAATACCTTACAATTATTTCATACACCAAATACAATAAACCCATTACATATACGTTTTAGTATGTTATTAATCAAATATGAGAATTTGAGTCAAATCGGTGAACATGAATTTGACAGCTAATGCCCCTTTAAGCATAAAAGACGACGATCGTTGAAAATACGAACAACACAATAGTTTAAAACTTTCTTCGATTGGACACTTTACCCACTGTGATCATGTAAAGCAAAATTATAGCCGGTTGAAATATCATTCGGCGGAAAAAATATTACAGATTATATTGTAATATTTTTTTCTGGAGGAAATCATTTCACTGTGAAATATTTTCCATTGCGATGAAACTTTTTCCGAAAAGATTTACAGAAAGTAGAAGGTGTGCAATTGTTGTTTTCAGCCAAAGTAGTCAGTTTTAAAGATTAAAATATCGAAAATAAAATAAAAAACTAAATCTTTGCAAATACTATGGACTAATAACGGAGAAATTAAATAAAAGCTAAATTAGTGAATAAAAAACCAAATAATTGTATTATAATGAGAAATAATATCCCAGATGCAAATTGAAAAATAATATCCTGAAATAATTTTTAATTAAAATATCATTCGTTTGAATGACAAATTTTCTATTTCATAATCACAATATAAAGAGGAAAACAATCATCATGAAACATATGTGACAAAACTAGAAATAATTTCACAGATCTTAATTGTGAAATAATATCCTGACCAATAAAAAATAAGGTAAGTGAAATTCAGGTACAAGTGAGTTGTTTTCAGATGTCAGTACAATTAAAAAAATAAAGATAGATATATAGTTACATTACTACAGTAATGGAGCAATCTGAGTACGATGATATTTTTAACTATTTAAAAACACAAGAATATCGCATTGGAGCAAGTGAGAATTAAAAAAAAATTAGAAACAGAGTGAAGGATTTTATGGTAAAAAAATGGACAACTGTATTATATAAAAGACTCGTCTAAAAGAATGGTACTGAAACTGTAAGTCGAATCCTCCTCCAATGAAAGAGCACCTCATATGATGAGTAATCCTCCACCAATATGAAAGTTAATGTATCCCATGTTATATTTACATTTTATGAGTTGTCCTGAACCAGTAGTAAAAGTTAATTAATTCTAACATTAAAAGTGCCATCTATATACATCGAAATAAAACACTGCTCAGCTTTATATAATAAAATATTAAATACGTCTCCATTAATTATAGTTTATTAGTACATTTATATACACCAAAAGAAATTATAATGCTGCAATCTCAATGGTTTGGACTGGTAGGTTAACTATAATCATCTTCATAAATCAGTATAGTGTGGCAATATATCCACGCTCACTGTCTCACAAGTTGAAAGTGGGGTGGGTATTAAACGTCAAGTTTAACAGCCAATTAGTATAGTTTGGCATAATCCACGCTTACTATAATAAATCATTTAGTAAATAGTGTTAGGTACTCATTCTTGTCAGTAGAGTGTGGCGTAACCCACGCTTATTGATGTAATCATGTAGTGGTCGATACTGTAGACCCTCAGTATAGTGTGGTGTACCCCACACTTACTATAATAAAACATTTAGCAAATTGTGTCAGGTACTTATTCTTGTCAGTAAAGTGTGGCGAAACCCACGCTTATTGATGGTATCATATAGTGGTCAATACTGTAGACCCTTAGTATAGTGTGGTGTAATCCACGCTTACTGTGGCTAGTAAGGATGACTTCATTACTGTTGATTAAGAATTCTCGACCTGCTGGAATGTAGTAGGAAGCATAGTCTCCTAGACTGACATTCTATGTCCATTAAGATAGATTTATCACACTTGGGTTCAGTCAGTGTGATTATACTTGGATCAATTATCATCTGTATCAAGTCTATTTCTCTAGTTTTCTGTTGATAATTATTACAAAGCTTTTGTTGTAGCAGTTGAATATTCTGCAAGATTTGATTTCTCTAATTCGATAGTGCGGGACATATTATTAAAAAGTGCTCCATAGTTTCGTCGGACGTTTGACACAATGGACACGTTGCCGATATTCCTTTATTTTTCTAATGCTTTATTCTGTCAGTCATGAGTATGTAGCTTCCTGTCGCTATTCTTAAATTTACAGGTATCCTCTGTGCTTCTTTCATGGAACTACTAGCAGACAGATTTACCAATATATGTGTTTTCCCGGTATAAATTGACGTTTTAAATATTTTAATGAAGGATACAACTGACAATGACTCTCAATAAAATGTTTCCAGTATTTGAGACTCCTTTGTTTACGATGGACTTCCACTGTAACTTTGAAATTTGACTGTCTAATAAATATAGCGCAGATGGTAGATTATACTTGGTTGGAATAAATTTAACATTAATAAACCAGCTAAGACTCTCGTCCGTTTTTATAAGAAGTTGTCTGTACGTAATTTAGTTAAATGCCGGCTGGTATACATGGGAAAAATGGACTAGACATACAATCTTTAATGCATACATTTGATATCTATGTTTTCTCGGTACTTTTATATGGGCTAGAATTATTGACGCTTTCAGGAAAAAACCTAATCATTATTGACATATTCCACAAAAAATGTATCAAACAACTATTAACAATACCTACAAGTACAGCCACTCCCGCAATATATATTCTCTCTGGACAACTCCCAATAGAAGGCCAAATACATAAAAAAAAAGTCCTGTCATTATTTTGCAACATATGAAGGCAGCCACATGAAAGTTTAGAAAAACAAATTGCGTACAAACAACTTCTTACAAAAACGGACGAGAGTCTTAGCTGGTTTATTAATGTTAAATTTATTCCAACAAGTATAATCTACCATCTGCGCTATATTTATAAGACAGTCAAATTTCAAAGTTACAGTGGAAGTCCATCGTAAACAAAGGAGTCTCAAAATACTGGAAACATTTGCACGTCTTGCTTTTTGCATATTTTCATATATTGGGTCAGGATCGTCAGGGTTTGATGTACGTAGGATCCCCATGTTTGTTGTTTGATTAAATGGATACTACTGAATTACCTATATGCCATGAGAATGAAGGTTCTTGCTTTTTTCTTCGATTTGGATATACTGATAAGATAACACTCTTGACTGGTTGCAGCTTATATCTTTCCCTGCAGCTATAACTATATGCTAAATTCATTAGTACCTGTAGTTCCTCGGGTTGTCGCTTATGAGTGCCACATCGTCTGTACATGTACGAGCGGCACACAGAATGGACCCTATTCTTGCCCCTAGTTCCCATTGCTCAACAGCTTTCAAGAGATTATTTATGTATAGCTTGTACAGGTCAGCACTTAGTATACAATCTTGTTTTACACCGTTGAGTATTAAGAATGGTTCGGAGACTAGACCATTGAATTTGACTATACTGCTGGAGTCCATGTGAAGAATATGAATAAGTTTCCATAGAAGACCGTCTACACCCGCTAAGAATAGCTTTCTTAGGAGACTCTCATGCGTTACCACTTCAAATGCCGATTTAGCGTCTAGGTGTGCTATGTATATTGTTTTACCAGCATCTCTGTAATCTCTAATAAATTCTTCATTGAAGAAGGAACAGTTCATTGGTGCCGAATTCGCAGTAAAACTTCTTTGAAGTCTACTTTGTTCTGTTAATATTTTGGGTTGGACTTTAGCTGTTGCTACGGATTCAATTTATAGTTTCATCAATATTAGCATAACAGTGATCCCTCTATAATTGGTGGCATTCTTGTTACTTCCTTTATTCTAGAATACAGTGGTTAGGAGTCCTATTTTTATGATTTCAGATATTATTCCTAAGTTAAACGATGATACTGTTATATTTGTTATTATGGCTTGCAGTTTTTCACCGACATATTTACTATTTTCAGATGATATACTATAAGTATCAGAAGATTTATTTTGTTTTAGTTTGTTGATGGCATCTTGTACGTCTTTTCTGTTACAGAAATCTTATCAGTGTGATTGTTACATATATCAATCATATTGTCCAGATCTAATGCTAGTTGTTTGTAATATTCATCATCATAATCAGAATCATTTGCGGGTTGAGCTAATTTATTAAAATGTTGTCTTCGTCCTATTATGATTTCTTCATCAGATTTATATATATTATCTTGTACATTAAGTTCAGATATACAGTTTTTGAGTTTTCCTTTTTTTTTTTACCAAGTAACTTGTAAAATATTTGCTCACGTTTTGTTCTAAGTATTTAAAATTTCTTGTCTTTCATGTAGTACTTGCAGAGCTATCTCCTTTCTACATATTTTTCTGAGTTCATATTTAGCAGTTTTCATGTCACAGTATTTCTGGTTATCTTGTGAATTTGGTCTTCCGATTGCTTTCCATTTTGCAAAAGCTTCCTTGCATCTTTTACTCGCTTGATTTGTTTTAAATGACCTTATTTTTGGTTTATGTTTCTTTCTTTTGTAAACTTTTGCTTTAGTCGCTGATTCTATTACTGCATTTTTCATAACATTATTTACCTGTGTCATAATTTTAGTTAGTTCATGACCTGTCTGTATCTCAGTAGAGATTTCTTCCAGTGACTGGCTTACAATTTTCTTATGTAAATTGACATCAACAATACTCCATTTAGTTTTTCTATAAGTAGACAAAGTTTTTGTACTTTGGTTCCTATGTGTGAACTTGATGTTTACTCTACACAATATAAAGAAATGATCAGAAACAAGAGAACTACACGAGTCAAGTTTGGGATAACTGGCATTGTTTTGAAAGAGCTCTTCATCTAGTAAGATGTAATCAATGGAAGATATTTCTTCATGCTTATTATTTATGGATGTTCGTCCTAAGTCTTTTGTACATAGGCTATAACCTTTCATTAGTGTTATGACGGCCTCATAGCGTTTTGATGTACTTATAGCAATTATGTTTTCATTTATATTACCACCCATAACAATATGATGTGAACGGTTGTATAAAGTACATACAGAGTGAAGTTGTTCTATGCAATCTAAAAATTCTATTAATTTCTCTACTCTATTATCCTTGCATGGCATATCGATACAAATTATAAGAATGTCTTTACCACATGTGTTTGTTAGTTCAATACATTGAATTCTGTTATTTGTACATTCTACTTCAGTAATTATGTCATTAATACTATTTTTTCCATAATATGCAGACTCCACCATATCATCTCGGTAAGTGGGTAGATGGCAGTGGATGATCAGAATCAATTGTTTTTCCAGCACCGTTAAAATCAATATGGACATCATTTAAGAATGGCATTTGACAGTCAAATAACCAATACTCCTGCAGCAACACGATATCATGATTAATAAGAATTTCGCGAAATAATGGATCACATGTTTTAATATTTGTACAGTTAAAAGATAAAATGTTTACGCGTAATACTTTAAAAACGCTGTTTACATTATCATTTTCTTTTGGCATTACATTCTGTTGTTTATAAGTCCTTTCTTGTGAAAAAAAGTTTGGTGCTTGTAGTTGGATAACACTGGTGTAGGCATTTCGGTGGGTCTGTATATATTAAGTGGATAGACATGAACATGCCTCACTTTGTCTTGTGAATTTTAAGGAGCTGACGTAGATACATTTGGGTTGTTCAGATCATGAGAACACTGATATTGTAGATGTTATATTACCACAATTCCTCTGGGGCCCGGTGAATAATATTGCGATTATGCTGGTTGCGAGACATGGTGATGATACTTAGGCGGCTGATGTGCGGCATTCATTACCAGCGGAATAGTCCTAGAATTACTTAAAGTGTCTCTGTGCTCTATGTTTGTACTAGTATATATTTGTCTCTTTGTATAAGTCTCATCATTACTACTTTTCGGTGTTGTATTATTAGTAATTGTTGACTGTACTGGCATTTGTTCTCAATCAAGTTGGTCTATTTGAGCGTCCACTTTCTGTAAATTAACTTCTTTCACGCATGGCTATCAATAGATTATCTGTTTCTGTTACACACTTATGGTTGCAGCAGTTTCTTGCTTGTGAGTTGGTATCTACTTTATTGGATTCAGAGCCTGTATCTTCAAGGACAACTATTTTTCTGTTAAGAATTCTTATTGTGTTTTCCATTTCTGTTATTTTAGTTTCTTGCATAAGAATTGAGGATTGAAAGCGGATGTTTTCAGCGTTGATTTCTGAATTTCTCATTTCTCTTAATCGGATTTCATCTTCTTTCTTTTTTAATTTTATCTTTAGCTGCCTTAAGTCTTTAAATTTTAATCGTGCATCGTCAGTAACTTTGCTCTGATTTATACAAGTGTTATATTTATCTTTTTAATACTGGTTAATGAAATCATAACAGTGTGTACTGGCTGGTCATTATCGCGTATGCGACTTTGACACGCCTACATAGCTGATGAATATTCATGACTTTATAGATAAGGACAGCACGTGTAGCCAAACAGAGTGGAGTTGTAGATTTGTAGCATAACTGTACATATGTAGTTTTGAGAATACAAAATAGTTACAAAGATATAGTTTTTAATATTAATAATCCAAGCAAGTAAAACACGGATCTATCACAAGAATCATCTGTTTTGTTATTTGTTACTGTTCTTCGTTCCGCGATTGTACTGTTTGGGTCTTGTTCAATGTATGTAAACGTTTGCTGTTTATGCGGTGTTTTCATGATTGTGTTGTTATCAGGTTTATTTTCTGCTTCGTAGTTAGAGTTTATTTTTAACCTGCTCATCTATTACTTCTAACCCATAGCACACTTGACATTTTTGCATCGGGCAGTGTTTAACTATGCATGTCAAGTGTACTATATTATTACAGCTATCACAAACAGTTTCATCTGAATATTGAATCTCACTGTCACAGTTGGAGCATATTTGTTTAATTCTTTCTTCATTCAGAAGAATTTCTTCATTGGTCACCAATTGCGTATTAGGCGGACTTATAAACGCTTTTTGTGTTGTATTAATAGACACGATGTTACATTTACTGCTTTGAATAGATGGACTCAATAAGCTAACAATCTAAATAGAAGTGTCAGTAGTCTTTTTTAAGAGGAGCATGTGTATGAGCTATTGTTATTGTTTTCGATATTGCTAATATCAGGCTGCGCAAGAACTTCAAATCTGTAGTGAACCCACAGCTGACAGTTGTTACAATTAATGGCTCTAGTGACTACATTTCTATTGCACTATCTACATATGGCTGTCATGTTGTTATTTGTAGATCTGTTATCTACCACGTATTGCAATCGTACTTGTATTCATTAATTGGTTGTTCACATAGGTATTGTATATCATATGGTGAATTGTGGGTCATTCATTTACAATAAAGTAGGTTAATCCCCGCCATATTCTATATGTGCCTGTCCCAAGTCAGGAGCCTGTATTTGAGTGGTTGTTGTTTATTGCTGTTGATCATATGCGTTGTTTGTTTATTGTTTTTTACAGTTCTTATATTGTTCTGTTGCACCACTGTCCTTGGATAAGGGGGAGGGTTGGGCGCCCGCTAACATGTTTAATCCGCCACATTCTGTATGTGCCTGTCCTAAGTTAGGAGGCTATAATTCAGTGGTTATGGTTTGTTTCTGTGTATCATATTTGTTTTTCGTTCATTATTTTGTACATAAATTAGGCCGTTAGTTTTCTCGTTTGAATTGTTTTACATTTGTCATTTCGGGGCCTTTTATAGCTGACTATGCGGTATTGGTTTAGCTCATTGTTAAAGGCCGTACGGTGACCTATAGTTGTTAATTTCTGTGTCATTTGGTCTTTTGTGGAGAGTTGTCTCGCTGGCAATTATACCACATCTTCTTATCTTTATATATACAGATTTTTTATTCATTAATAAAGAAGCTTTTGTTGTGTAAGAATTTATGGAATAGGATTTGCCGTTCTTCAGCTGAACTTTAAATGTTTTGGACATGCAAATGCACCTCTTCTATCATGTTCAGATTGGAATGTGATTTCTCCTGCAGAAAGTGGATTATTTTGATGATAACTTGATAAAGCAGCAACAAATAATTCAAATGTTGCTAAAACGAGTGTGACGGTGATACCACCACCAGTCTTTTTGTAACATATATCGGTCCTTTTTGCCGATTCAACATAAAAATCAAGCTTGTTTTGCCGTACTTTATCAATATTTAGTGAATATGTTTTAGTTTTAAAATGATTTTGTATTTCACCAACACGATTGTTATCTTGAGTAGAGTCTGGATCCACCATTTTTTTTTCAAAGTATTTTGTTACTAAGGTCATTTTGTCGTGAGAATGTATATCTACATATACAGTATGCCTTCTTGTTTTTGGAAAGACTCTTTCAGATCAAAATTTAAAATCTAAGTGAGTTTAGCGTGGCGTTAGCCACGCTTACTGTAATTGAGGTATGAGTTTTGGCGTGTTGCAGTTTAGTGCAGTGAAACTTATGCTTACTGCATTAATGAAGCTTAAGGTGATGTGCTCCACATGTAATCCATAATATTTACAAGACAATATATATTGAACATTCGCCAGATAGTACTTAAAAACTATGTAGATATGAATATGCAGTATGCCCTATTACTTTGGAGAGTCTCCTTTTCCAGCTTTAAATTAAAAATCTAAAATCTAAGTGAGTTTAGTGTGGCGTTACCTACTCTTACTGTATTAAGGGTATCAGTTTTAACGTATTGCAGTTTAGTGTAGTGAAACCTACGCTTACTGTATTAATGATGTATCAGGTGATTTTTTTCACATGATTTCTATATATTTACAAGATAATATCAATAGAGCAATCGCTAGATAGTAATTAACAAACTATGTACATATACATATATATATAAGCTTTTATATCATTTCAAAAATTGTTACAGATGTTAAGTTGATTTTTGATCCAGTATAGTTTGGAGTAAACCCACGCTTACGGTAGTTAAAACAGCATCATCAGTGGTAGTTGTACATTATATATTTTGCAGTGTAGTGTGGTGAAACCCATGCTTACTGTATGGTAATGTACCTAAGAGCTTTAGTTGGAAGTATCCCAGCAGTCTTTGATAATTTGCTGTTCGATCTTTTTTAACCAGACTCTTGAAAGCAGTCGTCGTGGGTGAATACCATCAAAGTAAAGTTCAAACCTATGCAGTACTCGTCTTGTCACTTGATGGCTATTACGGTATTACCTTTTCTGTACTTTTCAATGAGAGTTAAATATGAGCTATATTTAGGAGAGTAAGAGTTGTTATTGGTGTTAAGCTCCATAATTTTGCGGTTAACTTTAACTATTTGTTTTTCTAAATCTTTGTCTTCCTGATAAAATCTTTGTAAGTCGTCTTTTCCTTTTCCCGTTGCCCCGTTCCAGGATACAATTGAGTATAATGGGATTTCCAAAATGGTTACTTTGCACCCTTGGTGAGCATTAATACATTGAATGATTAATTCTGCTTCTGTAATGATTTCATCTATGATACAGTCGTCGTGTGTCCTCAGGGAAATGTATCTGCCGTTCTTAATAGTGACTGGCCCATATATTTATACCCATATATTACCTTCCTCTTCTATAAGGGAGTCTATAGAGATCTCCAGCCACTCACGGCACTGTTTTATTTTGTCACCCTTGCTACAATACCAAGTTATATTATGTTCTGTTGTTGTGGATACTTTGGATTCTAAATTGTACCCTTTGCTATCTGTTAATATTATAGGTTTCAATTTTTGTGACCCAGAACGGGCAAGCCTGCTCCTTTGCAGGAATTTGATCAGCTTTCTTTGAATTAAAATGTATGATGGATTGATCTATATATTGTTTCTGTTTATAGTATGGTGAAATCAAAGTTTGTTTTGAATATATTTTCTGTCTTATTAATTTTTAATTAAAGTCATCAAAGTTTTGTTTTGAATATTCGCGGACCGGAAGTGCACAGGCCCGAGAAAGTCAAATTCAGTTGTGTGAAAATCTTTCTTAAATGTTTCTAAATTGGAAAAAAATGGGTAAATGTTGGTCTGTTTTGTAATTGTTCATCAAATATACTGTATTGTTCTTTTTATATGTTAAATTGCACACTATACAACATTGAAATAATGAAATTCCCAGCACCAAAAGATACGTCTACCATCACCAATAGCCTAAAGGAAGATCAGTCTGCATAGGGAGACAATTTAAACAACTGGATAGTATTCACCTGTGAAATATTTTCTGTCTTATTGATTTTTAATTAAAGTCATCATTTTATATTCAAAATGAGAAATAAGTAAACAATTTCACTATGAAATTTATTCCGGAATACTAGTATGATAAAATGAAAATTTCTCATAATTACCTCCCTTTGGTGATAAATTATAATAAATATGTTCTACCTTGGTGACACATTTATCATTATAGTCAGGTGTATATAGATTGTGAGTACTTTATATAGTAGACCAGCATCGTAGAAAACGGATAAAGAGGAGCTGACCAAGCACCTCCGTTCAGCTGGAATGACTGAGACGTGAAAGAACTTTATTTCTTTCGCTAAAGGTCATTTACACAGGTTTTACGTAAAAGTGACACAATAGGGATATCTGTGCTTGTAGCCACTTTCGATTGTCAGTTATTATGAGCAATTTTCGTTTCAATTTCAAATTCAGATCGGATCACGTGAAGAAAGTATATATCTTCCAGTTGATACCATATTCCACAGCTTGCATTTCCTATCATGATTCCCTTGATAGAGGGTTGCTGCTCACAAGAAGCAAATTAACCAAAGTTTCATGTGGTGAAGTTGAAATCATCCCTTCAAAATGAGATGGTTGACCGTTATGGAATATCTGTTTCAAAGATGACGACGAATATGTTCTAATTGTAACCACAATCCCATGCACTTTTTCTCGAATGTGACATACAGAATTAGTAGAAAAACAAAGGATATGGGGTATCCATCCATGACACAAAATCAGTAAATGTACAGCAAAAAACACACAATAAGCAAAGGAACAGCGCTTTTATTGCTGTTCTTCATCTCAAAGTCACAGTGACGCCTTCAACACGGAGCAAAAATAACCTCTCACCTCACTCCAAGTTTAAGACGGCCCTTAGCACTGGCTTGAGCGGAATTCTTTGCAAAACTAAATTTAGATAGACTTTGTAAGATGTATCACCACCTAATCGGGCCCGGTAAAAAAAGAACATACTGGAAAGTAGTACATATTTAAAACAAAATAGTTCCTACGCATAGGTGTAAATCTAAAACTATGTAGCATATATTTTAGTAATTAAGGTATCAGATGAAAGGCGAAGGACTTGTGATCCTTGTAGAACACATATTTTACTGATAATTTTGAATAATACAAAACAATATGAGTGAATTCTAAAATTGAGGGCAATAATTGCCTAGACTTATCACCCATCCACTTTCCCTCGAATGTGACATACTGAACTAGACTGATTACCAGTTTTGTACTTGCATGAGAAACAGGACGGGTGCAACATGTGGAGCAGGATCTGCTTACCCTTCCGGAGCACCTAAGATCAACCCGGTTTTAACTGGGGCTATTGTTGCACAATCATTAATTTTCTATGTTGTGTTTTCTATACTGTTGTTGGTCTTTTAGTGGTTTCTAATTTTTGTTTTTGTTATGGCTTTGTCAATTTGTCATCGACTTATGACTTATGAAAATCCCTTTTGTATCATTCGCCTCTCTTACTATTCTCCATCTTCTAGGATTACGCTTTTCTTTCTTGTCCCTTTTGTCTATATACCTCTTTGGGTATTCGGCTACTTATAAATCTTTGCTTTTCAATTATTTAAGTTTGTGCATTCCTGATGCAGGCATAGCACCATTATAAAGTGTTGTTTTCATTGTCTAGCACTGGGTCGATGTCGGTGCTTGTGGACTGCTAGTTATCATCAGCTCGGTAGTCAGGGCTTCCGTACTGACATGAATTATATCAAAGCTTGCCTTTGAGAAGGTTATATATGGATTCTGCTTCATATGAGTACAAAAACAAGTTGGTCAGTAGTGGTGCACAATTTGTACCCATTTGAATACCGACTGTTTGCTTAAATATCAATCCACCAAACTCAACAAATACGTTGTCGATGAAGAAATGATATTATTTTTGGTGTATCTGATATGAGAATCAGTGTAGTTCTTCACAAAGTAAGATTTTTCATGACCTAAAACTGCGTTTCCCATTTGTGTAGAAAAAGCTCTGCTTCATGAGAAATGTCGTCGATCTTTCAATTGAGCTTTGGGAATAAGACTGTAAAGCATAGAAAAAGCAAAGGTTTTGATATTACGGCAAAATTTTCAAGATTGTGATTGCAGATTTTGGAGTAGATCTTTAGAATTTTTAAGAATCCAAATCTGATTGACACCACTGGTTGAATAAACCAGACGACATCGCATTCCGGAATGACAACGACGAGTTTGTCGTACACGGCAGATATTCCGACATCAGTTGTTGTTACTGTGCTTAATATATGTCTTCCATCATTGAATAAGTAAAGCAGCATCACCCAACTATTGCGGATGTATGTTTTGTTCCAGTCAATAAACCTGTTGCGTTTCAGCTACCTTGTGTGTATGTGTGGTATTAAATGTTGAATTTCAGTGTTTCGGTACAGATGAACGAAAATAATTTGCTTTAAAAGGTAATCTTCCGATGAAAAAAAAAACGATTAAGAAGACAAATCGAGTAAAAAAACAAATTAAAACGGTAATTCGCATGAACTCCATAAGGTGCCAGAATCGGCGTGTCGACAGGGTAAGTGTCTCATGCAATGCATGCACCACCCGCCATATAAATTCACACTCAATCAAAATATCACAATCTGGAATAGGACAAAATTGGTAAAATTACAGATAAGATGACCATTCTGGAATCTGAAGATTTAAGATTGCGAAAACATGAAGCATGCTGAGACATAGACATGTCGTACCGGTAAACTATTTCGTGATGGTGATCGTAGAGCTTATATTGTGTCTTCCTCATAACTCTTTTGGATCAGTTTTTATGTAATGAGCATACCCGTGCCAATGAAGTCCGTTCAGTGTGAACGTACACGAGCTTAACGTATCAGTGGAGATATTTTAATGCCATACGATTTTGTAGAGGGTATGTTACTGCTGAGAAAGGGGAATTTGACAATTGGAAAGTTGAAATCATCGCGTTTGTCATAGAGTCTATAGTTTGAAGTCGTCCATGTGTCAATATTGAGGAAAAGGTCAAAATATGCAGCAGACCGTCTAGTTTTGGTTGTATCCTTAATACCAAGTTCACTGTGATATGAGATGCAATCACTCACAGTAATAGGGGAGAAATATGAGTGACAGGAAATCATCAATATATCTGATAGTAAAATGAAAGAACTATTGAAGATTCCTTTTTTTTTGTCTTTGAGAAAGTTGTGTACGCATTCTTCTACATCTGATTGACACAGTTGGTCGAATCACAAAGCTTAACGTTATCGTTATCAATCATCCATGTAAATAAGGATAAGGTCAGATGAAACCTGACAGACGGACATGTACACTTCACAATCATTCGTTACACCAAGTATCGTCGACTTCTTTCTTATAGTTTCTATAAAAGGACTTCGACAACGAAAACTTAACTTTGACATATGACCCATGAAAATAAAGTCATGGTTAAATGAACCCTGCCAGACGGAATAAATACCTTACAATTATTTCATACACCAAATACAATAAACCCATTACATATACGTTTTAGTATGTTATTAATCAAATATGAGAATTTGAGTCAAATCGGTGAACATGAATTTGACAGCAAATGCCCCTTTAAGCATAAAAGACGACGATCGTTGAAAATACGGACAACACAATAGTTTAAAACTTTCTTTGATTGGACACTTTACCCACTGTGATCATGTAAAGCAAAATTATAGCCGGTTGAAATATCATTCGGCGGAAAAAATATTACAGATTATATTGTAATATTTTTTTCTGGAGGAAATCATTTCACTGTGAAATATTTTCCATTGCGATGAAACTTTTTCCGAAAAGATTTACAGAAAGTAGAAGGTGTGCAATTGTTGTTTTCAGCCAAAGTAGTCAGTTTTAAAGATTAAAATATCGAAAATAAAATAAAAAACTAAATCTTTGCAAATACTATGGACTAATAACGGAGAAATTAAATAAAAGCTAAATTAGTGAATAAAAAACCAAATAATTGTATTATAATGGGAAATAATATCCCAGATGCAAATTGAAAAATAATATCCTGAAATAATTTTTAATTAAAATATCATTCGTTTGAATGACAAATTTTCTATTTCATAATCACAATATACAGAGAAAAACAATTATCATGAAACATATGTGACAAAACTAGAAATAATTTCACAGATCTTAATTGTGAAATAATATCCTGACCAATAAGAAATAAGGTAAGTGAAATACAGGTACAAGTGAGTTGTTTTCAGATGTCAGTACAATTAAAAAAATAAAGATAGATATATAGTTACATTACTACAGTAATGGAGCAATCTGAGTACGATGATATTTTTAACTATTTAAATACACAAGAATATCGCATTGGAGCAAGTGAGAATTAAAAAAAATTAGAAACAGAGTGAAGGATTTTATGGTAAAAACATGGACAACTGTATTATATAAAAGACTCGTCTAAAAGAATGGTACTGAAACTGTAAGTCGAATCCTCCTCCAATGAAAGAGCACCTCATATAATGAGTAATCCTCCACCAATATAAAAGTTAATGTATCCCATGTTATATTTACATTTTATGAGTTGTCCTGAACCAGTAGTAAAAGTTAATTAATTCTAACATTAAAAGTGCCATCTATATACATCGAAATAAAACACTGCTCAGCTTTATATAATAAAATATTAAATACGTCTCCATTAATTATAGTTTATTAGTACATTTATATACACCAAAAGAAATTATAATGCTGCAATCTCAATGGTTTGGACTGGTAGGTTAACTATAATCATCTTCATAAATCAGTATAGTGTGGCAATATATCCACGCTCACTGTCTCACAAGTTGAAAGTGGGTTGGGTATTAAACGTCAAGTTTAACAGCCAATTAGTATAGTGTGGCATAATCCACGCTTACTATAATAAATCATTTAGTAAATTGTGTTAGGTACTCATTCTTGTCAGTAGAGTGTGGCGTAACCCACGCTTATTGATGTAATCATGTAGTGGTCGATACTGTAGACCCTCAGTATAGTGTGGTGTACCCCACGCTTACTATAATAAAACATTTAGCAAATTGTGTCAGGTACTTATTCTTGTCAGTAAAGTGTGGCGAAACCCACGCTTATTGATGGTATCATATAGTGGTCAATACTGTAGACCCTTAGTATAGTGTGGTGTAATCCACGCTTACTGTGGCTAGTAAGGATGACTTCATTACTGTTGATTAAGAATTCTCGACCTGCTGGAATGTAGTAGGAAGCATAGTCTCCTAGACTGACATTCTATGTCCATTAAGATAGATTTATCACACTTGGGTTCAGTCAGTGTGATTATACTTGGATCAATTATCATCTGTATCAAGTCTATTTCTCTAGTTTTCTGTTGATAATTATTACAAAGCTTTTGTTGTAGCAGTTGAATATTCTGCAAGATTTGATTTCTCTAATTCGATAGTGCGGGACATATTATTAAAAAGTGCTCCATAGTTTCGTCGGACGTTTGACACAATGGACACGTTGCCGATATTCCTTTATTTTTCTAATGCTTTATTCTGTCAGTCATGAGTATGTAGCTTCCTGTCGCTATTCTTAAATTTACAGGTATCCTCTGTGCTTCTTTCATGGAACTACTAGCAGACAGATTTACCAATATATGTGTTTTCCCGGTATAAATTGACGTTTTAAATATTTTAATGAAGGATACAACTGACAATGACTCTCAATAAAATGTTTCCAGTATTTGAGACTCCTTTGTTTACGATGGACTTCCACTGTAACTTTGAAATTTGACTGTCTAATAAATATAGCGCAGATGGTAGATTATACTTGGTTGGAATAAATTTAACATTAATAAACCAGCTAAGACTCTCGTCCGTTTTTATAAGAAGTTGTCTGTACGTAATTTAGTTAAATGCCGGCTGGTATGCATGGGAAAAATGGACTAGACATACAATCTTTAATGCATACATTTGATATCTATGTTTTCTCGGTACTTTTATATGGGCTAGAATTATTGACGCTTTCAGGAAAAAACCTAATCATTATTGACATATTCCACAAAAAATGTATCAAACAACTATTAACAATACCTACAAGTACAGCCACTCCCGCAATATATATTCTCTCTGGACAACTCCCAATAGAAGGCCAAATACATAAAAAAAAAGTCCTGTCATTATTTTGCAACATATGAAGGCAGCCACATGAAAGTTTAGAAAAACAAATTGCGTACAAACAACTTCTTATAAAAACGGACGAGAGTCTTAGCTGGTTTATTAATGTTAAATGTATTCCAACAAGTATAATCTACCATCTGCGCTATATTTATAAGACAGTCAAATTTCAAAGTTACAGTGGAAGTCCATCGTAAACAAAGGAGTCTCAAAATACTGGAAACATTTGCACGTCTTGCTTTTTGCTTATTTTCATATATTGGGTCAGGATTGTCAGGGTTTGATGTACGTAGGATCCCCATGTTTGTTGTTTGATTAAATGGATACTACTGAATTACCTATATGCCATGAGAATGAAGGTTCTTGCTTTTTTCTTCGATTTGGATATACTGATAAGATAACACTCTTGACTGGTTGCAGCTTATATCTTTCCCTGCAGCTATAACTATATGCTAAATTCATTAGTACCTGTAGTTCCTCGGGTTGTCGCTTATGAGTGCCACATCGTCTGTACATGTAGGAGCGGCACACAGAATGGACCCTATTCTTGCCCCTAGTTCCCATTGCTCAACAGCTTTCAAGAGATTATTTATGTATAGCTTGTACAGGTCAGCACTTAGTATACAATCTTGTTTTACACCGTTGAGTATTAAGAATGGTTCGGAGACTAGACCATTGAATTTGACTATACTGCTGGAGTCCATGTGAAGAATATGAATAAGTTTCCATAGAAGACCGTCTACACCCGCTAAGAATAGCTTTCTTAGGAGACTCTCATGCGTTACCACTTCAAATGCCGATTTAGCGTCTAGGTGTGCTATGTATATTGTTTTACCAGCATCTCTGTAATCTCTAATAAATTCTTCATTGAAGAAGGAACAGTTCATTGGTGCCGAATTCGCAGTAAAACTTCTTTGAAGTCTACTTTGTTCTGTTAATATTTTGGGTTGGACTTTAGCTGTTGCTACGGATTCAATTTATAGTTTCATCAATATTAGCATAACAGTGATCCCTCTATAATTGGTGGCATTCTTGTTACTTCCTTTATTCTAGAATACAGTGGTTAGGAGTTCTATTTTATGATTTCAGATATTATTCCTAAGTTAAACGACGATACTGTTATATTTGTTATTATGGCTTGCAATTTTTTTACCGACATATTTACTATTTTCAGATGATATACTATAAGTATCAGAAGATTTATTTTGTTTTAGTTTGTTGATGGCATCTTGTACGTCTTTTCTGTTACAGAAATCTTATCAGTGTGATTGTTGCATATATCAATCATATTGTCCAGATCTAATGCTAGTTGTTTGTAATATTCATCATCATAATCAGAATCATTTGCGGGTTGAGCTAATTTATTAAAATGTTGTCTTCGTCCTATTATGATTTCTTCATCAGATTTATATGTATTATCTTGTACATTAAGTTCAGATATACAGTTTTTGAGTTTTCCTTTTTTTTTTACCAAGTAACTTGCAAAATATTTGCTCACGTTTTGTTCTAAGTATTTAAAATTTCTTGTCTTTCATGTAGTACTTGCAGAGCTATCTCCTTTCTACATATTTTTCTGAGTTCATATTTAGCAGTTTTCATGTCACAGTATATCTGGTTATCTTGTGAATTTGGTCTTCCGATTGCTTTCCATTTTGCAAAAGCTTCCTTGCATCTTTTACTCGCTTGATTTGTTTTAAATGACCTTATTTTTGGTTTATGTTTCTTTCTTTTGTAAACTTTTGCTTTAGTCGCTGATTCTATTACTGCATTTTTCATAACATTATTTACCTGTGTCATAATTTTAGTTAGTTCATGACCTGTCTGTATCTCAGTAGAGATTTCTTCCAGTGACTGGCTTACAATTTTCTTATGTAAATTGACATCAACAGTACTCCATTTAGTTTTTCTATAAGTAGACAAAGTTTTTGTACTTTGGTTCCTATGTGTGAACTTGATGTTTAGTCTACACGATATAGAGTAATGATCAGAAACAAGAGAACTACACGAGTCAAGTTTGGGATAACTGGCATTGTTTTGAAAGAGCTCTTCATCTAGTAAGATGTAATCAATGGAAGATATTTCTTCATGCTTATTATTTATGGATGTTCGTCCTAAGTCTTTTGTACATAGGCTATAACCTTTCATTAGTGTTCTGACGGCCTCATAGCGTTTTGATGTACTTTTAGCAATTATGTTTTCAATTATATTACCACCCATAACAATATGATGTGAACGGTTGTATAAAGTTCATAAAGAGTGAAGTTGTTCTATGCAATCTAAAAATTCTATTAATTTCTCTACTCTATTATCCTTGCATGGCATATCGATACTAATTATAAGAATGTCTTTACCACATGTGTTTGTTAGTTCAATACATTGAATTCTGTTATTTGTACATTCTACTTCAGTAATTATGTCATTAATACTATTTTTTCCATAATATGCAAACTCCACCATATCATCTCGGTAAGTGGGTAGATGGCAGTGGATGATCAGAATCAATTGTTTTTCCAGCACCGTTAAAATCAATATGGACATCATTTAAGAATGGCATTTGACAGTCAAATAACCAATACTCCTGCAGCAACACGATATCATGATTAATAAGAATTTCGCAAAATAATGGATCACATGTTTTAATATTTGTACAGTTAAAAGATAAAATGTTTACGCGTAATACTTTAAAAACGCTGTTTACATTATCATTTTCTTTTGGCATTACATTCTGTTGTTTATAAGTCCTTTCTTGTGAAAAAAAGTTTGGTGCTTGTAGTTGGATAACACTGGTGTAGGCATTTCGGTGGGTCTGTATATATTAAGTGGATAGACATGAACATGCCTCACTTTGTCTTGTGAATTTGAAGGAGCTGACGTAGATACATTTGGGTTGTTCAGATCACGAGAACACTGATATTGTAAATGTTATATTACCACAATTCCTCTGGGGCCCGGTGAATAATATTGCGATTATGCTGGTTGCGAGACATGGTGATGATACTTAGGCGGCATTCATTACCAGCGGAATAGTCCTAGAATTACTTAAAGTGTCTCTGTGCTCTATGTTTGTACTAGTATATATTTGTCTCTTTGTATAAGTCTCATCATTACTACTTTTCGGTGTTGTATTATTAGTAATTGTTGACTGTACTGGCATTTGTTCTCAATCAAGTTGGTCTATTTGAGCGTCCACTTTCTGTAAATTAACTTCTTTCACGCATGGCTATCAATAGATTATCTGTTTCTGTTACACACTTATGGTTGCAGCAGTTTCTTGCTTGTGAGTTGGTATCTACTTTATTGGATTCAGAGCCTGTATCTTCAAGGACAACTATTTTTCTGTTAAGAATTCTTATTGTGTTTTCCATTTCTGTTATTTTAGTTTCTTGCATAAGAATTGAGGATTGAAAGCGTATATTTTCAGCGTTGATTTCTGAATTTCTCATTTCTCTTAATCGGATTTCATCTTCTTTCTTTTTTAATTTTATCTTTAGCTGCCTTAAGTCTTTAAATTTTAATCGTGCATCGTCAGTAACTTTGCTCTGATTTATACAAGTGTTATATTTATCTTTTTAATACTGGTTATAACAGTGTGTATTGGCTGGTCATTATCACGTATGCGACTTTGACACGCCTACATAGCTGATGAATATTCATGACTTTATAGATAAGGACAGCACGTGTAGCCAAACAGAGTGGAGTTGTAGATTTGTAGCATAACTGTACATATGTAGTTTTGAGAATACAAAATAGTTACAAAGATATAGTTTTTAATATTAATAATCCAAGCAAGTAAAACAGGGATCTATCACAAAAATCATCTGTTTTGTTATTTGTTACTGTTCTTCGTTCCGCGATTGTACTGTTTGGGTCTTGTTCAATGTAATATGTAAACGTTTGCTGTTTATGCGGTGTTTTCATGATTGTGTTGTTATCAGGTTTATTTTCTGCTTCGTAGTTAGAGTTTATTTTTAACCTGCTCATCTATTACTTCTAACCCATAGCACACTTGACATTTTTGCATCGGGCAGTGTTTAACTATGCATGTCAAGTGTACTATATTATTACAGCTATCACAAACAGTTTCATCTGAATATTGAATCTCACTGTCACAGTTGGAGCATATTTGTTTAATTCTTTCTTCATTCAGAAGAATTTCTTCATTGGTCACCAATTGCGTATTAGGCGGACTTAAAAACGCTTTTTGTGTTGTATTAATAGACACGATGTTACATTTACTGCTTTGAATAGATGGACTCAATAAGCTAACAATCTAAATAGAAGTGTCAGTAGTCTTTTTTAAGAGGGGAATGTGTATGAGCTATTGTTATTGTTTTCGATATTGCTAATATCAGGCTGCGCAAGAACTTCAAATCTGTAGTGAACCCACACACAGCTGACAGTTGTTACAATTAATGGCTCTAGTGACTAAATTTCTATTGCACTATCTACATATGGCTGTCATGTTGTTATTTGTAGATCTGTTATCTACCACGTATTGCAGTTGTTCTTCTAGTAATTTATTTATCGTACTTGTATTCATTAATTGGTTGTTCACATAGGTATTGTAAATCATATGGTGAATTGTGGGTCATTCATTTACAATAAAGTAGGTTAATCCCCGCCATATTCTATATGTGCCTGTCCCAAGTCAGGAGCCTGTATTTGAGTGGTTGTTGTTTGCTTCGTAGTTAGAGTTTATTTTTAACCTGCTCATCTATTACTTCTAACCCATAGCACACTTGACATTTTTGCATCGGGCAGTGTTTAACTATGCATGTCAAGTGTACTGTATTATTACAGCTATCACAAACAGTTTCATCTGAATATTGAATCTCACTGTCACAGTTGGAGCATATTTGTTTAATTCTTTCTTCATTCAGAAGAATTTCTTCATTGGTCACCAATTGCGTATTAGGCGGACTTATAAACGCTTTTTGTGTTATATTAATAGACACGATGTTACATTTACTGCTTTGAATAGATGGACTCAATAAGCTAACAATCTAAATAGAAGTGTCAGTAGTCTTTTTTAAGAGGAGCATGTGTATGAGCTATTGTTATTGTTTTCGATATTGCTAATATCAGGCTGCGCAAGAACTTCAAATCTGTAGTGAACCCACACCTGACAGTTGTTACAATTGATGGCTCTAGTGACTACATTTCTATTGCACTATCTACATATGGCTGTCATGTTGTTATTTGTAGATCTGTTATCTACCACGTATTGCAGTTGTTCTTCTAGTAATTTATTTATCGTACTTGTATTCATTAATTGGTTGTTCACATAGGTATTGTAAATCATATGGTGAATTGTGGGTCATTCATTTACAATAAAGTAGGTTAATCCCCGCCATATTCTATATGTGCCTGTCCCAAGTCAGGAGCCTGTATTTGAGTGGTTGTTGTTTATTGCTGTTGATCATATGCGTTGTTTGTTTATTGTTTTTTACAGTTCTTATATTGTTCTGTTGCACCACTGTCCTTGGATAAGGGGGAGGGTTGGGCGCCCGCTAACATGTTTAATCCGCCACTTTGCCTGTCCAAAGTTAGGAGCCTATAATTCAGTGGTTATGGTTTGTTTCTGTGTATCATATTTGTTTTTCGTTCATTATTTTGTACATAAATTAGGCCGTTAGTTTTCTCGTTTGAATTGTTTTACATTTGTCATTTCGGGGCCTTTTATAGCTGACTATGCGGTATTGGTTTAGCTCATTGTTAAAGGCCGTACGGTGACCTATAGTTGTTAATTTCTGTGTCATTTGGTCTTTTGTGGAGAGTTGTCTCGCTGGCAATTATACCACATCTTCTTATCTTTATATATACAGATTTTTTATTCATTAATAAAGAAGCTTTTGTTGTGTAAGAATTTATGGAATAGGATTTGCCGTTCTTCAGCTGAACTTTAAATGTTTTGGACATGCAAATGCACCTCTTCTATCATGTTCAGATTGGAATGTGATTTTTCCTGCAGAAAGTGGATTATTTTGATGATAACTTGATAAAGCAGCAACAAATAATTCAAATGTTGCTAAAACGAGTGTGACGGTGATACCACCACCAGTCTTTTTGTAACATATATGGGTCCTTTTTGCCGATTCAACATAAAAATCAAGCTTGTTTTGCCGTACTTTATCAATATTTAGTGAATATGTTTTAGTTTTAATTTGATTTTGTATTTCACCAACACGATTGTTATCTTGAGTAGAGTCTGGATCCACCATTATTTTTTCAAAGTATTTTGTTACTAAGGTCATTTTGTCGTGAGGATGTATATATCTACATATACAGTATGCCTTCTTGTTTTTGGAAAGACTCTTTCAGATCAAAATTTAAAATCTAAGTGAGTTTAGCGTGGCGTTAGCCACGCTTACTGTAATTGAGGTATGAGTTTTGGCGTGTTGCAGTTTAGTGCAGTGAAACCTATGCTTACTGCATTAATGAAGCTTAAGGTGATGTGCTCCAGATGTAATCCATAATATTTACAAGACAATATATATTGAACATTCGCCAGATAGTACTTAAAAACTATGTAGATATGAATATGCAGTATGCCCTATTACTTTGGAGAGTCTCCTTTTCCAGCTTAAAATTAAAAATCTAAAATCTAAGTGAGTTTAGTGTGGCGTTACCTACGCTTACTGTATTAAGGGTATCAGCTTTAATGATTACAGTTTAGTGTATTGAAACCTACGCTTACTGTATTAATGATGTATCAGGTGATTTGTTTCACATGATATCTATATATTTACAAGATAATATCAATAGAGCAATCGCTAGATAGTAATTAACAAACTATGTACATATACATATATATAAGCTTTTATATCATTTCAAAAATTGTTACAGATGTTAAGTTGATTTTTGGTCCAGTATAGTTTGGAGTAAACCCACGCTTACGGTAGTTAAAACAGCATCATCAGTGGTAGTTGTACATTATATATTTTGCAGTGTAGTGTGGTGAAACCCATGCTTACTGTATGGTAATGTACTTAAGAGCTTCAGTTGGAAGTATCCCAGCAGTCTTTGATAATTTGCTGTTCGATCTTTTTTAAGCAGAGACTTGAAAGCAGTCGTCGTGGGTGAATACCATCAAAGTAAAGTTCAAACATATGCAGTACCCGTCTTGTCACTTGATAGCTATTACGGTATTACCTTTTCTTTATTTTTCAATGAGAGTTAATTAATTATGAGCTATGTTTAGGAGAGGAAGAGTTGTTATTGGTGTTAAGCTCCATAATTTTGCGGTTAACTTTAACTATTTGTTTTTCTAAATCTTTGTCTTCCTGATAAAATCTTTGTAAGTCGTCTTTTCCTTTTCCCGTTGCCCCGTTCCAGGATACAATTGAGTATAATGGGATTTCCAAAATGGTTACTTTGCACCCTTGGTGAGCATTAATACATTGAATGATTAATTCTGCTTCTGTAATGATTTCATCTATGATACAGTCGTCGTGTGTCCTCAGGGAAATGTATCTGCCGTTCTTAATAGTGACTGGCCCATATATTTATACCCATATATTACCTTCCTCTTCTATAAGGGAGTCTATAGAGATCTCCAGCCACTCACGGCACTGTTTTATTTTGTCACCCTTGCTACAATACCAAGTTATATTATGTTCTGTTGTTGTGGATACTTTGGATTCTAAATTGTACCCTTTGCTATCTGTTAATATTATAGGTTTCAATTTTTGTGACCCAGAACGGGCAAGCCTGCTCCTTTGCAGGAATTTGATCAGCTTTCTTTGAATTAAAATGTATGATGGATTGATCTATATATTGTTTCTGTTTATAGTATGGTGAAATCAAAGTTTGTTTTGAATATATTTTCTGTCTTATTAATTTTTAATTAAAGTCATCAAAGTTTTGTTTTGAATATTCGCGGACCGGAAGTGCACAGGCCCGAGAAAGTCAAATTCAGTTGTGTGAAAATCTTTCTTAAATGTTTCTAAATTGGAAAAAAATGGGTAAATGTTGGTCTGTTTTGTAATTGTTCATCAAATATACTGTATTGTTCTTTTTATATGTTAAATTGCACACTATACAACATTGAAATCATGAAATTCCCAGCACCAAAAGATACGTCTACCATCACCAATAGCCTAAAGGAAGATCAGTCTGCATAGGGAGACAATTTAAACAACTGGATAGTATTCACCTGTGAAATATTTTCTGTCTTATTGATTTTTAATTAAAGTCATCATTTTATATTTAAAATGAGAAATAAGGAAACAATTTCACTATGAAATTTATTCCGGAATACTAGTATGATAAAATGAAAATTTCTCATAATTACCTCCCTTTGGTGATAAATTATAATAAATATGTTCTACCTTGGTGACACATTTATCATTATAGTCAGGTGTATATAGATTGTGAGTACCTTATATAGTAGACCAGCATCGTAGAAAACGGATAAAGAGGAGCTGACCAAGCACCTCCGTTCAGCTGGAATGACTGAGACGTGAAAGAACTTTAGTCTGTATCAAGTCAGGAAAATGGCCATTGTTATATTATAGTTCGTTTCTGTGTGTGTTACATTTTAATGTTGTGTTTTTGTTGTGTCGTTGTTCTCCTGTTATATTTGATGCGTTTCCCTCAGTTTTAGTTTGTAACCCGGATGTGTTTTTATCTCTATCGATTTATGAGTTTCGAACAGCGGTATACTACTGTTGCCTTTATAGTTTGCTGATGGTTGGCTCAACGACGTACTACTTTCGATGACAGAAACCAATTCAATGCTGTAAAGTCTACATTTAGCTTGGTGTAAACGCCCGCGTCAGCATACACTCCAAAACCCATTATGGATGAGGGAGTTTTGTTATGCCAACTGGCGTCCGAAGACCTGTATTCGTGGTGTTGGATAATGGACCGCCTTTATACTGACTCATCGACCAAAACTTCATCATCGTCGTTAGCTGGTTGCACAGCTGACCTACCTGGCCCTGAGAACAGCCGTTGTGGAGAAGAACTTCAAAACCAAAATAGTCAACAAAACAAATCAGCATACGCAAAACAAAAATGGCGGTCGTCCTTTCCAACTTTACGACAACAACAAAATATTCAATGCTCACCAAACGCCGATGGGCACCGATCCTATCGTGCGAGGGCTTACCAGCCAGTTAAGGTCGTTAAAAAACCACCAGTTAGTTATATAGTAGACAATAGGATTGTATTTCACAAGGTTCTGTGAAATATGGACCGGAAAGGATTTACTGGTAAGTAATTTCCATATAAGATGGAAAGAATTTTACTCCTCCGGAAAAAATCTACCTGTGAAATACCATGTCTGGAAACTATTTACTGTGACAAATTGTCCGCCGCAAATAATATCACAGAGAAAGAAGTAAACCGTTACAAATAAGTTATCACAACTCACTGACATATACATAAACACAACATTTACCTTTCATCTGGTTAGATGAATACAATACATAATGCCATACTGATACACATGGTGTGAGTGTAATATTTAGGACAAGTTCATTCAATCTTCAAACGGGAAAATAACTAATGATGCAAAAGGTTGGTACAATGGAAAGATCGCAATGGACTATTGGAGGACGTCTAAGACATCATGCATCCATAAGGTCAGACAAACCTGCGTTTATCATACGTTCTGCAAAGGGCACAAGAGATGTTATGTCATGTCAGGAGATTTATGAACAGAGCGTTTTATTTGCCGCAGGTCTTTTCCAGAAAGGCTTACGTAAAGGTGACACAGTTGGAATATCCTTTTTTAACAGCAGAGAGTGGCTTATTGCAACTTTTGGATGTCAAGTTATGGGTGCTATTCCTTTTCACTTCAAATTTCAATCCGAGAACGGAAAGGAAGTTTTACCCATTCTTCATATTCTTGGAAATTGTACAGCAATCATTCTGGGTTCTAACGATGAGAAGATCAATAATAAGTTTATTGAAGGGCTGATAAACTCAATAAATGGCAAGGAGAAAACAGGCCTGTCTGATCTGAAATGTGTTATTTGCGAGGGATTAGAGAATGAACTTGTCCAATGCATTAATTTTACAAGTGTTATGAAGTTGGGTTCGGAATTTGACTCATGTCTTCCCGAAACTAATCCGGACGAGGTTATTATATATTTCACAACGTCTGGATCATCTGGTTTACCAAAACTTGTACCGAAGACTCACATTCAGCTTCTTGATCATGGAGAAGGAGCTGTTTTTGCATGTGAAATGTCTGCAGATGATGTGTTCTTCAGTGACAGACTCTTTGACTGGATAGGTGGCTATCCCGTTGTATTTCTAGTTAGTGGGTCTACCCATGTCACCTTAGCAGACCTATTTACGATTGGAAGTTTTTCGGATATATATGATTTTATGTGGCTAGTTATGGAGAGTGAAAAATGTACAGTTTCAAGAATGTTGCCATCGTTCATCTTTGCACTGTTAAAACGAGAGAACCCTACATATCGATTAAGAGTTATCGATACCAGTGGTCTTCCTGTTCCGGCGAACTGTGCTGAAGTACTAGGTAGATTTTGTGATGAGTTCGTTTCCCATTACGGTTCGTCAGAGATGAATTTCGTATCCTTTAAGCGCGTAAAAAGTCAATCAGAATTTTCAGATTACTGTGTAGGCAAGCCTTTACCTTGGATTGAAATGAAAGTCGTAAATCAATATGGAGAAACTGCACAGAAAAACGAAGATGGAGAACTATTTGTTCGCAATAAGAAGAGTTTTAGCGGCTACTTTGGAAATCTACAGGAAACAGAAAAATCTATTGATGCAGACGGGTGGTATAGAACTGATGATGTAGCTTTTATTAATGATAACGGCGAATATGTTGTACACGGTAGATGTTCCGACATTATTCTATGTTATGGGGCGCATATAAAGCCGGCGAATATAGAAGCTGTTATGATGAAACATCCGGGTATTGCCGAAGTGTGTGTTGTTCGAATAAGTGACCCGGAATCATTTCAAAAACCGTGTGTATGTGTTGTTCCAAAAGAAGGCATTACGCTGACAGTAGATGAGCTAGAAGCATTTGCACTGAAAGATGTAACTAACCTGGTGACAGTGGTAATAAAGACACAAATGTATGTTATTTTTGAGAAATTTCCAAAAACTGTTTCTGGTAAACCAAAGCGAAAGGAAATCCTTGCAACAGCTGTGCAAAGATTAAAAATTTAGTTCAATTATTTAATACCAAAACCATTCTGTAAAGAAAATGACAATATACAAGTAGTTTTCATACGAACTGTATGCCAACAGAGTAATTGTAATCAGATCTTAATCAGAAGAAAAAATGAAACTGGGTGCTTAATACAAAGAATTTTAAATAAACCGAAAGAAATTGTATGTGAATGTGATATTATTCTGTCTATTTCTTGACAAAATTGTCTCGCTCCATTAGAAGGTTACTAATAGTTATCAGGATTATAATTTAATACGCCAGACGGGCGTTTCGTCTTCCTAAGACTCATCAGTGAGGCTCAGATCTAAATAGTTATTGAGAACTGAATTTTAAAGCAAGAGGCAGATTTTGGAGTAGATCTTTAGAATTTTTAAGAATCCAAATCTGATTGACACCACTGGTTGAATAAACCAGATGACATCACAATCCTGAATGACAACGACGAGTTTGTTGTACACGGCAGATATTCCGACATCAGTTGTTGTTACTGTGCTTATATATCTTCCATCATTGAATAAGTAATGCAGCATCACCCAACTATTGCGGATGTATGTTTTGTTCCAGTCAATAAACCTGTTTCGTTTCAGTTCCCTTACGTACGTGTATGTGTGGTATTAAATGATGAATTTAAGTGTTTCGGTACAGATGAACGAAAATCATTTGCTTTAAAGGGTAATCCACCGATGAAAAAAAAAAGATTAAGAAGACACATCGAGGAAACAAACAAACTAAAACAGTAATTCGCATGAACTCCAAAGGTGCCAGACTCGGTGCGTCGATAGGGTAAGCTTCTCATGCAATGCACCCGCCATACAAATTCACACTCAATCAAAATGACACAGTCGGGAATAGAAGAAAATTGGTAAAATTACAGATAAGACGACTATTCTAAAATCTGAAGATCTAAGACTGCGAAAACATGTAGCATGCTGAGACATAGACATGTCGTACCGGTAAACTATTCCGTGATGGTGATCGTACAGCTTATATTGTGTCTTCCTCATAACTCTTTTGGAGCAGTTTTTATGTACTGAGCACACCCGTGCCAATGAAGTCCGTTCAATGTGAACGTACACGAGCTTAACGTATCAGTGGAGATGTTTTAATGCCATACGATTTTGTAGAGGGTATGTTACTGCTGAGAAAGGGCAATTTGGAAAGTTGAAATCATCGCGTTTGTCATAGAGTCTATAGTTTGAAGTCTTCCATCTGTGTCAATATTGAGGAAAAGGTCAAAATATGCAGCAGACCGTCTAGTTTCGGTTGTATCCTTAATATCAAGTGCACTGTGATATGAGATGCAAGCACTCACAGTGATAGGGGAGAAATATGAGTGACAGGAAATCATCAATATATCTGATAGTAAAATGAAAGAATTACTATTGAAGATTCCTTTATTTTTTTGTCTTTGAGAAAGTTGTGTATGTATTCTTCTACAACTGATTGACACAGTTGGTCGAATCACAAAGCTTAACATTATCGTTATCAATCATCCATGTAAATGACAGACGGACATGTACACTTTACAACTATTCGTTATCCCAAGTAACGTCGACTTCTTTCTTATAGTTTCTAACAAAGGACTTCGACAACGAAAACCTAACTTTGACAAATGACCCAGGAAAATAAAGTCATGGTTAAATGAACCCTGCCAGACGGACATAAGTACCTAACAATCATTGCATACACCAAACACAATAAACCCATTACTTATAAAACATAAAACAGAAACTGACTAACACGAAAACTTAACGTTGACTAATGAACCATAAAACTGAGGTCAAGGTAAGATGAACTCTGCGAGACGGGTATGCACATCTTATAGCCATGTGCACAATACACAATTCCAAACACAAGCTATATTTGACGTTTTGATTATAGTTTCCTAGAAACAACTTTAACATAAAAATGAGGTCAAGGTCAGATGAACTCTGTCGTCTTTACACATTGAGACAAAGGACAATGAACATATGACAGTCGAAAACTTTAGAAGAATAAGGCATCTATATCAAATATAAGAATCCAAGTCTTCTTAGTATGAAAAGAAAAGCTTTATTAAAATAGTTAACGTCGATGTCATCAGATTGGCACCCTGTATCTGCTATGATATTTCCTGACAAAAAAAAATCATAAAGGGATTTCAACGAAAATTGAAATATAGGTATAATTATACGCTATTCGTAATAAACTGATTGTAGATACTGCAGTACCAGGATTAAAATTTTGTACGCCAGACGCGCGTTTCGTCTACAAAAGACTCATCAGTGACGTTAAAAAAGCGAATTCTTATGCAATTATTTTGTATCAATGGTTCTGATTGGATGACAATAAGCGTAAAATCCTCTATCTCCCTGTCTGTAACTAAGGAAGCCGATATTTTGAATACCGGATTGTATTGACATGTGATTTCTTCAATAATAAGCCAAAAAACTCACATTTTGCACCTAGAAATCTTCTTTTTATCAAGTTTTATTACATTCTGAAGCGGACAAGAAGCCAGAAAACGTCCGGTGTTCACGTTTGATGCCGGAATCATGCCTATGACGTCACCTAGTTTAGGCGCCAAAGAAGATGACATCATTTCGCCAGGTAAACTAAATTTGCGACAGTAAAACTACCGATGGACGTCTGCAAAGCTTCAAATACAATACAGTTATCACTAAAATAAAGTACGAAGTTGGAAAGCATTGAGAACCCTTAAGTCCTAAAGTTTTGTTTTTTTTTTTCAAATACAGCTTATATGTTGAGGTGATCATTCTATTCCTGGGGTAGAAAATCCTTAGTATTTCGAAAATTTTAAAGTTTATAAACATTTGATTGATTTATGATTATGACCATATCAGAATTGAATCCCAGGGTCAAATGTGCAGTAAAAACTTATTTATGTTAAAAAAACAATCACAAATTTTGAGAAACATCTTTTTGTTTTAGGATTTCAACGAAAGTTGATATATAAGTATATATATATAATTTATTATTAATGATAATTAACAATAAACTGTTGACACAGAGATATAACTCGCCTGTCGGAATAAAATTCAGAAAAAAACAATTTGATGGACAGCAGCATGATTTATTAAGTCAGCCGCTGGACCATTATCTAGTAGGTATGGCCTGAAAATAATATCGTCAAACTGATATGTACTGATAGTAATGCAACTTTATACAAAATATCATTGATCTATCACAAGTAGTTCTTATCAAACTGATTTAAGCAGAAAACTTAACATTGAAAATGATTAATTAATTCAAAGTCACTGGAACATGTCCTAGGGGGCATAGCCTCGAAATAGTAGTCACACTGATATGTACTGATAGTAATGCAACTTTATCTTAACTATCAATGATCTATCACAAATAGTTCCTATCAAACTAACCTAAGCAGAAATTTCTATCAATTCAAAGTTTACTATCCACAGTGGTCGCTGATATATTATATATAGAGAACTTCTCTCTATATAATCTGGGACATAATAGTCCCAGATACTAGTAATATATCAGTGACCACTGTGGATAGTAAACTTGGAATTGATAGTAAATAGAAAATACAAGTTATTTGTAGTATATTAATGTTCGTATAATACAAAAAAAAAACACGAAAATAATTGAAATTAATAGAAAACAAAAAAAAATACGGATTTTGAAAAAAAAATGGGGGGGGGGGGGGGGGGGGCTAAAAAAAATTGTCCTATCCCCAAGTACCTATGGAACAGACATCCCTATTTAGTATGGGTCTTTTGTAGAATCGGAGAAGTCCTTTGATCTAGTCAATCTTCAATGTATATGTAGAAAGTGTGCAAGACTCCCTTAATAAGGCATCTGGGCCCTCGGTTATAAAACTTAACTCAGTACTCGGAGTACAAAATTTGTGCTCGAAACACCAAATCCAGTATTTTGATTGGTTGATTTCTGAGTCTGAGTACAATTATCGTGCTCGAAAGTTTTATGACCGCAAGGCCAGATTTCACATCCCAAATATTCTGACCGACTGTGTTTGGGTATAG
This sequence comes from Mytilus californianus, assembly GCF_021869535.1. Lineage (NCBI taxonomy): Eukaryota > Metazoa > Mollusca > Bivalvia > Mytilida > Mytilidae > Mytilus > Mytilus californianus. The sequence goes on from NW_026262681.1 coordinate 1,059,890, forward strand.
AATGAGTTCATCTGACAGACTAAAACGCGTGCGTCTGGCGTAAAAATTTTAAGACATGTATCTATGATGAGTTAATTTACAACCACTGGGTCGATGCCACTGCTGGTGGAGGTTTTCTCTCTGACTGTATCACCAGCCCAGTAGTAAACACTTTTATGTTGACATAAATTATCAGTTCATTTTTTTCAAAATTCTAAGGATGTTCTACCCTAGGAAGATTATCTTTGCTGTATTTGACATAACCTTTCGGAATTTTTGGTACTCAACGCTCGTTGTCTTCGTACTATACATATTTGGGTTTTTTCACTTTTTTTATTCAAGCGTCACTGATAAGGTTTTTTTGTTTGTTTTGCTAAATAAACAAGAATTAATTATTGCATGTTCAAACTATTATTTAATATTAATTTAATAAAAAGTAAAAAATATTATTTTTTTTCTAAATCATTAGACTAATGCACTTTTGATTAAACACGTCATTAAATAATACAATACTTTTGATTTATCAAATATATTCTACAATGTTACGTTAATTTAAAAAACAGATGTCAATGCTGTATTTCATTACATTTTCTCTAAAGTTTTTGAATACATTAAGAAATAATGCATGCAATTTAAAAAAAAGTATAAACTCATTTACACTCTACTCTCTACACGCACTTGTTGATGGAGAGATGTTGCCACTAGTCTTTGCAATTTTACAATGGAAGTCAGAGGACATTAACACAACATTCCCTATACACTACTGAAGACTGCTTACACCCAACGTCAGATTCACCTGAACCCAACAACTTTCTTTATTGATAACGAAGCTGCTGTCCAGAATTCTGCCAGATCAGCCCTTCCAAGAATCACTATAAAGTGCAGTCAACAGGACTCGTCACCAACTATAAAGAGGAACCAGACTTCCATCAACTTATACGCAGGGAAGCAGTTCTTTCACTGGTACCACATGCAGAAATAAAAGACGTCTGGTTCCATCCACTTAAAACCTGGAAATTTCGGACTCAACAGCAAATAACACTCCGTTTACAGACTATGTCACAACATGCTGGGTTGAAGGCAACAGGTAGCTATGGAACTATTACCAAACCGAAGGACCAATGACGACAAACCACCTCAAACAAATTTATACACGCTACTGAACTACATTAGAAAAGAGCAGGCAGCAAACGAAGTGACCATCATTCAGTGCCAAGCCGGGGGTACGACCAATAAAGAGAAGAAAATACACACAAATCAATCAACGCCTACAAGAACTCAAAGATCGTCTTCAGAATAGTGAAGTTAGTGTGTTTCAGTATGCTAACATTGACTCTTATTTGTTACACTTGGACTAAATGTGTTGCAATTATATGATGTGTTGTGATGTTTATGATATTTATTATGCATAGTTTATTGTTGTACTTATGTATTATGTGCGCTTTATTGTTGTACCTTCTGCATTGTATGTGCTTTTAAGTATCTGCTCTTCATGTCGTGTGTGTGCTTTTTAAAATAAATTTAGCTTTTCATTATGTGTGCTATTTATATTAAGCTGTTTATTATGTGTACTCAATTGTAACTCTTTAGTACATATTTATATGAATTGAGTAGTGCTTGATATGTGTTATTTTATAACTTCATATTATATTGATTTCTATGTTTGATGATACTTCAATTTTACATACTATGTGCAAAATAAAATATGTACATATTACTATTTGTTCATGTTTATTTCATATTTTATAAGTTACATTGATTAGTAACCAGTAATTAACTGCTACACACTATAAAAACAAATTAATCACATTTAAACCTCCCAATTTTACCACTAACATATTCCCGATTGTCCCACCAAATTTCCTTACTTGTTTACCTGTAATTTCAAAAAGTGGGACAATCGAGAAGACACCGACATAAGATGTCAAGGCGGCCATATTTCTATACCCCAGCCAATCCTTTGGTGCCATTTTAAGCGGGATAAACATAAGTTATTAGATAATATTATTCATGAACAATTACATTTTTGTAGTCGTATGAAAAAGTAATAATTGACAAAGATGATTTTTTTTAGACATTTACCTAATGTTCAACTATTCATAGTTAACTTGGAATCAAGGTTAACAACTTTAACTTTTTAGTGCTGTTTTTCTTTTCTTGTTAGTTTGTTTGGTTTTAAGGGTGTGGGGATTTGATGGCCATAAGCAAAAAGTTCTTGTCCTTGAAAACTCCAGATAATAGTCACTTGCAGCTAAACTGAACCGGATAGAGACAACATAAAAAAAAACTCCCCACACCAATGTGGCACATGCATTACCTTCATCACTTTCATGAAAAAAGCATAAAAGGGGGATGAAGGGGAGATTGGTGGGATCTCTGAATTTTATGATGGGTAAGTATTTATTTTACAAAACCAAATACTAAAAAATAAAATTTTATTACAATACGTTACCATCATAAAAAGTCCAGTGGAAATTTTATCAAGTAATAATGGTATTTCCAAAATAAGAGGCACACTTGGTTCCCATAGAAATGCTAACGGAATGTTGAAAAAAAAGTGTTCACCAAACTTCTCTTTCATTCAGTCTTCAAGCTAGTAATTAGGAAAATATGCATCAATTGTAAAGAAGTCCAATATTTGGAACCATCTTCACTCTATTTTAGAATACACGTGTATATCAAATCTCTATATCCTGCTCTATTATATCTTAGGAAAAAATTTGGTGAGCCTTAACCTCATTGCCTAAATGGAAGCAATGCCACTGAATATGGAAGTTTTACTACAAGTATCACATTCACTAACCATTACCAATGTTCCATGAAAATGCGGTCAAGGTTAGACGAATCTTGCCAGACAGACATGAATATCTTACAATCATTCCATACACCAAATATAGTGGTTCAATTGCTTATAGTTCTGTAGAAACAGAAAAACCATAAAAAAAAACAATAAACATTGTCATGAACATGAGGTCAAGGTCATATGAAACCTGCCGGTTGGACATGTACACCTTACAATCATTCCAATTCTTATAGTATCTGAGAAATAGGTTAAACCACAAAAAATGAACATTGTCCAATGAACTAAAAAAATGAGGTCAAGGTCAGATGAAAACTGCCAGTCGACATGTACACCTTACAATCATTCCATGCACCAAATATAGTTGACCAACTGATTACAGCATCTGAGATACAGATTTGACCACGAAAACTTAACCATGAAATGGGGTTGATGTCAGGTGGACCCTGTCCGACAGACATGTAGACCTTGCAATGCAAGGAACTCATATACCAAATACAGTTGTCCTATTACACATCCTCATAAGTGAGGAATTCACAGGACAAAAAACTAGCAGGCACTGAACCATGAAAATGAGGTCATGGACAACGGACATATGACAGACAAGATACTTAGTCACATATGGTATCTGCATACAAGGTATGAAACATCAAGTTCTACCTTCTGAAATATAAAGCTTAATACAATTTACACCCTTGCCGTTGATGGATTGTTATGCAAAAAGATTCCTGTAGAAATTATCACCTTTTACTACAGTTGGAAACATTAAGGACATGTTAACTTGTTCAATTTTAATAAGTTCCAATTTTTTCCATAGTTTCACACAAAATGAAACAAGAATGCAAAGGTTGTCATAAGCCCCACTGATAATTGAATATCTGCAAGTTGATACTGTATTTCAGGGCTTGTGTATCCTATTATTATTTCCTTGATACAGGATTGCTGCACACAGAAAGGCTATTGGACTTGAGGTTTGTATTGGTAAAAGTGATTTCATCTTTTTGAAATATTTTACAGACATACATGTACTCATGATTTGGTTGACCATTTGATATATCTGTGTCACAAGTGACCATGCATATGTTTCACTTTTTACAGCCACAATCAGGTTCCCCCACCCCCTTTTACCTATATAACCACCAATTGCAACTTATCAGCAAACTTTCACTTAAAATTTATACTCTTTAAGACAAATGCGGCTAGAGGAGAAGGAACTGCTTACCTTTCCAGAGCACCTGAGTTTAACCAACTTTTTTTAAGAAGAATCAGTGTTACTTCTGCATTAAGTTTTCTGTTTTGTATTTGTGTTGTTTTATCTTTAATGATTGTATTGTTTCTATTGGTAAAAGTTTGTCTTTCTTTTGTCTGGAATAACTGTGAGGGATATAGAGGTATGGATGATAGATAAATTTGGTAATGTCTTCAGGTTTGACCAATTAGTTTTTGTGTGATTTTACATATTTGACATGTTTCCTCAACAGTTGGTATTACAACCAGTAACCCAAGTGAAGCATGAACTGTCATTCAGTAAATTAGAGTTCATCTATGGTTATTTGGGTGTATTTATATTCAGGAAAATATACCTATCGTGAAATTCAAGAAAACAAATACAACATGAAAATACAAAGACCCATCGAAACAACATCTGATTCAAAAATTTAATAACACTTTTAGATATTTAGATGATATATTGGCTCTCAATAATGACGACTTCAGTGTGTACACTAAAGAGATTTAATCTGCCGAACTGACTTTAAATAAAGCTAATACTAACAATGAACACTGCCCCTTCCTGGGTCTTGATATCTATATTTTTAACGGGAAGCTTAACCAAAATTTATGATAAAAGAGATGATTTTTCATTTCCTATTGTTAATTATCCATTTTTAGATGGTGACGTTCCCTCGGACTAAGACTTCTTTTAAACTGAGTTTTACTGTGCGTATTGCTATGTGTTTCTTTATTCTACATTGGCTAGAGGTATAGGGGGAGGATTGAGATCTCACAAAACATGTTTAACCCGCCGCATTTTTGTGCCTGTCCCAAGTCAGGAGCCTCTGGCCTTTGTTAGTCTTGTATGTTTTTTTAATTTTAGTTCCTTTATATATTTTGGAGTTCAGTGTGACGTCCATTTTCACTGAACCAGTATACAATTTTATTTAGGGGCCAGCTGAGGACCACCTCCGGGTGCTAGATTTTCTCGCTGTGTTGAAGACCCATTGGTGGCCTTCGGATGTTATCTGCTCTTTGGTCCGGTTGTTGTCTCTTTGACATATTCTCATTTTCAATCTCAATTTTACATATACAGTATTGTGGTTCTTCAACAAATGGTTTTTGATTACATATTTAGTATCTAACCCCCCTTCTTAATAAAAGGCTTGTTGAAATCCTTCTATCTTTTTAATATATTTATTAAGACAATAATAAAACTGTAACAAATATCTATTCCACTTGCACACTACCCATCCATACTTCTTTGAATTGAATTCTTTTAATTTCTGAAAAATACAAAACAAAGATTTAAGATAAAATTTGCATTAACATTTTTTAATGTATGCATAAACGAGTAAAATCCTGCCACTGTGCATGTGCCTGTTCATTAATGGTTGTCTTAACTTATTTCTTGATGTTTTTTGTATATTAGAAAATTAGCTGTTGAAGGGCATATCTTTTGGTTGCTGTCCTATTCATTTATGGCCTGGGGTATAACAAAAAAAATGGTGATGTAGGTATTGTTACCATAATTTTGAGGAAAAAATTCATCTTTCATTATAAAATTGAGAATGGAAATGGGGAATGTGTCAAAGAGACAACAACCCGACCATAGAACAGACAACAGCAGAAGGTCACCAACAGGTCTTCAATGCAGCGAGAAATTCCCGCACCCGTAGCGTCCTTCAGCTGGCCCCTAAACAAATATATATACTAGTTCAGTGATAATGAACGCCATACTAAACTCCAAATTGTACACAAGAAACTAAAATTAAAAATAATACAAGACTGACAAAGGCTAGAGGCTCCTGACTTGGGACAGACGCAAAAATGCGGCGGGATTTAACATGTTTATGAGATCTCAACCCTCCCCCTATACCTCTAGCCAATGTAGAAAAGAAAACGCACAACAATACGCACATTAAAATTCAGTTCAAGAGAAGTCTGAGTCTGATGTCAGAAGATGTAACCAAAGAAAATAAACAAAATGACAATAATACATAAATAACAACAGACTACTAGCAGTTAACGGACATGCCAGCTCCAGACTTCAATTAAACTGATTGAAAGATTATGTCTTCATCATATGAATATCAGGCACAATCCTTCCCGTTAAGAATGTTTGTTTAAAATTTTTTGCATTTCATATCGTATTTTGTGAACACTGTTCAGGAGCAAACACATGTCTACACCATAAAACAAATCTTTCTTCTCTAGCAGGTGGCTGTGCTACTTCCTTTTAACATTAAAAATCTCTAAAAATTTAACATATACATGTACTCACCTATGAATTCTATATGTAAATTCCGACCCATAATAGAAGGAAAACTACTCCAAATCCCATGAACACTGAGGCTACTAATGATACAAGTAGTTCTTTGGACAGATCACGGGTAAATTTATTACTTGTTACTTCATATCTGTTTTGTGGTAAAGGAAATAAATAATGTATAATGTTTAAGATGATTTTTTTACTTGCTGCATTATATGGACAATTGTCTTATATTTCATTCCAGTGCTTATAGCTACATTTATCTTATAAGAAGCATATCTCTTCAAAAATTCTGTTACTTGTTAAGTTATTATGCTTTTTTTTTAAAATTATACAAGTAAATTGCTTTGTTGTTTGAAAGATTTGAATAGAATTTTCAATCACTTCAAAAGTCATGATCATGTTTAAACTATCTCCGCTTAAATTTTTCAAAATTTAAATTCATGAAAATTAGTACCCAACAAATAATAATGAATTTACATTATATTTTTTTTTTGAAATAATGACAAAATACATTATCAGTGACTATGAATAATAAAGTTGGTCTTAAATTAAATATATAACTTAACATTAATGCAAATTTAGTCTTAAACATTTTCAGAAGATGTGTTTTCTTTTAAATTTCAGTGCTTTTTATGCATGTCACACATTGATTGACTAAGTGAAATCATAATGTCATTCCAACAGGGAGATAATTCATGAAACTAACATATTTTTGACTTCTATCAGTCAAAACTAAAACGACTTATTTTTGTTTTAGGTATGACAGATTAATATCATATTTTAATGTTTTGTATAGAGTGTATGTGTATAAAATAGATATTTCTTTCAAATCTAAAAATAACATGGTAAAATATGCAAGGATACACAAAAAACCATGCCATGAAGAAAATTCCAATTCCTAGAAGAACCACTGTCAGATGAGGGAATACTGCAGGATTAATTGGACTAACATAGCGACTCATGGAATCTAATGTCAACTCCTGAAAAAGAGATAATAAAATTAACATATCTACTAATGAAAACTTCCTTTGAGTTTTTATTATAAGATCAAACTTGTCACCTAAAACTGAACACATCACATGCAGACTGACTGATCAAATTTCAATCCAATTATGATGATTAATATTGATAACTTCAGGTACATGTGTAGATTGTCAGGTAATTACCACCTTACAAGTGACTTATCTTTAGTAGTTGATTCAAAGGACACAATTAAACTTGTTTCTTGTCAATATTATAACAGGAATTTATTTTCCATTTCATGCACAATTGCAGTAATGGAAAAATGTTAGGGAAACCAAAATAGATGATGATGCATCATGTGATAGGCATACTCTAATGGGATAAAACTTGAGGACATATAAATTTGCTTAAAAGGTAAACAAATTCTTACAGGTAATAAAGGAAGTCAATTAATTACAAATTATTGCTAGCCAATATATTTAAATTGATAATAATGTTATGGAGCACACCATAGCATGGATGTTACATGTTTTTCTATTCAACAGTAGTCCATTTTCATATTACAAACTGATTTTGGAATTTTTATAATTTCTGTAAGTATTATTTCCCCTAAGATTGGACAATGTAAACCTGGAGTTAAATTTTGTTCGACTGTAAATCTTGTTCAAACTCTTGGGGTCCCTTCTTTCGTTTTAGGGAAATTATTAAAGCAAGATGGTCCCTTGTCACATTGAAATGGCTGAAACAATGGTAGTAAGTGTGATGTTTAAAGGTGAATTTATTGAAGTATGCTTCAATATCAAACATTAGTTATATAACAAACCATTTTTATCAATGTGTTTTCTGTACATGACATAATCAGTTAATTTTTGCCCAAATTTCACTGATTTTAAGCTTGATTGTACTTCTTTCAGTTCCTCATACTTGACTGAAAACCAGAATGTCTTACCGTGGAGTAGGTAACCATACTTGCTAACATTTGAAAATCCCAAGTGGGCTTTGAGTGTGTGACATTTTTAAGAGTTATTTTTTTTTCAAGGCGTTTTTGCATGCACTGTGTTTTTAGCCTAGAAATAGTGTCGTGCATGTATCACTTCTTTTTCCTTATTTATATGAGCCAATTTTATAACAAGCCATTTTCTTCTTTTTATTTGCATGGTTCATGTACTAGTATTAATGTGTAGATAAGATAGTACATGTCATGTGGATAGAATACAATGTACGTATACGGTACCAACAAACTATTTTCTTATGTAGGAATAAGTGACTACATTATACATGTACTAAAAATATAATGTAGACAAAGAACAACATTTACAAATGTATTTATTTGATAATTTTATAACAAGAAGCACAACACTGTAAGGATCTGTTACAATAAGTGTTATGTCCATATAAGCTACTATTGAATATCTTCATGGTAGCGCTGTTACTCAAATTGTATCAAAGTAAGCACATGTCATTGATTTGTATTAAACTTGATACATATTTTAATATTTTAACTCAATTCAATGAAAATGTCTTATAAACAGTTCTTTTGTATTAACTGTACATGTACATGCTTGCTTGACCCTCTTGATTTGCTCTCATCATCCAGTCATACAAGGAAGTTACTGACAGACTTGGTAGTGTTCTGAGCTATGATGGACTTTTTATAAAGTTAACAGTCCTTGCATGCTTCAAAACATCATTCAGGCCACTATTGTGGCCTCTATAGCAGACTTTGCAAAAGACATGTGATATCACTATCTTTGAATTTGTCATTCAGCCACGCTTTTCTTCTTAGGCAGCTTACGTCAGAACATTCTTGATAATAACAATTTGTCCACCATGATCACAATTTTTAAAATTCTGATATACAAAGGAATACACAACTTAAAAAGTTCAATCTTTGTTTGTTTACAAGGCCCATTTATCAGGAGCTAAACACATAATCATAGGAAATACCAAGTTTGATTGGCTATAGCTAGCTAAATTTCAAACTAACAAACTTTTCAGGTAAATTTTCACAATTTACAAAAGTGTGTTTTATGTCTTTTTTCAAGATCAAGATCACAATCGTGCAATTGGGACAAGTGGTAACAATAGTGTAGTTCACAGCTTAATAGTGAATGTTGGCAGGCTGGATTCTCCTTGGAAGAAAATTTAACAATGGAGGAAATCTCAGGAGGACAAAACCCCACTTGCTTTCATTCCTACATTTCATTGTAAGTTATAGTGAATAGACTGATATATTGTTTATTATATTCATTTCATCGTTTCTCATTTTTTATATAGATTAGACCGTTGGATTTCCTGTTTGAATTGTTTTACACTAGTCATTTCAGGGCCCTTTATAACTTGCAGTTCGGTGTGAGCCAAGGCTCCGTGTTGAAGGCCATACTTTGACCTATAAATTAATTGTGTACTTTTTACACATTGTGACTTGGATGGAGAGTTGTCTCATTGGCACTCATACCACATCTTCTTATTTCAATTATAGAATAAACAATGTTTTCATTAATTGTCATTTGTAACAATTTCAATGTCAAGCCTGCATGGCTCCTCTTAGTCAAAGATAACCACAATTCAGCTGTCCTGTTAACCTCGAAGTTTTATCCTGTCAGAAGGTTTCCAGAGGCGTTTTCTCACTATTTTGTTAATTTTGTTAGCACTTAAAAATTGGGACCATTTTTCTCACTGTCAAACACCCCCTGTAGTAGTGGTGTCAAATTCAAATTCAGAAGTCACGAACCGGGATCCATGATTTGCAGCATCAATAACAAGAAGTTTCGTACCAATTTTTATAAAATGTTGAATACAGATTTGTGGACAGCAAAAGTTTAAAACTGAAATGGTTTTAATGACTTAAAATTGCAAATTCCACAGTAATAGACCATGGAGCATTCATCTTTCGATTCTGAATGTAAACCTGATGTATTAATATGATTGTAAACTATGAAATGAATTTGGAAGTATGATACGAAATTTCTTAAATTGCAGTTAATATTCCAGTATTTACTTTTAAGTGATTCATTATGATGGATAATTGTTATCTAGCATGAAATTATGTTCAGTTTTACAATTACGAGTCTAACCTTGTACTCTGGAATCAAAACAAGTCAGTAATATGAAAAGGGTCTATTGTAGGTCAACATGGGGATTCAGTCTAAATTAATGCATTTGGCCATGTTGGCAGAAGAAATGTTAAAAAAGTAGGAAAAAGTAAAATCACAAAAATACTGAACTCCGAGGAAAATTCTAAAAGGAAAGTCCCTTATCAAATGGCAAAATCAAAAGCTAAAACACATCAAACGAATGGATAACAACTGTCATATTCCTGACTTGGTACAGGCATTTTCTTATGTAGAATCATTTAACCTATAAATTTATATTCATATTTTCACATTCGTCTACCAAGCCAACAAAATTTTTCCTCATAGGAGGCAGGAAATATCTTTTTTCAATCTATAAGAAATATTGCCACGAAAGTGCAAATACTCCAAAAACTGGCCAAAAGATGAAGTCCGATAAATTTGGTGGAATTGAAAATAGGTACAGCTTTATAAATGCATTTCAATTTTACATTATGTAAGTCTTCGTCACCTTCTCTTTTATGTCATATATTTCATATCAAACTATTCTTCGAAATAACTTGGATTTGTGGATAAATATGAATGGAAACCTTATCAATTTTAAATGCTACAAATTTATTTCTCAATAGTGAGTTTGACACGTGTCAAATTTTAATTTTTAACGAAAACTTCAATAGCAGACTCGTAAATATAACACATTTAGACGATGAGCATGTTAAATATGATTGTTTGTTCATTCTGTACGTGTTACCAAACATTAAAAATATATGCATCCTACAGAGGTAGGCATACATGATATAAATTATAACAAGTAAACTACCATTTCAAAGTTTTTCGCCGGACCGGAAGTAGAGGAAGTGCAAGGTGCTTGTTAATGCGCATGACCAAAAGTGAAAGTAAGGCGATTCCATTAAGAAAGTAAACAGTGAACAGATTTATTATCACCTTCAAAACATTATACTTATATTTACCCTGATCGTAAATTAAATGGAACAAACAGAGTGTTTATATTTTATTTTACCAACATTATTTATATTGAAAGATGTACCAATATAAAAAATATGTAAAATAAATTAAAAAACATACATTCCCCCTTCATGAATGAAATGTTCTATATTTGTTTTCCCTAACATCAACAAGGGGACAGTAGACTGTCACTGATACGAAATCAATTTATATCAATTAAGTGTAAATTAACGGATAAACGATAAGGAAACTGTCACTTCATAGATTTTACTGGAAGTAAATATCGATATCACTCAAATTACTTTAAATATGGGATAGATTTAAGAACCTAGAAAAAAGAAAAAGAAATTCTTACTGTTTTAAAAGAAACTTTAAAAAAAAATGTTAAGTCCACTTTCCCGAGGTTTTGGGACATGGACAGGAAATTACGATCCATATAATGAAGATGGAGCGGTAAGTTTTGATATTATTAAACGTTTAATGTGCTTAAATATTACGGTTTTCTAGGAGAATGTTTTTTTTTAATTGGATTTAAAACTTTAAATTAACATGTAAAGTAGTTGTACACCACTCCCTTTCAAGAAAAAATATTGGTATAACTAGTATATTGGTATTTGCAGTTATTTACTTTACCAAAAAAATACAATGTACAAAAAATGTATATAGTTCTACAAAAAATGTTAAACAGTTTGCCTCTGAAATAATGAAATTATGCAAAAAATTATATCAAAACCTTTACAAAATTTTCAATCCCAGTACACATTTTATTGAAATTTATTTCATTTTCTTACCCCCGCCTCCCCAAAAAAAATGAAAATGTAAACCGTGACCGCCTACCCTAAGGACATTTTTGGTTGAGCACCATTAGAGTCCAGACATTGTCTGTTTAAAAAAGTTGTACACTCTAAAAGTCTAGAACTTTTCCTGTATTACATAAAAGTCTATGTAAAATATTTAAAACAATTAAATTATGTACCTACAAATGTACATGTGTACTGATTGATAATTTAGTCTTAGATGCATGATTTTTTATATAAGTTGTTATTGGCTTTGAAATAGCTGTCAGTAACTGTGAGTACTCTCATATCTGTACTTAGTGTCTTTTGTTGTTGGGATGTACAAGTACCCGGTCACGTCCACGTGTTATTGCTATATGTATTTCTATTTGTATCCGTCTGATGAGTTAAGCCTTTTTCAACTGATTTTTATAGTTTGTTCTTATGTTGTACTGTTACACCACTGTCCCAGGTTAGGGGGAGGGTGGGGATCCCGCTAACATGTTTAACCCCACCACATTCTGTATGTATGTGCCTATCCCAAGTCAGGAGCCTGTAATTCAGTGGTTGTCGTTGCTGTGTTACATATTTGTTTTTTGTTATTTTTTTTGTACATTAATTAGGCCGTTAGTTTTCTCAATTGAACTGTTTTACATTTGTGACTTCGGGGCCTTTTATAGCTGACTATGCGGTATGGGCTTTGCTCATTGTTGAAGGCTGTAAGGTGACCTATAGCTGTTTATTTCTGTGTCATGTGGTCTCTTGTGGAGAGTTGTCTCATTGGCGATCATACCACATCTTCTTTTTTATATGTACCATTTTTTTTTTCTGACAGTAGCCAGGAAACATGGGTAACCAGTTTATATTTTTTAATGACCTTATTTATATATATTATTTGTACAAATTAGCATGTATGATAATCTAAACACGTTGTTTATATATTTGTCCCTTCATCTTTGGTGTATTATATATACATTGTACATGTATATATATACACTTAATGTCTCAATGGCAATCATACCGCATCTCCTTATTCATTGTTATTTTGATATAAAAGGTATTTGTAATTATGATGGAATGGTAATTAGTTATGTAAAAAAAATACAGTGCATAAATTTTATAGTTTTTTAAATTTAAGACCTGATATGAAGTTAGTAGTATTGTGATGGCGAAGTTCAGATGATCCAAAATATTGATATACGTTTTATAATTTGTTTTTGTCTTTACCCTTACATGTATATTGCATAGAGATGTAAAAAGATTGTGTGTACATGTACATTTAAAGAAAATAAAATGATTTCATTTTACTTATATTTCTCTAAACATGGATAAATGCTGCATTTTAAGTTTCCCTGACAGTCAATTTACAAATATTTATTCAACAAACATGGTAAAAAGTCTTTTTTGCAAATCTTTTCTAACTTTTAATTTTTTGCTGAGTTTAAATCGTGTTCAACTAATTCAAATTGATCAGGAAGTGCTGAAAAATGGCAGTGGTTCTCAAAAGGGGAATGAATATTTATTTTCATCACAGTAAATATATAAAGGAGGTTTGTAAGCATGCATGCAATGCATGTCACTTGTAAGGTACACTTAATTATTATGCACTTAAGTCTGTTTAAATCAATATAATATTAAAATACAATTAAAATATGTATGCCCGTGCCCGCCTTCTATGAAGATCATAATTACAGAACTTTAATGTCTTTGATAATTATGGAGGGTTATAGAGTACTACATTTGTAGTACACAATTCATAATAAGGGGTCCAAATATTACTTGTAATAAAATTAAATGTTATCCAAGGTGTACATGGCATATTAATTTTATGCAATGAATATTCAATTTTTTTTTTTAAATGAGCTTTTATTATAATAATTTTATCTACATGTATAAGGATTTAAAATTAAAGCAAAGACTACAACAATAAATATTTTTATGAAAAATTAAAATGTTAAGTTTCACAGTCAAGATACATGTAGCCAACATGACAAAAAAAACATTACCATGATTGCACAGTTACTAATTATGTGCTCCTGTTTTTAGGGTATATGTAATAACATGCATGTTCAAAAAAGGAGCACTTAAGTTTGATATAAGCTAAATACTCCATGAGTTAATTAAATCTGTCACAAATAAGTTTTGGGCTATTTTGTCATGTACATGTACCGTTTACCATCTTTAGAATTATGACTCTTCTAGATCTATTTTCCTCAATTTTAAAAAAATTTTGTTTTAACATTTGTTTTTTCAGGATTCAGATTCATTGCCAGATATAGAGGAACCTCATAGACATGGGATTACTGTTGGGTTTGTATCCAGAACTCCCTCAGCTACCCTTGTATCCCCTCCATTCAGGACAACTAGTAGTCATGTAAGGGAGGCTACTTTATCAGCTAGTACACACTATGCAAGGGAAGCAACTCTATCAGGAAAGAGAAATGGTTCCGGAAGAGAAGTATTATTTGCTGATCCCATGTCTAGAGAAAATTCTGATTCACAAATGAACTTGCCAAAAACATTTCTAACAAGAAAAGGTGCCTTAATGTTATTTGCAGCAGATGAAGATGAACTGGACTCATTGCCTTCAAAGACTGATGTCCATCCCAGGCTTATGAGAATACGGAAACCTGTGGATGTGATTGATACAAGTTTAAAGCTTGGTACAATGGACAAGTTAACTATGTCAGTTCTTCAGTTTGGTGAAGAGGTAAACACTGTAATGCATACATTTAGTTATTAGGCTAACAGGACTAAATAGGTGCTTTTGCACTGATTTCTTTAACATAATTGTTCAGGATTTCTGAGATTGCCTGGTTCTCTCTGTCTAATCTAAACCATTTTACGCTCACAAGTCACATGATTACATCAGAAAGTATGACTTACATTGTAGGTTGGATTAACTATAAACACCATTTGCATAGAATATCATCTTTGTTACAAGTAATGTTACTTAGCATTGGTATTCATCAGGATCAAAGGATCCAAAATAAAAAAGGTAGTTGAATATTAAAGTGGAAATCTGTTAAATCATTCTATTAATGTGCTACCGGTACTTAGAAAATAAAGTATTTGCAGATTTCTTGAAAATGTCATGATACAACTTTTTAACCTCCAGGTTGAAATGGCTAATATCTTAGAACTCCTATACTAGTTAAATTTTTACATATTGTCTTTGATAGGATACATTTAGGTTAATGAATGAAATATTTGTTATCAACATTTTGTATTTTTCAGTTCATAAATTTTGATTGTTTGGTGGTGTAACCTTTTCATGTGACTTTCAATAAAAAAAAGGACACCAAAAGTGGAAATTGTCATCAAGAGATCATTTAACTTATTACTACCAAGGTCAAATCATTGGTACAAGTAATTGAAATACATGTATTCAAGTTATGTATATAGCCATAATTAAATGTATATAAGCTATCTGATTTCAGAATAATGCTTAAAATGCTTTGCTCATTATTGAAGTCTGTATGGTGACCCACAATTGCTTACATCTTCGTCCTTTGGTCTCTGGTGGATAGTATATCATTCAATGGCAATCGTACCACATCTCTAAAAAATTCTCTTTATTTCTATATTTTTTATATCATCTGACTTTTGTTGTAAGGCAGATATCATGCATGAAATGTTTTAAAAAAGAAACATATGTTACGATGGTGACCTTTAACTGTAAAAGAAAAAGAAAATCCATGATACAAGATCATTTTATTTGGAAAAGCTACAAATATTTCAAAAAATTAAACTAGTACATGTATATGTGAATTGTTGCTTAAGAATGGACAAGGGACAGTTTGTATAAAAATAAGGAGATCTATGTGGTATGATTGCCAATGAAACCCCAAATGTCCCCATTCAAAAGCATTGATCTTCAAAAAAAAGGGGGTTCCAACACCCGGAACCTCCAATCCCCCCCCCCGTGGATCCGCCACTGCAAATCCATAATATAAGGCTTTAGGGTGACAAAATGTGAAACAACTGAAAAGAGCAAACAAACTTATTTGGATCAAAATGTTGGTTTAAAGTCTTACGATAATCATATTTTTATTTTTATCATGTTTATGCTTGCTTAATCATGGCCATAAGCATTCTGATACATGTATGTTGATCATTATGATATATATTTTGTTAAAGTTGCAGTTTTTGTTATAATACATTTTTGTACATGTACAAAAGAATGTACATGTATCTTAATAATAACTTTAAAGTAAGGGACCGTTTGTGAATAACTTCAGTTTCAAGGTTAAACTTTATAGATACTTAATGCAGCTTATCTTTTAACAGTTGTTGTCTTTCACACAGTGTGTGCCAAAGTTCAGATATGTGAATTCGAAAAACATCTTATAATTACATTTTATACTTATTCATAATATAAGAAATGAAGGGATACTATTAAATATGACTAAGTAATAATTGCTATCATTGAAGACCATTTTCTGTAAAATCACATTCATGTTTTGGTAAAAAAAAGGATATTATACCAAATTGTAGAAAAAGTAGAAAAGCATGAATTTGATTCCTAAATTTGAGATATTGATATTATATATATTGTGCATTGAATTTGGGAACTTCAGTCTATTTAACATTTATCTGCAACTACATAGTTAAATATACTTTATATTCAAAGAGATGTATTTTGATTGTAACTCAGACAGAGTTTCAACAGAGATGCACATTAATCACATATAATGATTTAGACACAAAAATTATGTCTTTCAAGTGTATTTGCATGTATACATGCACATTTTTGTATTCATTATCTAGCAATATTATAATACTCTAGATGTGTATTTTTATGTAGACATGTTTGTTGTGTTGCTGTCTCAATGACATTACCCCAAGCTGCTTATAGCCCATTTGGCCAATGTGTACAAAACATGATAGATTAGATAATGTAAAATTGAGAATGGAAATGGGGAATGTGTCAAAGAGACAACAACCCGACCATAAAACAGACAACAGCAGAAGGTCACCAACAGGTCTTCAATGCAGCGAGAAATTCCCGCACCCGGAGGCGTCCTTCAGCTGGCCCCTAAACAAATATATATACTAGTTCAGTGATAATGAACGCCATACTAAACTCCAAATTGTACACAAGAAACTAAAATTAAAAATAATACAAGACTGACAAAGGCTAGAGGCTCCTGACTTGGGACAGGCGCAAAAATGCGGCGGGGTTAAACATGTTTATGAGATCTCAACCCTCCCCCTATACCTCTAGCCAATGTAGAAAAGTAAACGCATAACAATACGCACATTAAAATTCAGTTCAAGAGAAGTCTGAGTCCGATGTCAGAAGATGTAACCAAAGAAAATAAACAAAATGACAATAATACATAAATAACAACAGACTACTAGCAGTTAACTGACATGCCAGCTCCAGACTTCAATTAAACTGATTGAAAGATTATGTCTTCATCATATGAATATCAGGCACAATCCTTCCCGTTAGGGGTTTAGTATCATACCATCATAACATATATGAGAAGAACATAACCCGTGTCATGCCAACAACTGGTTTTTAAATATATGTGTTTAGTGCCGATGCAAAGACCCTATAAGTGAATCAATATTAACGCCAAAATATGCAATCTTTAATGACCTGACAACAGTATCGTAACTATATCCCTTCTTAATAAGTCTATTTAAAGGTTTTGTTAGCTTTAGAGGTGAATACTGACATTTTTGTGCTTTATAAAGAATATTTCCATAAAAAATTGGATGTGAAATACCTGAACGTATAAGAAGTCTGCATGTTGAGCTATATTTACGAATGATGTCCTTATACCGATGATAAAATTTAGTAAATGTTTTGACTAGTTTGTGATATCGAAAACCCTGGTGTAATAATTTTTCAGTAATACATAAATTTCTCTCGTTAAAATCTAAAACATTGTTACATACACGAGCGAATCGTACATGCCAAGTTCTCTGAATGAATTTTGTCAGATGTTACATGTGTATCTTGTCTTGAACAATTCATGGGTATATTTGCCAGGAGAGAAATTCAGGATCTAAGGAGTCTCTAGTTTATACACTCTCAGATGTAAAACATTTTTTGCAGGAGGCTCTAAAGGAGAACAGCAGTGTTACAGATGACAAAAATAAGTTGTTCATGAAGTTTTTAAACAAAGTAGATGACCGTGATGTAGACAAGAGGGCTCAGCCTGGTGGTGATGTTAAATATTACCTCAGTGATCTTAAACATAAAACCAGGTATGTTTGTGTCTAAATACATATCATCACTAAACTGAACAACCCTTTGTATGTTTACAATATAAATGGACATTAAATCTAACATTAAATCTTTATTTAATATCCTTTTAGAATGTGTAAACCATTTAGACATCATTATTTATATTTCATTTGGCAGAATGGTGATTGTGTTCAGCAACAAACTGTTTAATCAGTTGATAACCTTTGAAATGGTTTTTTTTCAATTTTGGAGAAGAATCCAGCAATGTCAGTGCTTTTGCCCAGGGCTCTTTAGCATCATAGTAAATTGATGCTATCTGAAATGATATTCTTATGGATTGTGTATGGATGACCATGTAATGCTATAATTTGTAGAAACAAGGTGGTATTCAAAATTCCCTGTTAACCATGATGCTTTTGGAAATTAGTGGGGAGAACCTTGAATTTGCATACTGTATATCTTCATAATCAAATTAATGTACTATAACCTAATATTTCAAGTTAGAAGTTGATTGTGCTTATTGTCTAGAATTGTTGTTATACTTTAATAATTTAATTTTGGATGTAACGCGTCTTCTGATTGGCTGACGTTGTTTTGTTTATCAGCTCATAGACATAATTTTGTCATGTGACCGTGACGTCATCAACGTTTTTTCATGGTTTACTCATGTTTAAAATGGAATTTAGAATTAAATTATAAGAAATGACTGTAATATTTTTTCTGTCTATTCGAAATAACATAAAAAATGTGGTGCACACTTTAAAATAACCCGCTACGCGGGTTATTCAGTGTGCACCACATTTTTAATGTTATTTCTTCATAGACAGAAAAAATATTACAGTCATTCCTTAAAAGGATAGACTATAGAAGAGCAGGTCCAACTCTTGAACAGGCTGTGATGATACTGTGAGAAAGAAAGAGTGTTGCTAGTAGCCTTAATCCACTATAGACAGATCAATCAAAGCCTTTTTTTTCAGGTCAAAAGTAATGGTCCATTAAAAAAATTCTATAGTTTCCTTTAAATTTTTAAACAAGAAAGCATTATTAAAATATAATTCATGGAAGTAATTCAGAATTATTACCTGTATGTACACTTTTTGTTTACCTGCTAAAATTTTTGAAATACTGGCTTTAATAATCCGTCTGTTGGTTGACTTTTTAAGTTTTAACTGAAAAGCTTAAATCTTAAGAAAAACATGAACATTTTCTGTATGGTTAAATGGTAAAATCATTGATTCTATATTGTTTCTGCTTTATGATAGTGTACATGTATAGGTCCCTTTTAATTGGAAATTTTACATTAATGGAGTGTGAAAACTTGCAGTAAAATATATTTAAGTAATAGCTTAGATCACAACAAATTGATTTATTTGATTTCTTATGACCATTTAAATGTTAGATTTATTTTGCGGGTGTATGTTGTACGTGTTTACATTCGACACAATAGTCAGACTAATATTTACCCAAGGATTTATAAGATCCTTTTTTGCCGGAGTTTAAGTCAATATAAAACCACTCAAATTTTTGCTAATGTCATATCTAGGTGTTGGATTTAATTCTTATCTTGGCAGAACCTGGTGACATTGAAAATCACTTGAAACAATGATTCTCTTTGATAAAAGATCTTCCACTTGTGAAAAAATATTTCTGTATTATAAAATACTCTTAACTTTTTGAGTGCAATGTAAACTAATTTTAAAAGTAGACCTAACTTTAAAACTTTATAAGTATTGCATATCAATGGCCATATTGGAAGCTAGTCTGATCCATTAGTTTGAAGTGCAAAAATGTATAATTGACTTGTATATGCATGGTCAGATATTAAAATTTTGTGAAGTAATTTAATATAAAATTATAAGAGTAACATAAACAGAGTACTGGAGCCATTATAAGCCAAGTGGTCTTAGAGTAGAAGAACTACTGTATCACTAGCCTGTCAACACTTATGTTGTAAGTTTGAATCCAGCTCATGGCAGGTGCACTCGACTCCAATCTTAATTGGCTAGGATTGTTGGTTTTCCTACCGAATGTCGATGGTTCTCTTCGGGCACTCTGGCTTCCTCTCCTCCACCAAAAAAAAACTGACTGCCACGAAATAGCACAATAGGGCTGAAAATGGTGTTAAACATCAATCAATCAATCAATCAATAAACCCATTACTAAACAGTTTAAACAAATACATGTACTGTAATATTCTGTGAATGAAAAATATTCAATACATAAACGACTTGTAAGTGAGAATCAATGGTAATCCATTTCAACACGTGCAGTGTTGCACCAACAAATTTTTGCATTAGAAGAAATGGCAAAAATCATCCGTTTATAACATGGGTCAAAGCATAAGTCTTGGATTTCTGACATGAAAATGACTTATAAGTGGACCTTCTTGTGCCTGGGTATATACAGTACTTTTTTTTTTCTCTGCATAAATAAATTCTAGCTTTTTATTCTAATTTAATTGTGACCAGTAGCAATTATAAAAAAAAGAGAAATGCACTGAACTGTTGGGTTAGAATGTAAAAATAAAAGCATACATGCAATTCATCTAAAACATATAGGATATTTGCACAGCTATATTCTCACTTATCTGCAATCAATCAATCATCTATCCTGACTTTATTGACAAATTAAACAGAATAGTTCAATTTAAATAGTTTTATCAGGGATTCTAAAGATAAGTCATATCTCTTATATCCTTACTTGTTTGTATAAAGTTTAAAGGCATTTATTTTATTATAGAAACAGACAACCATTCTATTGTAATAAAATTGCATAACATTTCATCTTGTGATCTTTATTAAAAATCAAAATTTAACAAGCAAGGGAGGTCAATGTTATTTTTGTTTTTTGTTGTTTTTTTTAAGGGGAGGGTGAGGTAACTCTTATGTAACATCTTAGTTGCTTATGTTAGTTTAAATCAGATTTTATTATAAGTTTAATACAAAGTATATAGTAAAATAATGGTCAAGAGAAGACATTACAGTGTATAAAAAAATGCAATTTCCTTCCTCTTGAAACTTGGTTCACATTTTATGCTCCCACACTTAAGGAATTAGGACTATATTGCATTCACCTTGTCTTTAATTCCCTTTGTCCATTTTTTTGTCCAACAAATATTTTTGTCACACTTTTCTAAGGTACTGCTAAACAGAATGATTTTGATCAGTAGCTTTTCTGATTTATATTGTGTGAGCACTTTATGAATCTGTCAGACACCTACTTCCTATTTTCTGATACTTTGAACCATAAGCAGCTGTATGTTTGGCACAACATCCCATTCATCGTCTTGTTCATAATGATGCGATTTTTAAAAATATATGTCAAATTAAGGTTTGACCTATATTTCATGGTTCACTGAACATGGAATTGTGATTGTGTGAGCCGCCATGGTGTGCTGTGGACACTTAGTTTTTTCTTTTTTTCATTTTCAGTTTGCAGATGGGACTTTCAAGGGACACTGCATTACCAAGAAGTCGTGAAGCTTTAGAATTGAGGGCTATACTACGTGGTCTACAAGAAGATGGATCATGGCCAATGACCTACAGACAAGCTGGTGCAGACTTCAAAAGACCAAGTGGCTTAGCTGAACAATTTTCTAGGCCTGCTTCTCATTTGCATCATCCTCCAAGGTATATTATATTGACTTAAGTAATATTTCTTCCTTGTCAAAGGGAAATTAAAAATTATGCAAAATGATACCTTTATAGTACAACACTGCAGAAATTAATACAACTGTGCTCTCTGTAATAAAATCATGTGGATGTAATCCTATTGTAAGCATTGTTACAGAAATCAAACACGTAGCTTTAACTTCAAATTGTGTAAAACCACATTATGACTTCTTGAACTTTAACTTCAAATTGTGTTAAAACATGCTATTACTTCTCGATCTTTAACTTCAAATTGTGTTAAAACACATTATGAGTTCTTGAACTTTAATTTAAATTTGTGTTAAAACTGTACACATTATGACTTCTTGAGCTTCAACTGCAGAAATTTGTAAAACCACATTATAACTTCTTGAACTTTAATTTAAATTTGTGTTAAAACTCAGTACACATTATGACTTCTTGAGCTTCAACTGCAGAAATTTGTAAAACCACATTATGACTTCTTGAACTTTAACTTCAAATTGTGTTAAAACATACTATGACTTCTTGATCTTTAACTTCAAATTGTGTAAAACCACATCATGACTACTTGAGCTTAAGTTGCAAAATTGTGTAGAAATACATTTAGACTTCTAGATATTTATACACATAGGTTTTGCATTTACTTTGGTTGAAAAGGGTAAATGTAAAAGGCAAAAAAATTGTGACTAAACTTCAAACATGTATCATAAAATTTAAGGAAGAGTAATTGATAACCATGCAAAATTGAAGACAGAAAAGATAAATTAAATTAATGAAATAACCTTGCATTGGATCAAAATTGTGTACAATATCATGTTTACAATGTATATCATTTGAAGATTTTAAGTTTAAATGTACTGTACATTAAATATACACAGCTGCATATATGTCATATATATTGAATTAAAATTATTAAAAAAACATATCAATTTATTAAATATTTTATAACATTGGTCACCTGCAGTGACATTTAGTTTCCCAGCAGTAGCAAGTTTATTGAATTTCACTAAGTCAGATTTACATACATAAATTTCATTTTCGTCATATACTTTTGATATTAAAATGCCTGTCTGATAATTGATTTGTTGACTGGATCGGTTTTATCAGAGGGGTGTAAGAGGTATCTATGATGATATAAAAGTGAACAATTTTTAAACTGCACTGAAAGTTTCGTTTATACTATTTCAAGTTTTCAATATTGAAAAGTAGTTGCCGTTTTTATTGAGTATTGTGTTTTGACATAAAAGAGTCTCTCTATAAAATTGCAATCATTTTAAAAAGACACAATATAATGACTATTTCAACAACACAACAACACAAAATGTAATATCAAAAGTGAGTTTTTAAAGTTGATTGAAAAACTTGTTGGAAAAAGAAACTAATTAGTCTCTTAAATAAGACCTATAACAATTTTTTAAACATTGATTGTTTGATTTTTGTCTATTATCCTTCACATAACTCACTGTGGCAAAGAATTTGATAACTTTTCATTGAAATAAATTTCAAAATACTTTTAAAAAAGGTCAAGTTATCTCGTTGAGTCGAAAAGGTAATAAATAAAAAGATTAAGTCTATCGATATTCAATAAACCAATGATTTTAATATTACAAGTACACCTGTATACTTTTAGCTGGTATTATGTTTAAATCCTTGAAAAGTATTTAAATTGATTGAAATCTTTCAAATAACTTTTTTTACCAGCCTAAAAGGGTTTAGAGTTTCTTTTAAATATATTGAATTGAACACAACTTTTGTTTTCAATTGACATGTATGTCATTGTTTATTTGATTAGTGTCGATTGAATTCCCCATTATATAATTAGTCAGAAAGTGTGAATGGTTTCCTTGATAAATTACTCCATTGACTACATGTACAGTAACACCAATTAAAACTTTTTTTGTTAATAACTATGTTGCAGTTGAATGATAAAGAAAATTACAGTTAAAAATCAGCTGAAAGTATGATTCACCTTTATGCTTTTTTTTAAATGACAATGCTTTTAGAGACACATTTAAAGGCATGTTTTCAGTGGAAATAGAAGTGAACATAAGTATTATAATAAATAAGTAAATGTTTTTTGATTGTCAATGAGACAAATATTCAAAAGAGGATTTAAGCAATTATAGGTCAGCGTACAGCCTTCAACAATGAGCTAAACCCATACCATTTAGTCAGTTTTAAAAGGCCTCAACATTACAAACTGTGAAACAATTTAAATGAAAAAAGAACGGCCTGATTAATGACAAAACAATAAATTAAAAATATATACGACAGACATCAACCAACGACATCCACTGAATTACAGGCTTCGATCTAACTAAGATGGGACATGCACATACAGAATGTGGTGGGGTTAAACATGTTTGTGAGCTCTCCACCTCCCTTAACCAGAGAAAGTGGTGTAAAAGCACAACATAAAAACAAACTGTGTGTAAAAATCTATTGGAAATGATCATACTTATCAGATTGGCATGAAGCATTTAAAGTTACATATTTTATGACTAATCTTTGAATTTTCATTCAAACAACAAACATCAAATAAATAATATAGAAACTCTTTATTTTGTAAGCTCACCTGTTCTGACAAAGTGGATGGAGCTATTGCATTCAATTGACATTTTTGTCTGTGCAGCAGATTTTTTATACACCCGTTTACAGGATGTATAATGGTATACAGTTGTCAGTCTGTCCGTCCGTCTGTCTGTCATGTCGGACAATAACTCAAAAACTCTTAAACCAAT
Organism: Mytilus californianus; assembly: GCF_021869535.1. Lineage (NCBI taxonomy): Eukaryota > Metazoa > Mollusca > Bivalvia > Mytilida > Mytilidae > Mytilus > Mytilus californianus. The sequence goes on from NW_026262681.1 coordinate 1,084,510, forward strand.
TTGCATGAAACTTTGGTGAATTGTTTATATCTATTGACATGAGCTCCCTTTCGATTTTCATAAATTTGAGATTTTACGTTTTTGAGTTATTTGGTGTTATTCATTTAAAAAGGGGGATTTTCCAGTTTTTGGACAATAACTCAAAAATGATTTAAGCTGTTTTCATGAAACTTTGGTGAATTGTTTATATCTATTGACACGAGCTCCTTTTCGATTTTTAAAAATTTTAGATTTTACATTTCCGAGTAATTGGGTGTTATTCATTAAAAAAGGGGGATTTTCCAGTTTTCGGAAAATACCTCAAAAAAGCATTAAGCAGTTTTCATGAAAACCTTGATGAATTATTTATATCTATTGACGTCAGCTCCCTTTCGATTTATATTAATTTTAGATTTTACATTTCCGAGTTATGGGGTTTTATTCATTAAAAATGGGCGATTTTCCAGTTTTCTGACAATAACTCTCAATAAGTGCTTTGAGCAGTTTTCATGAAACTTTGGTGACTGGTTTATATCTATTAAAATAACCTACCTCCCTTTAGTTTTTGATAAATTTCTGATATGACATTGAGGTGATATGGAACATTATTCTTTGAAAAAGCGACGGGCATATCATGCGCTCATGGTGCAGCTCTTTATTAAAAACTTCTCTGAATTTACTAACATAAAATAAGGAGATGTATGATTGCCAATGAGACAACTATCCACCAGGCAACTATAGGTTCTCATACAGCCATCATCAATTAGCAAAACTCATATTTTCTCAGTTAGAACCAAAATTTTCCACAATTATCCTTAGTTTTCCAAATTATATCTGATGCTTTTGCCCAATATAGCCACCATTACTAAAAATTGAACTAAATGGTCAAATCAATCAAAAAAGTTTAATTTGAAAATTCTTTCAAGGTCATGCAGCTACCTAACTTTGAATGCAAGAAACATAATTAATTATTCTTTTTAAGTATAATGGTTAATCATCTTAACATGTACATCAATGAAACATTTTATTAAAAGGAGGTCTGGAGTAATTAAGTCAATGAGACAGTAATCAATTGATACACATTATACCAAAAGACATTTTACTGGGTTAAACCAGATTATTGAGATCTTAACTGTTCCCCCCTTTTTTTCATACTAGCACTATAACAAAAATTATTGAATTTTACAAAATAAAGAATGATAAAAAACAGTTTTGTACAGAGCAAACCTTCAAAGTTTGGAGTAAATGAAACATTTTTATTATATTTGATGACTCCAATTTCTATCAAACATGGCTTCCAAGTTTAGACAAGTTTAATAAATTTGATCGTTTATAGCCCTTGGAATCTTAAATTGTTATTCTGTATGAGAAAGCAATCACTTTGAATTGTCTTATTGTTTATACTATGGTATTAGTTTTGAAGACATTAAGGCCATGAACATTATTCCCAGTGTTGCAATTGCCCAGAGGACAGCATTGATATTTGTAATTTATATGTTTCACTCTATATTTTATGTACAATTCCCAGGGTTCTTGTCACTATTTTATGTTTGTTTTGCAAATAATCTATCAGAAACAAAATCATCAGATTAACTTTTTTAACCTAGGAACCAATTAATTTGATTTTAAAACCATTGATGTCAAAATATTGAATCATACAACAGCGAGTTTTTGATGGCTTACCACCCTATATTAGATATATATTGGGACAAGGTATGGGAAATTGATTTTATTGGAAATTGTCAAATAGTGACGTAGAAAATTATATCTCGACTTATCATTTAATATTTTGTATCAATTTTTTTTAAAATTGAAAACTGATATCTGTCTTTTAAAGTTACATAATAAGTCAAGTAAAAAGCGCTATATATGCTAATGAGAAGGGAGAAAAAAGCATTTTCAAATTGAAAAACTGATAAAATCAATACCATAATTCCAGATTTTAAATTGATAGGCAGATTGTTGATAATAAGGTATTAAGAGAGTGTAAATTATTACATTCTAAGCAACAACAAGGTGCAAGCTTAACAACTTATGTCACCTTGCTTAGAAACCACTGTCATTGGTATGACATAATGTTTTTAAGTCTAGTAATGAATAGTGAGAAATTTTGTAGAAAAAAACTTGATGAATTAAATGTGTCATTTCTTTTACAGAAACCAAAATCAGCGTATATTATCCTCGGACAAGCTTGAAGATTCAGTAAAGTCACTCAGGTCATATTTAGGTAGATCATTAGGTAATGAAATTTCATATCTTAATGTTATGGACTCCATAGATTGATAATAACTTTATAATATTATATATATATTATAAATGTTTTGGGGAATAGGGTTTTTATACCTGATTGAGATTTTCAGTGTCACTTAAATCCCTGTGTGATATAACATACACCACATTTTTCATCAATTTCTGTCATTTTTGTCTCGCTTACAACTAATGTTGTAGAATGGGAGACATAGGAATGCTAATCCAGCAGCAGCATACGTTTTTTGTGTAAATAGCTTTATATTTTCAGAACGTAGAAGAGCTGGATAATCCATATTTTGCCAGACAGAAATATAAGTAATGGTCTGATATTTCTGTCTGGCAAATGTTGGTTGACATAAATTACCTCATTTCATGGACCATAAAAAAATGTATAGAATTATGTTTTTTTTATCATTTGGTCATTTTTTTTGTAATAGGACAACTATGATTGGTATGTAGATTCATTACAAGGCATACATGTCTGTCAGACAGGGTTCACTTGACCTTGACCTCTTTTCATGGTTTAATGATGAACATGATGTTTACCTGATTTGGTCAGTTTCTCAGATACTATGATTTGGGGGTCAACTATATTTGTGTATAGAATGATTGTAAGGTGTACATGTCTGTCTGACATGGTTAATCTGACCATGTTTTTATCTCATGGTTCATTCATAAATGTTAAGTTTTTGTGTCATGTATATTGTCAAATGGAGATGAATGTATTGTGAACTCGTGGTGCAGCTGTTTTTTGCAGATAAAATAAGTTTATTTGAATTTTTTTGCAGATACTCTGAATGAAAATGGAGTCCCACTTCTTACTAGAAGACGTGCCAAACATAGAGAAGGTGATGTTGATAGTGTGAAACGAAGTAAATATGCAAGGGAGCCAACTGATGAAGATTTTAGGAGACATCGTTCACATAGACCTCATACAAATACACCTACACGAGATCAAGGTATTGTCAAGGTTAATTTACCAGATGAAGAAGAAGAGGCTGAAATTGATGAGCACTGTTTGGATGCAAAGTCAAGTTCAAGGGATGATGGGTATCACAGTGTTTCACAAGGTGATAGTTGCAGTTTTATTTTAGGTCCACGTAACTGGACACCTGTCAATTCCCAAACACCTGCAGAAGAACTCTATCAACCAAAAACACCATCGGTTGATATGAAAAAGATGGTAGACAAAGGTAGCATTGATTTTGAGGATAGTGAGGATGAAGGTTTAGATGGTGAAGGGATAGTTGTAGGTTTTGCTCAGGATAGTGATGATTCAGATGTAGAAATTATATATAGTACTGGTAGCCATATTGAAGTGCCTGATAATACGCTAGATACGGTGGAGGGTTTCCATAGTAATGATATTAGTGTTCAAACACATTCAATTAAATCTATATCACCTGATTTAATCTTAGCAAATCATGACAATTTATCAAATAAAGTAACTAATGAAATACCACAGGAAGTGAAAAGTGCAATAGTTCAGCAGGAAATAGTTTCAAAACAAGACATTGGTGAAATTTCTGGTCATAATCTAATTAATAATAAAAATGAATTGTCTGAAAATATTCAGATTGAGTCAAATTTAAATGTTAATAATACAGTAAATAATGTTGTAGCGACAGATTGTGAAGATATATGCTATGGATCTGACCCAGAATTCATAGCAAGTGATGGAGAGAGTGTAGATGGTCTGATTGAAAATGAAGTTAAATTAATTCAAAATAAAAAAAATGTTTCAACTCAAGATGAAAGTCCAATGGGTGTCAAACCTGGTAGTGCTTCATCACACAAACAAACACTGTCAAGAGCATCCAGCTTGCACAGCACTTTTGCACATGATGATGACCAATCATCTGTCACTATTTTACCACATGACCAAGACCTGATATCAGTTGATGTCAAGTCTGCTATATCACCAACTCAGTCGGTCTCTGACCAAAACATTGCACAAGAACATGAGGGTGAGTCACAAATCACTGACCTTATTGCACCTACAGCTGAATCACAAACACTGGTGAAGGATACGGATTCATTGGCCACGGGAGATGATGTCACTTCAACTGTTATGTCCATGGGAGAGGATACCACTTCTGTCATTCAACAGCTCAGAGGTACAATATTAAAAATTTTTCTAGTTATGACAGGAGTGATGGCTATGTTATTGACAGCATAAGGTGAATGTTAAAGGGTAGAATTAAGGAGAGGCTTTAAGGGAGAAAGGGAAAATGGGTGTCCAGAAGGAAGGGAAATTTATCCAGAAAATTTGAAAGGTTTAAAAAATGAAAAACAATAAAGTGGTAAGAGATCTGGGGTTTATGTCAGTGGGACAGTCATTCAATGACAAGAAAACCCAAAAGACATCTAAAGGTTAACATACAGGGTGATCTCAGGTGCTTTAGAACTGTTTAGCACATCCACATGAACACCCGTTTTGTTACTCATGACAAGTACTAATTCTGTGATAAGTCTCATTCAACTCTCCTTCCCCTTTGTAATCTTAATCAGTGGAATAACAAAAGTTTCATAGACTTTCATTTACAATTTAGTGTAGAACAAAGCACTTTTACTCTATAGTAATGAATTAATAGACAACAAAATCACAGGAACAAGAAAAAAACAATCCTAGATTATACTTAACCATGGAATACTCATAGTTATTAAGGCAAGCTCAAAGTACTTAAACTACTGATGATGAAATATCCTTGGCTCCTTGCTTTCTAACATTGGTGACTACACTATTGAGTAATTTTATTATAGATGGTTAAAATCAAAATCAGTTCTTTATTTTCATGGTGTCACTATTTCAAGATGGAATAATATTTCAAAAAATGGAGTACTATAAGGGGGTTCACAAGTTCAAAAATATCAAGTAGTATGAATTACTGAAATAGTTATTTGTTTATTAATGCTATATTTTGTTTTATTTTATTTTGATAGATATCCATGGTGATGATGAAGAAAGTAGAGGTAGGTGTCTAATTTTTCTAATAAGATTCACTTTTATATTATATTTGTTTATACCTCTCAATCACTTATTGTTTACACAAAATTTTAAGAAAAGTTAAAATTTATTGAATAGTCATGATCTTCATAGAGTATTTTGAAGAAAAGTGTTTTTTTAAAAATATCAAATTGGTCAAATTTTATTAATTATCCTTCATACTTATATTTCTGTTTCAGATAAACTAGGGGAGATAATTGATCCAAGATTGTAAGTTTATGTATCTGACTGAAGTTTGTGCATGTTAATATAAGTTATGTTTCAACGGTAAAAACAAAAAGTTCTATTGCAATAGTAATTATGGTTTACATTAATACATTTTGTCTCAATGTTAATCCGTTAATTTATTCAAGGTTAAAGTAAACTTGTTGAGTATTAGTTGACAGAAAGATGACAAAGGTATTTTAGTATATATTTGTTAATGCAGTTTCTGGCAAAGGACTATTTGATAATTTTTTATGTAACAAAGTAAATTTTCTTATTCACGAAGCATTCAGTTGAAAATATAATCTTGTCCTAGATGTTTAGGTCTTCTCTTACTGAAAAATATGTACACATGCTGGTTCACATAGAATTTTGATATGAAAATAGAATTATAATGTTTTACATATGAAAATATTTGTTTAACAGGCCTCGAGATGACAGAGGAAGAATTGAAATGATTGGTGAGTACATTTTACACAATGAAAAAACTGTACACAAGGTGATTGAGTAAATGTATGGTTTGGACATCAAAGGTTTTCATTTTTCTTGATTTTTATCATCTTTAAGAATATATATGTATGTATGTATAGCAAAAACTGTACATGAGTTAATAATAGGGGTGATTCTGTTTCAGGTTTTTCAAGAGTTATTTAAAAATTTAATGGAACACATGTTTATTTAAGGTTAAGTAACTTGAATTAACCTGATGATCCTGGGCAATATTGATTACAATACTTAACATTTTTTTTAATAGCTCTTGATAAACTTAAGATTAAGGTGACCAGTTTCAAATTATGCTTTAATAAGCAGAGTTAATGTGTGATTTGGTTGTATTTTTATTATCTATGACAGAGTGTCTTGTTTTGTTTTTGGTTTTGGCATTTACTGTCAATTTTTTTTTCTGAAAGTGGGGGTATCTGTGATATCTAGATAGTCTAATTCTAGTTGTCTATGCAAGAGTGTCTTGTTTTATTTCTAGACACTGCATGGATTTATCAGTTAATGGTGTTAACATATTGAAATAAATAAATAAATTTTGGTGATAATTTTTGATAAAAAATACTTATGAAACTTTAATAATAATCACATGTATTTTATATTTATACAGATATTAGACTATTGGAAACTAATTTCATTACACAGGGGAATATGTCTATGAATTTTATTTTGAAATTATATGGGACAACTAGAAACAATTGATTTAACTAGAATGCTGGGTTAACCCTGAATTTCAATGACACAAAATAATCAAGTCATTCTAGTGCAATGATATTGCAGAAATTTCACATGTCTGTTTCAAAGTGGATGTAAGCCCTCAATGAAGAATTTCAAGTGCAAATTCATGTAATTGTCAACTTATTTTAATTTCATTTCATGAAATATTATGAAGTAAATCTTATACAAGTAAAATGTAAACAACTATTTTCAACTATTGTTAATTTTCAGGCCCACATTATGTGTCTTGTAGACGTTTTTACATGTTCTTTGTTTCAAATTATAGTCGGCATAAAGGATGTTTTTTTATGAACAGGTAGCATAATGCACTGATTTTTATTTTTCAAGATCCTATATATTTTCTAAGATGGAACACATTGAATTTACATTCATTTGATTTTTTTGTTGTAAATTATATCGTTTGTTCACTAACGTGTTAAATATTTTACTATTGAATTCAAGTAGATCAATTTTTTTTTTCAAACACTTATTCCACAAGTTCTGTTTAGAATGAATGTATAATTTAGTTTTTCCATAATTTAGAAATATTTATGTTATTGCCTTTCAGATAATGAAGATTTAAATCTCCACTTTACTAAAACTAGTACTCCTTTTCCTCCCCCTACTCCAACCAATGCATTTGATGAATCTGAGTCGTCTTCTAGTAATAACTTGTCCCCTGTCAAAGATAAATCAACAAAACTGCAAATTGCAGAAAATCAAATGGTTCCAGATTCAACTCAAGAAACAGTTTCTTCTAATATAGAAGAAAAGCAAACAAATTTGTCTAGAATTGATTCAGTTAGCTCAACAATTCTTGAAAAGAAAGCATCTTCAATAGAGACTGTTAAAAACAAATCCTCGTTAATTACAAATGTGCAGTCACATACATATAATCAGGAACAAAAACAAAATTCTGTTCAATCCAATGCATATGAGCAGGAACAAGTAGCTTCAGTTCAGTCACATGTCAATGATCAGGAACAAGAAGATCTTAAAACCAAAACATTAAAACCTGAATCAAAAAAGAGTGAAATTGAGTCAATTCATGCTGAAATAGAGGAAAGAATCAAATCATCATCACCATCCAATTTGAGAGAACGTTCTCCTAGTCAAAATTCTATGAAAGAAGATGAATCTAGTCTTAACTTATCAAATATTAAACCTGAACCTACAAAGGGAGATGAATCTGGAATCAAAATACAAAATAACGCTAATGAATCAGAGACGTCTGTTTTAGTAAGGGGAGATAATTTAGATGAAACACCAAAGGATATTAATTTGGACAACAGTGCAGGTTATATTTGCGTACATTCTTTTCTTCTAAAAATTGCTGTAATTTGAGTTAATATATAACCTGCTGCTTATTTAATGTTACTCACTGAAATCTAATATTGATTTTTATCACTGAATTTTTATTTGTTCCAGACTGATTTGATATTTTCCCATGATTTTTGTAGATAACTGATTTTTTTCCTGCACAGCAGTGTGTTAGACTTATAATTCACAAGTTAATGTATTTTGTTTTACTCCTGTGTAGTCTGATTTTATGTTTTAATTTAATTTAAATGTAAAAATGTGTAGCACACATGTATTTTCTAGTTTCATTTTCATAATTGGTTGTAATCCTCTTCTGAACTTTCATCAGGTATGCTCAAAACATTAAAAACATCAAAACCATTACGATCTAAACAGCCAAAGTCATTGAATGTCAACTAAGCACAAGGGAATTGCAACCTTAAAAGTTTTAATACAATTAAATAAATCATTTACAGAAAATATAGAAAAAATAATGTACTATCTTAGTTATATAAGGTAAAAAGAACTGGTTTCTGGGCTACTGGTACCTGAAGGGTTTGATACTTTACCAGCAGTGGCACATTATCAGTGTATATAAACTTTTGATGCTGATTTCCTTGCTAACAAGTAACAACATATGTTTCTAGAAATTAACATGCCTTACATGTCATAACTTTTGAATGCATTATAAATACATAACTATTTTTATTTTAGAATCTTGTCATAATATACTTGCCATGTAAGAAAATATATACCAGTGAAATATTATCTTAGGCTGTCCTAAATAGAAAATTTATGGCCTTTGTTTAGGTATAAAATCATTAAGATGTCATTGGTTCACAATTAATCTCAGGAACAAGTTGGAAATTGCTGGTTTTAATTTTCATTATTTATGTATATCTTTTAAAACCATTTCAGCCAACAGTTATTTTTCAGAATGGGTCTGAAAACATTTTGTCCTTCAAAGAGTATTTGTATTGGGGTACACACAAAATTATTATTTCTATTTTTTTTTTATCTAATACATTGACAGTAATACTATGTCATAAAGTTATATTCTAAAAATTTTATCTTTATAGGGATAAAGGATATTGTTCGGGGTTATTAACAGTTTGAACTCCTGAAGTATTGACAACTACAAGGAAATTAATTCAGATAATTGTTTATTTGTTTATAGAAATTCCACATCCTACAACACCAAGGTCAACAGATATAGCAACTGAGGACAAATTATCACCCAGAGCTAAGTCTGAATCTTCATCAAAACTAGGTAAGAACAAAAATGTTGATATCAATATAATGTTATTCCATATAAAAATAAAAAGATGTGGTATGATTGCCAATGAGACAACTATCCACCAGATTTCAAATGAAGTGGATATAAGTAATAATAGGCTACCATACAGCCTTCAACAATGAGAACAACCCATACCGTATAGTTCTTCTCAACAATCATTTAATATTGAAACATAATTTATATTTGTGAGTATGAATATTAACATGAAATGGGAGGTAATTGTCAGAGACTTGCCATTTTAAACTTGATTACCAATGTGTTTACCCAATCTTGATTGATTCAAATGCTATTCCTGTGTAAATTAACTTTTCAAGATAGCCATGTCAACAATTAGCCTAGGCTAGACTAAATTTCTGCAGTTTTGAAATAATGCATTACACATCCATGATGTCATATGTAGCTTCCATTTTGTTTCATATGGTTGCTTTAATGGTTGAAATTATTTCTTTTCCAAGTGTCATAATCTCAAATGTATACTTTTCAGTTTTAAAAAGGTTTCTGTTCCAAAGCTTTGAGTTAAATAAACAGCCAAACAGCTACTTAAACAAGTTCAGAACAAAATTACCACCATGTAAAATAAACAGCCAAACAACTTTTCAAACAAGTGCTGGACAAAATGACAACTTCCTGTATAATAGACAGCCAACAGCTACTCACACATGCGCTGGACAATAAGACCAGTTATAAATTGAACCAATATCGGATGATTCAATGTCACAAGTAATGACTAAGGGAAGCTAATTTGAAGCAGGTCGACTGAAATTCCCTGTTTGAACATATTTATTTACATATAAACTAGACTTGTGAAAAAAAAATCAATGTGACTTAGTGTATAGGGCTTGGGCTTGTTGATTGCCCAAAAAATTGTTGAACCCTTGGCTCTCTGTCCTAAAACTTTACTCAGTACTAGGGAGTACCAAATTTGTGATCGAAACACCAAATCCTGTAATCTAATTGGTTGAATTCTTCGCTAAACATACAGCATTTTTGAGTAAGAGCAAATACTTGGGGTCAGAAAAGCGTGTCTTTGAAGGGTCATATGTCTTCCCGCGGACTGTGACTCTGTGAGCTATCAAGTTAAAATTTCGGCTTAAAATGTTTTTCTAGTACAAAGAGTGTCTATATTCATAGCACATTAACATGTTGTCATCCTGAACATGCATTTGATTTGATACTGGGCGTTACATAGCCATCCATTAAACATCTTACTTTGTTATTATGATATCAGTTAAATTCATTGTTTGATTTAATAAATTTTATATATAAAAAAAATTAGGTGAGAAGATTGAAGAGGATCATGGCCCAGAAACACTTGTATCCATCACTGAAGATAAATTTGTCCAGAAAAAGGCAGAGTTACCTACTATACCAGATTACCTAAAACCAAAACCTCAGTCAAAACCACAGTCAAAACCACAAGCTAAAAAGGTAAGAAAATAACAATATTGTTAATAATAGGTTTAAAGTTCTTGCATTAAAAACTGTTAAGAAATTTTTGCGTGGATTCGTTATTGCAATTCTTGAGCAATGAACAATAATGAAGATTAATTATCGTGACTTAGGAAATGTACTAAGCATATGAATAATGCTATCAAAATTTAAAATGAGAGATGTTTTTTTTGCCGTACCAATCTTGTCGCAATTTTGCAATAATGAAAATATCACAAAAATTTTTGAATTTACAGTAGAAAAATAGTAGTCATCAATAGTTTTAGTTGTGGATTTTGATACAGTAGGTCTTTTTTCTATGACAATGATAAGTTATGCATTACCATTCTTTCTAGTGATGTTTCTTTTCTATGTGTGAGGAAATGTAATTTGACATAGAAACCAAAGTTGATTATGGTCTTTGACATTTTTACTTTTTTTACTTATTTTTTTTTTTTTTTTTCTAAAGCAGAAACATTTTTCCTTACTAGAATTATTCAGCATTAGAAAGTAAAATGATTGTGGAATTTTTCATACATTTTATTTACATGTACTAACAATAAATTTCTGTTTCCTGCATTTTTTATACCAGCAATGATGATTTTTATGCTTCATGCATTTAACAAATTGTTGCAGTAATAAAATTGAAAATGGAAATGGGGAATGTGTCAAAGAGACAACAACCCGACCAAAGAGCAGAAAACAGCCGAAGGCCACCAATGGGTCTTCAACACAGCGAGAAAATCCAGCATTAGGTGTTCTAAACAACTATATATTCCATGATTTTCCCATGTACTGAATGTTAAATTTTGGCAATGTAAAAATTTATTAGGAATTTGAAGGTTAGACACCCTGCTCTTAATAAAGTTTAGAAAAATGTTAAAGGAATGAAGAAATAACACTAAATGTTGAAAAATACTGGAAAAATAATTTCCTTTTTTGTAAAATGCAGGAAAGCATATGAGAATTCACATAAAAAATACCAAACAAACCTTTTCAAATTTGACTTTTCCTTTCAAAATATTTGAACATAAATGTTAATGCTATATATGGCTGACAATATTTCTGTGCGGGGTTTCCTGTCTGATAACGTAATATTTACTTCTAACTTTTAAACAACCTTTCCTTCAGGTCAATAAAACAGAAAATGTTTGGCTATAACTGACACTGTTTTGTGCATTGGTTTTAAATGTAGTTATGCTTTTAGTTATCATGATAATAAAATAACAGTAATTTTACTTCAAAGTATAAAGTAGATTGGTGTTTGTGGTAGTATGTAGACAGTAGATTTGTATTAATACTTAACAGGATCAGAAGAAGAAAGGACAGTTAACAAAAGGTAAAAAGGAAGACAAAACAGCAAAGACTCCGGTAGATGTCACTAAAGCTATAGATATAACATCTGTACAACCAGAGGAACAAGATGAGGTGGGTTTAGGGTTTTAATAAGCTTTTCTGTGATTTCTTTCGTTTTAAAGGAGATGGGACTAGTTGGGGCAAGATTGGCCCTAAAATCAAATGTATTTCAAAATGTCTCTAATTTTTGTATTGCAGTTTTGATTTAAGATATACCCTTTTCATTTGTTGTATATACACCGCCATGAAATGACCGAAAATTCAGGAAAATGGTGAACTTATGACTTGTACATACTTAGAAATACCATAGATTACAAGCATTGCCTAAAAACATATTTACACTGTAAGTGTATTATGTGTTAATCTAGTCACAGGCAAAAGATAATGTGGGCCATGCTTGTGCTCTATGTTGATTTAGCCATGCATAAAGTTTCTGAAATTATACTATTTTTTGCTAAAAAATCTGAAAAATCTTCCTTATTATGATGTCACAGACAAATTCTGTCATCAAGGCAAGGCAAATATTAACATTTTCTGAAAGCCTTTCTTTTCAAGCTTAAAGCATTGGATTTATAATAACTTTCATGTATTTTAACATTTGTATGCATTATTTATTCAAGAATTTATTCTGTCAATTCTTTATGTCTTGGTCCTAGTCGTTTTACATTTTCGATGCTATGATTTATTTTATTTTGCTGTCAATTAATATAGTCAGAAAAAGAATTTGATATTTTGAAATTTCAACCATTTGAAGGAACTTTGATTGAAATTAATTAACTTCCAGTGGTTTTCCCATAGACCATTATTTGTTTTCATGTGCTTTATATGAGTATCATTCAGCGCGACAGGACAGACTTGATAAGACATGTTCTCAAAGTAGAGTTTTATCTTTTATGTGTGAATTCATTTGATGGTCTATTTACTGTTTTTCACTTCAGCAGAATTTATTATATTATGTATTATAATGTGCAGATTAGGCACAGCACACTGCACTGTCTTGTGGATATCAAAATTGATATTGTAATTTGTATAAAAAAGAAGATGTGGTATGATTGCCAATGAGACAACTCTCCACAAGAGACCAAATGACACAGAAATTAACAACTATAGGTCACCGTACGGCCTTCAACAATGAGCAAAGCCCATACCGCACAGTCAGCTGTTTATTTTAGCCTAAATGAGATATACTAGGCTTTGGTAATTAGGATTTGGTAGAGTTGTCTATGGGTGTTTGCTATTGTAGAATAATCTAGTTTTATTTAAGATTATAATGTATCTCACACCATGTTAGCACACTGTTTGCTATATTTGCATAAGAGAAGTAACAAGCATTTACTTTATAAAACTAGATATTTTTACTGTGACTTTGTCTATTAGATTACACAGATAATAAAGAAGAAAGTGACATTGCCACCTGAGATTGAACAAAGCATTATGCCAGACTTTGTTACTGAGGCTATCAATAGAAGTAAAGAAAGGTCAAAACAACAGCTAGAAGAAGAATTTGCAGAAAGTAAGATAAATTTTTTTTCAAAAACTGGTGTAATTTTGGTATACTATTATATGCTCATCCTTCCTGTTTGCAGATACCCTAAATATTATATGTTGAATGAACTTAAAAGTTTTTGTCACACCTTTTTCCAGTACTACAGAACAAAATGACTCCATATTAGGTCTTCAGCTTGACAATGATGAGTTTTAACTGAGAGAGCTTTTTTTGGATTTGTGGGACAACTACATCCGGTTTGCTAATACTTTAAATTTTTCAACATGTTGAATGAAAACAATTATTACTAAGAATAAATAAAAAATGCCACACTTGACAAATTTATAAAATTTTGCCTCATAAACATAGCTTGGTATCAGAAATAAATCAATGAATTTTGGCGATTTTACTTCTGAAGCAAAACAACAAGATTTGATACCAGCAGTATGTACTAGTATATATGGCTTTTGAATTTTGGACACTTTCCTGTAAATTTCATCTGTCACAATGCTTATGTTATCCCGTTACAGTCAGAACTGATTGTTCAATGACATCTTTCCCGACGATTGACCTCTGGTCAACTAGTGTTACTCTTTCATAAAAACAACTCAAATTGGTGTATATGTTTGTGATGTTTTCTTCTTTAAGAACAAAGAATGATAGAAAAAGAAATAGGTGTTACGTCCTATGAAGGTGAAGGAATGACAGCAGAAGAATTAGAATTGGAAAAGAAAGAACTGAAGGTATATCCTCTTAGGAAAATACTGCCCTTGAATTGTAGCCTGGTTTTATACTCACCATGCAAGACCTTCATGGGTAGTCAAGGTCTTTAAACACCCTACTAGTAGATTTTGTACATATAAAGTAGTAGGTTAGAATTGGCCCTTAGATTTTGATTTATTTTTAATCTGGCCCAGAAATAGTTGTCCTATACTAGTTGACTCTAATTTCATTTAAGCCTGTGGCTTTTCTCATTTCTTTACATTCTATGTTTATTGTAAACTTTTAAAAAGAAATATCTTCTGAAACTATTCAGCTCATTGGTCAGCCATTTTTGGCCACATACATCCAAACAATGTCTAGCTGCAAAGAACTATATCCAATGTTCCTGCTGATTAATTAACATTGCCACTATTAGTAAAATTCAACATATGGACACACAAAAAAGGACTCAATTAAAAAATCCTTTATAGGTTGTATAGCTTCCAGTTTTTAGCTCACCGGGGCCTGAAGGGCTCCATGTGAGCTTATGCCATCACTTGGCGTCCGTCGTCTGTCGTCGTCGTCGTCGTAAACTATTTAAAAAATCTTTTCCTCTGAAACTACTGGGCCAACTACCTTCAAACTTTAACTGAATGTTCCTTAGGGTATCTAGTTTATAAATTGTATCTGAAGTTTTGATCCATCAACAAACATGGCCGCCATGGCTAAAAATAGAACATAGGGGTCAAATGCAGTTTTTGGCTTATATCTCAAATATATATTATATTAGCAAATCTGACAGGGGTAAAATTGTTTAATTTGTCAAGATCTATCAGCTCTGAAATTTTCAGACGAATCGAACAACCCGTTGTTGGGTTGCTGCCACCGAATTGGTAGTTTTAACAAAATTTTGCAGTTTTTTGTTATTATTTTGAATATTATTATAGATATATATAAACTGTAAGTAGCAATAATGTTTAGCAAAGTAAGATCTACAAAAAAGTTAATATGACCATAATTGTCAATTGACCCCTTAAGGAGTTATTGCCCTTTAAAGACAATTTTACACAATTTGTTCATCAAGTTTGCTAACATTTAAAAATCTTCTCCTCTGAAACTACTGGGCCAATTACCTTCAAACTTTAACTCAATGTTCCTTAGGGTATCTTGTTTATAAATTGTATCCGAAGTTTGTATCCAACAACAAACATGGCCGCCATGGCTAAAAATAGAACATAAGGGTCAAATGCAGTTTTTGGCTTATATCTCAAAAACTACATCTTTTAGAGCAAATGTGACAGGGGTAAAATTGTTTAATTGGTCAAGATCTATCAGCCCTGAAATTTTCAGACGAATCGAACAACCCATTGTTGGGTT
The DNA here is from genome assembly GCF_021869535.1 of Mytilus californianus. Taxonomy (NCBI): domain Eukaryota; kingdom Metazoa; phylum Mollusca; class Bivalvia; order Mytilida; family Mytilidae; genus Mytilus; species Mytilus californianus. The sequence continues at coordinate 1,100,110 of NW_026262681.1, forward strand.
GCTGCCACTGAATTGGTAGTTTTAACAAAATTTTGCAGTTTTTTGTTATTATTTTGAATATTATCATAGATATATATAAACTGTAAGCAGCAATAATGTTCAGCAAAGTAAGATCTACAAAAAAGTTAATATGACCATAATTGTCAATTGACCCCTTAAGGAGTTATTGCCCTTTAAAGACAATTTTACACAATTTGTTCATCAAGTTTGCTAACATTTAAAAATCTTCTCCTCTGAAACTACTGGGCCAATTACCTTCAAACTTTAACTAAATGTTCCTTAGGGTATCTTGTTTATAAATTGTATCCGAAGTTTGTATCCATCGACAAACATGGCCGCCATGGCTAAAAAAAGAACACAAGGGTCAAATGCAGTTTTTGGCTTATATCTCAAAAACTACATCTTTTAGAGCAAATGTGACATGGGGTAAAATTGTTTAATTGGTCAAGATCTATCGGCCCAGAAATTATCAGACAAATCGAACAACCCATTGTTGGGTTGCTGCCACCGAATTGGTAGTTCTTACAAAATTTTGCAGTTTTTTGTTATTATTTTGAATATTATTATAGATATATATAAACTGTAAGCAGCAATAATGTTCAGCAAAGTAAGATCTACAAAAAAGTTAATATGATCATAATTGTCAATTGACCCCTTAAGGAGTTATTGCCCTTTAAAGACAATTTTACACAATTTGTTCATCAAGTTTGCTAACATTTAAAAATCTTCTCCTCTGAAATACAGGTGAGCGATTCAGGATCTTGAGAGCCTCTTGTTTTGTAAATTATACACAGGTGATTCTTGTTTCAAAATGATCATGGTGTAGGACTCCAATAGCCATGAGACATGGATTCCCCTCTTACTAAATTAGATTTTTTTTAAAGAGAAAAAAATTCAGAAACCATGTAAAGGGCTAATTAATACTAAGCTTTGAATAAATGTAACATTTATGATTTAACTGGTATCTACTCTCTAAAAGTTGTAATATATTTATGTTTTTGTAGTAAAACAAAGGTTAACAATTCCTTTGTTAGTATTATTCTATTTTTTTTAATAGCTATTATAGTATTTTAATGTAAAAGCACATGCAAAAAATAAGGTCTATATAAATTACGGAAAGACTTATTTAAAGAAATATTGTTTTTTCTATGAAATTGATCATTGTATGAAATAGGAATTAAGATAAGACTGATATATTTTCTGATCCAAAAAAGAAAAGAGAAGAACTTGCAAAAGAAAAAATACTGAAAGGAAAGCCACAGAAAAAGATGGATGAAAAAAGTAAAAAATCTGGTGGCAGCAGTAGCATAAGGTCGAAAAAATCTAAAGGCGGAGCTAAAGATCCTCTACAGCTGGAGAAAGAGAGAATAAGAGCTTTAAAAGAACAAGAGAAACTGGTAAGAAGGATCATATCAATAATATGATAAGAAATTATAAAGTGCAAATTAGGCTTCCTTACCTGTTAATTCTTTTTCTAATGTTTTATTGTCCTTAAACAAGAATAAATTGTGAGAATAAACAATTGAATTTTGTTAGCAGTTGATTATATTTATTATGTGCACAGTACCCTTTGAAAAAAGTAAAATAACAAAAATACTGAACTTCAAGGAAAATTCAAAATGGAAAGTCCCTTATCCAATGGAAGATCAAAAGCTCAAACATATCAAACGATTGGCAAACAACTGTCGTATTCCTGACTTGGTACAGGATTTCCTTATGAGAGACTGAATATGAGTTATAAGACCAAGGTCAAAGGATTTGGAAACAGTCATATTTAAAAGTAACAAATCAGCATATAAATTGATTATTTATTATATTATATAAGACTTATCTTTTAACTCCATTTTTTGTTTGTTTATGAACCCATACCGTTTTTCAATATTTGTTACTGAAATAACTATATGTTACAGGAAAATATATACATTCACAAGAAAAAATGGTTACAAAATGAATATTAAATGTATTTTTATTTATGAATTAAAGTCTAGTTCACCAGTAAGTATAAAAGATGGTGCATGGTTTTGAGTAAAGGGTATGGTGTATTTTTGGTACACATTTATTCTTCATTTTATAAGTGCATGGTGTTTGAGAATGTTTTTATGCCCAATTAGCATTTAAAATTTGCATTCAGACCAAAATATATGTTACAAGGAACAGGAATTGTAACCTTTTTAAATGAATAAAACAATTTACGAGAAATATCAGGTTAAAAATGTGTTTGCCATTTTATTATTTAGTCCCCATACATGCCTAAAAAATGTATTTATTACTATGTTAATCCACTATTTGCCAATTTCCGATTTGATTCTGTTATTACACACTTTTGACGCAAGTTGTTTCCCTTTGCCAGTTGTAGACTGGTTCTATACTGGACAAAATAGGCTGCTGCCCATGCAAAGCATTGTAGTTTGAAGCAGGGCTTCCAAAATTATTTTTAGCCAGCCGGACATTTTATGTATAATCCCGATTTTAATTCCTTCAGACTAAATAAACAAAAGGCAATTATGGTAATCAGTTGCCGAGTTGGCCATCCCAATGATTGACATTAAAAAAAAAACGATATTAAACTTTCTTTGATTCAAATTCGAAGTTCTGACGTAAACTGTTAAATTGGCAGTGCATCATTCGAAGTGTGCAACAATAAATTACATCAGCGTACTCATATCTGCCTTAGACTCTTTATTTGTGCAAAATAACGTTGTCAAAAACTTTACTTTCGTTTATAAATCTTATACCGGATGTTATCTTGACAATGGTAAAACATGGACCAGAGACGGATACGTAAATTCCGTGTACGTTTGCAAAGCATGAATGAGTGGAAGTAGCTCCTTCTACGTTATTTCTTCAAGAAAATATTCAAAATAAACATGAGATAAAGGTATCAATGACAATTTAAGCATTTTTTGAAGAAATTAGGATGCATAATTAAATTTCACACCTGCGCACATGCGCACACGTGTACTAGTTCAAACCGAGACATTTCTCTAGTTCAAACAAAGTGGTTATGACGATGTTTCATTTTCACCTTTTTAATTTTTTCATCAAATCATATTTGTAAACGTATTTCTGATAATTTAAATCTTTTTGACTAAATTAATTTGATGCAAACCGCTGAAATGTAAGAAAATAACTTTGAATCGACTGATCAATGTCCGGTTCAAAATAGTTTACCTGTCACCTGAACAGGTTAATTTCAGCTGTTCCAACTAATTAGCCTTGATTAAAATGAGAAGGTATTAAAGTAGGGGTTGTTTTGATAGTACTTAATGATCGTGTCACTTTTATGACCGGAAATGTGTGGCTGTTAAAGGCAAAACGTTGGGTCAAAAAGATCGCGAATTATGTTAAAATGACCGTCTCTTAAAGCCTTGAAAACTAAAAAGTAGATGACCGTTTCATGCTTTGCCCAGCCGGACTTTTACCGGACATTATACATGTCCGGCATATATGACCGTTTTGGAAGCCTTGGTTTGAAGTATGTTGAACCAATTTTTAATCAAAAATAACTATTGATATCAGTGGATTTTAGCCAAACAAAAAGATTCAATGTAATTAGAATATTGAAAAAAAACTTACAGATAACGCACATTACACACATATAAATTTACTCTTTCTGCTTACTCTGATCGATGTGGCAATGAAAATGTATGTTTTTAAGGGAAACAACTCGTACAAATGGATCCCTAGTTACGTGGTCAATTGCAGAATTGGCAAATAGACAATTGTTCTGGAGTCAGTTCATCAAATTTCAGAAACTTAATTTATACTTTAAAGGTTTTTTGTTTGTTTACTATTGTATTTTCATGCATTGTAACTGTTTTACATATGCTTATGTATAACTTCAAAAAACATATTTACCTTGATATGTTGAGCATGAGCATTAATAGGATCGATGTCTGGAGAAGCAAGAACTTATACATATAGCATATACATAATGCATATCAACAGTGGAATATATTTCTCATTGAATTTTAATTATCTCTGAGAATTCTGTTTAGCAGAAAATCAAAGTGTAAAACATATTCCAAGCTAATTACAAATGCATTATATCTATAACCATACTTTTAGGAATAAATAGACCTTACGTCACTTCTACCTCTGCATACACAGTTATTTTATGTATTATTATTTATCAATTTTTGCTGCATGTGGTAACAGGTTATTCACAGAAAACCACATAAAAAGTTAATTGTTCAAAACACATTTTATTAATGGATCTGCACAAGATTTAAATTCTATTGCTATGATTAAAGTGAATATGAAAAAATTGCAGGAATGTATGGCATTTTCTTGCAAATTTATTAGAAAATGTATTAATTGGATGTGAGCTCACTTGCACTTTAATAGCATACTCATAATTACTTTAAAATTGTTGATCAGCTTTAAATCTTAACTCAGTTTTATTGCAAAGGAAATAAAACCTTTCATAAGAATAAGTTGGTGTTGTTCAGGGTATTTAAATTTTTGCAAGGTGAACTGTCTCATTGAATAAGTACAATTGATAATGTCGGTTTTTCAAGGAGAAACTTACTCTTAATAAAAATTTATATTAAGTAATGAAAAGTCTGATTGATGGAGTATCATTTTTAAATAAAATTCAGATACATTTCACTAAGTGGTGCTCAAATACTCATTAAAATTCCTAGTGTAAGTAGAACTATGACTGTTGTGGTGTTATAAAGGTGGATGAAATAATATTACTTGATATTGCAGCAACGTATGGAAGAAATTAGAGCATTGGAGGAGAAGATTGCAGCCCAATCCAACAGCATGTCTGCTGACGATAAGAAATTTAAAGATAAATTACAGGTAAATTAATTGACTCATTAAGAGTTAAATCCAAATACATTTTTATGCCCCACCTAGGGGCATTATATTTTTTGGTCTGTGTGTCTGTTCGTTTGTCCGTCCGTCCATCCATTTGTTTGTTCATCCATCCGTCCATCTGTCCTGCTTCAGGTTAAAGGTTTTTGGTCCTGCTTCAGGTTAAAGTTTTTGGTCAAGGTAGTTTTTGATGAAGTCGAAGTCCAATCAACTTGAAACTTAGTACACATGTTCCCTATGATATGATTTTTTTAAATTTTAATGCCAAATTAGAGTTTTGACCCCAATTTCACAGTCCACTGAACATAGAAAATGATAGTGCGAGTGGGCATCCGTGTACTATGGACACATTCTTGTTATCTTATGCCATATGTTACTTGAAGTGTTTTCCAAGCCTGTAATTTTCAGCCTTGATCCTGCTTTTCTAACATTTGGTTAATAACACAAGTTGGTCTTATGATCTTGATTTGCAATCACATGTGCTTCAGTTCTGTTTTTGGTACTATTTTAAATACCATTAAAGTTTAAGAAATAAATTGCATGGACTACAAAAATTGGATTTTGTTACTGTTGATTGAATCTATCCTATTGAACTTGGAATAAAAGATACAAGAGATAAAGTTTGGTCTGCTTCATATCTTGACTTTCATCTAGAAATTGACAGGGAAGTTCAAATGAGTACTAAACTGAAGTCATCTTTTCAAAAGTTTTATAGACACCATTATGATCTGGTTGACCCTTATGGAATATCTATGTCTCATGCTTTTTTCCTTGAAATGAGCAACACAATTGGTGCCTCTAAAGGAGCAGACACTGTATATCTAGCAAGGGTACCTATGTTCACCCTAAGTTTTTTATGCATTTGATTTAGTTTTCTGTGTTGTATGTTGTGATTTTTTTTCTCTGAATGTAGGAATTGTTTCTATTAATTTAACTTTGTTTATCCCCTGTACTGAAATTTTCTCATGTTTTCCTTTCAAACTTTCATTTTTAGTCATTTTTAGGGTTAGAAAATGCAGATGTACTATTTGATTATGAAGTTGATAATGTCTATTCGGGTAACACAAGTAGTTTTTTTTCCATTGTGTTGTCAGACAAAAGATTCCTTATGATATACTGACTGAGGTTTGTTAGTGTGTTGTCAGACAAAAGATTCCTTATGATATACTGACTGAGGTTTGTTAGTGCTCACTGGTTATCTGTACAGCTTCCACACCTAGGAAGTTTATATAAAAAGGGTGTAATGTTAATTTGTAATTACAACTGATTATAAATATGACTTTGTTTTTAGACAGATAATGTAAGTAAACAATGCAGTGTGGTGTCGGAATATTTTATGTAAAATTTAATTTTTAGGGAAGAATGTTACACAATAGGTTTGTGTAAATTTGTTAAAACTAATGAGTGAGTTTATTGCTAGTATAGAAAATCAGAAATCTGTTCTTGCATTTGTGTGTCTGCATAATACAATTAAAGGCCAAATAACAGTTATTTGTTCCACTGGTAATAGTTTTCCAAAGTTACATCTTGTATTGATGTTGATTTTTTTCAACATTTTTTATAGTTTTATTTTCTATTCTGAACACTATATAATTGGTTACCAAATTAGACGATTATTGTCACAATATGAGAGGGTCTGGATTGGGTTTAAAAAATAGAGAATAAAGGGCAAAAAAAAATAAATAAAAATGAGAATAATGGGGTGCTTAAATATAAAAAATAGCGATTAATGGGCAAAAAGAAAGAGAAAAATGGCCTGAAAAATTGAAGAATACATAATTAAATGAGCCCCCACCCATTCCCCATGTCAGCTTGTATAAGTATGTGTTCATCTTTTATTTTAGTATACAGATGAGATAAGAGAGTCATTTCTAGGTTTTTTTCTTCACCATATTAAGGAATAATTCAGATTTGGTGATGGAAAAAATGTTGTATGTGTCAGAAAAATTATGAATCTGTTTCTGTTATGGTATATTGTCAGTTTATATTTTATTTTTGATAGTGAATAATCCAATGATTTAATTGATTAGACTACATTGGCCATGAAACCTACTGAATTTGAAGTCTTGTAAACATTTCTTATTTAACTGTTTTACTGAACACCTGTTAATAAACTGAACAAAATATTTAGTCCTGAAATTCGACAAGTTTCACAAATAATATGACCTAATTTCATGAATTTAATGTGATATGATATAGTTTTGAGTCCAAAATACCTTCCTCAGTATTAGTTTTTAGGTTTTGGTTTTATTGGCTTTGATTGGGTTTGGGTTTTATTGATTCATAACCTAAAGTAAATATTTTGTCTAGATAAAATGAAGAAAGAAACAAAATTGTTGTTTTTTTTTATATAAAAAATATCTTTTAAATTCTAAATTGCTGAAACTGCAGGGAAAAACTATTAATTAGAATAATGATTTGAATGTTTAATTAAATTCATTATCTATATATTCATAATCAACAGGAGGTACAAATGGAATTGGAAAGAATTGAAAGAGAGGCTTACATGGCTGAACAGACTGAAGCAGATGTCAGACAGGCATTGCGAGAAGAAAGGATGAAAAGAATGGAAGAAAAAGCAAAACTGAAGAAAGAAGAATTAGCCAGGAAAAGACAGCAGTTGATAGACAGGAAACAACAGGAGAAACAATTGAAAGAGGAGGCTCGACAGAGGGAACTTCAAAAAATTATGATGTTGATGGATGACGAAGAAAGGAAGAAAAGACAAGAAGAAGAAAGGCTTAAAAAAGAGGAAGATGAAAAGGAAGAAGAAAATAAGAGAAAGGTAAGATAGATGCATAGATATAGATTTTGATAAAAAAAAAAATACCAGAAATGTCAACAGAGTTTAATACTTTATAATTTAAAATTTTGTTCTGTCTGCAGCATGATAAATGTGCAAGACAAAAAGGAAAATAGGTATATTGCTAAATTTTCCTGTCCTTCAATTCAAAAGAAAACAGCCTTTGTTTAAATGAAATTTTACAGATCACCTTTAATTACTAATGCATGTGCTTCATTTCAAAATCTACATTTTTCCAGGAAATGGAAGAAGAATTTGCCAGGCAGGAAAGAGAAGAAGAAGAAAGACGTAGACAGTTAGAGGAAGAGGTATGTATTGTGTACAATCAAACTATTTTATGCAGGAATTTAGGATTAGGCCTTTATTTTCACAGGAATTCTGGATTAATACCTATCGGGACTTGGGAATTCATGATTCATTTTTCAGGATCAGGGAAAGAATGATTAACTTTTTGGGAATGCGGGGTAAACCTCCTTCCTACTGCCCCTCATTTAGTAATGATGTATTTTACACCTACCAATAAGTTGCTGTGGCACATGTTTTTTGTCTTGTGCTGTTCTTCCACCTTTCTGTTGTTCCACTGTTTCTTCTGCCTCTAGAAGATACAACCATGACACCTGTTCTTGTCATGCCACCAGATGTCGAGTTTTGGTATGAGGTTGTTTATTAAATAGTTAGAGACTGAGTTTGTATTCTGTTTGACTCACCAAAATTTTGATGAAGATAACAATCCTTTGATAAAGAAAGCTCATGAAAATTATAATGATATATGTTTTTTTTCATCTGTTGCCATCACTTGGCATCTTTTGTCTGTCAACATCTATTGTCTTCTTTCACTTCAGTTCACTTTTATAAAAATCTTATTCTCTGAAAATACCTGGCCATTGGAACCAAATTTGGCCACACTCATCCTTTATGGTATCTAGTTTAAAAAATGTGTTTAATTATTTTGCATGCTAAAATAGAACAAAGGGGTATACATATGTAATCAGTTATATGTTAAAAAATGTTATAAAAGATAAAAAAAAAGATCTGGTACTAGGGGAAAATGTTCAGAATGTCTACCTACTCTCCAATTTTTTCAAAATTGTCAGATGACTCTTTATAGGAGTTTTTGCCCTTAAATAAGATTTTTACCTACATGAATATTTAATGCTTTAGTCTATAATCTTCATAACTAAAAGTGAAATTTTGAATAGCAAAAATGGTCAGCAAGATAAGATCTACTAATAAAATCAAATTGAGGAAATCATCAGTCAACTCCTTGTAGGAGGTATTGGTTACTTAATTATAATTTTTGTTTGAAACTATAGTAGATAGCTAGACACCGTAATTAACACAAATACCAGCAAAATCAGAACTACAAATAAGTCAACCAGACCAAAATTGTCAGTCAACTCCTTATAAGATTTGATGATGTTTTACCCTTTTTTGTTCTCCAGGCCCGAAGGGCCCCATGTGAGCTTATGCCATCACTTTGTGTCCGTCGTCGTCGTCATAAACTATTTCAAGAATCTTCTCCTCTGAAACTACAGGGCCAAATACCTTCAAACTTTAAGTGAATGTTCCTTAGGGTTTACTGGTTTATAAATTGTATCAGAAGTATTGATCCATTAACAAACATGGCCGCCAAAGCTAAAAATAGAACATAGGGGTCAAATGCAGTTTTTGGCTTTTATCTCAAAAACTATAGCAGTAAGAGCAAAATGACAAAGTTAAAGTGATGAAAAAGTCAAGATCTATCTGCTATGAAATTTTCAGACCAATTGGACCACCCATTGTAGGGTTACTATCCGAAATAGTTTATTTTTATGAAATTTTACTGTTTTTGGTTATTATCTTTAATATTATAATAGATAGAGAAAGTGTAAATGGCAAAAATTTTCAGCTAAGTAGATCTACAAATAAGTCAAATGATTAAAATAGTCAATTGACTCCTTAAGGAGTACTTCCAAACTTTAACTGAATGTTCCTTAGGGTATCTAGTTTATAAATTGTATCCGAAGTTTTGATCCATCAACAAACATGGCCGCTAAAAATAGAACATAGGGAACAAAAGCAGTTTTTGGCTTATATCTCAAAAACTACAGCAGTTAGAGCAAAAGTGAAAGGGAGTTAAAGTGATAAATGGGTCATGATCTATCTGTTATAAAATTTTTAGACAAGTTCGACAACCCATTGTTGGGTTACTGTTGGAAATAGTTTATTTTCATTAAATTTTATTGTTTTTGGTTATTGTCCCCTGCGTAACGCGTTGCGGGGGACATGGAAATACCGGTTGTCCGTCCGTCTGTCCAGTCTTGTTTGCGCTCTCACAGGTACAATTCTTGCTAGATTTTTATAAAACTTATAATATAGGTTAATAGTAGCAATATATCGGACAAGTTTTATAATGGTGGACGATCAACTTTTTTTAAAAGAGTTATGCCCCTTGATAATATTAAATTTATGGAAAATGGCCTCGTTATCCCTCTCACGGGTACAATACTTGCCAGATTTAAAAAAAACTTATACTATAGATTAATATCAGCAATATCTCTGACAAGTTATAAATTGATGGCCGATCAACTTTTTAAAAAGAGTTATGCCCTTGGAAATATTAAATTTATGAAAAATGGCCTTGTTATCCCTCTCACGGGTACAATTCTTGCCAGATCTTTAAAAAACGAATACTATAGGTTAATATCAGCAATATCTCTGACAAGTTATATATATGATGGCCGATCAACTTTTTAAAAAGAGTTATGCCCTTGGAAATATTAAATTTATGGAAAATGGCCTTGTTATCCCTCTCACGGGTACAATTCTTGCCAGATCTTTAAAAAACGTATACTATAGGTTAATATCAGCAATATCTCTGACAAGTTATATAATGATGGCCGATCAACTTTTTAAAAAGAGTTATGCCCTTGGAAATATTAAATTTATGGAAAATGGCCTCGTTTGCGCTTTCAAGGGTACAATTCTTGACAGATTTTAATATACAATTATGGCCCACTGAGGAGGTGAATATCCAAAATTGTCAACCCGCGAAAGGGTTATTCCACAAGGGCTTTAGCCCGAGGGGAATAACCCTTACTCGGGTTGACAATTTTGGATATTCAACGACTTAATGGGCCATAACTGTTTTATTATACCGAACTAACAGTTAAGTGTAAAATATGGTAAATCTAAAAAAAAATAACCAGCTCTTATTTTTAGGTTTTGGTTAAAGGTTTTTAAACATTTTGTCTCGAGCATAACCGATGAATCGTGTTCCTATAACATATGCATATATATCGTGCAGAACAATTGGTTTCTCGTACGTTTCATGTTGTAAAAAATAGAAAAAAATGTGAAATAAAAGACTTTATAGTTTATATGTCAAAATAAATTGTAGTCAATAACAACATCAAACAGAGGACAGAAAATTTAGAGTTCAAATTTTGTTTTTACTGTCACTACTTATTAAACAGAATTTATGTTAACATTGAATGTTACAACACAATTTGATATCATTGGCGTGAATGGCATGTTTTCTATTGGTTTTAAAACTTTGTCAATAACATTTGGGGCAATGGTAGCTGGAATTTGAGGAATAACTATAGGTTCGTCTGCTGGGACTGCCTGCATAAATGGTACATCAACGGCATTTGCATAAGGTTGGACAAGATTATTCTCCATAGGTTGAATCAGCTCCTCTATTTGTTCTTGCGATAATTGTAGTTCCCCGTGTACTTGGAATTGCATATTATCTGTCATTACTGAAGCAGAGAGAGCACTGCTCATTTCAAATCTCCTAGTGGTTGACACTTTTCCAGTGTAATTTTTTATTGAACTCTCAGATTTATGTCCTGACACTGACATAATATCCCGATCAGAAAATTTGTTAATATCAAGAACTGTTATGCTGGTTGCACGGATTGGATGGTTGGTAAATTCCCTAGAGAGACGAGCTTGTTGTGAGATAGTCCTCATCAAACTAGAGAGAGTGTTTTTACCCAATGACTGGTTATAGTACCATACATCTTGAGAGTCTGTGAACTGATCAACAGGTTTTTGCCACAAATCATTGTTTCTAGCATGAAGTTTTGAAAGGTACTTTCGAAAACTTGCAACTGGACACAGTGGGTGACTTATAATATAATAAAAACATAAAGAATTTAAGAAACAATAACAAGTTGTTTTATTCTTACATGTACAACAAGAATTATAACACTAAAATGCAATTGCAATTTTTTTTTTATTAAATACGGTATGGTTTGTTTCATTCAAAATAGTGGCGCATATATGCATGAATAGGTACAGGTGTATGTAAAAATATAGATTAATTTGTATTTGTTTATTGTCATATTGATATGCAATGGTTGTTTTAAAAGTAAGATGTTCATTGACGGTCCATTTTTAATTTCATTTTGTGTGATAAATGATGAGTGTCTCATCTGTCTTGATTCTAAATCCTGTTTGTACAAATGTAATAAAAACAAAATGTAATCGATTAAAGACTAATTTTAAAATGCTGCTCGTAACACGTATGTTGTAAATTTAATGTCATGTAAGACCTACCATTTACTGCATACATATGTGATTCTGTTATGGTATCATCCGTTTCCCTGTGGTTTTTGTCCAACTCATCTACTACTTGGTATACATATTCCCTGCCTTTATAGAGTCCTGAGTAATGGCAAATGTTGTTTTATTCATACCTCGGAGATTTTCTCTGCCCCTTCTGCACAAATAAAACATAATGTCGAACCAAACTTTATGAAGCAGTCCACAAGGGGTATCTGTGTTTAAGGCAACACTGCCATATAATTTACTGAGATCATCCTCGTCCAACGAAAGTGTGTGATCCGTCTTTCCTAGACCCTGGCGCTTCAGGACTGCACAAAGTTCATCTGCTGTTTCAAAGTCAATGACGTCCGTGTTCTCAGCCAAAAGAAATTGTAAAAACACATTCATTGCTGCTTTGGTGGCCTTTTTGGTATTTTGAGCATCCTTATCTTCAAGCAACTGGTTTAACGCATTCTCATCAGACTGACCAAAACGCGAACCTTGTACTGTGGAATCCATCATATTTGTTTTGTTTATTTGACGTTAAGTGACGTCATACTTTAAAGGGAGTTAACTCGTGATCATTGATGAACGAGAATGGTTATTCACCGGTGAATTATAGGGTTGTTCGATGGAGGCTACAATTTGTCGGGGTTATTCATCGCTCCTGCCAATTTTTGGAAAAACATCTAAATTAAACTATGACACGTGATTACGTATTAGCCAATCAAATAGTTACTATATAATGTAAGGTATAATAATAAAACTTATACTATAGGTTAATATCAGCAATATCTCTGACAAGTTCTAAAATGGTGGACGATCAACTTTTTTTAAAAGAGTTATGCTCCTTGGAAATATTAAATTTATGGAAAATGGCCTCGTTAGCGCTCTCAAGGGTACAATTCTTGACAGATTTTTATAAAACTTATACTATAGTTTAATATCAGCAATATCTCTGACAAGTTCTAAAATGGTGGACGATCAACTTTTTTAAAAAGAGTTATGCCCCTTGGAAATATTAAATTTATGGAAAATGGCCTCGTTAGCGCTCTCACAGGTACAATTCTTGCCAGATTTTTTATAAAATTTATACTATAGGTTAATATCAGCAAGTTCTATAATGGTGGACGATCGACTTTTTTTAAAAGAGTTACACCCATTGGAAAAATAAAATATGTGCAACACGGTGGACATTGGAACTCTGTTCTTTTATTTTATTTTATATTATAATAGATAGAAAGTATAAATGGCAATAAATATTCAGCTAAGTGAGATCTACAAATAAGTCAACATGATCAAAATAGTCAATTGACCCCTTGAGGTGTTATTGCCCTTTAAACGCTTTTTTTTTTACATTTTTTGTGAAAGTCTAATTACTTTTTCAAAAATCTTCTTCTCTGAAACTACTTGGCCTAATACTTAAAAACTTTAATTGAATGTTACTTAGGATATCTAGTTTATAGATTGTATTCGGGGATTTGAGCCATTAAAAAAACATGGCGGCAGTTTCTAAAATTAGAACATAGGGGTCAAATGAAGTTTTTGGCTTTCATCTGAAAAACTAAAGCAGTAAGAGCAAAACTGACATAGGTGAAAGTGTTAAACAGGTTTAGATCTACCTGTCAAGTAATCTTCAGTCCAATTTATTGTTGGGTTACTGTCCAGAAATAGGAATTTTTTAGGAAATTTTAGTTTTGGGTTATGTATGATCTTTCATATTATTATAGAAAGAGAGAAAGTGTACATGACAAAATTGTTCAGCAAAGTAAGATCTACAAATAAGTCAAATGCCTGAAACTGAAATTACAGGTGAGCAATATTAGGCTCTCATGAGCCTCTTGTTTTTGTATTTGCCTATTACAAAAAATATTAAAGATAGATAGACACTTTATATAGCAAACATATCAGCAAAACAAGATCTACAAATGATTTAAATTTTGCTGAAAATTGTTGGTAGACTCTTGATTTGCCCATAATGACGATTTTTTACCTTTTTCTATGTTTTGGGCAAAACTAAAGATCCAGAGAAATTTTAAACAGATAAAATGATCAACAATACAAGATAAAAAAAAAAGAAGATTTTTGTCATGAATTCTATTCTAGTTCACAATATTGAAGAGGGGCCATTGTTGAAGATGCATATAAACCTAGGTGAGCAACACAGAGCCTTTTTTGTTGGGTTTTTTTTTTGTTGGTATAATCTTGAAAATTAGTATTATTTCTTGCAGAAAAAAAAAAAATGTGAGTCCATTTTTAGAGTGCTTGTGTCTTAGTCTGTTAGAATACTTTTAAAGACGAATCATTTATGACCCCATCATTGTAGAATTGAAACATTTTTCTCTTTAACTTTATATTTATATGTAGATTGAACAAGAGGAGTTGAGAAGAATTCAGGTGGAGCAAGACGAAATTAGAAAACAACAAGAAGTTGTACAGGCTCAGAAAGAGGCTCTGTTAGAGGAACAGAGGAGAAAGAGGTAAGACAGGCTAAATTAAATTTTTTCTCATTTAACTTGTTTCACATTTTTCAAAAAAATAGTTTTGAAGTTACTTGACAATTGCACCTTGAAAAAATGATGCAGCAAGTAAGGGATTTAACAATTACATCTTTATGATAAGGGGTTACTTTTGGTTAGCTACCACAAGAGGGGATTTAAGTTAGAATCTTTGTGATTTCAATCTTTCTATACGAAACTTCCACAATCCTAATTGAATCAAGTACCGTAGGAACTCGAGTATAAGTCGGAAGTTTGGGAGTAAAATTCAGATTCAAGAGAGGGGTACCGACTATAATGGTTATATTTGTTGTAACAGGGAACTCGCTGCTTTAGAGGAACAAAGACATGTGGAAGAATTGGATAGAAAACAACAAGAAGAATTGAAGAGACAGGCAGAAGAAAGGGCAAGAATAAATGAGGTAGCTAATACATAATACACATTTTAACCTATCTAAGCAGAATCCTGTAGACTGTCATTTGATATAGTAACACAGAATCTGACATAGTTTTAGGTTTCTCTTGCTTGATTGGAGTAATGTATTGGTCAATTGGTCAAAGGACAAGGTCACTATTACTAAAAATTAAAAAATAATTTGGGAAAATGGTTTATTGTTGGTCGGTAGCTTGAGTTTCCATGCGTGCTTGATAGGAATAAAACTTATACAGATGGAAGATATTGGAAATTGGAAGAAATCTAGATTTTTTATTCAACAGGTCAAAGGTCTAGGTCACTGTTATAAAAAATAGGTGATAGAAGTTTACTGATGTTCAAATCTCCCCCCTAAAATTTTCAAAGCATGGGTTGTCCTCATCTTAATAAAGAATGTTTCGATAATTTTACCTCAAAACATTTTTCACCTGGCTCCGCTTGGCGAAAAATTTAAATTTGTGCCCCCCTAACCTAAAATCCTGTATCCGCCCCTGTCTAAGTATGTAGTTATGTAGTAATTTAAGTTCAGATTGAGTAGTGTGTTGCACTTCAGTTGACATACATTTGACAGAATTAAGTAACCTTTAGGTTGAATCTTTTTGCCTGTCTGATCCTGTAATTTGGTATTCTTATAGAACAATGTAGAAAGTGGCAAATTAATTAACAATATATATATAATATTTGACTGTTATTATAGCTTCTACAATTAGAAGAGGAAGTGAGAGAAAGGATGAAACAGGATACAGAAAAACGAAGAGAAGAAGCCATACAGAGACGAGATACAAATATTGATGCCAAATCTAATCTGAACAAGATACGACATAGTCAGGGAATTAACAGAGCTTTTGTCTTCTCATATTTTATAAACTGGCCAATGGAAACTTATATGAGGTAATTTCAGTTGTTATTTGGTGAAGAGCTATTGAATTTTAAGGTTCGCCAGACTATGAAAAATATTATTTTGTGAGTACTGCTTTAAAATATATGGGGTTTTTCAAGGAAGCCTCCTGACAGTCATTTATTTGCCTAGCACTATCCTCATTTGAAAATTTAAACCAGGATGAGTAACAACAATAAATGGATTATGAACACCTTTCCATTTAATGCCCATTAAAGTATAATTTATGGTTCAAAAAATAGACTATTTTTTTCAAATTCAGTGCATTTAATCAGTTCAGTTAGAAACAACTAGAAAACACATGATAAGCTTCATATAGTAATATATACCTGATAAAACAAATAGTTTTGTCTATCATTAAATACAAAAATGAAGAAAAAAACGATAAAATTGTTAATGAAAATCCATTCATCTATTGCGGCTTTTAATTGAGTATTTAAAAATTAGGAAATATGGTTTGATTGCCAATGAAACAACTATCCACCAGAGATCAAATGACGTGGATGTAAGCAACTTTAGGTCACCATAGTCCCTTCAACAATGAGTAAAATGCCAAATCCGTCCTGTATAGTAAGCTATAAAACATCTTGACACAACAAAATGTAAAACAATTCAAACAAGAAAATCAACAGCCAGATAACATGTTAATTTTTAATTTTAGACCAGTTGGAGAACAAGAGAAGAAGAAGAAAGAAGCTAAGCTTAGAGAAAAGAGAAAGAAGGCTAGATAAATTTAGTTGATGAAAGAGTTGATAAAACTGAAAAATTAATTTAAAGTTAAAAAGACAATACACATTTACAACATTTTTTTGGAACTTATGATTATATTGATCCACAATATTTTTAGCAAAATTACTTGTTACTAGAACTTTTAAAACACAAAATGATATTTTTTCCATTTAAATATAAAAGGTTATAAAGGAAAAATCACAACAACAAAAAATGCATTGAAAATTACAATATTGTATTTCTCAAAGCAAAAATATTCAAAGCTTAGAATAATTTATATTAAGACTTTGAAGGAACAGAAGTAATCTTTTTTTTGTTGCAAAAATCTTTTTCAAGTACATTATTTTTGTTATTCTTATGCAATTTGTTTGTAACAACTATTTTGATTTGACAACATATATACATATATATATATATATCTCAAAAAGGGAAAAGGGGGGGGGGAGGAATCCAGGATTTACCTTTGGATTGCACAATCACAGACAATGTTTCTGTTTATCAAAAAATAATTTAATGGGGACAATAAAGCAAGTGCATTGAAATAACCTTAATGTTATTGTTGTAACAACTGTATTGTACTTTTATTATTGTAAATGTAAATCTTAGATTTTACAGTTGCTAATATTTGTTTTTGTGACAGAAATATGAGTAGTTGACATCAGCAATTATAAAAATACCATACAGTTATTCCAAAAATGAAATTTGCTATATAATTTACATTTAGATGCTTTACAGCTTAAGTTTTATTTTACTTTATTTTTGTTATAAGAGGTTAATAGTATTTAAATTGCTATTCTGAAACAGTCTATAAAGAATGGACCACTTGATAGCTTCTGTTGTAATAGGCAACCATTAAGACAAAGTAGTGCAATTTCATCAATGCTCTGTAAATTTAGATTTTACATTATATTTTTTTACTGCCTCTCCATTTCATATACATTGTATGTTATACAATATAAAGCTGATGCCACGTAAACTGAAAAGGCAATAAATGAAATCTCTGTGAAGACATGAAAAAGGAAAATTCTAATTTCTTGTTTTATTTCATGCATGATGATTAAAATGAATGGAACAGTAGGCCGTTAGTATGCATTTGATGGTAATATGTCATTGAAGGGATTTATGCATAAAAATATTAGAATATTTAGCAGAGTATATTTGATATAAGATTATCCTTTAATGCTATAAAATAAAATTTAAAAAAATTTCATAAAGTGTTTACTGTTTTTAAAAAAATAATAACAGTGGAAAGAAAATCTCTCTATTCAAAATTACCTTAGGAAAAGACAAGAATTATTATGATGTAAAGTGCCTTTTATGAGAAAATATATTAAGAAATGTAGGACAAATAGAGTGTTTTTCCTTAACAGCTCCTTAAGTAATGTCTTAATCCATTTCACATATTTGAATCTCTTTTTTTATGCTCATTATATTGTTTATCCCTTTCTTGCAATTATTTTTATAGATATGTTTACATATATGTTTATTGGGTTGGGTAAATATGTTTTTTATTTCTGCCTTTTATACAATAGAATTTTTATTCCGTCCTTTTTCATCTTTCAAACTGTGATCAAAATATTTATTTATAGAATTATATGTTTATCTAATATTTGTTATCAGTTTATATATTTTTACAAAATGAGCAATAAAAATTATTGATTATGATGTTCATTTCTTTGAAAAGTTTGCTACAAGGTTAAATAATAATATAATCTTTGTGTTTCAAAATTCAAGGAGAATACCATCTATTTAAGCCTTCTGTCTATACAAAATACACTCATATATTTACACTGAAATATATAAAATAATGCTAAATAGTTAAGGGCCTTTATTGGTAAGTTGTCTTATTAGTTGGTGAAAATCAAGGTTTCCATAAACAATCAAAATTTAAAGATTCTTTTGAGTGTGACTGGCTTCCAAAACACAAACAAATTTTTCAGTCCTAAACGTTACTTGAGGTGTTAAATCACTGGAAAACAAGCTGTAAAAAGATACACTGACTTAAAATCTACTTATATATTATCAATGAAGGATATCTCCTAAACAAAAAGAAAATCAACATTTGCTACAATTATTTGCAGGCTGAGTAAGTTGTGTTTGATCATCTATTTTATGTTTGTCAGTAATTTGTTATAGTTGTGCATTCGGTAAGGGCCTTTTTTGGCCCAAAATATTAAGTCCATTATTTCAAGATGAAAAGTATTTAACATTGATCCAAATATGTGTGAGAAAGTAGAATATGATGATTTCTGTCAAGCTTTTCTTATAAAGCTTTGCCAGCAACATCCCATCTGACCATAACCTCATTTTCATGGTTCATTGGTCAATGTTGTTCAGTAGTATGGTCCTCATCTAAGATACTGTAAGCGATAGGTTAATTATATTTGGTGTATGGAATGATTGTAAAGTGTACATGTCTGTCTGGCAAGGTTCATCTGACAGTGAACTCATTTTTATGGTTTATTGGTCAATCTTAAGTTTTCCTGGTTAAGTCTTTCTTAGATACTATAAGCCATATGTCATCTATATTTGGTGTATGGATTTATTGTAAGGTGCACATGTCTGTCTGGCTTGGTTTTTTGTCTTGCCTGCAACTAAAGTTGCAGTATGTGAGAGACATCTGGCGGAGGCACCAGTGTAAAGTGTTTGTTTAAAGCTTTATATTTCAATAGGTAGAAGACCTGGATGCTTCATATCTTGTATGAAGATACCGTTTATTACGAATTTTCCATCTGTCATATGGCCATTGTCCTTTACCTCATTTTCATGGTTCAGCAACTGCTCGCAAAATATTGTTTTTTTTTGTCATGTGAATTTCTCACTTATTATGAGTAATAGGATAACTATATTTGGTATATGAGATCCTTGCAACAACTACATGCCAATCAGATAGGGTTCACCTGACCTTGAACTCATTTCATGGATCAATGATCAAGGTTAAAGTTTCTGGTTTCAAGGTCTGTATTTTCATGGTTCATTGGTCAAGTTTTTCAAGTACTATATATAAGCAATAGGTCAACTATATTTGGTGTATGGAATGACACCCCATCTGTCCATAACCTCATTTTTAGGCAGTTAAGCTGCCTTATGCGAGCACCCTAGATTTGTGTTCAAACCAATAAATGCTGAAATACGGGCCATTGTTATTATCTAGCTGGCTATTATGTTATTTATAACTAATTGGACATTTTTTTAATACTTTTACTTCTGGAATACAAAAAATATGACCAGAAAAACCTTAAATGATCGTCGATCTACACAAAACTTTTGAAGTTGCACATAGGAAGTAGTGCTCAATAGAAATCCGTACGTAGTTTATTATCCCCTGTGCTTTTGGCTACGATGTCAAAGAACAATTGTATGAAATATTTCATCGCCGAAAATCGGTCATTACAAGTCGTTTATATTTCCCAAATGGCAAAATGCGCAGGAATATTGTTCATGTACAACAAATCTCTATGATAGAGGAAATAAAGTTATATAAGTGGGCGGTAATTTTAACTTATCTTGCCAAATAAGGTTGTTGTTATTTTATGAATGAAACGAGGTCATGAAACAGATGCGGAAATCGACGTCGATGAGAGGTTTTGAGTAATGTGGACAACTCGTCCCCGAGACAAGTCGGACCGAATCCACTCAAACCGTCTAAGAAGACAACTTTGACCGTTTGTCAGATATACTTAGGGTTTCATAAAATATTAGACTAACATGTCTAGCGGAGCCATTAATCTTTTGCTTGTGCATTGGGGTCTATTTAGGGGTATTTGGAGGGGCTGAAGAAGGGAGGGGTTTACTATGGAACCCTATTTGATTTAATTTTTTAAAATTTTCAAATGACTATTTCTCGAAAACAGTAAGTGATAGACACATGCAATCTTCAGTAATGAGAACAGGACAATAAAAAAAATCAACCAAAATATAGGGTGAGTCCCTGGGGGTCATCCCAACCCCTTCAATTTGAAAATGTACATTTATCTTGTAAACCGTCGCGATCCCCACCCTAAAAAATATATATACTTGTAAGGGACAATAAAACAAATCAAATGAAAATAATTTGGGGGAGTCCCCGGTGTCGTCCCACCCCCTCCTGTTTGAGAACTTGGAAATGGTCGATATCCCCACCGGTTAACCATATATATTCATGTATGGGACAATAAAACAAATCAAATGAAATATAGGGGGAGTCCCTGGGGTCACCCCAACCCCGTCCTGTTTGAGAACTTGGAAATGGTTGAGATCCCCACCCCTGAACCATATACATTCATGTATGGGACAATAAAACAAATCAAATGAAATATAGGGGAGTCCCTGGGGACACCCAACCCCCTCCTGTTTGAGAACTTGTAAACAGTCAAGATCCCCACCCCCTATACCATATATATTCATGTATGGGACAATATAACAAATCTAATGAAATATATGGGGAGTTCCTCGGGTCACCCCACCCCCTCCTGTTTGAAAACTTGGAAATTGTCGAGATCCCCACCCCTAAACCATATATATTCATGTATGGGACAATAAAACAAATCAAATGAAATATAGGGGGAGTCCATGGGGACACCCCACCCCCTCTTGTTTGAGAACTTGTAAACAGTCAAGATCCCCACCCCTAAACCATATATATTCATGTATGGGACAATATAACAAATCAAATGAAATATTTGGGGAGTCTCTGGGGTCACCCCCCCCCCCCCCCCTCCTGTTTGAGAACTTGGAAATAGTCGAGATCCTCACCCCTAAACCATATGTTTCCATGTATGGGACAATATAACAAATCAAATGAAATATAGGAGGAGTCCCTGGGGTCACCCCACCCCCTCCTGTTTGAGAACTTGTAAACAGTCAAGATCCCCACCCTTAACCATATATATTCATGTATGGAACAACATAACAAAGCAAATGAAATATATGGGGAGTTCCTCGGGTCACCCACCCCCTCCTGTTTGAAAACTTGGAAATTGTCGAGATCCCCACCCTAAACCATATATATTCGTGTATGGGACAATAAAACAAATCAAATGAAATATAGGGGGAGTCCATGCGGACACCCCATCCCTCCTGTTTGAGAACTTGTAAACGGTCGAGATACCCACACCTAAACCATATTTATTCCTGTTCATCATTTCAAAAAGATTTGAATGACATACAGGGTCAATCTTCTAGGTGTCACATATGCTTATCACTTTACTAGACCAAACCAATATGAACTGGACTTTGCCCAATGTCAGGAGACCATGGGAATGACGAATTATGGAGGCTTTGTTTGGGAGACTTCGTAACGGCATCCTGTTACAATTATTTCTTGTTTATTATAAAATTTTATTGATGCAAAAAATGAGTCTAGGTTAATTGAATTTACTTTAATGATTTATTAAATTATTTCTGGGCCTATAATAATTTTCATTTATGGCCCATTTTAAAGAAAACATATAAATCTTTCAAGCAGTGTAAAGCCCGAGAATGTTTGACCAACTGTTTTATAATCACCTGTCATTTTATTCCAAACTTGGTATGGAGTAACATCATGCACTTGGGGGTGAAGATGGGGGTCATTTACATTGATATATGAGTTGCTTTTGAAAACCTTGATGAAATATTAATTAATTTGCCTTAATAATCAATTCATTTAATGAACATAAATGTACAATATACGAATGTTTAATGTTTGTTCTTTCAAATCTTAAAAAAATTGAAGCAACACTGCCTTAGTTTTCATAATTACGTTTGCCTTGGTTTTTGGTTAACTGCCTACAGCGCTTACAGCGCTTTGATTATGGTTCATTGATCAATGTTGTTTCAGAAGTATGGTCCTCTTCTAAGATACTGTAGGCAATAGGTTAACTATATTTGATGTATGGAATGATTGTAAGGTGTACATGTCTGTCTGGCAAGTATAATCTACGCTTGACCTCATGGTCATGGTTTATTGGTCAATGTTAAGTTTTTGTGTTTTATCTGTTCTTCAAATACTGCAAGCAGGAGGTAAATTATATTTGGTGTATGAAATGATTGTAAGGTGAATATGTCTGACTGGCAGGTATAATCTTGACCTCATGTTCATGGTTCATTGGACTGTTTTTAATAATTACCATAAGCAATAATCCAACTATATTTGGAATAATGGTAAGGTGTACATGTATGTCCGACAGGATTTATCTGACCTTATCTGACCTTGACCTCATTGTCATGGATCTTTAAAAATGTTAAGTTTATGTGATACTTGTAGTAAAACCTTTATCTTTAAGAGTTCAACATAAAATCAATGGTCAGTAAAGCAGACGAGACATTTCAGCATGTGCACTCTTTGACTTTGACTTAATTTTCATGGATCATTGATAATGTTAAGTTTATGTGATTCTTGTAGTAAAACTTTATCTTTAGGAATAATAATTAAGGAATGACTAATATTTTTTCTGTCTATGAAGAAATACATCAAAAATGTGGTGCACACTGAATAACCCGCGTAGCGGGTTATTTTAAAGTGTGCACCACATTTTTTATGTTATTTCGAATAGACAGAAAAAATATTACAGTCATTTCTTATAATTTAATTCTAAATTCCATTTTAAACCTGAGTAAACCATGAAAAAACGCTGATGACGTCACGGTCACATGACAAAATTATGCCTATGAGCTGATAAACAAAACAACGTCAGCCAATCAGAAGACGCGTTACATCCAAAATTAAATTATCATAAAATCAATCATGGTTTAGTAAAGCAGGCAAAACATTTCAGGGAGTGCACTCTTGTTTTTTTAACAACAATTACAAAATCTAGAGCCAATACTTGATACTTGTTCATTCTTTACTGGGCATACACTAATTACTTCTGGCATCCGAAAAGACATGATTAAGAAACTTAAAAATTGTCCAAACAACAATGCACAACAACATATCTAAAGAATGCAAAATTGGACAAAAAACCCAATTAAGTAAAATGGATAAAACTTGGTTGAACTTTTTTAGTAGGCTGAATGAAATGTCTCCCCTTAATTTATGAATGTCACATTATTAGACATACATTGCCCACATCTATATCATTTGGTCTCAGGTGAGCATTTGTCTCATTGACAGTCATACCAAACCATCTTAATTTTATATATGGAGCAAATTTTTCAAATGACTGTCAACAGTTTGTATATTGTATAGAAAGAGTTACACTGCAAAGTAAACAACATAATTCAAAATATTCCTTTTGATAAATTATTTTTGAAGATTACTCTAGAAATGGACTACAGAACAAGACAATTATGAAGGCACTTGGAAACCGGGGCAACCTCCTATAGAGGCAGTTTCAGAAATTTACATTGGCACTGCACACAAAAAGTATTTAACGTCCACTAATAGTTCATATTTCAAAGTGACTACTCTGGGTGACCTGGTCTCATGTATGTATTTATGGAATAGCCCTCGTGTCATCATATTGTATTTGATTTTTTAGGTGGTTCCTCTTCCGGTAATGAGACATACAGTTTGCGGTTATGTGTTTTGCTCATTGTTGAAGGCCGTACAGTGACCTATTGTTGCTAACTTCTATTTCATTAGGTGTCTGGTGGAGAGTTGTCTCATTGGCAATCATAACACATCATCTTATTTTTATAAAGGGAAATAACTTTAGTAAGACGTAGATCAGTCCAAATTTGTATGCCAGACTTAAAACTACATGGTTAAATGATGATAAAAGTATGTTTATTTACAATAAATACATAGATTATATACATAAATTAAAAGTGATTATCACCAATCATTATCATCATCACAATCGTCTATTGCACTTTCTTTCATGGCACGGTCCATTACATCGGATATTGATTTTTTAGGTGGTTCTTCTAATTCTGTTTTTACTGCACCAATTTTCGATAGGTTCCATTCTAATTCTGAAAAAGATATACAAATTTATTCATCTAATTTATTTATCTTTTTTCCATTATTATACCAATATCAATTATTTTGTGATACCATCCACAGAACGTTACTCCCATGAAAAATCATTTTCTATTTCATTTCTTCATACAAATGATTTTTGTGGTTAACTTTGTTGTATGTCCACACTATAGTACACATTTGTATCTGCTTCCCCTCCTAAATGCATAATCAAAATATAATGAAACTTTCTCAGAATATTCACCAAAAAATGCCATTCTGCACTTCTGAATTTGTTTTTCTATCCAAAATATTTTTGGGATTTCAATGACCAAATCATGGACTTGGCTATTGCTTTATCTGAGAAGTACCCATTTTGAATCTGCAAATCATCCTAAACTCCTTATTAGAATTTACTGAAACATTCTCAGAATCTGAACCATAAAATGCCATTGTGCATCTCCTATTTTGTTTTTCATCCAAAGCATGTGGGGAATGGGGGTATGTTTCCATTCGTGAGCTATGCCCTAAGTACTTCTAGTTAGTAAAAAAAATATATCAGGAACATGTTGACTTTTTAATAAGTTTTTTTCCTGTGAAAATGACAATAATTATCTCCAATTAGATAAATTATAATACCAAGGCAAGACATTGATATTTAAATGGTTCCTACTAACTGAAATTATTGCAATACTTGAAAGATTAAATATTCAAGTTCAATGATTTTTTTCAGATATCTAAGGTTTGAAACTTCTAAAACATCACAGCTATTTTTGGTGTTTAAGACTTTATAATCTAACATTCTGTATAAGTTATCTATCATGACCTACCATCTTGAGTAAAATTCATTCCACCAAATTCATGTGGTCCTATAAACTGTTTCTTCATATCTCCTTCATAATACACAAATATTGTTGGCAGATTTTTGTCGGGATAATTAGGAATGCACACTGATGATACACTTCTTAAAAATTTAACTTCGGGAAATTTCCCTGCTAAGTTCATGATATGTTGATTGATCAATTTACATAAAGGAATACTGAAAAAGAAATTGAGATACATTTTAACTCGGCAATCTACTATACATGCTATACATGCACAGTTTGAGTAATCATATAAAGAAATACTGAAAAAGAAAATGAAACATATTTTAACATGGCAATCTACTAAACAAGCTGAGTTTGAGTAATCACATAAAGGAATACTAAAAAAGAAATTGAAATACATCTCAACTTGGCAATCTGCTAACAAGCACAGTTTGAGTTTATAATTCTGCATGTACATGTATTCATTTTTTTTTCATTTAAAGATATACAGCCAAACTTGTATATAAAGATCACTCTTGGGACCATAGAAAACTGACTTTATATAAGAGGTGACCTTTGAATTGAGGTTTAAAATGTGTAGGTATTGATACAGCAGGATAGGAAGAGAGTGAACTTATTAGACAGGTTTTCACTTAATAGAGGTGACCTTTATATCAAGTTTGACTGTATATAGTTTTATCTTTAGATGAGAACCTCTAATGGCAGGTTAAAAATAAAAAAAATCAACCTAAGTGTGTCAGTCTAGTAGAAAGCAGGGTATGTTTATATAATGTTATCATTCTGGATATGCAGGTTATATTTGGCTTTGTATTTGGCACCAACTAATGAATCAATAGAAACTACTCTCTAAATATGTCAATAGTAGATGGGATATATATTATATTTCCTAACATTTGATTTTTCTGTGTTTTTATGTGACACATATTACAAGAATTTCAAAATTAACTTTTACCACAAAAACTATTAAGATGATACATGTGTACACAACTGTGTTTAAAACTAACTTACTCATTTTTATACACATGTAAAACTACCCATACACCCTCTCCTGCTTGGTTAACTTCTGTTACATAATCTACTTTTGATATTTCTTTGACACATCCATATTTGGCTTTCATACTAGCTTCCCTCATTTCGGCCATTCTTTGTCTCCTGTGAAATAAACACAAGTCTAATGACTGAATTGTTTATAGAACATGATAAGAATTGTTGTCTAGTACTCAGGTATGATGTCTTTAAAGTAAATCTGTTGTATATGTCCCGACTAATACTTAAGTCTGGGAAAACATGGTTTACTACTTAGTTAAAATTTGCTTTGAACAAGCTTTAAGTAAGTGTGGGTACTCTTATATCTGTATGTTGTGTCTTTTTGTTTAGTCTTTTTATGCTTCAGGCCGATCTGATGAATTATGGCAATTATGATATTGAATGAAATAATAATTAAAACAAGCTTGTGTTTTAAAATAAACAGGAGTCCACTAGGATTGGCTTGGAAGATATTACCTGTATGCTTCAAAGATTCTTTCTTCTTCTTCATCAATATCATCCTCTTTTTCATTCAATTCATCTAAAGTCATGTCATCAAATGCTTTACCTTTAAAAAAATATTCAGTTAATTATATTGTTATCATCTGATCCTTTTTATTACAATATGTTATTGTTTATTTTTTTTAAATGCTGGATTAATTGACATTATTAGCTTAAACTACCTTAAAATGCAAGTCGTTGCCAAATTCATGTCCACAGAATTGTCTCAAACTCTCAAATTTGAATTATAGCATACTAAAACGTAGTCGTATATCAGAATTATGAAAGTTTCATAGGAACTGGATATGATGGTTGGAAGGCGGGATCATCGTAGACATTTTTAATTCAGATACCTTAATGTAGATTGTGACCCAGCAGTTTCAGAGGAAAAGATCTTTGTAAAAGTTGACAGATACCAGTGATGTATTAATGCATTTTGAAGTAGATTTTACATATATATGTTGTTATTTTGGACATTGTGGCCAAGTTTGGTTCCAAATGGCCAATTAGTTTCAAAGGAAAAGATTTTTGTTATAGTTAACAGACGAAGGACGCATAGTGATGTATTAATGCCTTTTAAAATAGTTTTACAGATGGATGGATGTTGTTATTTTCTCACAATATGTACACGTACATGCATAAAATTAAGGAGATGTGGTAGTTGGTTTCCTGCATGTGAAGTCACTTTTTGTCTTAAGTGAGAAACATTAAATGTGTATTTCATGCATGTGAAGTCACTTATTGTCTTAAGTGAGATACATGGTATGTGTATAAATGTATGTGATATAAACTGATCAGATTACTATGAAATTTTACCATGTGATTTTTCTTCTATTGTTTTTTCTACCATACTGATGACATCATCCTCAGTAATTTCTTTCTCTTCTTTTGGTGGAAGAATTCCTTTCTGTCGGAGAATATCATTCCACTGTGTATCTGCATTTGGGTCCTAAAATATAATATTTCATGGATATGATATATACATGTATGAGCAGTAAACATGGTAAATAAAATCCCAGTGTACATTGTATGTACATGTAAAACATTGGGGCCTCCCTAAGCTACTTGTACATGTTGTGAAACAGTGGGGCAAATGCATGAGATTGCTAATACTCCGAGTTTACTCTGTTTACTCTGTATTTTTTTCAGATGAGTCCAAAACTCATTATTTTGAGCTTCCTTAATTTGACATTTAATTCCTCATGTCAAAACAAAATGAGCAATGAAAAAAAAAAAAACAATATTATTTCAAATTTGACTGGGTTGAATTTAAGATTAAATCTGGATGCAACTTTGGATTCAAAATGTAGTGATAGTGATTTCTCTAGCTTCTAATAACAAAGGGTCACATCAGTCAGACTAGACAGAGTCTATTTTAAAATATTACAACCACCATTTACCATGCTATGTGTACATATTATCATTTTAGAAATACTTGTATTTGGGTCAATATCCCTCATTGTCCCTAATTTATATATAATGCACCTCGAAATGAGGAACTCAAAAGTTGTGTGTAAACAAAAAATCTCTGTGTAGTGATATTGGACATGTTTCTATTTTTTACAAATATCCGAGCTTAACCATTTGTGGTGATTAGGAAAGTAGAGGAACATAGAATAAATGTGTAAAAACTATGGAGCTATTAAATGTGTTCAAAGTATTAAATTTTCAAAGAACTTTTTGTGTCAAAAAAGGGATTTTTTACCACGAGGAGCCGCATCACGAAAGGATGTTCGGGGTATGCTAATTTACGGAAAAAGTAATCTCACTTCGTACCCCGAAAATTTAACCACATATGTGAAAATGTCACAGCTTCGAAACGAGCTATCATACATATCCAAGTTTACGATATGGACTGAGCTACAGGAAAAAACGTTACCATTACTGCCTATGTAAAAACAATTAAAGATATTGACCCATTTGCATAAAAATAAGAAAGAATACATTTGTATTGTTCTTGTCACAGGTGCAAAACTTTTTGCCAGGCCTACTTAACTTTTACTTTAGAGAGAGACTTTTTTACTGATATCAAATTAATATGCAAATTTTGCCAGACACAAATGGCAGGCTTGTATTATTTTTTTTTTTTATTATTTTTAAAAGGAAGTTACAAACCAAAACTTTTACCATGTTTACTATTACTAAATACTATTTCAGTGAAGTATGATTATCAATTATTTTTTTATTTATTTGTTAAGACATGAAGAGAGGCAACTTATATCATTCCAAGAATCATAATTATTTTGTCTAAACAATAGTATTGTAAGCATTTAGTACCGGTATTTGATTAGCAGATTAAAGACTTCATCATAATTTTTTTTGACAATGTTCAGTAAGATTTCTTCAATATTTATCATGTAAAAAGTAATTCTTTAACATTATATGGATGTTCGTACCGCTATATTAACTATCTTACCTCCATGTTTATCTTTTAAGCTTGGAATGATATCACAGCTTCTGGAAACTGTTACTCATATGATATTTCACACATGGATCGGTTGAAAAACAGGAAGTCTTGAATATTACCATATAAGGAAATATAAACGTCGGCTCGGATCTGGTTTTTGTTTCCGGATTGATTTCGAGCTAAATTTCTTTCTTTTTTTTTGTGTTTTAATATAATTTAAGTCTCTATACATTTTTACGTGAAAATCAGCTGAACTGTTACAATTGAAAAAGCAGTATCCGTGGTAAACAACTTCTTTATATATATATACGTGTACATCCATATAATAATACACATTTAAGCTACCTAGGACTATATAAATCAAGGATGTACAGATAATCCCAGAAAACTTTATTTCTCAGCGATTATTCGTACCCGATTACAACTTATTTAGGGTATTTTTATCATGAGTAACTGTAACTCTGGGAGATAACATAGTGATATAGTTATATCTTTATAGTCTAACCAGAGAGGCAGGTTTTCAGTCCTTTTAATTAATAAGTGGTCAAAATTCAATTAGGGGTCGAATTTCTTCAGATCTTGATCTGGATAAATACGTTGCAGACACAGGCACTTGTCATTCAAATTTTTGTTTTAACTATTTATCTATATAGGTAATTTTTTTCAGATATAAGTGCCTGTGGTTGCGGAGCCAAATATATGGCATTAATGTCATTAATGGCACAACCGTGACGGTTTTGTGACAGCATTGAAAAATTCGTCGATCATTGCGAGATTACGTCACAAGACAGAACTGGAGTATATACACATGTGTATATCGTCTTAAATTATCGCGTGCTTTATAGACTTAAACAGATTCTACCTCACGTGAATTTTCAAAGAGAAGAAAGAAATCTTTAACACACGACGAGCTCCATAGCGGAAGAAAAGGGTATAGAATGTACGTAAATATTATCGTAATGTAAAGTTTTATAATTTGACTTTAAATTGTCCTTTTTCAAACACCTGTCTAAGGGTTTGTATAGTAAGACAAATCCTCGACCTGTCCTACGAATTTGGAATTTTCTATAAAAAAAGATATGGCATAATGCTGTTGCCATTGAAATTTTCATGCTGGTGCTATAAATTTAATAGAGTTCACCGCAATTATTTTCGCTGTATAAATCATTAATTTAAGTATGTGTGTATCCTCAAAATCATCGAAAATAAGATTTTGATGTACATTCAATCACGCGACTCCGGCTTTCTGTGTGTTTTTTTCACGCTGTGCAGAAGATTCGAGTATTTAAGCTGAACTTATCGTTTGCTGCTGTTCCTATATTTGTTTTTCGTTTATTATTTTGTACATAAAGCAGTCTCGTTTGAATTGATTTACATTTGTCATTTCGGGGTCTTCTGTAGCTTACTATATGCGCTATGGTTTTTGCTCATTGTTGAAGACCTTATATATATAATTACGGTGACCTATAGTTGTTAACTTCTACGTCATTTGGTCACTGGTGGAGAGTTGTCTCATTGGCAATCATACCACATCTTCTTCTTTTATGCTGTAGGTTTCGGCTCTTGAGTTCCGAGTGAAAATAGTGAAAAACGTTTTTGGTGTACAAACATTTGATGTACAAAGTTTACAAAATGAAACAAAAATTGCAAATCTTACTTGAAGCACATCTTGATATCAATTCGTGTGTTTACTGATGCTTAACTGCATAGACATCAAATGAAATCACAACTAAGATGAGATGGAGAAAGTCATACTTTTACATAGGCTTTACTAATCTGTTTTTTTTTGTTTGTCCAAGACACGATGTAGTAACGATGCTGACGATATCGGCGACATCGTACCGATATCGGTAGTAACTTAACTTAACTCACTGGCCCCTTGTAAAGACACGATAGATACTGCTAACAGTGGTTGGCTCAAAATTTGTTTTCTAAATTATATAAGAAACTCTTTTGTCATCTACTTTAATCGACATTTAGAATTATTATCAGCTGATTTTTCTTTTAATTAGTTTACACATTACTCATTTACTGAAGTTGGATATCGACGCATACAATTTGTGTTCTAAATGTTTATCTGATACAGTTGTGCACACACCAAATACAGTTTCTCCCTGTTTATCTGTTTAAGATGTGGACTTTATCGATTGGATTTCGACATTTTGAAATTTCCTTCGTGATTTGTTTATCTATTCATTTCTTCTAGTTTAGGAAATTTTTCATCAACTGATTCGTTCTTTAAATTATTTTACACTATGTTCTTCTGGTACAGTTTCGATATCGAGTCGTTATCGACAACTTTTGTTCTAAATGTCCATCTGCTGTGTACAGTTATATATATATATATATAGAGACAATTCTGGCATTCAGTTTCTCTCGGGTCATCTGTTTTAGTAGTCGATATCGACGATACTCATTCGATATTTACATTCAAAATATTTTTTTTTTATTTGTGATTTGTTTCTATTTATTTCATTTAGTTTAGTTTATGCACCTTAATTAAATTGTAAAATTTAGCTATGTTATATAGGGTATTATAAGGATATGTTGTACGATTTCCTATGAAACAATTAACCAAAAGACACAAAAAGGACGAGGAAATAAATAATTATAGGTCACCGATAGACCAATAAAAACAGAAGTGGTACTCGTCGAAACAAAATTCTTCAAAATGTATAAACTATAGATTGTTCAAGAATACGTTAGACTTCGAGAGTTATCTAAACATCATCTAGATGACAAAAATATTTTTATTTTATGTAAATTTAAGGCAGGTAACCATGCGTTAGCTATAGAAAAGAGTATATGACAAAACGTGATCGCAGTGAAAGGAAATGTAATTTATGTAATTCCGGTGATATAGGTGATGAATTTCATAATTTATTTTGCTGCTCTCAGTTGCAGAATTAACGAAAATTATTTCGCTTCAAAGTAAATTTTCACATATATATAGCGTCTAAATAAAATGTCTATTTTCTTACTGTTTAATACTAAAAAACAATCAGGTTAAAGAAAACTGTGTTCGTTCATTAAGTGTATTAATGAAAAGGTTAGTTCCTCCATGTAAACGTATATAACACCAGACTAATTCTTCGTATCTAGTTTAACCGTTTATTATACATGTATGTCATTATAATGTTGTACTTCATTTTACATTATCGTACTGCATCTGTTTACCTCTACTATTCAGTGTATTTGTATTGATATTAATTGTACTTTCTCTGTAAACTTGCATTTAGTTTTTAGAGAATAAGGTATCTATCTACCGTACAGTCTACAGCAAGGAGCAACTCTAATTCCGGCATGACTAAATGTCACATATTTCAAATGGGAAAACAAACATTATGATTTATGTTAATATGATAAACGAAAAACAAATATGGAAGACAGCAAACGACGAAAACCTCTGAATTAATGAGCTCCAAAATAGTGAGAGTCACATTGATCATGTGGTGGAGTTAAAATGTTTATGAGCGATAAATCATAGGACAGTGTTACATGTAGCATCAAAATATAATATAAAATGTAAAAATTAGTTGGAAAGGGTTTGACTTGACTTCACTAGGCCTCCTATTTCATTTCTTCTTCTCACTCAGGTTTTTTTTAGTTTCTCAGTTTGGATGACATTTGGACTTCGTCATATCTGCACACTATATAGTACACATTTTTTTTAAACCCGGACGCTTCTCTCCTGTTAAACCCTTTATCGTATATTATTGAATTTTTCTAAGAATCTTTACAATATAATGCCATTATGCACCTCCCGGCTAATTTGTTTTCGGTCCCCGTATTATTTTAAGGATTTCCCTTACAGCTATGGTATTTGTCTTTGCTTTTATATTTTGAGTTACTTTCAAGTCCTCTTAAACCCCCTTTTACACTTGAACACTTTAGATTATCACAACCTTGAATAACCATAGAATGCTATTGCGTGGCACTTCCTACTTATCAAAACTGATTTCTTAAGAATTATTTCTTGGGTTCACAAAAGGCATATTCATGAACTGGTTGCTTTAGATTTCGGTGCATATATAGTATCCGCAACTCCTCCTAAACCCGTTATTCATACACCGTGCTATATTGAAATGTTCTTTTAATCTGAACCATTAACTTTTAGTCACCAGATTATTTTTTTGGAGTTCCCCTTAGCAAGGATTTGTATAGTGTCTCACTTTACAAATCCTTGCCCATAGCAAGTCATACACTTTGCACTATTAAGCTTTGCTACGGTGTGTCATTTATTAGGCTCGCAGTATTTAGGTCCAAGGACACAGTTATCCTCCTTATAGATTATAGTCCCTAGTGTGGACAGTGTATAACTTGCAAATTTTTTTCATACACATTCCAATTTTTTATTTTATGCATGAAATATTAAGTAAGGGGGTGAAATTACATGTTAAAAAAATTTGGTTGCTGAATCTTTATGTTTTAAGTAGTGATTTGGTCCGGTTAAAAAAAAGTTCAAAAACTAGTATGTCTGAAGCTGTCAAACTGGATTTTAGACCCCCTTAACATAGAATTGTCAATATTTTGAGTTAGAGCTGGTAGACTTTTCTATAATTTTGATATTATTTGTCCCAATAGTAGTACACTACACTGTAAAAATCTTTTTGAGATAGAGCAGGTGCGATTTTTTTAATTTGACTTTATTGTCTAAAAGAAATGCACTACGAAATAACTGTGTTCTCGGGCCATCTCTAGTTTATTTTGTTTGATTTTAATTATTTATTTTTTTGTATCTGGGTTTAAACAAGAAAGTTATTATTATTATTATTATTATTAGTGCCGTGAACAGAAATGTAATACATATTTTGTTTAAATTGTAAGGAAAACAATATTATAATCTCCCGTCGGAACCTCAGGCAAACTGGTTCACCTTTAGCGTGGTTTGTTTCTTGCCTTGCTCATATTATATTTGACATCGTCAGTCGGTCTAAGGGATCAGTCGAATACTATTCGCCGCCATTTTCACAACGTGCTATTATAGCAAATTTTTTGGAAGCCTCTAACGATGGCATACAAAGGAGGACAGAAAGTTCAGAAGGTTATGGTGCAACCTATCGTATCCTTTTTCAAATCAAGAGAATAAATCGTCTTGAGATTACAGAGTTTCATGTAAACACAACATGTTTTTACTTGAGACAACGGTGGTTGAAAAATCAAACTGATGGTACAGGCACCAAATTAAGCTTCATCTCCTGCTATAATGGCTCACAAAGTTTGATGATGCAGACGAATTAAGCTTAAAAATAAACAAAGGGTCACACAAGATCATAGAACAAAAATGGCTGTGTTTACATCTCAAAAACGGTAAACGGACAGAAAGTCGCAAACTTGATAGGACAAAATGTCACAAATAATTTGTTGACAATTGTTTGAATATATGAGAGAAAGATCTTGAAATATTTTCTTTTTATTACATATATTCATTTTACAGTTGAGGAAATTGTTCATTAGCCTTGATAAATGAAAATTTATTAAATTTTAATCATGCAAATGATATATTTCTTGGCATCATGAAGCCACTTAGGTACCAAGCCACTTTGACATTTTGTTTTCTTAACAATTATATGATCATTATTGATATTTATTAAATAAGTTTTAATTACAAACATGACTAAGTTGCTTTATAATATATAATTACAATTTAAAAAAAAAAACAACAGTGTTTTCTTATGCAAAGAAAAATAATCTCAAAACTGAATTGTGACTTTTTGTCCTACGACTCTCGTCCTACATTCCTCAAAAACAACTCCCAAAACAGACAATTCTTAGCAGTGGGAAAACAGACTTTGCTTAAAGCGGCTGACATATTGGTCCTAATCTCTAAAATTCACCATGTCCGCCTGATTCAGTTTAAAATTATTGATTGTCCAACTGTTTCTTAGTCATATCATTGGAAACTAGTTTTCTATTTTACCTTAAGTTGTTGTAGTCAGAAATCATAACTTTATTGAAGTAATATCAATGGCAGTGACGAGTTATGTTCTTATGATGCACACATGAAAATAAACACGGCTAAAAACAATCGTGTGTTCTTGAAAACGAAAAACATGTTCATTTTGATCATTGACAAAATGCAAATGGTGAACATTATTATGATATTGGAACAGGACTCTGTGAATACAAAATTTTTCTATGTGTTGAAACTATATTTTTCTAAATTTTTATCATGTTTATATAAATAGGTATATATATTATGTATAAATTCTGACCTACAAACCTGAAGATTTTTAAAAAGGAAACCCTAACCCTTGACATACATGTACATATTTTCATGTCTCAATAATGATTGTGTATTTAATTTCATATTAAAATGTTTTCCACCATAATATCTAATTTTACAAATTGAGTAATAATTTAAAAAAAATTAAGAACCAGCAAAAGTGTTTGCTAATTGCAGACCAACCCTACTTGTAAGGCTATTCACACAGTTATTCCTATAAATACCTGTATAAAAACATTTGTCACATTTGAATGTTATTTCATGTTAGTAAACAAAGGTTTGTTCCTTGAAAGTTGAAAGCATACATGTACTCACTTTTAATTATTATGTCATGAATGTATTAATGGAAAAGAGTATTTTTCTTAACTGTTACACAGAACTTGATTTTTAGATATCTTCAAAATGTAAGTATATAAATTCTATTGATTTATTGTTGAAAGTTATTTTTTCTATTATTCATTATCTTATTCAAAGCATTACAAAAGTCAAACAGCCCTTTAACTGAAAACTTCTTGAAAGTAGTGAATTTAAGGATTGAAATAGACATGTGTTTGAGTACCACTTAAGAACCAAAAATACATGTACATATGAATGTGTATTTTCTGTTGAAATTGCTAAAAACAATATCTATGATGTCAGTCATGTCAGTTAGTTGGCCATATTGTTAATTAAAAATGATGTGAATAAAAAGATATATGTTTCATTCGTCAATTAGGCAGAAACCCAATGAAAAAAAAAAGGGGGCAACATACAGTCTATAACAATAGCAGAGTGTATGGTACATGTGTATGTGTAAACTGCCTGAGTCTACATGTAGACCTAGTCATGAATTATGTTGTCAATAGTGATATAGTGATAGGTCTTTAGACAAAAAATGAGCCATTTTATTTGTAATCCAATTAAATTATCAAACAAACCGGGTACATTATACATGTAGACAAGTGATAGAAGGCTTACACTTTGTATTCAGATGGACAAAAGATCTGAAACCTTTATAGATTAACATTGTGTTTTGGAAATGTGTTCTAATATATAGGGTGGTACCACAAAGTCTTCCAAAAAAGTGGATGCTTCATCGCTGGAATCCAAATAAAATATTGTTTAAATCTGGTCGCAAATCTTATTAAAGCTTATATTAATTCAACTATCCAAAGACACAAATGTAAATACTTTGAAATTGAATTGTAAGATTGAATTATTTGACTTGTTTATTTACTGAATGTTTTTTTTTAACAGAGATCCAGGATCTCAGTATGGCTGTATGAACAGACAAACCTCAGAATAGAAGGATGTATTGTGGTAAGGTTATACATTTATTGCAAAGAAAATAAAACCTTTCCCTAGATAAGTTGGTGTTTATCAGGGTATTTGAATATTTGCAAGGTGAAATGTCCTAAAAATAAATACAATTGCTGTTGTTCTCTGTGGCGTTCATTCAATAGGAATTTTGAATTTTTCCTTGAAAAGCCAATCATTCATTGATTAAATTGGCTGTTTAAAAAAAAATCTGGTATTTGTTTTCATTGTAAATATCTAGTTTGGTAAACTTAACCCTGGGGTTGATTATTTAATTTTAAAGGAATAAATTTAATCGTGTATGTATTTTTGATATGAAGAAATATCTATTCATTGATTTTTTATTAAACAGATATCATTTACATTTTACAAAGATTATGCATTTATCGATGCATTTGACAAGTTTCTACCAGTATATGACAATGTATGATAAGCATATACATAGTAATTTCATATTAAGACTTTAAAAATTTCAATTGTCTGATCTGTGACATATACCAGCTTATATTTCTCATTCCAGGGTTTTGATGAATATATGAATCTGGTATTAGATGAAGCAGAAGAAGTTCACATGAAGACAAAGAACAGAAAAACACTTGGTAAGGCCTGGTTTGTTGTTGATACTGTGGTATAATTGTAATAGATAAATATGTTTTAAAAAATTTTAAATGTTTAAAAGTATAAGCTGGAAAATACAAAATATTAAAGCTTAAACTATATTTCAAATTGAATTATTGAAAAAAAAAGGTACCCCTTTTCTGCTATATTTTTCACTAAATTTGAGCTTTTTATTCAAGATTTCCATTTTAATAAGGTATAACAAAATCAAAAACATGTAATTAAGGCCAATGACTTCATAAATTCATAATAAATGTATCTGTGACTTAATAGAATGTAAGGGCCTTGTATGTGTTTGTGAAAGTGCATACATAGGTTTAATAAAT
Organism: Mytilus californianus; assembly: GCF_021869535.1. Taxonomy (NCBI): domain Eukaryota; kingdom Metazoa; phylum Mollusca; class Bivalvia; order Mytilida; family Mytilidae; genus Mytilus; species Mytilus californianus. The sequence goes on from NW_026262681.1 coordinate 1,137,919, forward strand.
TTTAGTGAGCTCACTATACCTGACTCACAAATATGTGTAAAAAAAGATGCAATGTTTGTTATTTCTTTGTCGAGTAATTAAATTTATGCAATTGTTCATCCTAAAAACTTGCTGAATGCTTTCATATTATTTGGAAATTGCTTCTAGTTGAAGTTTTGCACATACTTATGCATTATTCTTATGACAAACACAACCTAATATTGTAATACTTCAATTTTAAGACCAGAAAAGGCTACCTCCTCCCTTCTAAGCTAAATTATATAAATCATGCATACTGTTTTTCATTAAAAATAATTAAAGACATCAGCAATATTGTAGCATCAAGGGCATTGTCATGAAGCACACATTATTGTTGATTATTTACTCCTGTACAAATCATAACTCTTCAATTTATTCATGTTTAGTATTTTATAGTGACAGAGATTTTTCTAAATTGCATGAACAGCTCCACATAACTTTAGCACCCATCAAAAAGCAATGAGAAATTTAAAAATGTTGTATATGCTAAATAAGATTTGTGAATATAATTCACATAAAGTGATTCAGTTAAAAAGCTCTCTTGGTGATATTTCAAGTGAATGCAGGTAATTGTGGGTGTTTCACTGAAAGTCTCTGTATAAAAATAAGGAGATGTGGTATAATTGCCAATGAGAACTATCCACCAGAGTTAAGATGACAAAGATAAAAACAATCATAGGTCACTCACTGTAGGCCTTCAACAATGAGAAAAACCCATAAAGTATAGTCAGCTATAAAAGGTCCCAACATGAAAAATGTGAAACAATTCAAACGACAAAACTAACAACCTAATTTATACAGTACAATTTACGAAAAACAAATATGAGGGACATGAATTACAGGCTCCTAACTTGGGACAGGCACTTCAAGAATTTGGTGGGGTTAAACATGTTTGCGGTGTTAAAGCAAAACATAAGAACAAACTGTAATATAATGTAAAACAGACTGTATATCCCACTGGTTATACAGGACAGATTTGTAAACGGAAGTATTATCAGAGTGAATCACTCTACACTTAACACTTAATCAACTTGATTGTGCTGTAGGAAATTTACAAATTACTATTGATTGTTTTTATTTTTGTATTTTTCAGGACGAATAATGCTCAAGGGAGATAACATCACATTAATCCAACAAGTGCAGACGTAATCAGCAGCATTTTGTGTATATTTCTAACAGGGAACAAGTGAGAGAGATTCCATTAAAATCGGGAGAATGTTGTAATTTGTTTGTGATTTTTGTGACTACATAAAGAACAGTGTCACAGCAACTTTTAAGTTTAAAATGGGACAACAAATACCAATTTTATATTTTTTGTTACAAAATCTGTTTTTTCTAGATTTATTTCTTAAAAGTATTCAAAGCTCTTAAGAAAGTGCAGATATTCCTAAACATCAATTTTCGCAATAACATCAAAACATCAATACCAGTCACTTCAACTTAATTTGCATATATTTCCTAATGTCTGCATAAAGGTTTTATTTTAAATTTAATAGAAAATCTGTTAATAGTTTATTATAAAATCAGGAAATCTAATTTAGAGAATTAGTAACACTATCTTATCATTGTATGCTGCAAATTAACTTGAAGTCACCTGTTGAATTCCTTTCATTTATTGTATTACTCATGTTGTCTTTTCAATCATGTCATTGTAAAATAAATTTTATGAAGTCTTAAATTTGTTGTAATTAATGAAAATAAAAAATGATTGATTGATTGATGTTTGCTGTATGCCGCATTAGCATGAATAGTTATGAACATTTAATGCAGGGCTACTGCCAAGAAAAAAATACGAGAGTGTTGGACACCACATGCTTCTTTTTCTGTGTCAGAATAATTAGGGGTGGAAGCAAATATAATTCTGTTACAAATTAAAAAAAAATTATCGGTAGTTGGGTATAAAAAAAAGTGTTGTCTAATCCTCCCGTACACTTTTTCTGGAATAGCCCTTTATACCTTAAATCTGAACAGAAGTGTTTTAATGAGCTGTTGATTGAACTTAGTCATTAGATATTAAAAATTGGCTGGCAAGATCAATATGCTAGTAGGCTGTTGAAAATGTTTGCATTAGAAAATATTTCAGTTCATGGCATATATTCAACAAAAGCATACAATACCAGAATTCATTACAAAACATCTAGGATGCAGGTTCACACAAAACAGTCTAGGACCATAAATGGTGTGTAACTATTTGATTTATGTGTAGGTGGAAACCAAGACTTTGATTGTTGAAAAATAATGAAACCATAAAAATAGTAGCTTGAAATCAGTAAAAAAAAATTTGCAACCCAAAAATATTCTACCTATGGTATATTTATCAGAATAACATTTTATGTTTGTTCTGTTTTTGTCTCCCCTGCTGCTAAAGTGGCAAAATGTGAGACAGGGATTACAATCCAGCAGCGAGGGTGTAAACTTTTTGTATAAAGCTTTATATATCAGAAGCTAGAAGACCTGTATACTTCATACCTTGTATCAAATACCTAATGTTACTAAGTTCTTGTCGGTCATACCTCCATTGTCCTTGACCTCATATACATGGTTCAGTGAGTGCTAGAAAAAAAGTACAATTTTTATGCCCCCACTGTAGCGGTGGGGGCATTAAGTTTTACCCTTGTACGTGTGTACATACGTACGTCCCAAAATTGGTTTCCGTTCTCTAACTTGAGTTTGCCTCAACCAAATGTTATGAAACTTCTACACAATGCTCACAAAACACAGATCAAGTTTGAATTTTGGTGGCGTCACTTTAACCGTTCTAGAGTTATGCCCCTTTATTAATGGAAAAATTGCAAAAATTTTATTACCCCTTTATAAATGGAAAAATTGCTAATTTTTATACGGCCGCAAAAAATTTTTGCGGTCGTATATTGGTATGACATTGGCGTCGTCGTCGTCGTCCGAAGACACATTGGTTTTCGCACTCTATCTTTAGTTTAAGTGAATGGATCTCTTTGAAATTTTACCATAAGGTTCAATACCACAAAAGGAAGGTGGGGATTGATTTTGGGGGTTATGGTACCAACAGTTAAGGAATTAGGGGCCAAAAATAAGCATTTTCTAGTTTCCAGACAATAACTGTGGAACAGTGTATGGATCTCTCTGAAATTATACTACAAATTTCCATACCATGGTTAGGATTTGCTTTGGGGGGTTATGGCTCAAACCGTTTAGGAATTAGGGGCAAAAAAGGGGGAAAAACAAGGTTGTCCTGGTTAATGGACAAATACTTTAGTACAAAACATAATTTAAAGCAGTGTAAGGGAGATAAATCTAATACATCATTGAAATTATCTCCCTTACAATGCTTTTAAATTATGTATAAAGTAATGGTTAATGAACAATTAAGATAATTTAAAACAGTGTAAGGGAGGTAATCCAAATACAACATTTTGGTTACTTCCCTTACACTGCTTTTAAATTATGTTTAAAGAAATGCATATTTATAAAGGAAGACCAGTAAAAATATCTGCAAATGTTGCATCTTTTTTTTTTACAAAAAAATCCATATGAAAGATTTGACACTATATTTTAAATTCTATTATAAAATAGATTAAGTTAGCACTATGGTAAAATTAAATGGGTAATTATGGTTGCAAACTCCATTGGAAATTTGAATTCAGATTATGACCATATCTTGAGGGAAAGAATTTTTTGGGGGAAAAAAGGGGGGGGGGAGTAAAAAGAAATTGTGGGGGATCATTTTTTTCTCATTTCAGATTTCAGAAATTAAAAAGAATTATTCTTCAAATATTTTTTTTTTTCAAATTTCAAATATTGAAAAATGTCAAGAAGTAATCTTTAATTGCACAGTATGGCGCATTAGATTTGTAAAATCTTTGACCACATTTATTTATTTGTTATGCCGAATCTAACCGTGTATTTAATTTTTATACGACCGCAAAAAAATTTTTGTGGTCGTATATTGGTATGACGTTGGCGTCGTCGTCGTCGTCGTCCGGCGTCGTCGTCGTCGTCGTCCGGCGTCGTCCAGCGTCGTCCGAAGACACATTGGTTTTCGCACTCTAACTTTAGTTTAAGTGAATGGATCTTTATGAAATTTTACCACAAGGTTCAATACCACAAAAGGAAGGTTGGGATTGATTTTGGGGGTTATGGTAATAACAGTAAAGGAATTAGGGGCCAAAAATAAGCATTTTTGTAACTTCCAGACATAACTTGTTTGTTAGTGTATGGATCTCTCTGACATTGTACCACAAGGTTCTATATCACTAAAGGAATGCTGGGATTGATTTTGGGGGTAATTGCCTCCAAATTTTAGGAATTAGGGGCCAAAAAAGGGGCAAAAAACAAGCATTTTTCTAGTTTCATGACAATAACTTGTGTGTAAGTGTATGGATCTTTCTGAAATTGTACTACAAGGTTCCATATCACAAAGGGAAAGCTGGGTTTGAGTTTGGGGGTAATTGCCCTAAACGTTTAGGAATTTGGGGCCAAAAAGGGGCCAAAAAACACATTTTTTTCTAGTTCCCAGACAATAACTTGTGTTCAAGTGTATGGATCTCTCTGAACTTGTACTGCAAGGTACCATACCACAAAGGGAAGGCTGGGATTGAGTTTGGGGGGTGATGAATCATAATGGGGGTTCAAAAAATTTTGGGGGGGGGATTTATTTTTTTTTCCTTTTTTTTCTTTTTTTGGTTATTTCTGATTTATATTTAAAATCAAATAATAATGATATGGTAGGAGATACACACCAAACAGGATGTGTAAATTATTATATAATAAGTATTGTGCAATAGCAAGAAATTTTCAATTGCACAGTATTGCACAATAGCAAGAAATCTTCAATTGCACAGTATTGCGCAATAGCAAGAAATCTTCAATTGCACAGTATTGCGCAATAGCAAGAAATATCCAATAGCACAATATTGCGCAATAGCAAGAAATAGTCAATTGTACAGTATTGCGCAATAGCAAGAAATATTTAATAGCACAGGATTGTGCAAAAGAAGATACTTCCTATAAATTGCTTATTTCTTGACCAATTTCAATGGGGTTTTATTCTTGATTTCATAGGGTTCTTTAATATGCTGAATCTAACCGTGTATTTAGTTTTTGGATTTTGGGCCCCGTTTTTAAATTGGTCCACATTGAGGTCCAAAGGGTCCAAAATTAAACTTTGTTTGATTTCATCAAAAATTGAATTATTGGGGTTCTTTGATATGCCGAATCTAACTGTGTATTTAGATTCTTAAATTTTGGTTCCGTTTTCAAATTGGTCTACATTAAGGTCCAAAGGGTCCAAAATTAAACTTTGTTTGATTTCATCAAAAATTGAATTATTGGGGTTCTTTGATATGCCGAATCTAACAGTGTATTTAGATTCTTAATTTTTGGTTCCGTTTTCAAATTGGTCTACATTAAGGTCCAAAGGGTCCAAAATTAAACTTAGTTTGATTTTAACAAAAATTGAATTCTTGGGGTTCTTTGATATGCTGAATCTAAACATGTATTTAGATTTTTGATTATGGGCCCAGTTTTCAAGTTGGTCCAAATCGGGGTTCAAAATTAAACTTTGTTTGATTTCAACAAAAATTGAATATATGGGCTTCTTTGATATGCTGAATCTAACCATGTATTTAGATTTTTGATTTTTGGGCCCCGTTATCAACTTTGTCCACATTGAGGTCAAAAGGGTCCAAAATTAAACTTTGTTTGATTTCATCAAAAATTGAATTATTGGGGTTCTTTGATATGCCGAATCTAACAGTGTATTTAGATTCTTAATTTTTGGTTCCGTTTTCAAATTGGTCTACATTAAGGTCCAAAGGGTCCAAAATTAAACTTAGTTTGATTTTAACAAAAATTGAATTCTTAGGGTTCTTTGATATGCTGAATCTAAACATGTATTTAGATTTTTGATTATGGGCCCAGTTTTCAAGTTGGTCCAAATCGGGGTCCAAAATTAAACTTTGTTTGATTTCAACAAAAATTGAATATATGGGGTTCTTTGATATGCTGAATCTAACCATGTATTTAGATTTTTGATTTTTGGGCCCCGTTATCAACTTTGTCCACATTGAGGTCAAAAGGGTCCAAAATTAAACTTTGTTTGATTTCATCAAAAATTGAATTCTTGGGGTTCTTTGATATGCTGAATCTAACCATGTATTTAGATTTTGGATATTGGACCATAAAAGGTGAATGTCCAATTTAAAATTTTTAAGTTCTTAGACCACATTCAATCTGTGTTAGAAACCTATGCTGTGTCAAATATTTAATCACAATCCAAATCCAAAGCTGTATCAAGCTTGAATGTTGTGTCCATACTTCCCCCAACTGTTCAGGGTTCGACCTCTGCGGTCGTATCGAGCTGCGCCCTGCGGAGCATTTTATTTAATTTTGGGTCCAGTTTTCAAATTGGTCTACATTAAGGTCCAAAGGGTCCAAAATTAAACTTTGTTTGATTTTAACAAAAATTTAATATATGGGGTTCTTTGATATGCTGAATCTAAACATGTATTTAAATTTTTGATTTTTGGCCCAGTTTTCAAGTTGGTCCAAATTGGAGTCCAAAATTAAACTTTGTTTGATTTCAACAAAAATTGAATATATGGGGTTCTTTGATATGCTGAATCTAACCATGTATTTAGATTTTTTATTTGTGGACCCCGCTATCAAATTGGTTCATATTGAGGTCAAAAGGGTCCAAAATTAAACTTCGTTTGATTTAATCAAAAATTGAATTATTGGGGTTCTTTGATATGCCAAATCTAACCGTGTATTTAGATTTTTAATTTTGGGTCCTGTTTTTTAAATTGGTCTACATTAAGGTCCAAAGGGTCCAAAATTAAACTTAGTTTGATTTTAACAAAAATTGAATTCTTGGGGTTCTTTGATATGCTGAATCTTAACATGTGTTTAGATTTTTGATTATGGGCCCAGTTTTCAAGTTGGTCCAAGTTGGGGTCCAAAATTAAACTTTTTTTTATTTCAACAAAAATTGAATATATGGGGTTCTTTGATATGCTGAATCTAACCATGTATTTTGATTTTGGACATTGGACCATAATAGGTAAATTAAAAAAAATCAAGTTCTTAGACCACATTCTTTCTGTGTCAGAAACCTATGCTGTGTCAAATATTTAATCACAATCCAAATTCAGAGCTGTATCAAGCTTGAATGTTGTGTCCATACTTGCCCCAACTGTTCAGGGTTCGACCTCTGCGGTCGTATCAAGCTGCGCCCAGCGAAGCATTTTATTTATTTTCTTCTAAATTTCAAGTAATTTTTATACGACCGCAAAAAAATTTAACAGTCGTATATTGGTATGACGTTGGCGTCGTCGATGTCGTCTTCCGAAGACACATTTGTTTTCGCATTCTAACTTTAGTTTAAGTGAATGGATCTCTATGAAATTTTACCATAAGGTTCAATACCACAAAAGGAAGGTTGGGATTGATTTTTGGGGTTATGGTACCAACAGTTAAGGAATAAGGGCCCAAAAATAAGCATTTCAGTAACTTCCAGACAGAACTTGTGTGTTAGTGTATGGATCTCTCTGACATTGTACCACAAGGTTCCATATCACAAAGGGAATGCTGGGATTGATTTTGGGGGTAATTGCCTCAAAATTTTAGGAAATTAGGGGCCAAAAAAGGGGCAAAAAACAAGCATTTTTCTAGTTTCAGGACAATAACTTGTGTGTTAGTGTATGGATCTCTCTGAAATTGTACTGCAAGGTACCATACCACAAAGGGAAGGCTGGGATTGATTTGGGGGGTAATTGCCTCATAATTTTAGGAATTAGGGGCAAAAAAAGGGGCAAAAAACAAGCATTTTTATAGTTTCAGGAGAATAACTTGTGTGTTAGTGTATGGATCTTTATGAAATTGTACTACAAGGTTCCATATCACAAAGGGAAAGCTGGGTTTGAGTTTGGGGGTAATTGCCTTAAACGTTTAGGAATTTGGGGCAAAAAAACAAGCATTTTTCTAGTTTCCAGACAATAACTTGTGTTCAAGTGTATGGATCTCTCTGAACTTGTACTGCAAGGTACCATACCACAAAGGGAAGGCTGGGATTGAGATTGGGGGTGATGAATCATAAGGGGGTTCAAAAAAAAGGGGGGGATTTTTTTACCTTTTTTTTCTTTAAAATTTTCCATTTTAAATTGGCTATTTCTGATTTACATATAAAAGCAAATGATAATGATATGGTTTGAATAGGTAAATTAAAAAAGATTAAGTTCTTAGACACATTCATTCTGTGTCAGAAACCTATGGTGTGTCAAATATTTAATCACAATCCAAATTCAGTGCTGTATCAAGCTTGAATGTTGTGTCCATACTTGCCCCAACTGTTCAGGGTTCGACCTCTGCGGTCGTATCAAGCTGCGCCCAGCGGAGCATTTTATTAAAATTGGAGTTATCTTCCTTTGTCCTTGATTATAGTTGAATCAACTACAATCAATGCTTTATACAATGCAATGTTTAATTTTGACTTCCACTGATAAAACACAGATCAAGTTGAATTTGGGTAGTGTCACTTTAACCATTATTGAGTTATGCCCCTTTATAAATCGAAAGATTGCAAAATTTTTAGTTTCCATTCTGCAACTTAAGTTTGCCCCAACCAAACATTATGAAACCTAAACACAATATTCATTACCAATGCTTATTACTACATAATACAGATTAAGTACCAAATTTAGTGGCGACACTTTTACCATCTTGAGGAATGTCCCTTTATAAACATAAAAATTGCTGAATTGTTCGTTTCCGTTCTCTAACTTTAGTTTGTCTCAACCAAATGTTATAAAACTTATACACAACCGTTCTTGAGTTATGCGTGTTTACAAATAGAAAAATTGCTGAATTTTTATTTTCTGTTCTCTACTTCAGTTAGCCTCAACCAAATGTTATGAGACTTACACACAATGCTTATTACCACAAAACTCAGATCAAGTTCAAATTTGGGTATCGTCACTTTTACCGTTCTTCAGTTATGTCCCTTTATAACTATATGATATGCAAGCGGGGGCATCATCTGTGGACACTATCCACATTTTTTTTAATGCAGTCCTAATGTTTACATTTTGGTTTCCAGTCAAAATCTTTTTGAATCATAAACATATATTTATCAATGTGCTTTGATTGCTTTTGTAATGCTGCATGGGATGAGGAACCTTATTGATTTAGGGGTCAATGGATGAAAGGTCAAGTTCCCAGCAGCTATTTATAGACCGATTTTTTGCAAAATTTGATTGCAGGATATCTTTTGAACAATAAGTCTGACTTTTACCAAATTTGTTCCAATAATGCCCCATATGGTGAAGATAACCCTTATTGATTTGATTATGTGGTCAATAGATTAAAAATCAAGCTCATAGCAGCTATTGATAGACTAACTTTGCAAAATTTTGATTTTACCAAACTATGGGGAAGAAGATATCTTCAGATTTGGGTCAAAGGTCAAGGTCAGAGCAGCTAAAATGGTTTTGTTTATTGTAACCCACTCTAGAAGATGGGTATAGATTGCATTAACCTTGTCTGCACATCATTTATATTGGTCACATTTTTCTCAAGTACTACTTTTCAGAATGACTTCATATTCAGACACCTATTTCCTGTTTTCCAATACGTTGATTCATGAGTGGGAAATTAGTACAAAAACCTATACAAGTTCTTGCATCATTTTCTGTTTATTTGTATCAAAAGATTCATATTAAAAAAAAAATCATCAGCTATTGGTTATTCAAATGAAGGGGTCAAAGTATTTGCTGAAATTATAGCCAATGTTTCCATACAAAAATCAGTAGTCATTCAGTAAAGTTTATCTTTTTTTTCTATATTGTAAAATGAAATACAGGAACATGTTAATTTTAGCTACAAACAATGTCCAACCTAAAATATAGGGAACATTGTGTCATTGGAGGATAAAAAGGAAACAATTGTTTGATGTCAAAAAGTAATATTTAATTTAGGCTGAGGTTAATAGATTACGGTAATAATGAATATTTATGATAAATCATTAGATAAACATGCATATGGATTTTGTACTTGACTTTTTGTAAAGATAATGGAATGTGTGGTTGTTTAGTGATATAATTGTATAATTGTTATCTTTTAAGCCTTGATATATGTTATTGCAACTTGGTCTTATGACAAGACTATCAGTTAGATACGCAATTTTGATATCAAAGTCTTGCTTTTAGTTTATTTACTGTGACTTGACTGTAAGTGTTGCTCTCCACCTATTGCAACTTATTCAAAATTCTGACCAAATTGCAATTTGTTTTATAAAACCAAACTGTTCAATTGATCAGAAATTTGAACAAACTGCTGTAGAAAACCACAGTCAAGTTGTGAAAGTGCAAGGTGATAAAATAAAGTCAATAAAGCATACTTACAGGAATCTGATTACAGTAGTTGTCTGTTTATATAGTTCATACGTGTTTCTCGTTTCTCGTTTTTATATAGTTTAGACCGTTGGTTTTTCCGTTTGAATGGTTTTACACTAGTAATTTTTTGGGGCCCTTTATAGCTTGCTGTTCGGTGTGAGCCAATGCTCCGTGTTGAAGGCCGTACCTTGACCTATAATGGTTTACTTTTATAAATTGTAACTTGGATGGAGAATTGTCTCATTGGCACTCATACCACATCTTCCTATATCTATTTACAATCCTATAAGACTTTAATTCCACTTCTATGTTATAATTAAAATCAGTCTAACAGTTTGTATAGAAATTTTATTGTTATTGTCATGCTAAAGGTGATAGGTAGTAATTTTGAATTGCTATAAAAATGTCCAAACTAAGCTTTCATACAATTTTTCTTTCGGAAAAGTTCTATATTCATAAGAATCAGACATCATTTGAATTAAAACATTTTATACTCAGTAAAATATGTGTGAAATTACAATACGTTTATAGGAAATTTCCATTTGAGATACTCAATTTTTCTTTCGAAAAGTCTTCTATATTCGTAAGAATCAGACATCATTTGAATTAAAACATTTTTTTATTCAGTAAAATATGTGTGAAATTACAATACGTTTATAGGAAGTTTCCATTTGAGTTAATCAATTTTTCTTTCGAAAAGTCTTCTATATTCAGAAGAATAATGTTTTAGGTTATCTCCCATGGAAACTTATTAACAACATATTGTAATTTCACATATATTTTACTGAATATAAGATGTTTTAATTCAAATGATGTCTGATTCTTATGAATATAGAAGACTTTTCGAAAGAAAAATTGTATGAAAGCTTAGTTTGGACATTTTTATAGCAATTCAAAATTACAACATATCACATTTAGCATGACAATAACAATAAAATTTCTATACAAACTGTTAGACTGAATTTTCACAATAACATTGAAGTGGAATTAAAGTCTTATAGGATTGTAAGTATGCTTTATTTTATCACCTTGCACTTTCACGACTTGACTATGGTTTTCTACAACAGTTTGTTCAAAATTTCTGACCAGTTGAACAGTTTGGTTTTATAAAACAAATTGCAATTTGGTCAGAATTTTAAATAAGTTGCAATAGATGGAGAACAACACTAACAGTCAAGTCACAGTAAATATGAACAAAATGGACTGCATTTACTTGATAAAAACATGACGAGGTCGGCAATTAATCTTTCCTGAATCCTTAAGACGATAATAAAAAAAATGTAATTCCTTTTAAAACTTATTTTATGAGTGCTTGACCCTCCCTTTTTATACGCCCGTTTACAGGACGTATTATGGTATAACGTTGTCCGTTTCCGAGTTATGGGATTTTATTCATTAAAAAGGGGGGGGGGGGGATTTTCCCGTTTTCAGACAATAACTCAAAAATGCATTGAGCAGTTTTCATGAAACTTTGGTGACTGGTTTATATCTATTAAAATGAGCTCCCTTTAGTTTTTTTTAATAAATTTCTGATATGACATTGAGGAGTAATGGAACTTTATTCATTGAAAAACTGGCGTATCATGCGCTCATGGCGCAGCTCTTTATTTATATATATCAAACACACATTAAAAACTACTGCTGAAAAGTTTATATACAGCACAATTTAAAATCATTTCTTTAAACATAGAAGTTTTTATCATGTTTATGTTGGAGATATTTTCACTTATCACATGATAAAAAATTAGAATATTTCCTTATATTCAATTTTTATTATTATGAGAGATGATACAGAAGTTCAAAATTATCAAGAAAATACATATATGGGGGAAAATCTCTTAAAAACTACTGAGAAAAAAAGGGTGCAAATAAATCTGCCCGTACATTTTGAAGTTATTATAATCTTTCTGCATTTGTTATGAATACATTGAAATAATAAGTTCCTTCTTAGTCTGTGAAATTTTTTTCCTTATTCCATTACACTTGTTGATATTCAAATGTTTTAATATTCTAGTATGGTCATCTTATAAAGCTTTGCTTTGTTTTACTTTCCTTCAGGCGTTTTACATCCAATATAAAGCCAGCTGAATTTCCCTTCTGTAGTAAAGGCTACAGATATCGGATATTTTATGTCTATATCTGTGGTGTCATAGGTTCTAAGAAAATCACCATTGTTGTTAAGAAAATAGAGACTGCTGCTTCTTGTCTCCACAACAATTACGTAGTCTGATGATGTTGTTACTAATGTGTCTGATAAATTTTTTCCTGCAAAAGTTATGATGATATCTGTCTGACGTATGACCACTACTCTGCGTTCAGGATTTCCTATGGAAGTTCCGCATTCATCAAGTACAAAAATGTTGCCATTACCGGTACTTGTTATACGCTTGGGATCTTTGAAGATAAGACTATTCTTTTTGTCAAATTCATATGTTCTCACTTCATTGCCATCTTTATCCATGATGTCAACAGATTTTCTTACATCTGAACATAGATGGTCTCCCCCTACTATCACACAGCCGTCTTTTGTTACATGCACGCATTTTATTCCTAGTGTTTCCACACCATATACATAATCTTTAACATCACAAGGCTGGTCTAAATTTGATATCTGCTTAAGTTTTGATTCACCAGTAGCCAATAGCAGGTCATTTGTAGAAGTAAGAGCAATATCAAAAACAGTAACATCAAAATTCAATGTTACATTAAGGTTTTTCTCTTGAAGTTCAATTTTCTGCAGAGCAGTAGGTTTAGCAAATATTCGTTGACGAAGTGTATTTTGCATTTCTCCATCACCAATCCATAGCACATTGTTAGTGGATCCCAATAAGAGATTTATACAGTTAAGTTTTGTTGGGTATTTCTTCTCATTTTCACTAAGTTAATTCAACTGTAATTTGTGGTGTATGATTCAGCTTTGGTTTAACTATTCGTGATACGTCCAGTCGCACTTCTTTTATATCAACCATTTTGTGATCCTTTTGTAACTGACATTTTAAATGAATTTTGTCTTTACAATTTGAACACAATTTTATGTCACAGTAAATGCACTTCCATTTCACTTTTGGGTCTACTTGACACAACTTACAAAGAACAGCACTTTGTTGATGTGGCATAGATGTTGCCATTCTTAGTGTGCCTTATTTCTCTGTAGTTTTACTCATGATAGGATTATTAAAAAGTGATCATATTTTAATACACATATTTATTATTTATCGCGTTTGTTTAGATAGATATCATTGAAATGATAAAACTTTGATAATAAATTTTTAGAAAATCACAATTTAGTTTTACAATCATTTTGACTGATCAAGTGTGTGCCTCATAAGATCATAGAAATAATTCTTAAGTTATCATATACTAGTAACCTCTTTCAAATTGGGCTTGTAGGCATTGAATTTTAAGTAAAATAAAAAAACTGCTAATAATACTAAAATTAATTTGTATGCCCCCGCCGTAGCGGTGGGGGCATTAAGTTTTACCCTTGTCCGTCTGTACGGACGTACGTACGTACGTCCGTACGTCCCAAAATTGGTTTCCGTTCTCTAACTTGAGTTTGCCTCAACCAAATGTTATGAAACTTATACACAATGCTTATTATCACAAAACACAGATCAAGTTTGAATTTTGATTGCGTCACTTTAACTGTTCTAGAGTTATGCCCCTTTATAAATGGAAAAAATGCAAAATTTTTAGTTTCCGTTCTCTAACTTAAGTTTGCCTCAACCAAATGTTATGAAACTTATACACAATGCTTATTACCACAAAACACAGATCAAGTTTGAACTTTGGTGGCGTTACTTTAACCATTCTAGAGTTATGCCCCTTTATAAATGGAAAAATTGCAAAATTTTTATTTACTTCTAAATATCAAGTAATTTTTAAAATTGGAGTTATCTTCCTTTGTCTATGATTATAGTTGAATCAACTACAATCAATGCTTTATACAATGCAATGTATAATTTTGACTTTCACTGATAAAACACAGATCAAGTTGAATTTGGGTAATGTCACTTTAACCATTATTGAGTTATGCCCCTTTGTAAATCGAAAGATTGCAAAATTCTTAGTTTCTATTCTGTAACTTAAGTTTGCCCAACCAAACATTATGAAACCTATACACAATATTATTACCACAAAACTAAGATCAAGTACAAATTTGTTGTTTCCGTTTTCTAACTTTAGTTTGCCTCAACCAAATGTTATGAAACTTATACACAATGCTTATTACTACATAATACAGATTAAGTGCGAAATTGGGTGGCGACCCTTTTACCATTCTTGAGTTATGTCCCTTTATAAACATAAAAATTGCTGAATTTTTCATTTCCGTTCTCTAACTTTAGTTTGTCTCAACCAAATGTCACAAAACTTATACACAACCGTTTTTGAGTTATGCGTGTTTACAAATAGAAAAAATGCTGAATTTTTAGTTTCTGTTCTCTACTTAAGTTAGCCTCAACCAAATGTTATGAGATTTACACACAATGCTTATTACCACAAAACTCAGATCAAGTTCAGATTTGGGTAGCGTCACTTTTACCGTTCTTCAGTTATGTCCCTTTATTACTATATGATATGCAAGCGGGGGCATCATCTGTGGACACATGTGGACACAATCCACATTTATTTGTCTTATAAGTAAAAGAATAGCTATATTTGGTATATATATGGGTTCCTTGTAACGTCTACATGTCTGTCAGGTAGGGTTCACCTGACCTCAACCTCATTTCTTTGATCAGTGACCAAGGTTATAGTTACACGGTCAAGTTGTATCTTGTATACTATAAGGTCAACTATATTTGGTGTACATGTCCGACTGGCAGGTTTCATCTAACTTAAGTTTGCCTCAACCAAATGTTATGAAACTTATACACACTGCTTATTACCACAAAACTCAGATCAAGTACGAATTTGGGTAGCGTCACTTTTACAGTTCTTGAGTTATGTCCCTTTATATGCAGGGGCCGGGATCATCTGTGTCCAATGGACACATTCCCAATTTATTTTAAATTTTACGAATCCTAGTTATGGAATTTTATTCATATAAAAATGGAGGATTTTCCAGTTTTCTGACTAAAACTCGAAAATGCTTTGAGCAATTTTCATGAAACTGATGAATTGTTTATATTTTCGATATTTAAAAATTTATGAAATTACATTTTGGAGTATTGGGACTTTATTCATAAAAAAGGGTGGATTATCCAGTTTTCAGACAAAAATTAAAACTTTGAGTGTTCATGAAACTTTGGTGACTTGTTTATATCTCTTGAAAAAAGCTCCCTTTGTTTTTGATAAATTTCAAAATATTGCAGAGTTGTGGAAATTTATTAGCTAAAAAATCTTGATATCCTTGTTACCAGCATAAAACAGTTTGTGATTCTGCAATATTTAGAAATACTTGGTCTATTATATCTGATACATAACTTTTATATCTTGATAGATATTTAAGATACTTGGTAACTTTGTCATTGATGTTCATCACCAGTGCACGAACAGTGCTTGGAGTCGTAGTATTTCTAGTTAATCATATATTCAATTAAAGCATAAAGACCAGCTAATAGGGCAACGGGGCATATCATGCACTCATGGCCCAGTTCTTTATTGTGGGTTGATCTATTTCTGAAGATACTATAAGCTATAGGGCCACTATATTTGGTGTATGGAATAACTGTAAGGTGTTCATGTCCGTCTGGCAGGTTTCTTCTGGCCTTGATCTCATTTTCATGGTTCATTTAACCCGAATAATCCAGTCGTTATATTACGCTCCCTATCGATCACTACATTAACCTCGAAAGGTGGAGAGAATTGGAGACGGTAAGGGCTTGAATTATTCGAGTTATGGTTCATTGGACAATGTTTAGTGTTTGTGGTTTGGTCTATTTCTCAAATATTATAAGCAATAGGTCATTTTCTTGATTCATTTGTCAATGATAAGTTTTCTTAATTTTGTCAGTTTATCATGCAGATACTTTAAGCGATACATCAACTATATTTGGTGTATGGAATGATAGTAAGGTGTGTCTATCTGGCAGGGTTCATATGACCTTGACCTCATTTTCATGGTTCATTGGTCAATGTTGTTTTGTGGTTAGATCTGTTTCTCGGGTACTAAGTGTATAAGTGATAGACCACTATATTTGGTGTATAGAATGACTAAGGTGTACATGTCTGTCTTGCATGTGTCATCTAACCGCAACCTCATATCCACAGAACATGGATAATGCTGAGTTTATGTGATACGTGTTGCAAAACCTTCATATTACAGACTTTCAACAAGAATTCAATGATAAGTAAAACAGGCAAGACATTTCAGCGTGTGCACTCTTACTTGTTCAACCACACAAGTTTATGTATCACACTAATTCAAAGCATGCCTGAATGAATCCTTACATAATTTGTACACGATGTTGCTTTTCATGAATACTAGCTCCCTTTGATTTTATGATATATAGTAAGTTGCTCCAGATATGAGGGACTTTTACAGTTAAAAAGACTTTCATTACATTCAGTAACATATATTAAATCTACCTCTAATTCTTTGACTGCTCATTGCACAATCATTTATTAAAAAAGACATCAAATTTAATTTTTAAACTAGTAGTATTAAACTATTTTAGTTTTACTTGTTGATGACTATCAGTGATGTCAAGGTTTTGTCTTGATCTTACGGTAAGCTTTTATAATTAGATCACCATGACCTCTAGCAATTATTAAGAGGTGAATAGTGCTACTCACTTTAATATTATATATGAATTCCAAGCATTTCATGTCAGAAATTTTTCGGTGTACATCCATCCCCATTTCTCGTCACTTCCAATCACAGCTACGGATATAAGGTTTTGGGATTGGTCAAGCTTAACCCAAAATTTGGAAAAGAAAAACATATGAAGGGTAGTTAATGAATTGATCCAATTCAACTCAAATGCAGGATTCCTTGTTTTATGGATTGATTGGTATTTTATGTCTAGTATAAAATATTAAATGCAAATCAGAACACTAACATGTATAACTATTCTGACATCGGACTTGGACTTCTTTTGAACTGAGTTTTACTGTGCGTATTGCTATGTGTTTCTTTATTCTACAGGCTAGAGGTATAGGGGGAGGGTTGAGATCTCACAAAACATGTTTAACCCCGCCGCATTTTTGCGCCTGTCCTAAATCAGGAGCCTCCGGCCTTTGTTAGTCTTGTATTTTTTTTTTAATTTTAGTTTTTATATGTTTTGGAGTTTAGTGTGACGTCCATTTTCACTGAACTAGTACACATTTTTATTTAGGGGCCAGCTGAGGACCACCTCCGGATGCGGGATTTTCTCGCTGCGTTGAAGACCCATTGGTGGCCTTCGACTGTTGTCTGCTCTTTGGTCGGGTTGTTGTCTCTTTGACATATTCCCCATTTCCATTCTCAATTTTATTAAATACACCTTATTGCTATTTGTCAGCCATTACTGGACATCACGAAGGTTCCAGTAAAACTTTGACGTCACAATTGGAAATGTCTGACACCACAAAGGAAAAGTGATTGCTGTATGATGTCAATAGTTCAGATTCCAATAGCAATAAGGTCTATAAGAATATGAAATTTGCTTTATTCCAGACTGTCATGCAAACCTAGATTTGTAATGTGGTTGTTCGTCTGGTTACAGTCTGCAGGAAGGTGTGTCTGTAACAGTAAAATTGGTCCGGTAGTAAAATTTGTCCGCCAGACTTTTTTTCCTAGTTAATCAAGTCCATGACCATTATTTTACTAGGAATTTAAGTCCCAGGACAAATTTTCCTAGGAAAATAAGTCCATAGCTAGTAAAATATGTCTGGCACTTATTTAACTAGGAAAAATTGTCCTAAGACTTGTTTTTCTAGTAATTTTTATTATATTTTTAAAATTATTGCAAATAAAAAAACAACATTTTTTCTTAGTTAAGATTGGAAAGTTTCATTAATTTTTCCTATTAAAATAAAGGACATGGCCGGACGTTATAACCTAGGCATGTTAGTGACATGGACATGATGTCCTAGGAAAATTAGTCTGGGGACATGAATTTTATTAAAATATTAATGCACAACTCTTAAACAATATTAAAACATAAAAATCGAATTTCCATTGTTTACATGTAAATAATTTGTTTCATTAAAATTTTCCTTTTAAAAAAAATGGCATGGACATTTTTACCTAGGAATATTAATGACATGGACATGATTTCCTAGGAAAATTAGTTTGAGGACAAACATTATATTAAAAAAATTGATACACAACTCTTAAACAATATTAAAACATAACATTTATATTTACCTTTTAAAATAAAGGGCATGGACGTTTTTACCTAGGAATATTAATGACATGGACATGATTTCCTAGGAAAATTATTCTGGGGACATGAATTTTATTAAAAATATAAATACACAACTCTTAAACAATATTAAAACTTAATATTTAAATTTCCAATATTGTATAAATGTAAATGATTTGATTCATTAATATTTTTCCTATTAAAAAAAGAACATGGACGTTTTTACCTAGGAATATTAATGACATGGACTTGAATTCCTAGGAAAATTAGTCTGGGGACATAAATTACTAACATCGGACTAAAAATACTAGTAAATTCTGTAACCATGGACTTTTTATACTAGTAATATGTGTCCGCCCGGACATATTTTACCAGGAAAAATTTATCACTTACATATCAACCTAAAGGTACACATTATTCTGACTCAGTTTGACCCTTTCTTTGCTATTACTACCATATGCTAGATGCTTAACACTGAAACAGAAAATACCAATTTAAGTCTGGTTTGACAAGGCTTGGGAGATAAAGGAGCTACCATTTGATTTTTTTTAGGGAGAGCTAGGATGAAAAATTTTGTCCTGCATTTTTTATTAGTTGTAATCTTTGTCCAGCATTTTTATTTTTATTTTTCACTCATTTCGGTCCTGCCTTTTTTTTTAATTAGTTTATCCTGACTTTTTTTTTACATAAATTGTCGTCCTGCCTTTTTTTTTACTCAAAACTCCTGTCTTGCCTTTTTTTCAAATTTCATCCTAAATAATAATAAGAAATTGTGCTTTGGATTGACAGATGATAGATACTAATTGATGGACAATAAATCACCTTGTTCTTAGGCCAAGTTTCAACTACTGTATCACTAGCCTGTCAACACTGAGTTTGTGAGTTTAAACCCTGCACATGGCAGAGGTGCACGACTCCAATTTTAATTGACAATGATTGTCAGATTTCCTGCTGAAGGTCAGTGGTTCTCTCCAGGCACTCTGGTTTCCTCCACCAATTAAAACCGACTGCCACGAAATAGCCAATAGTGCTGAAAGTGAGGTGGGTTAGACACCAATCAATTTTGAGCCAAGTGATAGAAAATATGTACCGGTATGCTGAAAATATAGTATCTACCCCAAGGAGTAAATTATTAAACTTTTTTTGTCGCTTTGTATAAAACATACACATTTTTCAATCACAGTTAATAAGAGTGATTCAAGTGCACCCTTTATATTGTATACCGGTAAGTAAACTGTAGCATGTTAAAAAAAACCTAGAGGCTCTAAAGAGCCTGTGTCACTCACCTGCATCTTCAATCTTCAATAATTGCCACTTTTTTGTAATAATCATCATTAAATGGGAATTATAGTATTAAGAGTCAACTGACAATTTCAGCCATGTTGACGTATTTGTAGATCTAATCCTGCTGATCATTTTTCTTTTTTAAAGTTTCTATTTATATTATAGTTTTCAAGATAAAAGGCAAAAAACGCTCCAAAAATGTAAAAAATTATCATTAAAGGGCAATAACTCCATTAAGGAGTCAACTGAAGATTTCAACCATGATGGCTTATTTGTAGATCTCGTCTTGCTGATCATATTTGCCTTTTAAACATACTATCTGTTATATATAGTTTCAAGAAAAAAAACAAAAATGAAAAATAAAAAATTGTGAAAAATGGTCACTAAAAGGCAATAACTTTGATAAGGAGTCAACCAACAACTTTGCTCGTACTGACTTATTTGTAGATTTAGTCATGCTGATCATTTTTGCTTTTTAAAATGTCTATCTAGCTATTATAGTTTTCAAGATAATGGGCAAATATTAAAAAAGTGGTAAAAAACTAACATTTTCGATCATGTAGATCTTGTCTTGCTTATCGTTTGTATAATTAAAAGTTTCTTTCCATCTATTAAAATTTTCGAGACAATGGGCAAAAATTAAAAAAGAGGTAAAATTCATCGTTTAAGGGCAATAACTCAGATTAGAAGTCGTCTGACAGTTTTGATGTCAATAAACATAATTATAGGTAGATATCATCATTTTGAACATTTTTGCCCCAAGTCAGATTTTCTCTATCTTTAGCAGTTTTCAAGATAATAACCAAACATTTCATTTTACCCCTATGGTCTTGTTTTTAGCCATGTTGGTTGGCTGCGGGGTCATCACAATAATGATTGTTTGGTTCTAATTGGCCCAGTAGTTTCACAGGAGAAGATTTTTGTAAAAGTTAACGGACGACAGACCAAGTGATGAGAAAACAGAGATAACCTGACTGACACTATACATCTTCACTTAAAAAGTCAAAGAAACACTTTTTATGAAGAGGTTTAATCATATTATATAAATAATTTACATGATCACACAAACATTTAAAACATCTAACAGTCAACAGCACTTATTCATTCTTACAATCACTATATATACATATTATCAAACTCATTAAAGTAAAGAATAGATATCACACACCTTTATATTGCTGAATGCCTCTCTTGATAAAATAAAGAAACTACTACTTCCAATCTACTTTGAATATCTACTGCTGAATTTTCATAAATATGAGAGAATAGCATAATATTAATGTATTACATTTTAAGAAGTAAATAGTAAATAAGTATTGCATTTAATTGATAGTATGCAGTTGTAGTTAATAACATAACTGCACAGATTCAACAATGGAAAAACTTGATAGCCAAGGGAGATAATACTTTTTTAATATTTGATTATAGGAAATTACTGGCTTATGTAAAGTACATTGGAAATTCTGATGGCAATTATCCCCACTTCAAGTTTGATGATTCTTTTTTAATTTATACTGTATTGACCTTACAACCAAATAATGAAGGAATACCTGTTACAGTTTTACATAAAATAAGTTATTATGTTGATATACAAAGAGACCATATTAGTCCTATACCCTATTCAAAGAAAGTAAGAGGTTAACTGAAATGACCATACCAAATTTATTTTTCTATAGGCCTTTTATGTCTCAAGAACACATAAATATTCAAAGTTGATCAGAAAAGTTCTTACAGTCAAAACATTACAAATAAAATGTATAATATTTTAGAAACAAGAACAAAATCACTTTGAAAGTGAAAGTATGAAAAAGAACAGAATTTTCTTTCCAACATTTGTCTATTGTTCCCAAGTCACCAGTATTTTAATATACTGTATATACACATGCATAATTATATTCCATAAATAGGGTCGTTTTATATGAAATGACATTCTATTTAATGGCATATAACACAGTTCAATATATGAGAAATGGAATAAAAGAAAATTTAATCATTACATGTTATAATATCTTTAATGAAATATGTCAGCCAATATTACAATGGGAATTTTCCATTACAATGTACAATCTACTAAAATTGTGACATTACTTGTCTCCTGTTGAAAATGAGCTAAGAGACAATAGGTACCAGATTTTTTGTACTAACCAGTTAAACCCGCATAATGAAAATAATCCTCAGGTCCAAGTTTAAAGTCGTTTTTATTATTAATGAGCATTGGCTTCATATTCCTTTTTTCACAAATTTAACAAATAATAAATTTAGGTGTTATATTATTAAATCAACTATAGTATTCCATTTAATGTATGATTTACAGTGCACAATTTTATGAACGAATTAGTACCGGTACTTAGTACATCACATGACCTTCAATCTACTTCTACTTTTTAGTAAGATACCAAGCCACCATCCAGGGTCAATTTGACGTCACAAGTTAATAATAAGTCTAATTTCCACACAGAAAACAAACACTTTCCACATGCATACTTTAGCACTTCAATAGTAACCTGAGCAAAGCTATAAATAGTAACATGCAATATACAGACAAGTACACAACTATAAGTGCCTTTTATGTCAACCGGTGCAAAACATTTGAAACAAGATTATGGTATCGTTTACCCCCTCTATGCACTCTAGGTCCAAAGCACTGATTCTGATCATATCTATAAAAAGATGTGGTAGAAAATACAAGTCAGAGTTTGTTTTTTTCTTTTGATAACTTTTTTTATTTGTGGTTCCTTACGATTATCTGCTTCCTTTTATATTCTAATGAAAAAAGAGCTTTCTTACAAATCTTTAGAAACATATGATATTCAGTCTTTTCATTTATATTTGGTTTATTGAAATATGTTTAATATGTTGAAGATAACGAAAACCTACAACTATTTCATGGATAAGGCATAATTTTATTATTTTCAGGGATGTTTTATATAAACATTAAGGGAAATGAAAAAAGGACCTGGTCCTTACCAAGTTGTTAAAATATCTATTTTTGGACATTAACTTTGTAGAAAATAGTGAGGAAAATCATTAGCAAAAGTATTCCCGAATAATCTAATGGTTTCAATGTTTTATCCTTTTTCATAATACATGTAGTAGCAATATTTCAATAAAAAAAGGTGAGACTTGTAAAAGATTAGAATGGTCACCATTAGCAGCATACTATTTGAGATCATACAACAGAAGCTAATATTTAAAGTTTGTACTATGTATTTATGATGAAAATATACACCCACTTATATGAAACTAATCACATCTGTTACAGATTGCAACAGGAGTTATTTTATCAATTACAATGTACATAACATTCTAATGTTAAGTAAGACATGTTTCAATATCAATAATTACAAATAACAGTTGAAACGTGAAGACAGGTCATATAGACCTCGGTAGGAGATGATAGACTACATCACAATATCAATATAGAATAAAATGCTTCGCTGGGGCGCAGCTTGATACGACCGCAGAGGTCGAACCCTGAACAGTTGGGGCAAGTATGGACACAACATTCAAGCTTGATACAGCTCTGAATTTGGATTGTTATTAAATATTTGACACAGCATAGGTTTCTGACACAGAAAGAATGTGGTCTAAGAACTTGAATTTTTTTAATTTACCTATTATGGTCCAATGTCCAAAATCAAAATACATGGTTAGATTCAGCATATCAAAGAACCCCATATATTCAATTTTTGTTAAAATCAAACAAAGTTTAATTTTGGACCCCAACTTGGACAAACTTGAAAACTGGGCCCATAATCAAAAATCTAAACACATGTTTAGATTCAGCATATCAAAGAACCCCAAGAATTCAATTTTTGCTAAAATCAAACTAAGTTTAATTTTGGACCCTTTGGACCTTAATGTAGACCAATTTAAAAAACGGGACTTAAAATTACAAATCTAAATACACGGTTAGATTTGGAATATCAAAGAACCCCAATAATTCAATTTTTGATGAAATCAAACAAAGTTTAATTTTGGACCCTTTTGACCTCAATATGAACCAATTTGATAGCGGGGCCCACAAATAAAAATTCTAAATTCATGGTTAGATTCAGCATATCTAAGAAGCCCATATATTCAATTTTTGTTGAAATCAAAAAAAGTTTAATTTTGGACCCCAACTTGGACCAACTTGAAAACTGGGCCCATAATCAAAAATCTAAACACATGTTTAGATTCAGCATATCAAAGAACCCCAAGAATTCAATTTTTGTTAAAATCAAACTAAGTTTAATTTTGGACCCTTTGGACCTCAATGAAGACCAATTTAAAAAACGGGACCCAAATTAAAAATCTAAAAACACGGTTAGATTTGGCATATCAAAGAACCCCAATAATTCAATTTTCGATGAAATCAAACAAAGTTTAATTTTGGACCCTTTTGACCTCAATATGAACCAATTTGATAGCGGGGCCTACAAATAAAAAATCTAAATACATGGTTAGATTCAGCATATCAAAGAACCTCATATATTCAATTTTTGTTGAAATCAAACAAAGTTTAATTTTGGACCCCAATTTGGACCAACTTGAAAACTGGGCCCATAATCAAAAATCTAAATACATGTTTAGATTCAGCATATCAAAGAACCCCATATATTCAATTTTTGTTAAAATCAAACAAAGTTTAAATACTGGACCCTATCTTGGACCAACTTGAAAACTGGGCCCATAATCAAAAATCTAAACACATGTTTAGATTCAGCAAATCAAAGAACCCCAAGAATTCAATTTTTGTTAAAATCAAACTAAGTTTAATTTTGGACCCTTTGGACCTCAATGTAAACCAATTTAAAAAACAGGACCCAAAATTAAAAACCTAAATACACGGTTAGATTTGGAATATCAAAGAACCCCAATAATTCAATTTTAGATGAAATCAAACAAAGTTTAATTTTGGACCCTTTTGACCTCAATATGAACCAATTAGATAACGGGGTCCACAAATAAAAAATCTAAATACATGGTTAGATTCAGCATATCAAAGAAGCCCATATATTCAATTTTTGTTGAAATCAAACAAAGTTTAATTTTGGACCCCAATTTGGACCAACTTGAAAACTGGGCCAAAAATCAAAAATCTAAATACATGTTTAGATTCAGCATATCAAAGAACCTCATATATTCAATTTTTGCTAAAATCAAACAAAGTTTAATTTTGGACCCTTTGGACATTAATGTAGACCAATTTGAAAACTGGACCCAAAATTAAAAATCTAAATACACTGTTAGATTCGGCATAACAAATAAATAAATGTGATCAAAGATTTTACAAATCTAATGCGCCATACTGTGCAATTAAAGATTACTTCTTGAAATTTTTCAATATTTGAAATTTGAAAAAAAAATAATATTTGAAGAATAATTCTTTTTAATTTCTGAAATCTGAAATGAGAAAAAATTGGCCCCCACAATTTCTTTTTATCCCCCCCCCCCCCCTTTTCCCCCAAAAAAATTCTTTCCCTCAAGATATGGTCATAATCTCAATTCAAATTTCCAATGGAGTTGGCAACCATAATTACCCATTTAAATTTACCATAGTGCTAACTTAATCTATTTTATAATAGAATTAATAAAAATATAGTGTCAAATCTTTCATATGGATTTTTTTGTAAAAAAAAAAGATGAAAACATTTGCAGATATTTTTACTGGTCTTCCTTTATAAATATGCATTTCTTTAAACATAATTTAAAAGCAGTGTAAGGGAAGTAACCAAAACGTTGTATTTGGATTACCTCCCTTACACTGTTTTAGATTATCTTTATTGTTCATTAACCATTACTTTATACATAATTTAAAAGCAGTGTAAGGGAGATAATTTCAATGATGTATTTGATTTATCTCCCTTACACTGCTTTAAATTATGTTTTGTACTAAAGTATTTGTCCATTAACCAGGACAACCTTGTTTTTCCCCCTTTTTTGCCCCTAATTCCTAAACAGTTTGAGCCATAACCCCCCAAAGCAAATCCTAACCATCCCTTTGTGGTATGGAAACTTGTAGTATAATTTCAGAGAGATCCATACACCGTTCCACAGTTATTGTCTGGAAACTAGAAAATGCTCATTTTTGGCCCCTTTTTGGCCCCTAATTCCTTAACTGTTGGTACCATAACCCCCAAAATCAATCCCAACCTTCCTTTTGTGGTATTTAACCTTATGGTCAAATTTCAAAAAGATCCATTCACTTAAACTAAAGTTAGAGTGCGAAAACCAATATGTATTCGGACGACGACGCCGGACGACGACGACGACGACGACGCCAACGTCATACCAATATACGACCACAAAATTTTTTTGCGGTCGTATAAAAACATTTCCAATCGTACACTCACAAACATACTTCAGTCAAGTGCATCCAGTGAACAAAAATATCAAGACAAAAAGTGAATGAAAACAGTAAGTGGCTCTTCTGCCAGTGAAATGAATTGATGAGACAACCGTATAAAAAATAAACCCCAGAAAAGAATCTGATTATATACTAAGTAAAGGGAAAGTCGTTTAATTCTAGCTAGATGTGTTTTGACAACATGAATGCCCTCGCCTGCTGCCAATTACAATTTTCATGAAATTTTCTTAGTCTATAAGCCATTATTTCATGAAAAGGAAATCACCAGAAACAAAACACACCACAATCTGTATAACTTACAATTATATACTCATTTACCAAACTTCAGCTCATTATTGGGGGTGTCTACAGACGTAGTAAAAAAAAAAAGGTCTGTTGGATTTCAAAATAATCGAAGAATAGACATTAGTTACTCTATATATATCCTGGCCACTTAGAATAAAAAATATCAAGAAATCACATGCTTAGAAAATTTTGTAAAACCAATTACTAAATCAGAATAATGTAGGTGTAGAAATTCCACCTATAATAGCAAATATTACAAAATTTAACATTCAAAGAATATTAAAATATGACACACAGCTTATATAAATGATATGACTTTTACAACAATGATGAAATAGTTACTGCAATTTTATAAATATAATAGAGACTGTGTTGGTTCCATACATTTATTTCAACCGCAGTAGTCTTCAGTCGGCACATTAAAAGTTAACCTTGATAAAAAAAATACAGGTCAAATTTACAAATAACATCCTTTTATATATCAAACACTTGAAAGAACACACAGTGTTTACAATGAATGGAAAGCTGTTATAACTAAATTAGTGCAATTCCAGAAACAATATACAAGGGGATGGTGAAGGTCAGGAGGCACATTCCACAGACCTCAAATTAGTAGCAAAAGGAGATTTTCAAGATGGTGGTCATTTCAACGTAGAGGTTGAAAAAGTCGTATCACATGACATTTTTCTAAGCATCTATATGATCTTTCTCAAAGGACAGTCAAGGAAATGGAATGTTGCTAATAGATTTTCAATTAAAATATTAGACAACTTTTCTGTTTTGATCGCTTACTCTGCTAAGATGCACTTCCTGTATGTTGAAATTATTGAAATTACATTGCAGATGATATAATCACGGCTGGTTTGTGTAAATGAGATAGAACTCATTGAATGGATTATCAGGAATGTTACCAGCTTTTGTTGATTGTTTCATAATCTTCTAATATTTCAAACCACACATCCCCCAAGCATCCATATCGTTCTTATTTGAGTACTCCTTCCTCGTTTGTTTATTTCTGGAAAGGCCAACATGAAAATAAAAGGTTTATTTACAAGTTGAAAGGTTTGGCACTTATTCAAATCTATTGTTACATAACTAATATGATGATTATACTGCATCTCTTCATTTGACTTATAAATAAAAGTAGAGTATTTTTATGTTGAATTTTACAAGACAACATCAAAATTGATAGCGTTGTGAATGAAGGCTTTGAAAAAATGTAAAATATCAACCAATGTTTCAAAATATCAGATTCTGTCTGTAAATAAAGAAGTACAAAATGTACTATCAAATAAAAATTTGTAAAGGGTTCCATGGAACCCAGTGTCTTGCCTGCAACTGTTCCCAGTCATTGTAAATGTTTAATATTGACCATCAAAAACTAAGTCTATTTATCGGTAAAATACAGAATATAATGCAAGAAAAAACAAATTTGCTTACAATGCTATTAAATGACATGGGTAAAACTGTCTGGAAAAGCCACATAGTGACAAGTCATAAACATAGTAACAATAATTACAAAGATTTTTTCATTATATCAATGGAATGAAGTTATACAATTTGTGTTTATGATTATCATGAGCATACCTAGAGCAAATGAAAAACAAAACTACCTCATACACACAAAGAATAAAAAAATATATAAAGTACATGACTTGAAAAATGATGTCATCATGTGAGTAAGTCTAATGCAACATGATATGTAACGCTACTTTTGACTGGATGACATTCAAAATTATTGGTAACAACATTGCACAGTTGTAGTCAGCATTTCTGGGATAATGCATATGTTTTAATTTGAATATTTTACTAGTATTGCGTTAGAATATGAATAGCATTAATGCGTTTGAAAAGTTGACACCATCAATTTGCGATTTGATGTTCAAAAATTTCTGCTACTGTGGCAAAGTTTAGCATTTGCAATTGTCAAATCCCAAATTGATGGTGGCAACTCTTCAAACTACCTACTGTAATATCTTTAATGACACAATATTTCACATGTAGTAATTACGTTTTAAAATAAAATGCTCCGCTGAGCGCAGCTTGATACGACTGCAGAGGTCACACCCTGAACAGTTGGGGCAAGTATGGACACAACATTCAAGCTTGATACAGCACTGAATTTGGATTGTGATTAAATATTTGACACAGCATAGGTTTCTGACACAGATTGAATGTGGTCTAAGAACTTTAAAAATTTTAATTTACCAATTGAAGCCATATCATTAATATTTGCTTTTATATATAAATCAGAAATAACCAATTAAAAATGGAAAATTTTAAAGAAAAAAAAAGGAACAAAAGGAGGTAAAAAAATCCCCCCCTCCCCTGAAATTTTTTGAACCCCCGTATGATTCATCACCCCCAAACTCAATCCCAGCCTTCCCTTTGTGGTATGGTATCTTGCAGTACAATTTCAGAGAGATCCATACACTTGAACACAAGTTATTGTCTGGAAACTAGAAAAATGCTTGTTCTTTGGCCCCTTTTTGGCCCCAAATTCCTAAAAGTTTAGGGCAATTACCCCCAAACTCAAACCCAGCTTTCCCTTTGTGATATGGAACCACGTAGTACAATTTCATAAAGATCCATACACTCACACACAAGTTATTGTCCTGAAACTAGAAAAATGCTTGTTTTTTGCCCCTTTTTGCCCCCTAATTCCTAAAATTTTGAGGCAATTACCCCCAAAATCAATCCCAGCCTTCCCTTAGTGGTATGGTACCTTGCAGTACAATTTCAGAGAGATCAATACACTTGAACACAAGTTATTATCTGGAAACTAGAAAAATGCTTACTTTTGGCCCCTTATTCCTAAACGTTTTGGGCAATTACCCCCAAACTCAATTCCAGCTTTCCCTTTGTGATATGGAACTTGTAGTACAATTTGAGAAAGATCCATACACTTACACACAAGTTATTGTCCTGAAATTATAAAAATGCTTGTTTTTTGCCCCTTTTTTTGCCCTTAATTCCTAAAATTTTGAGGCAATTACCCCCAAAATAATTCCAAGCATTCCCTTTGTGATATGGAACCTTGTGGTACAATGTCAGAGAGATCCATACACTAACACACAAGTTATGTCTGGAAGTTACAAAAATGCTTATTTTTGGCCCCTTTTTCCTTAACTGTTGGTACCATAACCCCCAAAATCAATCCCCACCTTCCTTTTGTGGTATTGAACCTTATGGTAAAATTTCATAGAGATCCATTCACTTAAACTAAAGTTAGAGTGCGAAAACCAATGTGTCTTCGTACGTCGACAACGACGCCAACGTCATACCAATATACGATAAAAATCATGATTTTTATGAGAAACCAAGTTTTGTTCATACTACAAATACAGAACAATCATGCAAAAATAATTTGTTTCAAGTAATAATTTATAGTAATGTACAAACATAAATAACACATAAATATACACAACATACTAAATTATTTCTTTCTATTCATATCACTGCTATGCAGGATCAACGAGTGTTTATTAACAGAAATATCTAGTTTTGTACATAGTTTGTATGTTTGTATCAAATTTATAAAAAGAAAAGATCATTCAGAACATTTAAATTTGATAATGAAACAGGTTAATAGTTTATGGCTATACCAGGAAAAAAATGAATGGGAGGAATAGAAAAAAAATATATGGTATGCTCCCCCACCCCAAATATTTCATTTATATAGAACCTAAATAATCATGAGATTTAAATTCTGCAAAATTGTATTCCTTCCTGAAGGATTCCTTCTATCATTCATAGAAAAAGACTAACTCCATCTTCTCTTGTTCATAAAAAATAAAAAATTACTGGAGACCAATAGTTAAAAATCTGTTTAGATAAAAACAAATTATTTACATAAAATTGAGAATGGAAATGGGGAATGTGTCAAAGAGACAACAACCCGACCAAAGAGCAGACAACAGCCGAAGGCCAAGTTATAATTTATTGTAATGTACAAACATAAATAATTCATTTGTATGAATTCATACAAATGATATCTCGTACTATAAAACTTTACTGAAATAAATTTTCCTATAGCATTTTCTAAGGACAAAAATTAATTAAGGCTGTTCCAAAATTAAATGCATGGTGGGCAAAGGAGGCAGTTTTTTAGACCCTTACCACAAATAATATAAAATTTGTAATTTTAATTATAATCCTTACAAAATATTAAGGAAACCACAACCACCCACAATTTAATATTTGAGTACCTCCTGTCCCAACACGTTGATTAATTTGGGAACAGCCCATGCCTGATATTTATGTGTATCAATGTTGTAAATCTAGAAATTCAATGGATTAATTTGTTAACACTATTTTGATAGTAGTTCATTACACAAGATGTATTTATGTAATTCATAAACATTCCCTACTATCAAAAAATTATAAAATATGCATTTTAACAGTTATGTTTATTCTGTCAAAAAAAAATTTCCATTTATAAAATCACCCAGTTAATTTCTGAATTTATAGTTAGTATATTTCTATCTTGTAAAATTATGTTATCATAATCAGAAAACAAATAATCAAATAATGTTTTCGCCTGTCATAAAATTCAAACTAGGGTAATTTTATTAAATAGAAATAAGGGTTTAATCATGTTTTTTTCTCAATATCAATGTAACATATGGACCTGAACAGAGACAATTACCTTCTTTTCATAAATTAGTTAAAACCTAATCATCTTATTTTTCTTTTCACGATTCTATTTCCTTTACAGTATTTGCTCCCTGTATGGGAAATGGATGGGCTTCTGTATTAAATACCCATTTATCTAATGGTATAACTGTATCTTCTGAGAATGTCAGATATAAATATTTTAAAGTTTCTGCTAAAAAGAAACTTTGCTGCACGTCATCCTGTGATCCATGTTCCTGATAGACATCTCTTATTCCTGTAAATCCACCATCAACTTTACAATGCTTGTTTAATGCCTGTAAAAACATTGCTGGATTATAAGAAATTTCCACAAAGGTTAAAAGACATACCATTTAGCAGTTTAATATATGTTTTTATTACTAAAGTCATTGAATTTATATTTTTAGATTTTGTGACTGGGTCATGAAAATGTAAAAATGATGATAATGATGATTGGCTACTGAATATCCGGGTGCAAATTAAATGCATATTCAGGACAACATGTTAATGTAATATGAATATTAACCCTGCTTTGTTCTAGACCCACACACTGAGAAGGATTTTTAACATACTAGTACACAAGGTAAAAATCTATAGGAAGACATGTCAACCTACCCAGACACATTATTCTGACTCCTAGCTGACTGGTCTTTGATCTTACTCCTTAATGCTGTGTGCTTAGTGGAGAAGCAGCAAAGACCTATCTTATAGTCTTTGGTTTGACCTGGCTGTGGTTCAAAACCACTACCTCCCGCATTTGAGGCAAACATGTACCACAAGACCATGGAGGCAGTTCAAATGTGAAATGTTTAATGAAAGCCTGAGCACTGTAATCAATTGAAATAAACTGTTCTCACAGAGATACCAGTATATTAACTGTTCACACAGAGATACCAGTATATTAACTGTTCACACAGAGATACCAGTATATAAACTGGTCACACAGAGATACCAGTATTTTTCGCCTGCATGTAATTTTGATAGTAAAATGCAAATAGTTGATATTAAAATAGCAAAACTTTAAATGTTAACTATGCAAAAAAATTCAATCCAAGTCAATGAACAATGACTGAAGGGGCAAGGCCACGGAATCTCAATGTGCCAAAGCTGATACAACTGCATACCAAATATCATTGACTTACCATTAGTGGTTCCCCTTAAACTGACCTAATCAGAAACTTTAACATTTAAACTGAGCAAAAGTTTCAAAGTCAATAGACCATGATTGAAGGGCAAGACCAACTAATCTTGTTGGAAATGAGATGTACCAATTTTACTACAACTGCATACCAAATACCATTGACTTATCATAGTGGTTACACTTAAACTGACCTTGTCACAAACTTCAAAATGTTGCACCGCCAACACTACCAGAAACAGCAAACCTTAGTCTCCCCTTCATTACTTTGTAGAGGGTAGATACAAATCTACTTATATATTTAACATGAATATGGATATCTAACAACAGGTGCAAGTGACAATATCACATTTTATTCTTGTGATATAACAATGATTATGTCATGCAAGCATCTTTAAATCATCTAATTCAGTGCTACAGCCATTGTTTTCATGAACACTGTTCAGTAGATTTTCCATGTTTCCTTTTGGATTGTTTTTGTACTACAATGAGTGACTCCTTTTTATTTGAAGAATCATGTAAAAAATATATTGATAAATCAATGGTTGTTGCTGTCTCTTCTGTTGCTTTTTTTATGAAATTGAGACATGATTTTGCATATCTTTATACTTATCCTGGCAAGAAATATGACTATATAGAGCTATATGTATCTATGCTTACATTTACAGCCTCCCATGCCCAATCTCTGTATTTTTGTTCTTTTGTAAATCTCCACATATAAAAGTGAGTTTCTAATACTTCTGGTCTTAATATATAATATTTCTCATTCTGTCTAATAGATTTGGCTTCTGTCTGTCCATCAAATCTAAATGCTTCTGGTCCTAGTTTTGTAGCTGGAAATAAATAACATCGTCAGACTTTACAAGAGTTTAGATATAAAAACAATCTTTATCATAAATTATCCTAAATAAATATCTATTTGAATAAATAAATATCTAGGTACCAAATGACTTGTAAATCAAAATTTACCTGTCTCATAGATGGGTGCATCATGAGGAATAGGATCTGTTAACCTTCCACAGCACCTAAGATCACCCGTTTTTGGAATTAAAAATTGTTCATTTTTTAGTTTTCTAAGTAGTGTTTAGTAGACTGTTGTATGTCTTTTCTTAGTTTTTCATTTTTATTGGTTTGTTTTTCTTCAACTTCTGATTTTTGATTGTCCCCTTGGTAGCTCTGTCTTTATTTTTTATAGACATCACTTGAGAAAACTATTAATATTTTCTTTCAAGTTTTTCATATCATGCCTTTTTAATATTTTTTCTAAATCCTTCCATACTTTAATAGACTATCTTTCTCAAGAGAAGTATACTTCGAAAAAGTAGCATATGCATATGTGACACACAACACATTACAAGTTTTAAGATTTTGAAGTGATATGATAGCAATATACTATTTCTACTACAGTCAAACAATATTCAAATTTGTGAGCATATTGCTGAATCATTTATTTTTTGTAATAATTAAAATTGACAACAACACTTCAAAAGATCTGCAATTTTATTATCTATGTCTACATGTTTCGCCTGCAAGGCAGGCTTCATCAGGACAATTTTTATACAGAATTTAATCCCTGAAGTACTCAAAGTGGTGCATGAAATTTGACGTCGTCATGGTGAGAGAAACAATGAAAAGTGAAAGTAGCAATACAGAGTTATAAATAGATAAGATAAATATAGAAAATTAAAGTTTGTTTACAATGTAACTTGAGT
Source organism: Mytilus californianus (assembly GCF_021869535.1). Taxonomy (NCBI): domain Eukaryota; kingdom Metazoa; phylum Mollusca; class Bivalvia; order Mytilida; family Mytilidae; genus Mytilus; species Mytilus californianus. The sequence continues at coordinate 1,172,001 of NW_026262681.1, forward strand.
TTGTTTTACTATTATATGATACATGAAATTGTTCTAATGGCTTGGTATCTAATTGGACCAATTTTCTTGAAAAGGAGGAAAAGTTGGATATTTAATTTCCTTGTTTTGCCAAAGTCTGCATACAAGCCTATAGAAATGGAGTATTTCATTGGACATTTAAATTTGTTGTTATCCTGTACCCATGAAATACAATAAATAAAAAGTCAGCAGTCTTGGGAGGTCATCTCAATGGTTAATTAGATGGCGTCTAGACAAAAATACACACAAAATGTTGATACATATTATCGAGCCCATGCATTGTTAATTGTCTATTTTAGACTTTTTGTAATTTGATATACGTTTTAGTATGTTATAAATCAAATATGAGAATTTGAGTCAAATTGGTGAACATGAATTTGACAGCTAATGCCCCTTTAAAATATTACAAATTGCATGCTTACAATTTATCAAGAGTACTATTTTATGGAATTTTTTTGAAACAGTGAAAATTATTACATATGTACTGCTCAAACCTTAAATATTTTAAAAACAGTATTTATACATACCTGATCTATCGTAAGACTCATGACAGGTGTGTGCTATATCTGCTCCTAGTTTCATGTATTTTGCTTTATCATCTGAATGTTTAGCCCCCAAAGCAAACATACCACCTGAAAATAAATTTTATTACATACAAGTTTTAAAATATCAAAGACACACTCTAATATCAATAAACTGTTGACATAGATATATGTCTCATCTGTATGTTTTTTTTGATAGTAAAATGCAAATGTTGAAATTAAAATGGCAATACTAAAACATGTAAAACATTTGAAGTCAATGAACAATAACTGAAGGTACAGTGATATAAAATCTCAGTGGAAATGAAAAATGCCAATGCTAATACGATAACTACAAATCAAATACCATTGACTTATCAGAAGTGGTTCCCCGTAAACAGACCTAAACATAAACTTTATCATGTAAACTATACAAAAGTTTAAAAAGTCCATGAACCATGATGAGGGGGCTGGGTCATATATTCTCCATGGAAATGAGACGTGCAAATGCTAATACAACTGCATTCCAAATATTAATGACTTACCATAAGTGATTCCTCTTAAACTGATCTAATCAAAAACATTTTATTTAACTTATGCAAATGAATAGACCACGACTGAGTTGGAGGGAGATAATAATGTCCATTGAAATAAGTACCAATGCGAATACAACTGCATATCAAATATCATTGACCAACCACTAGTGGTTTCACTTAAACTGATCACAAATTAATACATTGTTGACACCCCTGCTGGAAACAGCACACCTAAGTTTGCTTTAGAACCTTCATCAAGGCAAGAAAAAACATAAAATATTTATATTTCTACATATCTTAGTGAATTCAGCATGCTTGTATACTTAACTATAAATATCTTATGTAGTTTTTTACCTTCCAGGTTTGAGAAAAGGATGCTTGAGGTATACAAACTGTTTAATAAATTCAAATACACCAGTTTTCTATATATTTTTAAATACATAAAATGATAAACAACTATACCACAGAAACATCCTAAATGGTCCATTTTATGCTCTAGTCTTCCTGATTTATATTCTGCTAAGTATACCATTCCACTTTTAGATTTTTGTAACATTTTTTTCTCCATGGCCTGAAAAAAAGCCAAGAATACAATTGTTGAATGTTTTTTAAGACTTCTATTTAACAACTAAACTAACCATGACATCTTTTACGCATTGTTTTTAATTGTCTTTTCCAAAATGGAATCCATATATTTTATACTGTAATAGAACTTTCACCGCTGACTTTCTTGTACAAGCCAAATACAGAATAAGTAAAATTGAAAAAATCTTTTTTATAGAAGATATGTATTCATGAAAATAAAAGCATCATACAAAGAAGTTTCCAAAAATAAAATAAATGGATGGTTTTGTCGAGTCTGCGACTTTTGTCGCAGAAAGCTCGACATAGGGATAGTGATCCGGCGGCGGCGGCGTTAGCTAACTTCTTAAAAGCTTTATATTTTAGAAGCTAGAAGACCTGGATGCTACATACTTTGTATATAGATGCCTTATGTTACGAAGTTTCCGTCTGTCATATGTCCATTGTCCTTGACCTCATTTTCATGGTTCAGTGACTACTTGAAAAAAAAGTTAAAATTTTTTGTAATGTTAATTTCTTTCTTATTATGAGTAATAGGATAACTATATTTAGTATGTGCGTACCTTGCAAGGTCCTCATGCCCGTCAGACAATTTTCATTTGACCTCAACCTCATTTCATGGATCAGTGAACAAGGTTAAGTTTTCGTGGTCAAGTCCATATATCAGATACTATAAGCAGTAGGACTACTATATTTGGTATATGGAATGATTGTAAGGTGTACATGTCCAACTGGTAGGTGTCATCTGACCTTGACCTCATTTTCATGGTTCAGTGGTCAAAATTAAGCTTCTGAGTTTTTGTCTTTACGTCTAATACTATATGCAATAGGTCAACTATAAATGCTGTATGGAAATATTCTATGATGTACATGTCAGTCTCACAGGTTTTATTTGACCTTGACCTCATTTTCACGGTTCATTTCTCAGTGTTAAGTTTTTGTGTTTTGGTCTGTTATTCTTCAACTATAAGCAATAGATCAACTATATTTGATGTATGGAAGGATTGTAAGGTGTATATGTCTGTCTGGCAGGTACCATCTGACCTTGACCTCATTTTCATGGTTCATTGGTCAATGTTAAGTTTTCATGGTTAAGATTGTTTCTTAGAAACAATAAGCAATATGTCAAGTATGTTTGGTTTATTGAATGATTGTAAGGTGTACATGTATTTCTCGTTTGGTTTATCTGACCTTGACCTCATTTTCTTGGATCATGTTAAGTTTATGTGTTACTGGTAGTAAAGCTTTGTATTTAGGACTCTCAACATAAAATCAATGGTTAGTAAAGAAGGTGAGACATTTCAGCATGTGCACTCTTGTTTTTATTAATGAGACATTAAGAAAGGCTCAACAAGCACAAGAGCAGGACAGTGACTTCGTGAATAAATGAGCAAATATTTTGATTGTTAATGCCTACCTGAACTGCATCAAAGTACATTTTCTTTGCAAGTTCATCTTTGTTTCCAGACTGTACATATGACTTTATTAAATATTCATAAAAACTGTCTCCAAGTGCTCCTATAGCAACATGTTCTACAAAAAAAAAATGATCATGTTTTTTATTTATGATTTCATCTTTCCACGAAAAAAAGAACAGCAAAACATAACATAAAACTCAAAAAGCTTATTTCAATAATAATATTTTAATGGAATAAATTGAATAGATGGAATAAAATTCCCAAAATACTCAATGTAAAGGTGTCAGACCACCCATTCAAAATCCCTATCAATACAACCAATTTTTTTTCAATTTCTATAGCTTTCTAAATATTTTACCTTAAGTTTAACTTCATAGAAACTAGGTATAACCTGAATGTACATGTATCACCTTTCTACACCAATTTTCAACCAATGTTTAAAGTCTTGTAATGAAACATGACCGTTTAGAAGGCAACTACTACTAAAAATAACCCCTGGTTTTCTGAAAATCTTAAATAAGTATACTATGGAGCACACTAATCTTCAATTTTTAATGTTAACTCATAAACAAGTAAATTTTAGCTCAAAATGGTCTTAAAATATTTCTTTTTCACCAAAAGTTTCATTTCTGCAAATTTGTTGGTTAGTTTAAGTAACGACATCAAAAGCACTATTTTTTTGTCAGGGAAGGGCTACTTTTACATATGTTCAAAATAGTAGTGGGTGAATTGGTGGTCTGACACATAAAGCAATAATATTATAGAAATCAAATACATCCATTATACTGTAAAACTATTTATTTTTCGCTGAGTTCAAATTTCACGATTTCAAATTTAGAATTTGTTTTTCGGGTGTTATTTTCACGATTATCTTGTTCCTGTCTCTGATTTTCCTTATACAGCAAATTTACAAGCAAAAAACCCATAGTGAAGTACATGTATTCCCAATTTACAGTAAGTAATTCACTGAGCTCTTCAGTTACACTTCCCCTTATCTGCTTATATTGCCTAACATTGATCCCATATAAAGGTGATCAACATCCTAAAGCTGTACATAAATGTATATAGTTCAGAGATAACTGTTCATCAACAAAGTATATTCATATTCAAACTATGTCAGGAGCCTGTAATTCAGTGGTTGTCGTTGGTTCATGTTTGTCATACTTGTTTTTTGTAAGTTGTATTGTTATGAATTAGGCCATTCATTTTCTCGTTGAATTGTTAAACATTTTTCATGTCTGGGCTGTTTATAGCTGACTATAGGGTATGGGGTTTTATCATTGTTGAAGGCTGTAGTGTGACCTATAATTGCTTATATCCACGTCATTTAAATTCTAGTGGATAGTTGTCTCATTGGCAATCATACCACATCTCCTTATTTTTATATAGATTTATAGTTATTATCTACTTTTATGTTTTATTTTAAACAGATCAAAAGATATACTTACGTTGGCCCCATCTACCTGTTTTAGGATTCAGGTAGTTTGGATACAGTCCATCAGGTTTTTCTAACTGGTTCAATACTTCTCTTATCTTATTAACCTGGAGCACAAACAAAGATTATATCAAATCTAAAATATTACCATAAACAAAAACACAAAAAAATAATGACAAAAATTGTAAATCCCACATTTATAGATTAACATATATGTGACTTGCACAAGGCCATTTCTAGATAGAAAACACAAGTAACATTTTTAGATAATTCTAAATAGCAGTTTTCATAGTATGACTCTTTCTTCAGATATGGTCAGAGGTCATATATACTTTAATGCTTATGTGAGTTGCATGACAGATTTTCACATGAAAAAAGTTGATTGAAATTCAAATGTTAATATCAACCATGTTTAAATCTTATTCATTGTGGAATTTTAGACATTCATGGTACTGAAACTGGATGGAAGGTCTTATTGGCAATCATGCATATCAGGCCTGTAGCTAGGATGTCTCTGCAGGTTCTTCTGAACCCCTCAAACCCCCTGGCTACGGGGAATGAAGATCTCTTTATTTTTATATAAAAACTTCTCTTCATCTTTTATCAGGAATTTCTTACCTTCTCTCTGTAAACTGGATTTCCAGTTATTTCAGATAGATAAACAAATTCTAAATGAAAGGATCCAAATTCTGCCAAAATAGAACAACCACCTGAAGCCCAACCCCAGTTTCTTGATCCACCTCTGTAAAAATAAAATGTAAGTATACCGAGTTAAAAAAAAAACTATACTTCTAAACATAGCTATAAATAATTATAAAAATAACTAATCCAAGAATTCAACTTTTGAATAAATAAGGGTCAATTGACAATTTTGATATGTTGACTTATTTGCCGATTTTAGTTTGCTGTAAATTTTGCCATATATTGTATGATTTATCATTATTTGTTGGATACCAATTTTTGTGGGTACTGGAGAACCACATTTTTAAATGTTCAAAAGATTTTAAATTTTCTATAGGAATGTATGCAGATTTTAGCAAAACCACAAAATCAAATATCCATGAAAATGCAAGTTTTCTTCAATCCACGAAAATTGGTACCCAGGAAAAAATGAATCCACAGAAATTTCTACAAAAAAATACATAACATGGATGAAAATTTTTTTTTTGGGGCAATAACTCCTATAAGGAGTCAGTTGACAATTTTGGCCAAGTAGACTCATTTGTACATCTTATAGTGCTGAACAACTTTGATATTTAGTTTCTCCCATGCATTTATACTGAACAGATTGAAAATGTATAATTGATATTGAATAAAAACAACATCACATAGAATTGTGAATGGAGTTTTGTGAGTTGAGACATGTATTTTCATCTATTTTTATAGATAATTTTTTCCTTCAGGTAAATAAATCAATGAGTGATCAATTTCTCTTTCGAAAAAAAAGGTTCCAGTAAATAAACTCCACTTAGAACAATACCTATTGTATTCTTTAAATTGGACAGCTGATTGTCCAAAATTTAAATCAACACAGGTAAAGCAAGTCAAACTCGGGATATGTTGTATTTCCTTTACAATTATATCGAACCCAATGAAAGTTTTCCACAGCGCCATCTCTATCTTGACCAGGTATTTAAACTTTTGTAAGTTCACCTGTCCTATTGAATGAATACAATAGCTTTTTTTCTCTGTGTAGTTTATTCACTGGGACCTTTAAATTTCTTCTAAGAGAAATCTATCACTCATTGATTAATTTACCTGAGTAAAAAAATTTTCTTATATATAGACAAAAATACTTTTTTTATACTCATTAACTGCATGTGATGATGTATTTATTCAATATTAATAATATATTTTCATTCAGTTTAATATAAACATTGATTCAATCATAAAAAGTTGATTTCAAACAAAAGTTTTATCAATGTTCCTATTGAAATTTGATTTTTTTTTGTCTAGTTATAGAATACATTTAAGAAGATCTTAATTTGAACATCATAATTTTCAAGTTTTTATTCATGTCAAACAATTTTTTTTTTAAAAGGAACAATGTTGAAAGTTTTGTCAGAAATCAACTTTTTATGATTAAATCAATGTTTATATTAAACTGAATGAAAATATATTATTAATATATTATTAATATAACATAAATCAACGCTAACATGTTTAACCCCGCCACATTCTGTATGTATGTGCCTGTCCCAAGTCAGGAGCCTGTAATTCAGTGGTTGTCGTTTGTTTATGAGTTACATATTTGTTTTTTCGTTCATTTTTTTTGTACATAAATTAGGCCGTTAGTTTTCTCGTTTGAAATGTTTTACATTGTCATTTCGTGGCCTTTTATAGCTGACTGTGCGGTATGGGCTTTGCTCATTGTTGAAGGCCGTACGGTGACCTATAGTTGTTAATTTCTGTGTCATTTGGTCTCTTGTGGAGAGTTGTCTTTTGGCAATCATACCACATCTTCTTTTTTATATTTTATTAATGTTTCAACTTTACATCACTGTTTACATTCAACCGATTGAAAATATATTATCAATATTGAATAAATATAACATCACATGCAGTTTTGAGTAGTCCTCCCCCCCCCATAAAAATCAAATGGTAGCTCCCTAAAACTTGGATGGAGAGTTGTCTCATTGGCACTCATACCACATCTTCCTATATCTATTTTCCTCTGTTTACAAGATTTTTTTTTTACTCAGGTAAATTAATCAATGAGTGATAGATTTCTCTTAGAAGAAATTTAAAGGTCCCAGTGAAAAAACTACATGGAGAACAATAGCTATTGTATTTATTCAATAGGACAGGTGAACTTACAAAAGTTTAAATACCTGGTCAAGACAGAGATGGCACTGTGGAAAACTTTCATAGGGTTCGCCATAATATAAATATAGATATAAATGCTGAATACAAATAATGCTATTAATATATATAAAATGTGAGTTTTCCTTTTCAAGAAACTTACCTCGTTGATATTTTTGGAATACTAAAAACATTGAAATAATTTCTGAATTGACAGTTGTTGTAATTGGTGATCTATTTGTTATGAATTTGCTATGTTATTAATTTGGAAAAGTAATAGCCTATAAAAAGGGAACAAAATGTAAGTTGTCATTATAACATCTGATCTTAGACTTATTGATTGGATTATCTGATCATTTATCACTGAACAAAGATTGCCCTTTGCCGCTGCAAATTTTGATTCCTATGTTTGAAAATTGTCATGTACTCATCGCTTTCTGTATGTTTCATAGATGCACTGTTGGACGCTAATTTGAATGCTTGATTCATTGACGGATGCTTTATGTCCAATGGAATGACAATGTGTCAATGAGAAGCTAATATAACCAAGACCGTGAGAAAGAGTTTAACATGCTAGCCAATAAGGTAACAACCAGTTAGAACTGTCACCAATCGGGACTGAAATCATGACCCCCCCAACCCAACTCGTGAAAAGTAACAATCATTCATCAAATCTGCTGTTGCCAAAAAAAAAAGCCATGATATTTATCTATTTTTTTCTATCACAGCTTTTTTTTAAAGAGAACTATTCATATGCACGATCAATATCTTAGTTTCGTCATGTTCTTAAGGTATTCAAGTCCATTATAACTGATAACGACAAAGATAATAAAATGCTTCGCTGGGCGCAGCTTGATACGACCGCAGAGGTCGAACCCTGAACAGTTGGGGCAAGTATGGACACAACATTTAAGCTTGATACAGCTCTGAATTTGGATTGTGATTAAATATTTGACACAGCATAGGTTTCTGACACAGAAAGAATGTGGTCTAAGAACTTCAATTTTTTTAATTTACCTATTATGGTCCAATGTCCAAAATCAAAATACATGGTTAGATTCAGCATATCAAAGAACCCCATATATTCAATTTTTGTTGAAATCAAACAAAGTTTAATTTTGGACCCTAACTTGGACAAACTTGAAAACTGGTCCCATAATCAAAAATCTAAACACATGTTTAGATTCAGCATATCAAAGTACCCCAAGAATTCAATTTTTGTTAAAATCAAACTAAGTTTAATTTTGGACCCTTTGGACCTTAATGTAGACCAATTTAAAAAACGGGACCCAAAATTAAAAATCTAAAAACACGGTTAGATTTGGCATATCAAAGAACCTCAATAATTCAATTTTTGATGAAATCAAACAAAGTTTAATTTTGGACCCTTTTGACCTCAATATGAACCAATTTGATAGCGGGCCCACAAAATAAATAAAATGCTCCGCAGGGCGCAGCTTGATACGACCGCAGAGGTTGAACCCTGAACAGTTGGGGCAAGTATGGACACAACATTCAAGCTTGATACAGCTCTGAATTTGGATTGTGATTAAATATTTGACACAGCATAGGTTTCTGACACAGAATGAATGTGGTCTAAGAACTTAAAAATTTTAAATTGGACATTCAACTATTATGGTCCAATATCCAAAATCTAAATACATGGTTAGATTCAGCATATCAAAGAACCCCAAGAATTCAATTTTTGATGAAATCAAACAAAGTTTAATTTTGGACCCTTTTGACCTCAATGTGGACAAAGTTGATAATGGGGCCCAAAAATCAAAAAATCTAAATACATGGTTAGATTCAGCAGATCAAAGAACCCCATATATTCAATTTTTGTTGAAATCAAACAAAGTTTAATTTTGGACCCCAATTTGGAGCAACTTGAAAACTGGGCCCATAATCAAAAATCTAAATACATGTTTAGATTCAGCATATCAAAGAATCCTAAGAATTCAATTTTTGTTAAAATAAAACTAAGTTTAATTTTGGACCTTTTGGACCTTAATGTAGACCAATTTGAAAACAGAACCAAAAATTAAGAATCTAAACATACGGTTAGATTCGGCATATCAAAGAACCCCAATAATTCAATTTTTGATGAAATCAAACAAAGTTTAATTTTGGACCCTTTGGACCTCAATGTGGACCAATTTAAAAACGGGGCCCAAAATCCAAAAACTTAATACACGGTTAGAATCAGCATATTAAAGAACCCCAAGAATTCAAGAATAAAACCCCATTGAAATTGGTCAAGAAATAAGCAATTTATACGAAGTATGTTCTTTTGTACAATACTGTGCAATTGAATATTTTTTGCTATTGCGCAATACTGTACAATTGACAATTTCTTGCTATTGCGCAATATTGTGCTATTGGATATTTCTTGCTATTGCACAATACTGTGCAATTGAAGATTTCTTGCTATTGCGCAATACTGTGCAATTGAAGATTTCTTGCTATTGTGCAATACTGTGCAATTGAAAATTTCTTGCTATTGCACAATACTTATTTTATAATAATTTACACATCCTGTTTGGTGTGTATCTCCTACCATATCGTTATTATTTGCTTTTAAATATAAAACAGAAATAACCAACTTAAAATGGAAAATTTTAAAAGAAAAAAAAAGGAAAAACCCCCCCCCCCCCCAAAAAAAAATTTTTTGAACCCCCTTATGATTCATCACCCCCAAACTCAATCCCAGCCTTCCCTTTGTGGTATGGTACCTTGCAGTACAATTTCAGAGAGATCCATACACTGGAACACAAGTTATTGTCTGGAAACTAGAAAAATGCTTATTTTTGGCCCCTTATTCCTAAACATTTTGGGCAATTACCCCCAAAATCAATCCCAGCATTCCCTGTGTGATATGGAACCTTGTGGTACAATTTCAGAGAGATCCATACACTTGAACACAAGTTATTGTCTGGAAACTAGAAAAATGCTTATTTTTGGCCCCTTTTTGGCCCCTTATTCCTAAACGTTTTGGGCAATTACCCCCAAACTCAATTCCAGTTTTCCCTTTGTGATATGGAACCTTGTAGTACAATTTCAGAAAGATCCATACACTTACACACAAGTTATTGTCATGAAACTAAAAAAATGCTTGTTTTTTGCCCCTTTTTTGGCCCCTAATTCCTAATATTTTGAGGCAATACCCCCAAAATTAATCCCAGCATTCCCTGTGTGATATGGAACCTTGTGGTACAATGTCAGAGAGATCCATACACTAACACACAAGTTATGTCTGGAAGTTACAAAAATGCTTATTTTTGGCCCCTTTTTGGCCCCTAATTCCTTAACTGTTGGTACCATAACCCCCAAAATCAATCCCAACCTTCCTTTTGTGGTATTGAACCTTATGGTAAAATTTCATAGAGATCCATACACTTAAACTAAAGTTAGAGTGCGAAAACCAATGTGTCTTCGGACGACGCCGGACGATGCCAGACGACGACGACGCCAACGTCATACCAATATACGACCGCAAAAATTTTTTGCGGTCGTATAAAAATCTAAATACATGGTAAGATTCAGCATATCAAAGAACCCCATATATTCAATTTTTGTTGAAATCAAACAAAGTTTAATTTTGGACCCCAATTTGGACCAACTTGAAAACTGGGCCAAAAATCTAAAATCTAAATACATGTTTAGATTCAGCATATCAAAGAACCCCATATATTCAATTTTTGTTGAAATCAAAAAAAGTTTAATTTTGGACCCCAACTTGGACCAACTTGAAAACTGGTCCCATAATCAAAAATCTAAACACATATTTAGATTCAGCATATCAAAGAACCCCAAAAATTCAATTTTTGTTAAAAATCAAACTACCGTAAGTTTAATTTTGGACCCTTTGGACCTTAATGTAGACCAATTTAAAAAACGGGACCCAAAATTAAAAATCTAAAAACACGGTTAGATTTGGCATATCAAAGAACCCCAATTATTCAATTTTTGATGAAATCAAACAAAGTTAATTTTGGACCCTTTTGACCTCAATATGAACCAATTTGATAGCGGGCCCACAAAATAAAAAATCTAAATACATGGTAAGATTCAGCATATCAAAGAACCCCATATATTCAATTTTTGTTGAAATCAAACAAAGTTTAATTTTGGACCCCAATTTGGACCAACTTGAAAACTGGGCCAAAAATCTAAAATCTAAATACATGTTTAGATTCAGCATATCAAAGAACCCCATATATTCAATTTTTGTTGAAATCAAACAAAGTTTAATTTTGGACCCCAACTTGGACCAACTTGAAAACTGGGCCCATAATCAAAAATCTAAACACATGTTTAGATTCAGCATATCAAAGAACCCCATATATTCAATTTTTGTTAAAATCAAACTAAGTTTAATTTTGGACCCTTTGGACCTTAATGTAGACCAATTTAAAAACGGGACCCAAAATTAAAAATCTAAATACACGGTTAGATTTGGCATATCAAAGAACCCCAATAATTCAATTTTTGATGAAATCAAACAAAGTTAAATTTTGGACCCTTTTGACCTCAATATGAACCAATTTGATAGCGGGTCCACAAATAAAAAATCTAAATACATGGTTAGATTCAGCATATCAAAGAACCCCAAGAATTCAATTTTTGATGAAATCAAACAAAGTTTAATTTTGGACCCTTTTGACCTCAATGTGGACAAAGTTGATAACGGGGCCCAAAAATCAAAAATCTAAATACATGGTTAGATTCAGCATATCAAAGAACCCCATATATTCAATTTTTGTTGAAATCAAACAAAGTTTAATTTTGGACCCCGATTTGGACCAACTTGAAAACTGGGCCCATAATCAAAAATCTAAATACATTTTTAGATTCAGCATATCAAAGAACCCTATAAATTCAATTTTTGTTAAAATCAAACTAAGTTTAATTTTGGACCCTTTTGACCTTAATGTAGACCAATTTGAAAACGGAACCAAAAATTAAGAATCTAAATACACGGTTAGATTCGGCATATCAAAGAACCCCAATAATTCAATTTTTGATGAAATCAAACAAAGTTAAATTTTGGACCCTTTGGACCTCAGTGTGGACCAATTTAAAAACGGGGCCCAAAATCCAAAAACTTAATACACGGTTAGATTCAGCATATTAAAGAACCCCAAGAATTCAAGAATAAAACCCCATTGAAATTGATCAAGAAATAAGCAATTTATAAGAAGTATCTTCTTTTGCACAATACTGTGCAATTGAATATTTCTTGCTATTGTGCAATACTGTACAATTGACAATTTCTTGCTATTGCGCAATATTGTGCTATTGGATATTTCTTGCTATTGCGCAATACTGTGCAATTGAAGATTTCTTGCTATTGCGCAATACTGTGCAATTGAAGATTTCTTGCAATTGTGCAATACTGTGCAATTGAAAATTTCTTGCTATTGCACAATACTTATTATATAATAATTTACACATCCTGTTTGGTGTGTATCTCCTACCATATCATTATTATTTGCTTTTAAATATTAATCAGAAATAACCAACTTAAAATGGAAAATTTTAAAAGAAAAAAAAAAGGAAAAAAAGAAGAAAAAAAAAATCCCCCCCCCCCAAATTTTTTGAACCCCCTTATGATTCATCACCCCCAAACTCAATCCCAGCCTTCCCTTTGTGGTATGGTACCTTGCAGTACAATTTCAGAGAGATCCATACACTTGAACACAAGTTATTGTCTGGAAACTAGAAAAATGCTTATTTTTGGTCCCTTTTTGGCCCCCTATTCCTAAACGTTTCGGGCAATTACCCACAAACTCAATTCCAGCTTTCCCTTTGTGATATGGAACCTTGTAGTACAATTTCAGACATTTCCAAACACTTACACACAAGTTATTGTCATGAAACTAGAAAAATGCTTGTTTTTTGCCCCTTTTTTGGCCCCTAATTCCTAAAATTTTGAGGCAATTACCCCCAAAATCAATTACAGCCTCCCTTTGTGATATGGAACCTTGTGGTACAATGTCAGAGAGATCCATACACTTACACACAAGTTATTGTCTGGAAGTTACAAAAATGCTTATTTTTGGCCCCTTTTTGGCCCCTAATTCCTTAACTGTTGGTACCATAACCCCCAAAATCAATCCCAACCTTCCTTTCATGGTATTGAACCTTATGGTAAAATTTCATGGAGATCCATTCACTTAAACTAAAGTTAGAGTGCGAAAACCAATGTGTCTTCGGACGACGCCAGACGACGACGACGACGACGACGACGACGACGACGACGACGACGACGACGACGCCGCCAACGTCATACCAATATACGACCAAAAAATTTTCAATTTTTGCGGTCGTATAAAAATAACATGAGAGAAAGGTAAAAAAAAATGCTAATTCCATAAGAAGAATACATACAAATTGTGTTTTCTTTATACAAAATAAACACATTTTAAATTTATCTTTTTTTTTCCCTTTGTTTACATTTTGTAGAACTTGATTTAGTTGAATTCTTACTCTAAAATTTTTCTTTGTGTCGTTGGGTTGATGTCTCATATATGTTTACTACACATCCCCTTACAATCACATTAAAAAAACAGGAATAAAAATAATAAATAGATAAATAAAACCTGTCATAGTTTTCATTTAAGAAAAATCAACACAGAATACAACACTCTGTCATGGTTTAATCTTGTTGCCTCAATAAAAGTCACTGTTCTGGCCTCATACAGAACAATGGATAGATTACAGTACAGCAATATGATAGCAGTAGAATTTAGGTCTTTTATGGTGATATCATTTCTTCATTACAAGACTTATACATTAAAGAAGCTAGATAGTAAAAGACATTGACAAGTAATGGTTTTATGTAGCTAGTTCTTCAATTTCTTGGACTTCAGGATTGTTTTTATATCGCAATTTGGATTCACGATTGTTTTTATATCATAACTTTACTGTTTTCTTTAAAAAGCATCATAAGTGAAATAAATTTCCTCTGTCTACCCGAATTTTATCCTGTTCATATTACCATTACTTCTATATTATTGATTCATGATAGTTGTCCAGTTGCAAGTATTAGAATCAAATTCATGCCATAAAACAAATTACAGCAATCATAAATGGTCGTAAAGGCCTAATATAAAGAATATTTAGCCAGTGCATGTTCAATGTAAAGCTACATTAACATGTAAAGAACTACTTTTATGCTTTTAAACAACAAGTCCAATTTACAATATTTTCCCTTACATCCCTCATCTTATTCAAGTTGTCAGTCATCATCAGAGGCCACGGTTTTCCATTTCTAACAGAAGTATATTAATTTGTTTGTTAGAGATTTATGTGATTTAAAATCAATGTTTAAGGATATTTGCCATGTAAAATATGATGGAATATCTGACCATGCTTCAATTTGGTCATGTAAAAAGGTGTCACTAGTCAGAATAACTCATCCTAAGCTATCTTAATCACATTTTTTCCTGTCAAAATTATTTTTTCAGTTTTGCTTCAATTAATCTTTTCAAATGATGTCTAGTTTAGGTATACTGCAATCATGAAAAAAATCATACACAGTCCCTACAATAACTCCAAAATGGGTTGTCAGTGTTTCTGAAATTTTTTACAATAAATAGACCTCATCAGTTTTTCTCTAATGGCTTTAGTTTTTGAGCTATAAGCCAGATGAGCTAATAAACCATAAGGTGCAATTTTTAGTTATTAGAACTGAATTACTGAAACTTTTAACACATTAAAATAAGGATCCACTGTGCATTTGATTGGATCTCCTGAATATCATAATCCTAATGACTTACGTTCTGACATTCACCATGGAGTTGGGTATTCCTGATGGCGTATTAAATGCTGGCAATAATTTATCTGCTATTTTAACAACTTTCTCTTTATACATCTGAAAAATACAAATAATGCTTATTTATTCCTTTTAATGTCTTTAAATAAAATAATTACAAACAAAGCTTCTGCAAAAGTCTTATAAGAGCTTTTTTACTTCTATGCCTAATGAATTTCACACTGTTAATAATATTTTTTAGATAGCAGTCAATAAATTGAAAATTTTATACTGTAAATTCAGAAATTCAGAGTGCATTTATAAGATTTCTGAAGATGGAACAAAATTGTGGGATTATTATTATTGCCAATTCAGGAAAAGCTTCATACAGATATATTTGTACTGGTATCTGATATCAGAATGTGACTTCTTATTGCTATACTTACTCAATCACATTAGTCCCATTATTAAAAACCTTGCAATATTTTTCTGAATTTACAGTACATGAATTTTTTGCAAGGTGCATGTTTCCTTAAGGCTAAAAGAATCAGATTTAGTACATGCATCATATTTATATAGCTCCTATATTTTACAGAACAGAAACTCTAGAAATTTCTCAGTAATGTTAAAACTTCATTTAAGTTGTGTCAGTCCATCTTCATGCCTAATATATATCATGTACTGTGTTACAACACTAGATTCTACTGACGAGGAAAGGTAACACTAGGCCACCAAAAGCTGAATTTTTAGTTCAGTCTAGGTGGCAGAGTGGTCTAGAGCGCTGGACAGAGTGCAGGCTGTGTTGTTACGATATTCTTATAGCATGAGTTCAAATGAATCCTGGCGAGGGAAGAACAAAAATTTGCTTCCACAAATTTGCAGATTTAACATTGTTGTGCTGATATTTAGAGTAATTATGTATACATATATATTTTTACAAGTCTAAATTGAAAACAACGTTCAAATATATGAATACCCTTAATGTATAACATTCCTTTTATCAAGCCCCACCCACCCCTTCATTATAGATGCTGGATGGAGCAACAACACATTGTGTCCACAGATATCTATTGAAAGTTGCCTTAATACCTGTCTGTATGTGATTGTCTTGCTCAGTCTAAAGTTTTCTATGTAGTGTTTTGCAAAGTGATTATCTTTTTGTTATTTCATGTTTTTTGTCATAGTTTTGTTGTTTATCTTTGACTTCTGAAATGTTATTATCCCTTTTATATCTCCCCCCTCTTTTTTGCTACCAAGTTCATATAAAACATCTGCATATGTCATTACAATCTTATATTTTGTATACAGTCAACTGAACCACATTTCAAGAATCTCAAGAAGAATGTTATCAATGCTGTAAATAAGGTCTGATGCAAGAGTTTTGTCCCCTTACCTTATCACCAGTTAAGGCATACAGAGCTAGTAATCCTCCAACAAATCTAATGTTTGTTTCAAATACAGACAATTCTGAAGACTGAAATGAATAAAATAAACATTTTACAAATATCATACATACAGACATATACCATGTATACAGACAAATCTGATATCTGAAATGAATAAAATAAACATTTTCTCATACATAGTAAAGATTTGTTTAACGTAAAAAAAAAAACAAGATGGATATATGTATATATATATGCTTATATATATGTTAAAGGCTGAAATAATAAATAGTGACAAGAAATTGAAGATTATAACAATATTTTAATTGCAAGTTTCTATCAACATCCTGAGAAATTCCTTAGGATATAAAAGTTTCCAATGACAATCAGATTGAATATCTGAATACCCTGGAGGTCTGGAGGTATAAACTTGGTCCTTGCTTGATTTCTAATTCCAAGTCAATTTTAATGTGTTTTATTTGTAGGTAATAATCAATGGTTTTATAAAATATAGCCAGAGCAGTTTCTACTGCTCTAGTGAATAATTAATAAGTTTTACATTGTTATTGGAATCTTAATTGGTAGGAATCAAGAATGGCAAACACTACTTCTACTCCATTGTTAGTTAACGTACAATGACCTCTGACATACTTTCATGGGCATATGATATTTGCACTAATTTTGAATTTTTTTTTTTTTCATTTGTGCCAAAATAAAGTTTTCATTTCGCCACATATTAAATTTTTCATTTGCGTTAATTTAATTTGAACAGATAAGATCTGATACATTTTAGATAATTACAGTTACTTATGTTAACCCAATGTAATTGATTTAAACACTTTTGTTATGATAAGATGAATCTTTTGCACAGAAAAAAACGGGGTAATATGGACATTCTTATAGGCAATCAAATATTCTCAAAAATGGATTACAAGGAGAAGTTAAGTGAAAGTGGGAAACATTCAAATGTGCTCTTGATGTCAAACTGTTACTATTTTATTTTAAAAAGTGCTACTTTCCATGTGACGTATAAAGTATATAGTTTTAAAAACTTTTACAATAAACTTATCCTGCTCGAAAATCCCACTTCCACCTCCCTGTGGTGAACAGGGAGCAGATGACAGATGGAAGGGGTATTTTTCTTATTACATGTAAATAAATAAATTCTGTATAACTTGTAAATGAACAAAATATTTTTGGCACAAATGAAAATAAATGTGGATAGTGTCCACATGTGGACACAGATGATGCCCCCACTTGCATATCAAATAGTTATTAAGGGACATGACTGAAGAACGGTAAAAGTGATGCTACCCAAATTTGAACTTGATCTGAGTTTTGTGGTAATAAGCATTGTGTGTAAGTCTCATAACATTAAGAAGAGAACAGAAACTAAAAATTCAGCAATTTTTCTATTTGTAAACACGCATAACTCTAGAACGGTTGAGTATAAGTTTTAAAACATTCGGTTGAGACAAACTAAAGTTAGAGAACAGAAACGAAAAATTCAGCAATTTTTATGTTTATAAAGGGACATAACTCAAGCATGGTAAAAGTGTCACCACCAAATTTCGTCCTTAATCTGTATTATGTAGTAATAATAGAAAATGAAAGGATATTGAGTAAATGTACATGGGACAAAATCGCACACAATACATTGAAAACATAGAAAATTATAAGCATTGTGTATAAGTTTCATAACATTTGGTTGAGGCAAACTAAAGTTAGAAAACGGAAACAAAAAATTTGTACTTGATCTTAGTTTTGTGGTAATGAATATTGTGTATAGGTTTCATAATGTTTGGTTGGGGCAACTTAAGTTGCAGAATGGAAACTAAAAATTTTGCAATCTTTCGATTTATAAAGGAGCATAACTCAATAATGGTTAAAGTGACACTACCCAAATTAAACTTGATCTGTGTTTTATCAGTGGAAGTCAAAATTAAACATTGCATTGTATAAAGCATTCATTGTAGTTGATTCAACTATAATCATGGACAAAGGAAGATAACTCCAATTTTAAAAATTACTTGATATTTAGAAGAAAATAAAAATTTAGCAATTTTTCCATTTATAAAGGGGCATTACTCTAGAACGGTAAAAGTGACGCCACCAAAATTCAAACTTGATCTGTGTTTTGTGGTAATAAGCATTGTGTGTAAGTTTCATAACAATTGGTTGAGGGAAACTTAAGAAAGCAAACGGAAACTAAAAATTTTGCAATTTTTCCATTTATAAAGGGGCATAACTCTAGAACGTTTAAAGTGACGCCACCAAAATTCAAACTTGATCTGTGTTTTGTGGTAATAAGCATTGTGTATAAGTTTCATAACATTTGGTTGAGGCAAACTTAAGTTAGAGAACGGAAACTAAAAATTTAGCAATTTTTCCATTTATAAAGGGGCATAACTCTAGAACAGTTAAAGTGACGCCACCAAAATTCAAATTTGATCTGTGTTTTGTGGTAAGAAGCATTGTGTATAAGTTTCATAACATTTGGTTGAGGCAAACTCAAGTTAGAGAATGGAAACTAAAAATTTTGCAATTTTTCCATTTATAAAGGGGCATAACTCTAGAACAGTTAAAGTGATGCCACCAAAATTCAAACTTGATCTGTGTTCTGTGGTAATAAGCATTGTGTATAAGTTTCATAACATTTGGTTGAGGCAAACTTAAGTTGGAGAACGGAAACTAAAAATTTAGCAATTTTTCCATTTATAAAGGGGCATAACTCTAGAACAGTTAAAGTGACGCCACCAAAATTCAAATTTGATCTGTGTTTTGTGGTAAGAAGCATTGTGTATAAGTTTCATAACATTTGGTTGAGGCAAACTCAAGTTAGAGAATGGAAACTAAAAATTTTGCAATTTTTCCATTTATAAAGGGGCATAACTCTAGAACAGTTAAAGTGATGCCACCAAAATTCAAACTTGATCTGTGTTCTGTGGTAATAAGCATTGTGTATAAGTTTCATAACATTTGGTTGAGGCAAACTTAAGTTAGAGAACGGAAACTAAAAATTTTGCAATTTTTCCATTTATAAAGGGGCATAACTCTAGAACGGTTAAAGTGACGCCACCAAAATTCAAACCTGATCTGTGTTTTTTTGGTAATAAGCATTGTGTATAAGTTTCATAACATTTGGTTGAGGCAAACTCAAGTTATAGAACGCAAACCAATTTTGGGACGTACGGACGGACGTACGTACGTACAGACGGACAAGGGTAAAACTTTATGCCCCCTCCGCTACGGCGGGGGCATAAAAAAAATTGGTGCAAATGCAAAACCACAATTTTCATACATGAACAATATACATACATTGACTAAACAAATAATCTTTTTTTGTTTGACCTTTAAAAGCAGAAAATAAAGATACATGAGCTTTTCTACTTTTAAGAGAGAACTATAAATAAATCTGTTATTTCCTGACAATTCACACATATTGCTTTTTTTCCCCCAGAAAAATGAAATAAAGACACTATGATATCAATTTTTTTTTCACACTCCCAACTTTATTTTAATGTTGTTGTTGTTTTTTGTTGTTGCTTCAACAACACACTGGCCCCTTCAAAGAATATATATAGCAGTTTGCTCTTTGTAATACAGAAGTAAAATATCAGGGATAACAAGAGAAAGGCAGAAATTGGCTAAGTACCGTCATCTAAAAAGGTCTTTGTTTATATGTACACAAGGAAGTGTGATGAAAGCTACATTTAACACGTCATAAATATGTAAAATGCCCCCAGGCAACAACCAATATGTCATCCTAAATTTTGTCAAACTAAAAAAGTTTAAAAATGTAAAAGTGATGATGTGTGCAATGTTTAATTTGTTATAATTCAAAATGTAAAAAAACAAACGAAGTTAAACTTTGTGTATTTTTGTAAAACAAAACAAAAATCTTTTAAAAAAAATTCTTTGTCCTTGTAAATAATGTTCTCAAACAGGATTTCTAAATTAATCATTCTTGCAATTTACATATTAATGAGTGGTTCAGGATATTATAACATCTTTTTCCACTGAAGTTTAATGTAAATTCTAAATTAAATGCATTCATTTATTATTGTGAATCTTCAACATAAAACAATAATGCAAGTCATATTAATTAGCTATGTGTCAGAACATGATGTTGTAGAAGAAATCTTTATTTGAATTTAAAATATTACAATGTTCTACCCATCATCTCCTTATTTTGTATTAATCAGAACACCCACATCAAGTTCTAAATAAACTGTACTTGATATAAGTGATTTTTTTCCATATAATTACTCAAAGAAAAAAGATTGACTTGGCTCACAAGTAGGAAAACATGTCTATGTCCCACTTTGGAGAGGGTCTCATTGGAGGGGGTCTCATTGGAGGGGTCTGATCCCGGATCCGGCTTATTATTTTTTTAGATTCCCATATCCCGCTTATCATTGTAGTAATAACGCTTGTAATTTCACATGTCCCACCAATTTCGTTTCCCGTTTTTATGCACAATAATTTGACTTTCATGAGTCATGCCTACCAAAAAATCAGCCAACCCCCCCCTTAGACGCTAAGACCCCAATGAGACCCACTTTGGAACGCCCTGCCATACGCCGACTACTGAAGGAACCACATACTTATAAAAAAAATATAACGGAAAGTAAACATTTTTTCTGCTCCTATATTTGAATGAAGAAATTGTATATATAACAATAGAATCACACACCTTAATCCTAAATCAAGACTTACTTATGTATCCTTTGTTTTCAGGAAAACAAGTTAACAACAAAAATGGCAAGTTGAGAACAAAAACATGAAATTATTTCAAAGAGACAAAATGCTATCATTGTGGCAAAACATTTGAGACTGGTCAAAAACAAGCATTCTGAGAGTATTGCATGGCAATACATAGTCCTCTACCGGTTTAAAATTCATTGTACTGGAACAAAATGCTAACTTGATCTATAACTTGTTATGGTGTAAACTATGTAACAAATATCAAGTCAATATCTTCAAGCATGACGAAAAAAAATGTGGAAAACTGAATATTTCAGTGAATTTTCGAAGTCAAAGGACCATAACACTGCACAAAATCATTAGACCAGTTAAAAATTCGAACTTGATCTGTAATTTGTCATGATAAAACTATATACCAATTATCAAATCAATATCTACATGCATGACGAAAAAAAGTGTGGAAAACTGATTATTTCAGTGAATTTTCTAAGTCCAAGGACCATAACTCTGCACAAAATCATCAGACGGGAACAAAATTCAAACTTGATCTGTAACTTGTCATGAATAAACTATATACCAATTATCAAATCAATATCTTCAAGCATATTGGAAAAAAGTGTGGAAAACTGATTATTTGAATGAATTTTCTAAGCTAAACCCAAGGACCATAACTCTGCACAAAATCATCAGACCAGAACAAAATTCGAACTTGATCTGTAACTTGTCAAGATAAAACAATATACCAAATATCATATCAATAAGCACGAAGAAAAAAAGTGTGGAAAACTAATTTGACGGACTGACGGACTCACAGACAGACGGAGTGCAAACCTAAAGTCCCCTTTGACTTCATCGGTAGGGGACTAATAATAAATAAGACACAATTTATCTTCCTGTTGTAAATGTAATTTTCCATGACAATGGAAGACACAGCTGTATATTAATATAATATGCTGTCTTTAAGAATCATTCTGACATCAATATTCCACATGATAATGATATTACATATTTAACACTTCAGTTAAAGTCATATATATGATGGAAAATTATTCATTCCATTTGATGTGCGAGGAATTGAATGGAAAAGCTGTATAAATATCGAATGGAATGTCAACAATGATTAGGTTTATCAATAACAACTTCTGAAGAAAAACATGATTGATTATTTCTTTATAAAAGTGTTCATCTAGTTCAAATGGGTTATGATATCTCTCCATCCTTCATAATCAGTCAAAATAAAAGAAGTTCAATAAAGGTTAAATTTAACTTAAAAGAAAAAAAAAAGAAATAAAAAAGAGATATTAGTTTTTAAAATTGTTTGCAAGCATATACATGCTAGCTTTAAATAAACAAGAGTTACAGAGGAGGTAATGACGTTGCTAATGTAAAATGTTATTTTTTGCGGCGTCAAACTGTGACATATTGGGAAGAGATTCCTTTTTAGAGTGATTTTGATCATTAGCTTGAAATGAGAACATAGACCCCTCTTTTTTTAAATGACGTTTGTCTTGATTATGTATAAAGATTATTTGTTTCAATTTTTAGGAAGAAATCACTGATGATTTTTTTTAAATTTGATAAATATACAGCAAAAAATGCTAGTATTTTCTAAAATCATGAAAATTTAATAATAATGAATTATTTCCATAGAATTTTAACACAAATTTAGAGCATACTTTTGTAAAGAATATATTCCAAAACTTTCTCAAAAATCTTCATTTGTTTATCTTTTGAAACAAAAAAGTTAAGTATGTCTAGATCTGTCCAAAGTATAGAAATGTCAAAAAAAAAAAAAAAAAATCAGTAAATGTCTAAAATTTCGACCCAGTTTATCTGGAAACTTAGCTCATGAAGGTATATTTTTTATTACATATTTGAACTGACTAGGTGAAAAATAGTTTGTATGCAACTTTTTGTTAAAAAATCACTGTGGGATCAAAACTGTATCATATGCCCTTAAAGAAAATTAAAGGACCTATGTGAAAAATATATTTGTAGACAAATAAAATAGGCTAAACATCCAATATGGCAGCCATCACTGATGTTTGAGGACAAGTGTTGATCTCGTGAATCCTATCATGTAGATTGCTAGCAATTTTTATATCGTTACAATACAAGAAATAAACCCATCATAGATACCAGGATTAAAATTTTGTACACCTGACACACGTTTCATCTACATAAGACTCATCAGTGAAAAGTTAAAAAGGCCAAATAAAGTCTTAAGTTGAGATCAGAGAAAGATAATAACATTTAACCTTTAATTTCAATAAAAATGTTTACAGGCCAATAGGCAAGAACTTAAGTGAACAATGCATGTATGTGATATATTAATAAATGGAGAATGTGTCCCCATGGACACAGATGATGCCCCCGCTTGCATACAACATTACAAAGGGACATAACTCAAGAACGATAAAAGTGATGCTACCCAAATTTGTACTTGATCTGAGTTTTAAGGTAATAAGTATTGTATATAGGTTTCATAATGTTTAGTTGGGGCAAACTTAAGTTAGAGAACAGAAACTAAAAATTTTGCATTTTTTCCATTTATAAAGGGGCATAACTCTAGAACAGTTAAAGTGACGACACGAAAATTCAAACTTGATCTGTGTTTTGTGGTAATAAGCATTGTGTATAAGTTTCATAACATTTGGTTGAGGCAAACTTAAGTTAAAGAACGGAAACTAAAATTTTTGTAATTTTTCCATTTATTAAAGGGCATAACTCTTGAAACGGTTAGAGTGATGCTACCAAAATTCAAACTTGATCTGTATTTGGTGGTAATGAGCATTGTGTATAAGTTTCATAACATTTGGTAGAGGCAAACTCAAGTTAGAGAACAGAAACCAATTTTGGGACGTACGGACCTACGTACAGACGGACAAGGGTAAAACTTAATGCCCCTTCTGCTACGACAGGGGCATAAAAATACTCAATAGCTCAGAGTCATTATGAATAAGTTATTAAAGAGTCAGTAGGGGCTTTACAATTGTTAGTGCAGAATATCCATCACCATGGTATGTTGGAAGTTTGGGATTGTTATTTGTTTATGTTCAGTGGCAAATATTTCATGCTTGTTAACAATAAGTACATTTTTTTGTAGGTCCTGTTATACAGGTCAACTGGGATAAAATGCGGGACATTAGGAATGCCAAAGGAAAATGAGCCCCCCGCGGGTATATTGGATATGGATAGAAATTTTGCCTTGCAACAGGCCACCTATGGACCACTCAAAGAGTTGTAGCGAGGGTTCTTAAAGTGGAGTGTGTCCCTGTGTGGCACTCTCTCTACACGAGCCATTTTCCCTATTCAAACCAGACATGGCTGCTTACTAATACATCACACGAAATCAAGCAGACACCTCACTTTGGCAAGGGTTTTACTGCCGGTCTTAAGAAGAAGGAACAAATAGTGGCCATATTTCTCAGTTGTCCTTGGTTTGTGTAAGTTTAAGAAATTTTATGTAAAGAGATATGAAAACAGATGGCAATCAGAGTATTGTTACAATACAATTTGTATACTCTGGTATTTGGTTTCTTAAACATGTTTTTTTAACTGTATAAGTGTATATTAAACAGATTTGCCTTACTACCACATTGCAAAGAACCAGAAAAGTTCTGTTTGAGAAAGACCCTGAAAAGTAATGGCAAATAAACAATAGTTTAATAATAACTATCTATCTGCCCAATTATTTTGTTCAGGCAAAACTTTGAATTGTATTTTGCTAATTTTCATTCTTTAATTTGACCAAAACGTTAAAATACTAAACAGTAATAAATATATCATAAGTGAGAACAACAATTGACATAGTGTTGAGCAAGTGATAATTACCAATAATCACATGAAGAGAATTTGATAATTTGCTGACCTTTTTCATTTTAATACAGTGTTTTGATGTGATGGCATTTAGTCAATAATTTAACAATGTTTAACATTATGACATCTTTAATACTAGAAAATTCTAGAGTTAATTTGATACCTGTACATGTATAGTCACATTAACATTTTCAACTTCATAAGTGTGCTGTGAGCTTATTATGGACGTAGGGGGAAACCATAATTACTCATAATCATAAACATCTATATCTACTGATCTGAGAAAGTGTACCTCGGATGACAAAAATTCATGGTCAAACTGTGCTGCAAGGGTAAAGAGGAAAACCCTTGTCAATGACAGAGTTAGTCAGTGTCTATTGTCTATACACTGTATGCATTATTAAAGTCAATTGAAAACATTTTTATTTATTATAAAATTCATATAGGGCCATAAATTGAAAACAGTAAAAGTGACACCACCTAAATTTGAACTTGATCTGTATTTGGTGGTAGTTAGTATTGTGTATAAGTTTCCTAACATTTGGTATAGACAAGGTAAATTTTTCCATTTATAAAGGAACATAACTCGAGAACGGTGAAAATGATGCCACCTAAATTTAAACCTGATCTGTGTTTGGTTATAATAAGCATTGTCTATAAGTTTCATAATATTTGGCTGAAACAAACTAAAGTTAGAGAATGGAAACTTATTAATGGCACATACAGACGGATGTACGGACAAGGGTAAAACTTAATAATCCCTCCACGGCAGCAGAGGCATAAAAAAACTGTGTGACTGAGCTGACCTTCTCTTAGTATAGCACACACAAGCATCTTAGCAAGTCAAGGGTTATGTCCCATCCTCGCCAAGGGACTGGATTGTAACCCCTTGGCTAGCGAGATGACACACATGGGGATTCAGTTCAAAATTACTTATTCCTGCTGGTGAGTGATGGTGATTTCGAGGAACATTGAACTTAATTCTGAAATATCTCACTATATTTCCTATAGGTATCATAACAGAGGTTAGAAATATAGATGTAATATAACCATAAATATATAATAATAATATATTTCTAATAAATATACATAACAAACACCCTGTTTAACAAAGTAGTAAATCAGTGTGCTGTCACCAACGATCGCCCTATTCAACAGGGAATCATCATCAGCAAGTGATTTTCAACTGAATCACCCTGTGTGTATGTACTGTACACATAAATCAAGCACACCTTTACATTTTGCCAGATTACTGAAATGATTCTGAAGTGCAGCTTTGCGCCTACATTGTACTACATGTACCTGTATATGTACACAACTACCTAAAACCCAGGCTCTGCTATGACAAGAAATTCAAAATGGTGTTGTTAATGTACATGTATATATAGCCTAACTGTGACAAAAAAAAAAGACTTTTTGTTCAGCTGAAGAATATATCTATTTGATGATTATGTACATAAGAAATAACTACTATATAAAATAAGAAGATGTGGTATGATATACATGTTTATATATTGTGTCAATGATTTGGTTAAAAATACATTTCGGCAACTGAAACCAAGTTTTTTTATCATCAATTTCACAGTTACATCAAATCAAACATAGCTTTTGGCCAAAACTATTTACTTTTGAAATTGCTTCTAAGTTTAATATAGACAATACATGTACATGTACCGGTTTATTTAGACTGATGTGAACAAAGAAATAATTCTGTGCTTGTGGTTAAGAAAAGATAGTGAAATCTTTATAGTCAGCATTCTTATTAAAATCAAATATTGTTAAAAATTCATTTTTTAGTAATAGTTAATTTTATCAAGAGAAGTAGGGACCCTTTAACTATAATAAGAGGGCACACTATATTTACAAATAACTGCATTTGAAGTTTGTGCAAGTTATACTTACATGTTGTGTCATAAAAATCTATATCAACATTAGTCAAACATGATTTCTATGCTTGGAGGAGTTTACATTTTCATTTTTTGTGGTATTTTTTTCAAAATATTTTATAGATTTATAAGATATAACTACATTCCACATATGTTAAAATGTACTTTCTTAGACAAGTTTTTTATGCTAAAAATACATTTGCCTAACTATACATGTACACTATAAAGAATATTAGATAAACATGATTGATCGAACACTAAAAGTTATCACATACAATTATTAAGCCTAATTAGTCTAGAATACTGTAAATTAAGAAATTATTGCAAGGTTTTTATTAAGGAGTACAATGTGGTTTTTATTAAGGAGTACAATGTGAGTATCCCAATAATAAGCACTTGCATTCGGATGTTTGGTACATATATCTTTATACATATTTCCTTGAATTCGCAATTATTAATCTTGCATTTTTGTCAATTTTTCAAAAATCGCAATAATTAATGCATGCAATAATTTCTAAATTTTTAGTATACAAAAGGATTATTGAAAATGTATGAAGCCATTTGACATGGTTGTTTCTGTCAACACTGAGGTTGTGGGTTTGATTCCTGAACGTGGAAGGTGCGTTTGACTCCAATCTTAATTGACTAGGATTGTCAGTTTTCCAACCGAAGGTTGGTGGTTCTCTCTCAGCACTCTGGCTTCCTCCACCAATAAAACTGACTGCCTAAAAATAGCACAATAGTGCTGAAAGTGGCATTAGACACAATCAATCAATCAATACAGCCTAATCCAGTAAAAATGTTGTCCACCCCAGGCATGGGTAAATCATAATCAGCTGTAATTGATTACATTTTGCAATATAATCACATGTAATCACTAATCACACAATTTTTTATTACAAGTTACTGAGATAAAATCGATTACAGTTCAAAAAAAAAGTGTTATCATGATTACTTTTAGATTAAATTCATGTGATTAATTACTTATTTCAATTTTTTTATATGAAAATTGTTTTAAATATTTTTATATATACATTACAAGCATGAATAAAAAAAATAATCACATAAGTGTACTTTGATGGATCCTATTTATTATTTAATCATTTTAGTACATGTAATGTAAATTCAGAAATTATTGCACTGTTTTTATTATTGCGAAAAATGCGACAGGGTTATAATCGCAGTAATTTAAACCCGCATTTTGTAATATTTTATATGAATTAAATAGGATTGTTTTCAATACCGCTAAAATTAGAATCGCATTTTAGTCTAAAATGACAAAATCGCAATAATAAAATCATGCAATAATTTCTGAATTTACAGTATTTATAGTTCACTAAATTAATTTACCTTTCCAAATGTTTCATTTTGAGAATGAATAATTTAAATGTAATACATGTATGTCTGCTTTGAAAACATTTTGTGTTCCCTAATAGAAAACTTCTGATAGTATCTCCAAGTATAGAATCAGACTTAAAGTTTACACAATACTTTGTTAAAATTACGTAGACATTCAACAGCATAGAAAATTAATTTGGGGATTTCAATTTCAATTCTAATTTTGATGATCAACATAAATGAGCACATTTAAATAATAATGGAATATAAAAGCAATTTTTTCCAACAACTTGTATAAATATTGATTTCCATATAAACATTTTAATATATGTTTTCTAAATATCCAATACATTGTATTGATTTTTTGCATAAAATCATGGGTACAATGAAAATAATAATCTACATAAATCAGGCTATTAGTTTTCTCTTTTGAGTTATTTTTCATTTGTCATTTCGAGGCCTTTTATAGCAGACTATGTGGTATGGGTTTTGCTCATAGATGAAGACCATACGGTGACCTATGGCTGTTAACTTCTATGTCATTAGGTCTCTGGTGGAGAACTGTCTCATTGACAACTATACCAAATCTTCTTATTTATATACATATAACCTTATTCAAGTTATTGATATCAATATAATTCATGTTTATTACCCAATTACTCAAGCTCACCTATTTTTTTTTTTTTAATTTGAAGTAATGATTACACCAGAAAACATATGTAAATGTTAATTATGTCCCTACAGACAATAAGACTACTTGATCATTAATAGATCACTCTTTTTTCAGTTGTTTTTGTTAATTGAAAATTTGCACTGGGCTAAAATATCAATAAAAACAATGTTATTTCTTAGAGAGAGAAAGGCCATTTGTCTATGCTATCATACAATGCACATTTAACATTGTTCCTGGTATAAGCTTTTAATAACACATACATGTACATATACAATTGAGAACGGAAATGGGGAATATGTCAAAGAGACAACAACAAGACCAAAAAGCAGACAACAGCTGAAGGCCACCAATGGGTCTTCAACGCAGCGAGAAAATCCCGCACCCGGAGATGGTCCTCAGCTGGCCCCTAAATAAAATTGTGTACTAGTGAAAATGGATCAAAG
The DNA here is from genome assembly GCF_021869535.1 of Mytilus californianus. Classification (NCBI taxonomy): domain Eukaryota; kingdom Metazoa; phylum Mollusca; class Bivalvia; order Mytilida; family Mytilidae; genus Mytilus; species Mytilus californianus. The sequence goes on from NW_026262681.1 coordinate 1,201,323, forward strand.
ATATTAAAAACACATTTTTTATCTCATATAGCTTTTTTATGTCGGGATAAAATGTTTAAAAAAAAATCTTTTATATCACAGTATACAATGAACTGTAAATTCGGAAATTATTGCAATGTTTTTATTACTGCAAAAAATGCGACAGGTTTGTAATCGCAATAATTTAAACTCCCATTTTGAATTTTTTATATGAATGAAGCAGTAATCATGTGTAATCCAATGTAACCATGTGTCATCAAATGTAATCATGATTACTTTAAAGAAAAGTAATTAATGTAATCAATGACTATTTGATTTTAGGTGTAATAGTAATGAAATCGATTGCATTACATTAGACAAGTAATTGTAATTTAATCAATGACTATTTGAAGAAATCAGCCCCATCCCTAATCCAGCCAGCACAATTTTCCTAAAAAAGACTTCTCCCAAGTGATAATTTTTAAAGAATTATTATGACTGACACATTATCAGGGTTGTAAGTTGTAAATTTTTTCCTGAAGATTAAGAAGTTCAAAAACCTTGACCCCATGTTACTTACTCCTTCAAAGTTCAAATTTGCAGCAATCCAATCCCTTGCTACTTTATATTCGTCCATCATCTCCATGATATACAATGTATCAGCAGCATCAACTATTGTGGCACCTAAATTAAGCGTTCCAAATATACTGGCACTGTGTCCTCTCCTTGATATTGGTCTTAATTCATTTGAACCCCAGGCATGCTTCTTATAACTAGCCCAAGCATGTCTCATCATCTGAAATTTTAGTTAAAAAATGTATTATACAGGTATCATGGCATATAAATTATATGGTACTCTGTCAAGTAACATGAGTAAGAGCAATTGAAAGAAGTAAAAATGAAACTTACAGTTGATGCAATTTAGGGATACATTTGTAAGCTTGATTTTACTTCTTTTTGTTGCTCTTACTTATTAAAGTAGGTAACCTGTCGAAAAAAATTATATACTCTGGAGTCAAGAATAGGTAATACGAAAAAAGTCTACTAATCCAAACTACAAATGTACTTGTACCATGATTATGACAATAAACTGAGACACAGAGATAGATATCTGGATATGTCTCGCCTGGATGTAACTTTGATAGTAAAATGCAAACGTTGATATTGAAATTAAAACGGCAATAACACATATACTCTAACATGTTAACTAAAATCTAAAGTCATCTGTGGAAATTAGATATGCTAATGGTAATACAACTGCATACCAAATATTATTGATTTATTATAAATGGTTTCACTTAAACTTACCTAATCACAAACTTGAAAGTCATGTCAACTATGCAAAACATCCAAAGTCATTGAAGTAAGTAAGTAAATCTTATTTAAAGTCTTCATATGTGTACACAATAAACAAGAAACTTGAGCACTGATGAGGCCAAAAAAAATATGTCTGTTTATAAGGTTACATAAAAAAAAAATAGGGTAGGTACGTTGGTAATTCCATTTCATTATATTTTTTGTGACATGATTTTGAGTCATGTGGAATGTCTTGCTGTGGTTAAATTTGTCCTTGGGCCGTGTTTATTTTCAATGATTGGATTATTTCCCTTGGTTACTGGCTTTTGGGGGGTAAAATGATTTAGGGTCTGCGTTCAAGTTAGGGTCGGTCGGGGACTGAAAACAGACATATTTTTTCTTACCTGAGCTCTTTAATCAACTCTTGAACCATGATTAAAGGGACAGGGATGTATAATCTCTGTGGAAACGAGAAATAATACATGGGGATACCAAATATCATTGACTTGCCATAATTTCACCCTCAAACTAACTTAATCACAAACTTTACATGTAACATATAGACTGCAAAAAATATATACATGTATTCTAAAGTTTTAATCACTACATAAAAATGTACCATGACCATGATGACTGAGGGTGCTGATACAAATACACATCAAATATAATTAAATTTTATATTATCAGTGGTTCCCCTCAAACTGACATAGTAAGAAACTTTAATATTCATGTTAGATCATCAGAGTAACGTGAGGGTACCCAAATTGCACCTATTTTGACAGTTTTTTCACCTATGTTTATTTATGATCCAAAAAAAAGTTTCCATTCTGTGTTTATTTTGTAGATGTATCATTATTTGCTATATGGTTCCACCAATTTAATTTTGAATCCATACTGAATCATAAAAAAATGGGTATGAACAGACCTCAAACAATCAATGATTCTGTAATGAGGAGTACCCAAATTGCATCCATGCTTGAATTCACATCCTCAAAAATCGAATTACAGATAATTTGTTTTATTTCTTCAAATATTTAGAACAATTTGAGATTAATCTATGCTTACTCTTCATCTTTTAGGAAATGGAGGCTTGTAACATATTTTATTTGCTCATTTTTAAAAGATGACCTTTTTGTGGACGTCGCATGGCGACGTTTCCGTACATTTTCCTTTACCCAGGGCTCACACTACTTCAGAATCATAGGGAGAAGTGACTTCTCTTTTTTAAACTGAGAGGGAGAAGTGGTGAGATTTCAAAGAGAAGTGCTCTTTTGCTGGCAGCGCTACAATGTTTGGTTTTTACTATAAAACAAAGAGCCATATGTACCTTATTTATTTTTTATATTGTTTAATTTGTACCTGGGAATACAATTAAAGTAACAGTTCAAATTCAAAGTTGTTTAATTTTATCATATCTAGTTGCAGAATCATATTAGTCCTCTTGTCAGAAAAGAACAATTAAATATCTGGCAATAATAAAAAAATATTTTTTTTATATCAAAACAAGGAATTATTTGAATCTGGAATAATTTTGAATTCTGGAAAATTGATGAGGAATTTATGAGGAAAACTAACCCAACTAAATAGGGTTAGTCATGCACGCATGGCTAAGGGGGGTTAGTTAGTTCATACTGAAATGATAGTGAAAGTAAAATTAACCTTAGCCATGCGCGCATGGCTAACCCTATTTAGTTGGGTTAGTTTTCATCATACATTTATAATCAATTTTCCAGAATTCAAAATTATTCCAGATTCAAATAATTCCTTGTTTCAACATGATCAAAAAGGAAAAGAAAGTTGTTATATCAATTAAAATTCAATTAAGGTGGCTGGGGCGTCTTAATTAAAATTGATAGAATTTTTTGATAATTTGTCAAAATGAAGTTTTTATCATGGTTTTGACGGTCATGCAAAGCAAAGTGACGGACGGGAAAACGACTTTGTCGCCCCAGTCGCCTGCAGTGTTCTCCCCAGGCCCTTACAGGACCGTGGGCCTGCCATGTATAATTTTTTCCCGCGGTGGTATCGTTCTTACCATGATGTATAATTTTTCCCTGTGGTGCTCAAATTTTCAATTAAAAAATCGTAAATGGGTAAAGTTTTAAACGACTTTTTAAATCTTTTCCGTGCGGTATAAAATTCGAGGTGAAATTTGACCAGTTCAATCCAATTCAAACCAGTTCTACTTCAGTAGTAAAGATTGTTTACACCACGTGATCAATTTACCTTATGAGGTTAACCTTGTTGATTGGATTCAATAGATGTAATTAACACTTGTTACATGATTCTTTTGTGTTTTAATTAAGAAATCTTAACTTTATAATCACATGTAACTATTTTATGGCTTCGCTCACCACCCAAGCGCTGACCTGTGACAAGTCGGCAAACACTTTGTACACAAACAGTGCCAATAGTTGTACACACGCTGGAATATTTTTGTACATATTAAATAAATTGTTGGCTCATTACAGATAATTGACAATTATAAATTTCTCAATTTTTAAGAAGCACGTGGTACATGCTTTCCTTGTAATAAATATACGATTTCGAAAGATGGAAATCAAAAATCACGATGTATGGGCCAAATGCAAAACGTCGTAAGACAGTTGACAACAGCCTCACTCGTTGGTTGGGGAAACCCGACAGTATTACAACTACCACTAACCCATGCCCTTCTCCAAACTCAAAAGCAAGACAATCTGGTATAGACCCAGGAGGGCAGAAGACAAACCCATGGTTGATTGTCACCCAAGACAAGAAAGGTTAATACTTACATGAATTTGAAATCTATATTTATATTTAAAATGATTAAAGGTTAAGAAAAATTTTTTAGTTATATTAATTTTATATCTCCTTATCACTGGATTCCTTTTATATAAAAATATAAATACAACTTTCTATCTAGAAAGTCTTTTCACTTGAACAGTGAGTTGAACATTTTTTCTCTTGAATGATATTTTTTTTCATGATTTTTATAAAAGAAATAAAGTCTTTAGATGAATATTTTGTAATGAAAGAATAGTTACTTATTTAGTAATTGAGAGTTTTTTAAGCAATTTTGAGATGATTATTTTTATTTGAAATATTGATATTTCACTGAAAAAATTTTGTTTCTTCTATAATAAATTATATATTTTAAATTCTCAGGTATGTTATGCAAGTTCTGTATCAAGTTCAACATGAGACCTAAGAATGGCAGTGGAACCTGGGTTACCCATCCTTGCACCTACTTAGTCAAAGACAGTTTAACATCTCACAGCAAATCAAAGAATCACCAGCAAGCTACAGACTTAGAAGCTAGCTCCATTATAGCATTTCAGGGCCAAGGTATTCAAGCAGCACTGGACACCCATACTTCAATAGAAACTACTGCATTGATTGGTGCCTTCATATGTATGTACTGGCTAGCAAAAGAAGAAATAGCACACACAACTCACTACCCATACCTACTGGAGTTGGCAAAGACACTTGGGTGTGATTACTTGAATCTTCTCAAGAAAGGACAGAATGTCAACTACACCAGTCATAGGATAATGCAAGACATGCTACTTATTATCAACGAGCACATTCAGTCTAACATACTCCAGACTATACACAACAGTCCATACTTCTCCTTATTGATAGATGAGACCACAGATATAGCAGTAGTAAAGCAGATGACAGTTATGGCCAGATACCTAACACATGACTACCAAGTAAGTGATTAAAAATATTTATCAATTAAAAAATGTAATATTTCAGGCCTGCTAGCGTGAGCCCTGTTTACCAGTGAACATTTCATCTGTTGATGTATACTGTGAACGTTTTGTGTATATTTAAATATATTTACCTACCGCATGTTGAAAGACGTGCATAATGTCAAATCATAAAAATACAAATTGTTTAGTCTCTAAGAAAACTTGTAAGATTTCCGCTGCTACTTTTGTTAAATAGGTGCAATTTGGGTATCGTGACGTTATACAACATCATTGAACAATCGGTTTTTACTGTGACATAATAACATAAGCATTGTGACATTTACAGGAAAGTGAACAATTTCAAGTCATCTAAATTATGAAAGTAATCCTGACAGTGATAGGAAGCACTATCTCTAAAACTTCGATTACTTGAGAAATATAAAGGGCTTTCCTCAAAATGACATATTCCAGTATACCTCTTTGACTGCATTTCTTTTTTCCAGAACATCTTCTTCAGATGGTGCACCTCCTTGAGCTCCCTCTCCACCAGGATGTTCTTGCTTTATCTCCTTCAGCTTTTCCATCTCAGATTGTCTCTTTCTTTCTTCCTCCTCCTTCTTCTGTTGTCGAACTTTCTCTTTATCATTCTCAATGTGTTGTTTGAACCCAAGTGTATCATCTTTGGACATGTTCAATTTTTGTCCAACCTTTACAAGTCTTTTATGTTCGGCCATGTCCATTTCTATCTTTTCCCCCAATCGCACTCTGTCATTAATTGCATGGATATCAATACCATTGTTGTCATGTGCTAAAATTTTCCCACTTCCTCCATGATGTGGCACTATAACATCACGAAATTGTCCCCGAAGTGATTCCACGCGAGCTCGGTCTCTCATATCTGGTAGGTACATAAAAGCACCAAAACAAACCGTGCCAAATGTGACGAATACCAACAAGATAATGTATTTCTCTTTCATTCTTAGTGTCCGTCTTGATGTGGGAACGGGAACCCCGTTTACATACCGGGATGGAAGTATACCAGGGGCTGCCATGTTGGAGTTGTTGACAGAAGAACGTGTATTATTTTCTTCTTCAGGGGAGATAAATTATGTAACTTCCGGGTCTGCTGACATGTCTATAGATCAACAGAACATGTTGGAGAACAGAGCACTAAAACGTACAGAGGCATATAATGTAAATGCTAATAACACCCTATAAAACAGCTTTTATTAAAGTTTAGACATTTCAGGTTGGACTGTAAATTTTGAATTTAGCTTCAAGAGGGGTTATGCTTTTTTATATTGGTTTGACATCTTTATTTTCAACAGATGAACACATTTTAATGTCTTTTTTCAGCTACAATCAAACCAAATTAATTTTTTTCTGAATACCGGGGTAAGTCGAAACAGCAAATAATTTTATTTTCAATGATTCTATAAGCACATTAGAAAAAAAAATTATGAAATGAGGGGAGGGGGGTTAGCCAACACCCTCTACTCCCCTGAACTGAATTCGCAAGCAAGTTAGGGAGCTACCATTTGATTTTTATGGGGGGGGGGCTAGGATGAAATTTGAAAAAAATATGCAGGAAAGAAGTTTTGAGTAAAAAAAAAAAAGGCAGGATGAGATTATTTGCAAAAATAAAAAGGCAGGGTGACAATTTAGTTAAATAAAAAAGTCAGGATAAACTAAAAAAAAAAGGCAGGACCGAATAGAGTGAAAAATAAAAAGGCAGGACCTAATAGAAGGAATAATAAAAAGGCAGGACAAAATTTTTCATCCTAGCCCCCCCATAAAAATCAAATGGTAGCTCCCTTAGGTATGTAAAAATTATCTATTAAAGCATTTCTTGTAGTGCTTGGGATTTTGTAAGAAACTCTGACTTATATTCAAAAAAGTAAAAATTACACCAAAACCAGAATATATATATATTTTTTCATAGAATTGACTAAAACTGAATTTTTTTTTTCCCCAAAATGTTCCTATATATAGATTATGGAATATCTTTTTATCTTCCTATTAAGAATCAGATTATTTTTTTCTTTAGAAAACCATTGAACTTGAAAAAAAGAATACATCAGATACAGAAATGTCTAGCTGGTTTGTTTATCATTTTGGCTTACATAAAGAATTTGACTGTTAAAAATTTGGTTGAAACTAAACTTTATGACGAAAGTGATGACTTCAGTTTTCTCATTGTGGACTTTTATGTATCAACATTCCTGTAGCATCTGTTGGTGAAGTAAATCCAATGTGATACAGCTATTTCAGTGCTTAAATAAATTTCCCATCACACTTGCCAAATGATAAAGGTTTGTTAAAAAAGAAGCTATTGAAACAAGGTTTTCAAATATAGTAAAGTTGAAGTTATATCTTTGAAAGTTTTGTTTACCATTTTGGAACAGATATATGTTGCTTTTATGTTCCATTTGTTGTAGCTACAATCCCAATTCTATTCCTTTTTGTAAATGACATCACCAAAATGTTTTCTTATTATAAGCAACAGGGTAGGTACCCCTTGATGCATAGCACAAACTCCTTACCTTTTCAGAGCTATTTTGTGTTCACCCCTGGTTTTTAGTGTGGTTCAGACTTACGTTTTCTACGTAGTTTTGCTTTTTCATTCTTTCTGTCATGGTTTTTCAGCTTTTTCAACTTATAGTCTTGTATTGCACCCTTGGTATCTTCTCACTTTTTTATACTGTTAATTGGTAAAAAAATATCATCAGAGATACCAGGCTTATGATATTATAGGCAGATTCTCATTTGGTCTACAAAAGACTCAGTGACACTCCAATAAAAAAAAATTATAAGGCCAAATAAAGTACTCAGTTGTAGAGAATTGAGGAAAGGTTTCGCCAAATGCAGCTAAGGTAATCTTTTCCTAAACATTCAAAACAATAATGTTCCCATAATGCAACAGCATTTCTGGATTAATATCAAAATAAGGAGATGTGATATGATTGCATGCATGCCAATGAGACTACTATCAAATGAAGTAAATATAAGCAAATGCCGCAATTATAGGCCACCTTACGGCCTTCAACAATGAGAAAAACTCATGTCGACTATAAAAGGCCCAGATATGAAAAATGAGAAACAATTCAAACGGGAAAACTAACAGCCTTATTTATAACAATTTCTGAAAAACAAATATGACAGACATGAACCAACGACAACCACTGGAGGCTCCTGACTTGGGACAGGCACATAATTAATGTGGTGGGTGGGGTTAAACATGTCTGTGAGAGTTCAACCCTATAGTTCATTGAAGTTATACCTTATTTGCAAGGTCCAGGAACTGTTAATTTCAAATATATTATCTGAGCTCAGCTCTAAAACAAATATATTATCTGAGCTCAGCTCTAAAACAAATATATTATTTGAGCTCAGCTCTAAAACAAATAGATGAGGGTCTGGATTGGAGGTCCTTCAATTATGTATTCTATAATTTTTTCAGCCATTTTTCTCTATTCTTTATAAATTTTGCGCATTATTCTCCATTCTTTATATTTTAGCACCCCATTATTCTCCATTCTTTATACTTTATGCCCGCTTTTCTCTATTCTTTATATTTTAGCACCCCATTATTCTCCATTCTTTATTTTTTCGCCTATTTTTCTCTAATCTTTATACTTTTTGCCCTTTATTCTGCACTTTTTGCCCATTATTCTCTATTCTATAAAACCCCATCCACACCCTCATAAATATCTTTTTTGTTGGTGGTTGATGTGGTCTGTTGTACTGTCCAGTATTATGGTGATTCCTGTTATCCCTTTGATGTATTATGTACTGTTCTTATATATAGAAGTAAGAAATGATAGGTTACTGTACGGCCTTCAACAGTTGGTTTACAATATGTCATCTGTCTGCATTGAGCTTTGGTTAGAAATAAAGGGGAGACTTCATTTAACAAATAAGATCATACACCCTTAGATAAATTTTATCTCAATAAAAAGCAATGTATAAGGAAGTTACATATTCTAAAAAACCTTTTAAAGCCCTGTTTGAAATAAAAATTTGTAAGGGGTTCTGCAGACCCTGTGTTTCACCTGTGATTGCTGCTGTCAGTGTAAAAGTATAATGTTGACTTTATCAGTAAAATACAGAATTAAAAAAAAAAATCAAACTTTTTCTTTAGAAGCTATTTCTTGTTTTTGAAGATTATCTTCTGTCCAAGTTTCATAACATTCCATGAAGGTTTACAAACTTATCATGTCAAAAAAATTTAATCCCAGACTGTAAATGTTAATTGTAAAAAACAAAGTCAATCTATCAGAAAAATACTAAAATGGAAAAAATATTTTTTCAAAGGTTTGCTTCAGACATTATATCTCTTAATCATTAAAAAGATTCTGCCAAAGTTTCATAAAACTCTATGTAGGTTCGACAAAGTACTTGATTTGTAACAAACTTTGACCCCAGACTGTATCTACTTGTTATCTGTAAAAAACTAAGTCCATTTATCAGTAAAATACAGAAAAATGAAAATAAACATTTTCAAAATTTCACTCTGGATACTGTCTTTTGGTCATAAACAAAAAACATCTGTCCAAATTTCATAAAATTCCATGTAGGTTTGACAAAATTATGGATGACTGAAAAACTTTAACCTCAGACTAAATCTGAATGTTAACTGTAAAAAAAACTAAGTCTATTTATCAGTAAAATACGGGAAAATGAAAATAAACATTTTAAAAATTTCTCTCTTGATACTGTCTTTTGGTCATAAAGAAGCTACTGTCCAAATTTCATAAAATTACATGAAGGTGTGACAAAGTTATCGATGTCTACAAAAACTTTAACATCAGACTAAACCAAAATGTTGAGGCCACCGACGATGCCGACGGAATCTAGGATCACTATATCTCTCTTTTGCGAAATAAATTTCACAGGCTCGATAAAAATTCTTATTTCAGGGTCAAACACTGAATTGGCAAACAGACTATAAACATAATGATTTGGCCATTACTCATACAAAATGCATATCCTCAAATCCGTGTTATATTTGGAATAAATTGATCTTTAAACAGCAGTGACTCCATAAATCTCAAAACACTTACAAATCTTTAAATCATTTATGTAATAAAAACAAAGAATTATTCTGTAAATTAGTTATATTTAATTTGCAACACATGTAAAATAAATATATAAAACAAGAAAAGTCAGATCTGAGAACAAAAGCTACATAAGTGTATACAATATTCTAGTTCATCTAATTTCATTTCACTGTATATCAAAAACTTTATGACCACTTTTGAATATAAAGAAATTGAAGAAATTTTCATTTCTAATTACCTGTTTTCTTAACCTTTTAATTTTCCATTGAGTTCAATTTAAAAACTAAACAAAGCTGTTACTCACAGCTCATAAATACATATCCCCTTTCCTCCATTTGTTTAGATCAGGAAAATTCCATATTTTACTGCATACAACCCCTAAAATACATTTTATTTAGATTGAAAAAGAATAGGGGTTGAACAATGGTATTATGTAAGGAAGATTGTATTCAAAGTTTCATTAAAATCAGATATTTGTAGATACAAGTTGGTTACCCTTTTGTAGATATAAACAAGTCCATATTTTGCGATGGGGAACCCAATAAATAATTTGGATAAAAAAATAAAATAACAGGTACACAATGCCATTAGAACTTAAAGATTCTATTTAAGGTTCAATTAAATAGAGTTCATAATAAAGAAGTTGCAATTTCAAATTAAACATGGACGAACAAACAAACTAACAAAGACACAGACAAACAGACAAAACAATTACTTGTACTTTAGTAAGCTGGGACATAATAATAATTCACCTGAAAATATTTGTCAGACATTTGACAGCCTTGTGATTGTATTTAAAAAAGTTAGTAAATATATTCAAGTTAGATTTAACTAAAATTCAAAATCAAAAATAACTATTTTTCTTAAAAGCTGGCCAAGTTTTTTTTTAAAGTTATTCCATCAGATATAAAGATTTCTCTTTTAAAAGAACAAACATAATAAGATTACAAATTACAATTGAACATTTTTTATATCAAAAGTCAGCAGCTTTAAAAAAATCTTACAAAATACTTTTTAAGATTTTATCAGTTGCACAAAAGCATACATATGTAAGGGAGTACTGTAAAACATGACTTATTTGACAAAACAATGTTGGCTGTCTGTTATGACTTATGACCTTCTGTTCTTAGCCTACATTTTCTAATCAATGATCCTTATTGGACGGAATGTAAAACAAACAAAACAGAAAATAAGTAGCATAAAAAATTAACTACATCAATAGAAAATCCCAAGAGGTATATATATATATATAACATAATCACAATTAAATGTATACAAATCTAGTCTTAAACAGACTATAGTTTGAAAATGGATTTCTTTTAACAGCATCAACCATTCATGTTTTAACCAACTGTCTTGCAACTGGTCAATTCATTCTATATAACTTACAAAAAACTCTAAAATTTTAAGAGGGTGAGGATGGGTTGTCCTTCATTTCTGTGTTCTTTAATTTTTTAGCCCATTTTTCTCTATTCTTTATATTTGTGGTCCTTTATTTTCAATTCTTTCTATTTTAGCACCTCATTATTCTCTATTCTTCATTATTTTGGTTTCATTTTTCTCTATTCTACAATATTTTGGTCCATTTATCTCTATTCTGTAAACCCCATATAGACCCTCTTTTAGCAGTCGCATCAAAAAAATATATAGGTTTTGGGAGCTATTCCACAATTTTTTAGGTATTGGAATCAATATTTACTTGATTTAGGCGAAACTACCCAGATTGACATTAGTAAGCCTAAGCAATTCTAATTCCAATATTTGACATTTTTTTTCTGAATTCATATGCAAGAAAAGAAGTTCAAACATATTTTGTTTTTGCTGTAACGATGAGCATTTTTAGGAATTAGACACTGGAAAAAATCATAATCAGGAAATCCCAACCAATCTGAAAATGTAAAATTTAAAATGGAATTGCTAAATAAAACCAAAAACAATGTTAATTTTGTACTAAAGAACCAAATTTGTGAACTTTGTCTATATAGAAATGAATGAAAAACTATTTAAATCAGGGGAGATCAACTCAATTTACATCATATATATTTGTTATAAAACAATCCAGAAATATGCAGATTTAAAGAATAAAACTATTATCAAAACTCTATGGTTATTTTGTATCTTTACCAAAAAAAAAATCTTGATACTTTCATATAACTAAGTATATGAATCAGGGTTATGGGTAAATCATGGTTGTACAACTAAATCAAAATCAAAGGAATTTCGGTTTTGAATTTCCCTTGGAGTTCGGTATTTTTGTTATTCTACTTTTTGACACTGTCCAGATTCATATTTAATCACCATAAGAATATAAATAAATCATACTTATTTACAGATAATAATTTGTCCAATTGAATGAAATTTATTCACCAATGATAGTAAAATGGTCTCCATCAGCAGTTAGTGTAAAAAAAAAAACCCATAACTACAATATTTCTCGCAAAAAGCACAAAACATTATATAAACTATACAATCCTAATGTTGAGTTTTTGTTAAGCATGAAATATGACCACAATCATCTACAATAATATTGAATAAAAGAATAACAATATACAAATATACATGGTCAATGTTTTATCACAGTGCTTTAATATAAATTTCTTACTAAAAGCATAACAAATATAAAGGAATGTTTTAAAATGTGTAAAAAAGCTTGTGAGATTTATAATTTTGCAGAAAAAATATTTTGACATAAATCAACAGTGTGTAAAGGAAATCAACGTTTAACATTAAAAAGTGTTTCAAAATGTTGCTATCTTATTTTCTCATTCAGTTTTCTTTCTAAAATGAACTGCATTATAAGACAAAAATTCCAGAAGAATCAGAAACGCATTTGTTTTGAAAACAAGACTTTTAAATATCATTTGCAACCATTTATAGAAATTTGACCTTAATGCCTAGAACAAAGATGACTGACAGATTGAAAAAATTATATGACACAATTTCATGAAGGGATGGCAACAAATGCCATTCATCTTATTAATTGGTAAGATCAACAACATGACTGTGAACTTGGATTATCAGTTGATTACAAATTTTGTCTTTTTCAAAATACTTGTAACCCATACAAATGAAAAGAAAAAGCATTTTTTTCCATATAATCCATTTACAAGTGTAAATAACTTTTTCTTATATTTCAGCTCCCATTTATGAAAGATTAAAAATTTCAAAAAATAAACAAAAAAATATTGATAATATGTTGATGGCTAATTTTCCAACTTTTAAACCAATCATAATCATATGTTCCATGTATTGTGTAGTATATTTGCAAATTCATTATTGTCATCTACACTGATACTAAGTCCTTCATAATATTCTTCAAATTCTACATAAGTTATTTCTTCTTGGTCTGGAGACGATGTTATTGCTTCCAAAAAAGCCTTCAAACTACTAACACCAGGGGTAGCACCTACAACATAAATGGTACAAATGAAATTAAAGAACCTTAGTGAGCGCGCTCACATACCCCACGTCCCCACATTGTCATTGGAGAAATAAAATATGTGCATGGAAGTATTATATTGACAGGAACTCCAACGAAAAATTAGCACATTCCCATCCCACTGATTTCTTTAAGAAAATAAAAGGTTCCGACTCAGTTTGTCAAGTACGTGATAACTCCTTTGTGGGGTATCTGTGATGCCGCCTTCGCCTGTTCTTTTAACTGAAGCTGGTCTTATCACGTGATTTGGTATCGATTGTCTTATCTACCTACCAATGTAAATAAACACGGAAACTCCCGTGGTTATTTGTGAATCGCCACATGAATAACAACACCTGTTTCTGTTCAATAAATGAAGAACAAAGCTGAAAAGATCGAAAAAATCGGTCCATATTTAACAGAATGACATAAGAAAATTAACTGCATTCGGAAAGAGGGCAAGCTTATTTTTAGTTTTGTTGAGTATGTTTTAATCATTGGAACTTGGAAATCAAGAAATATCCGATTATGAAAATTACATGATTCTGAAGTAGAGTGTTTGCAGAAAATAATGTGATGCGCGTGTAGTGAGCCGGATGGTGCCTGATAACTCAAATTTTAAGTTAAAGATTGTAAACTTTTATCGAGTGTAACACAAATATTTATGGTTTTCTCTATCGTAAAATATCGTAAAATGTTATTAACTTATTTATCAAATATGTTTTAAAGACCAAAAGAGGTTAATAATTACACGCATGTGATGACCTCTACATAGCAATACCAGGTTACGAGACATGCAGATGAATTGTTACACCTTTTATAATTAATCCAAAGTTGTAAACAACCTTAAACATTCAACCTAGTCCGAGATTACTCTGACGTCTGACAGATTTATTTTTACAGATGGCTTTAAATATTTCTGTATGCATTTAAAGAACGATCACCATGATGATGGGCCCTAAGCAGTTTAAATTTTTTTTTATCATGGAAACCAAATTAGAATTTATTTATGTGTTTAAAAGCTTAACAGTTCTGAACACCGTATGCTAAGCAATTTATGTTTTTGTTTCTTGTTTAATTGCATGAAATATCTGATATTTTTTCGGATCAAAGCTCTTTAACCCCGTCCCCACCCCCCCTGGCCAACTTTTTTAGTGGATTAAATTTTTGTTGGAAATTCTTTCATTAAACACTTCAGTAAAATATTTGTCAAAGTTAGCAGTAAAACGCGATTATAATTACTGATAAAAACTTTTCCGTTTACTTTTCATGAGAATTTTATGATTTTCAAGCCTAACATGTATATAACAGTTATGCGTGTTTAGCCAACGGCCCTCTCATGAATAAAAATCTTACTATTTTAAAATTGATTGTAACTTAAACTGAAATGTTTATGGCTTGTGAGTATTTTTACTCTTCAGTTTTTTTTTGTTTGTTTTTTTAATCTGTGAAAACAGTCGCGGGGATTTCGTTTCTTTTCTTTTTATTTGTTATTAAGCAGCAAAACCCGTAAAAACTGACATTATATTTGTAATTCACATGGTCGGTAAATGTCATTTCCTTGACAATTAAGTACACATCCGGTTATTTCGGTATGTTCCGTAATTACGATCATTCACGAGGTTCCAAAAATTTGATCGGAACCCATGCATCCATAAGACATGTCGAGTTAATTAACAGATACTTAACGATTTTGCGGCATCGCACTATAAACGTTTGAAGTCCGCTTGTTGGAGTTCCTGTAAATATAATACTTCCATGATATGTGTAAGAAAAAAAAATGTATAAGAAAAAAAAATTGAATCATAATTTCCTGTCGATATGCACATCTACATAGTATGTCCTTATTATCTACAAAGTTTCATGAAATTCTGTTGTGTGGTTTCAGAGGAGTTGTGATGACAAACTGTTGCAGTAGTACATTAAAGCAAATAAGTTCAAAGGGGCGTAACCCTTGAAAAAAAATTGAACCGTAATTTCCTGTCGATATGCACATCTACATAGTATGTCCTTATTATATAAAAAGGTTTCATGAAATTATGTTGTGTGGTTTGAGAGGAGTTGCGATCACAAAAGGTTGCAGTAGTACATTAAAGTAAATAAGTTCAAAGGGGCTAACTCCTGGAAAAAAATTTGAATCCTAATTTCCTGTCGATATGCACATCTACGTAGTACGTCCTTATTATCTGAAAAGGTTTCATGAAATTCTGTTGTGTGGTTTGAGAGGAGTTGCGATGACAAAAGGTTGCAGTAGTACATTAAAGTAAATAAGTTCAAAGGGGCTAACTCCTAGAAAAAAAATTGAATCGTAATTTCCTGTCGATATGCACAACTACATAGTATGTCCTTATTATCTAAAAAGGTTTCGTGAAATTCTGTTGTGTGGTTTGAGAGGAGTTGTGATGACAAGAAACAGGACTGACGGACTGACGGACAGACGGACAGACGGACAGACGAACGGGTCAAAAACATTATACCCTCCGCAACTCGTTGCGTGGGGTATAATAATACTAGCAATACATTCAATGCATCTAGATTGAAAATTCTAGGTGTCCTTAAAAAGATACTATGACTCATAGTGAAATATTCAGCACATTTATCTCAGCAACTACAAGTCAAAGTCATGTGGTAAAAGCCTGACTGTAATGATTTTATTAGCACTAGCTTTTTTTCAGTCCAGTAAAGCTCTTGAAAAACATTATTATTGATTTTACATTTGCAGTGCTTTTTCTGATCAGCATTTTAATTTTTTTTTTAAATCTATAAATTATTCAAAGATTGACAGGCGAAACATGTCGACCAGCATTTTAATAAAATTGCAGTCTCATGAAGTATTGTTGTCATATTGGTTTTTTAACTGATGATATTTATTGACAACCCCGCATACCAAGGTATCCACTTTAGGAGTCTTTACCAAAAGTAAAGACAATGGTGTTTTTTCACGACATGAAGTTTTGATTGAGTAAATTAGTACATTGTACTATAAAAACAGCCTTCACATTTTAATTTCAAAGCCCAGAACCATATCAATGGTTGTCTTTATATCTTTTAGTGTTTCTGTCCTGAAAGGAATTTTGTGTTGATTGCAGTTCTATTGTAGTCCACGCTAAGTTCATATGATTGATTGATTGTAGTGTTAAACACCATTTTCAGTAAAATAGGCTATATCTTGGCGGCAGATTTTTATTGGTAAAGAACGCTGGAGTGCCTGGAGAGAACAACTGACCTTTGGCAGGAAAACAAGCAATCATAGTCAATTGGGGTATCAACTACTAATCTTAGTTTTGACTGGCTAATGATACAGCAGATGTAATAATAAACCACTCATCCGCAGAAGCCCCCTGTTAAATTCAGTCATAACTTGTCTAGAATAAGGGCTATTTGGTAAAGACACTTGTTAACTTCAGAAGACAGAATGCTGACCTCTAGATGTCACTTTTGTTTTATTCTGTTGATAAGCTGCTGTCTCAATAACATATACCTATCATTTCCTTTAATTTTCAAAGTATTCCAAAAAATTTGAAATTTTGGTAAAGTTCTGGTCCTTTGCGATACTCTTAAATCTCAGTTTGAAAATTCTGGTCATTAATTTTTCTAATGAATTATATGGAAATACTACATCCTTAACTGATTTTGAAATTTAAATGGTAATTTTGGGGGCATCTTTTGAATCCCCTCTTAATCCTATTTATCTATAAAACAATCAGAGCTATGGCTAAATGATCTAGTCTTGTTGATTATTTTTTTTAGTTGAAGTTTCTCTTTATCTATTATAGTTTTCAAGATAAAAGGCAAAAATGAGAAAACACAAAAAAAAAAAAAACAACATGAAATTTCAAAAGGATTCTTAAACAAGACAAAAAAAATGAAGAAGCTTTTTTTTATAATTATGACAAGGAAAAAATATGTATATTATTCATACACATTTCAATCAAATCAAATGGGAAATAAATAGGAAGTCAGATTTACAATATCCTCTTAAACACTACTACAACGGTTTCCTTTCAATTAATACAAAAACTACATGATATTATTCATACATGTATTCGTTGTTATCTTATTAAGAATAGTTGTAACTTCCTGTTGTCATGTTTACCATAGGAAATGTGGTTATATTTTCTTCTTGTATCAGTTATAATAACCTCATAATATGTTGGTATTTTGTGCTTTTTTGATCGTTTTATTACATGTATTTCATATTTAGGGCATCAGTAAGGATTAGTTTTATATTTAACTATTTTACCTCTATAAATAAAGAGTTCTTGTATCATTATTATTATTATCATTATTATTTCAAAATTGGCATACTGTGGATTCATTTATTTTCGTGGGTATCAATTTTCGTCGTTAGAAAAAAAAAGACGTTTTGTGGTATACGTAAATTCGTGGATCGCTAGTTACAAAAAAAAAAAAATCAGATACGTAATTCGTGGATTTCTTTTTGATTTAGGAGATCATATAACCTCCTTGGTTTGATCAATAATAAAACAAACAAAAAAGAAGGAATTCATTGAAAAAGTTTTGAATTGTCAAAATCCTCGCTTAGTCATTCTAGGTTAAAGTGTTCATTAAAAACTTCTATTACAATAATGGACAGAGACAACTAATTACTTGTTAGTTTTACAATTTATAAATTCTTGTTGGAATTTTATAAGGCATTCAAAACTCTATGATTGAAAGCTCATTTCCCTAATCACGATATAATAAACAGTCATATAAGTAAAAGGTGTGAAAATAAATGCTCCTGTCATAACCAATATTACCTACGGGCAATATCCCCGTACTTAATCCTATTGATTTTTAATCACCAGTAAACCAAACTATGACACGGTAATTAACAACTTGCAGTTATTTTCCATGAACAGTTTTAATCAATTTTAAAAAGTAAATTATCACTGATATTCGATATATTTATTATTGATTTAATCAAAATACTTGTATCGTCTTCATTAAAAACACGTGTTATGTTACAATCTATATCGCTAGTCAACACTATAATAGAACTGCATAACATAACCGGAAATAAACATCCGACCGCATACACATTTCTCGGGATTATTCTTCGTTGAATTCTTAAATTCGTGGTTTCGCTGTGACCCACGAAACCCACGAAAATTGATATACCACGAATAAAAATGAATCCACAGTATTGAAAAATTAGTTGTGTGTAAATGGTTAAAACATATATAAAACAAGCATTCTGAGAGTATTGCATGGCAATACATAGTCCCCTACCGGGTAAAAATTCATTATACTGGAACAAAATGCTAACTTGTTCTATAACTTGTCATGGTGTAAACAAAAAGAAAATATGAAGTCAATATCTTCAAGCATGACTAAAAACCGTGTGGAAAACTGAATATATGAGTGAATTTTTTCAAGTCCAAGGACCATAACTCTTCACAAAATTATCAGACCGAAACAAAAAATTTGAACTTGATCTGTAACTTGTCATGATAAAACTATTTACCAATTGTCAATCAATATTTTCAAGCATGATGAAAAAAAGTGTGGAAAACCTATAACACTCTAACATTAGATATGATGTAATACAATGTATATCTATTTTCAAATTAAAATCAAATATAATTAATAGTTCCAAATATTTTTTCTTTCATTTGTCACAAACTAATATAGATTTGTAACTTACCTATAAAATGTCAACAACTTTTATCTACACAATGTAATGTATATATACCTTAATAAAAATAGATTAGTATCTAATTAAAGGATTTCACTTAATAAAAAAATATATATATACATGTAGCATTCAGAAAATTAGTTTATACAAAATAACGTATAAACCTGCCACAAAATTCCTCAAACAATTTACCAAAGAATGTCTTTTAAAAAATGAGTTATCTCCCTTTGTACAGATTATATGGTTTAACATAGTACTCTAACATTAGTTATGGAGTTTTTTCATGGACCATAACTCTGGACTAAATCATCAGACCGGAACAAAATTCGAACTTGATCTATAACTTGTCATGATAAAACTATATACCAAATATCAAATCAATATCTTCAAGAACAGACGGACAGAGTGCAAACCTAAAGTCCCCTTCGACTTCGTCGGTAGGGGACTAATAACAGTAATAGGACATATACAATTGAAGCATAAACAAAGACTAGTTGAGTAATAAAGGTTAATTTGAAGGAACTTATTGATGTGTAAATTCAACCTACACTCACAAACTAAATAAATGCTTTCAAAAATCATATTAATTTAATTCGATCATTGGTGTTTTTGGTTTTTTTCATATCTTAAAATAGTGTAAATTTTGGTACCTTGCTATAAGTTAAAAGTATTTGCCAATCTTACTTTATAATTGGTATATTCAAAGTTAAAAAGCATACAGGGGGATAACACTGTGCATCCTACATTTAGGAGAGACTGCTATACTGATTTTATCAGAAAGGAAACCATTAAAACAGGACTCCTCATTAGTGGATAACATTTTCCATATTGTCATATTCTAGACTAACTATGCATCGTGGACATTTTTTTAATAGATATTTTGACTAAAAACAGTTAAATTATTGTTCAAAAATCTTTCGACTCACAATGTACAACAATTTCAATGTTATATAATGGCTGCCCAATATTTTTCTTACCTTGTTTATAAGGAGGCTGAAAACTAGCATTGAAATATTTCTTGATCTCACTAACGGTAATCACTCCTCTTTTCTGTGAATCTATTTTTCTAAAGGCCTGGTTAAATAAAATAAATTATATATGTAACTGTTAACACAGATATGTCAAGTCTGCTTTGCAGGAAAATTAACAAGATGCACTGTGAGCTATTGTCCACCAATTACATCCCAGCTCAATGTTGTTAAAATTATTTTTCAGTTAAAGATATAAGTTTTGGGCAAACAGGAAGAATAATATCAAAGCAATTGAAAAAATGTCACATGGTATAACAAAACCTGAGGATGCTTGGTGCCATTTACCAATAATATTGACTTGAAGATGGCAAACAGGAAGTAGAATATCAAAGGAATTGAAAATATGTCACATGGTATGACATAACCTGAGGATGCATGGTGCCATATACCAATAACTTTGACTAGTAGATGGCAAACAGGAAGTAGAATATCAAAGGAATTGAAAACATGTCACATGGTACATTGTATAACAAAAACTGAGGATGATTGGTGCCATATACCAAAAACTTTGACTTGTAATTGCTTAGATAAATGTGCTGAATATTTCATATATGTGTGTGTGTGCCTGACATTTAAAAGATATCGTTTTGGGCAAACAGGAAGAATATAGTGTACAAACATCTACTGTAAATTCAGAAATTATTGCAAGGTTATTATTATTGCGAATAATGCGATTGGGTGAGAAATGCAATAATAAGAACTCGCATCCTTATATCTGCCAAATATATCTGTATGCAGGTTTACAGCAAATCGAAATAATTAATCTCGCATTTTTGTCTATTCTGCAAAAATCGCAATAATAAATGCACGCAATCATTTCTGAATTTACAGTATATGAACAAAATTAATCTGAAAATTATTTCATTGAAATTAAATATCTAAAGTTAATATCAAGAGATATCCAATTTTCACTTGTAATGAAACCTATGATATCATACACTATTGGTATATAAATTCTTCTTCATTAACACACCTAATCAACAAAAACATATTTACCGGTACATTTTTGTAGTCACAGGTGAAAAAAACAAACTGATCAAATTTAACTGCATAAGGCTGATGATCAAAACCTTAAAAACAACTTAATGAACCAACACCAACCTTCCTGACTAGATTTTTACGAGATTCAACCATCTGCCCTATAACACCTCTCATGTAGACGCTATAATCTAATTCTCCTGTCTCATCAGGATCTAACACATCAAACGCTTGGTCTAAATCCTGCAAAAATAAAGATTACAATTTTTATGTAAATACTACCTGTACAAATTCAATAACTTATATTCTATTCATAATCCAAATAACACCAAAAATAACAAACATATGTTAAATAAAACATATAATAAATATTTATAGCTTTTCTCCTATTCATTACATAATTATAGATTACAAAAAAAAAAAAAAAAAATTTTTATTATCATTGCTAAACTTGTTAGTTTCACAATGATGTGTTGTTTGAATACACCATTTGCTGAAATCCCAATAATTAATCTCACATTTTTGTCAATTGTTCAAAAAATCACTATAATCAAATGCACTAACAAATTTTTGAATTAACAGTATGTATGGTTCTGAAAACAAGAGGGAATTTCTCAGCTATAACCTCATGGAAGGGAGATAACTCTGATATGAGATGTAGACTAGAAATTCCTGGAGTTGAGAGACCATAGATAATCTGTTTATCGCTATTTTCCTAACCAGTGTCAATGATGTTGGCTGACACCATTGTGTGACATACATATATCATGATGTTCCCTGTGGTTGTCTAAATGTTTATATTGTTTTTTGGCCGTGTGATTGCTGGGCTAAATTATGAAAGTACATGTTTGATTTCTTTGCCAGATTTATGTTATTAATATTACTCCATGGCTTTGTTCTTAAGTTCACAGTTGTAGAGTGATCGTTAAAGAATTCTGCTCAAACCGGTGTTAGGGGCTGTCTGAAACCTGCAGTGAGATGAAGAACAGCAATAAAGCGCTGTTCCTTTGCATTTTGTGTTTTTTGCTGTGCACAGACGGATTTTGTTTCATGGATGGATACCCTATATCCTTTCTTTTCTATTATACTAAGAAATATATATACATTAATATAGATTATTTCATTTCATAAGCTTACATGGATCAATTTTTCAAGGGGAATCATGTCTACTATAATTACTTAAGCAGAAGAAATCTCACCTGAGGAGGTAGCTCTATATGAAATGTAAACAATCCTTTCTCCAGTTCAAACTTGTACAGTACTCCGGAACCTGTTTTATCCAGTTTTCTGTAATATCTCCCTAAACCAGTCACTGTTTTTATTCCTCTCTTTTTCAATCTCTCTCTCACTTCCTCTGTAACATTGAGATGAAATTTAATGCATAGACTTTGTATATAATATTGTTATCACCTATCCAAAATGGCAGTATTCTTTATTTTATTGAGCTTTAGTTCATGTTGATAGGTCTAAGCCATGATTAGAGGAAGAGTGATCTCCATAGTCAAAATTTTTAGATTTGTATTACTGGTATGTGAATTTTAAGGAAAGTCTTCTTTTTTAGTGAAAAAGTTTTTAAAATTATCTTTCTTTGTGGTTTCAATTAGAAAATTACCATGGAAATTTTGGCGGAATGGACAGAAATCAATTATAGAAGAATAATAAATTTATTGATATCAAAATGGCACAACATAAAAAAATACAATGTCCATTTAAAATAAAACATTAAACTTCTAAAAAGTTAACTCAAATGTTAAAAGTCTGTTATAGCTTGGAATGGATATCCCAGTGAATGTAGGTTATGTGCTCCTCCCTGTACAATTCTGTTTATAAAATTGCAAACTGTTCCTTCTCTTTATATTGTCTAGATTAAGGTTCAGATTCATCGATACTTCTTTTTTATATAAATATGTTGTTGTTTGTAATTTGATAGTAGTATCCAAAAAACATTGCATATTGCACTTTTATCTCCTTAAACCTAAGCTAGCATTACATTACTGTTCACTGTTATATTATGGGGAGTATTATTTAAACAGGTAACTTTTCTCTCAAACGGGCTATCGAAAATACAGGTGAAAGAATTAATCTGTCACTAAAATGGGCTATAATGTCAATGCGTAATTGTCTCCCAGAAGCTTCAAATTTTTCATTCATATTTTCAGTAGGGATTTTCCTTCACAAAATTTTTGCAATCGCATTAATTATATCTCACATTTTTACAACAAGAGTGCACACGCTGAAATGTCTCGCCTTCTTTACTTATCACTGATATTATGTTGATAGTCCTAAATATAAAGCTTTATTACAACTGTCAAATAAACTTAACATTTACCAAGAAAACTAAACATTGACCAATGAACCATGAAAATGAGGTCAAGGTCAGATGAACCATGCCAGGCAGGCATGTACAGCTAACAATTCTTCCATACAACAAATATAGTTGACCTATTGCTTATAGTTTAAGAAAAAACAGACCAAAACACAAAAACTTAACACTGAGCAATGAACTGTGAAAATGAGGTCAAGGTCAAATAAAACCTGCGCCACTGACATATAGATCATAAAATATTTCCATACACTAAATATAGTTGACCTATTGCATATAGTATAAGAAAAACAGACCAAAACACAAAAACTTAACTATAACCACTGAACCATGAAAATGAGGTCAAGGTCAGATGACACCTGCCAGTTGGACATGTACACCTTACAGTCCTTCCATACACCGAATATACTTGACCTATTGCTTATAGTATCTGAGATATGGACTTGACCACCAAA
The DNA here is from genome assembly GCF_021869535.1 of Mytilus californianus. Taxonomy (NCBI): domain Eukaryota; kingdom Metazoa; phylum Mollusca; class Bivalvia; order Mytilida; family Mytilidae; genus Mytilus; species Mytilus californianus. The sequence continues at coordinate 1,225,160 of NW_026262681.1, forward strand.
ACTTAACCTTGTTCACTGATCCATTAAATGAGGTCGAGGTCAAGTGAAAACTGTCTGACGGGCATGAGGACCTTGCAAGGTATGCACATACCAAATATAGTTATCCTACTACTTATAATAAGAGAGAATTTAACATTACAAAAAATGTTAACTTTTTTTTCAAGTTGTCACTGAACCATGAAAATGAGGTCAAGGACATTGAACATGTGACTGACGGAAACTTCATAACATGAGGCATCCATATACAAAGTATGAAGCATCCAGGTCTTCCACCTTCTAAAATATAAAGCTTTTAAGAAGTTAGCTAACGCCGCCGCCGGATCACTATCCCTATGTCGAGCTTTCTGCGACAAAAGTCGCAGGCTCGACAAAAAACCAGTGATTCGCAATAATAAATACAAGCATTAATTTTTGAATTCACAGTAACTAAAAAATACTGTGCAAACCAACAAATTGAGAGAAATTCTAATCTACAATAAAGATATATAAATTTCAGTCAGGATTTTGAACTTGATGTGTAGTGAAATATATACCTTGTACACCATCTAGAATTCTTCTATTTATCATTTCTTGTTTGTTTTGAGATCTGTATGTCTCCTCTTGTCTAAAATAAAAATAATTTCAAACATAAATTTTCTTTTCAAATAGTTTAGCATTGTGTTCAACAACCTCTGAAATCTTTTTAGTGTATAAAAATAATTTAATTTATATTGAAACCTGGCATATCTTTTATTACTTCAATGTAAGATTGTCAAATATTTTGCCTTCATGCTTTTGAAACGGAAATGTTACATAAATAGCAATAATTTCAAATTCATTTTATAAGTAAGCAACAGATAGTTGACACTAATCAAAATGACTTTGTGGGTGAAGATTTGGATAATACTTTAACCATTCACAAACAATGTAAACAATTGCCTGCTTAATCATATCTTAAGATTTTGCCCAAAAACAATCAAATTGAAATTTTTTTTTAGACTTCAGAATATGATAATTAAAGAAGAATAACTTATATTCCAAATATATTATACTTCTAAAGATTTATAAAAAATAAAAAATTAGAACTTTCAAAATATTAATGACCAGATTCTGTACTGATCCTCACTGGTCCTATTTGATAAATTGATTCACATTTTTTACCCAGTAGTCATACTGATTAAATTTCTTATTTATACCTCAAAGTAGGCAGATATGTTAAAAGACAAAATTTTAAATTAAGGATAGACAAGGCAAATGCCACACCTTATGCACAAAGCAAATCCCAAAGAAAAAAATAGTGCTTTTAAGTGGGTCTCATAGGGTCTAAGCGTGACGCGGGATTGGCCGATATTTTTAAGCGTGACACGTGAAAGTCAAATCATTTTTGCGTGAAAACGGGAAACGAAGTCGGGCGGGACATGTGAAATTACAAGCGCTATTATTGCAATGATAAGCGGGATACGGGATTCTGACAAATCAATAAGCTGGATCTGGGATCAGACCCCCCCTTTAATGCTATTTTTTCGTCTGGAAAATCATGGAAAAGTTGTAATTTATTAGAGAAATACTTCAACTTAGAATATATATGGTCAATGTACTGTTGAAAATTATAGTATTTTCATTTACTGCATATTATTATAAAATAGTGCTATGAGCCTTTTTTTTATAAAGAAAAAGATTAAAAATCATCACTTACAAAAGAATTTGTTTTTCTTCCTCATCAACGTCAGTAATTTTGAAGTAAACCCTGTCTCTCTTCTTCACTGTATCTGGCAGAGAATGTTGTCCTCTTGTATCAATTATAATTTCATTACCCTAAACAAAAACCTAATATATATTTATACCTCATTCATAATTATACAGTTTTATAGATAAAATTACAATGGTTTTATACAATGCAGGATTTTTATTCACGAATGCCTATTTCAGTAGTATATCTTTGCAGGTGTTGATCACTATTTTTTCCACTATTGGTAATAAGAAATGGGACTTCAGATAAATGGCTTTTTAGAGCAGCAATATCAATAAAATGCTTCGCTGGGCGCAGCTTGATACGACCGCAGAGGTCGAACCCTGAACAGTTGGGGCAAGTATGGACACAACATTCAAGCTTGATACAGCTCTGAATTTGGATTGTGATTAAATATTTGACACAGCATAGGTTTCTGACACAGAAAGAATGTGGTCTAAGAACTTCAATTTTTTTAATTTACCTATTATGGTACAATGTCCAAAATCAAAATACATGGTTAGATTCAGCATATCAAAGAACCCCATATATTCAATTTTTGTTGAAATCAAACAAAGTTTAATTTTGGACCCCAACTTGGACAAACTTGAAAACTGGTCCCATAATCAAAAATCTAAACACATGTTTAGATTCAGCATATCAAAGTACCCCAAGAATTCATTTTTTGTTAAAATCAAACTAAGTTTAATTTTGGACCCTTTGGACCTTAATGTAGACCAATTTAAAAAACGGGACCCAAAATTAAAAATCTAAAAACACGGTTAGATTTGGCATATCAAAGAACCCCAATAATTCAATTTTTGATGAAATCAAACAAAGTTTGATTTTGGACCCTTTTGACCTCAATATGAACCAATTTGATAGCGGGCCCACAAATAAAAAATCTAAATACAAGGTAAGATTCAGCATATCAAAGAACCCCATATATTCAATTTTTGTTGAAATCAAACAAAGTTTAATTTTGGACCCCAATTTGGACCAACTTGAAAACTTGGCCAAAAATCTAAAATCTAAATACATGTTTAGATTCAGCATATCAAAGAACCCCATATATTCAATTTTTGTTGAAATCAAACAAAGTTTAATTTTGTTGGACCCCAACTTGGACCAACTTGAAAATTGGGCTCATAATCAAAAATCAAAACACATGTTAAGATTCAGCATATCAAAGAACCCCAAAAATTCAATTTTTGTTAAAATCAAACTAAGTTTAATTTTGGACCCTTTGGACCTTAATGTAGACCAATTTAAAAAACGGGACCCAAAATAAAAAATCTAAATACACAGTTAGATTTGGCATATCAAAGAACCCCAATAATTCAATTTTTGATGAAATCAAACAAAGTTTAATTTTGGACCCTTTTGACCTCAATATGAACCAATTTGATAGCGGGCCCACAAATAAAAAATCTAAATACATGGTAAGATTCAGCATATCAAAGAACCCCATATATTCAATTTTTGTTGAAATCAAACAAAGTTTAATTTTGGACCCCAGTTTTGACCAACTTGAAAACTGGGCCAAAAATCTAAAATCTAAATACATGTTTAGATTCAGCATATCAAAGAACCCCATATATTCAATTTTTGTTGAAATCAAACAAAGTCTAATTTTGGACCCCAACTTGGACCAACTTGAAAACTGGGCCCATAATCAAAAATCTAAACACATGTTTAGATTCAGCATATCAAAGAACCCCAAGAATTCACAATTTTTGTTAAAATCAAACTAAGTTTAATTTTGGACCCTTTGGACCTTAATGTAGACCAATTTAAAAAACGGGACCCAAAATAAAAAATCTAAATACACAGTTAGATTTGGCATATCAAAGAACCCCAATAATTCAATTTTTGATGAAATCAAACAAAGTTTAATTTTGGACCCTTTTGACCTCAATATGAACCAATTTGATAGCAGGGTCCACAAATAAAAAATCTAAATACATGGTTAGATTCAGCATATCAAAGAACCCCATATATTCAATTTTTGTTGAAATCAAACAAAGTTTAATTTTGGACCCCAATTTGGACCAACTTGAAAACTGGGCCAAAAATCAAAAATCTAAATACATGTTTAGATTCATCATATCAAAGAACCCCATATATTCAATTTTTGTTAAAATCAAACAAATTTTAATTTTGGACCCTTTGGACCTTAATGTAGACCAATTTGAAAACTGGATCCAAAATTAAAAATCTAAATACATCGTTAGATTCGGCATAACAAATAAATAAATGTGGTCAAAGATTTTACAAATCTAATGCGCCATACTGTGCAATTAAAGATTACTTCTTGAAATTTTTCAATATTTGAAATTTGAAAAAAAAATAATATTTGAAGAATAATTCTTTTTGATTTCTGAAATCTGAAATGAGAAAAAATTGACCCCCCCACAATTTCTTTTTACCCCCCCCCCCCCCCCCATTTTTCCCCCAAACCATAATTACCCATTTAAATTTACCATAGTGCTAACTTAATCTATTTTATAATAGAATTTAAAATATAGTGTCAAATCTTTCATATGGATTTTTTTGTAAAAAAAAAAGATGCAACATTTGCAGATATTTTTACTGGTCTTCCTTTATAAATATGCATTTCTTTAAACATAATTTAAAAGCAGTGTAAGGGAAGTAACCAAAACGTTGTATTTGGATTACCTCCCTTACACTGTTTTAAATTATCTTAATTGTTCATTAACCATTACTTTATACATAATTTAAAAGCAGTGTAAGGGAGATAATTTCAATGATGTATTTGATTTATCTCCCTTACACTGCTTTAAATTATGTTTTGTACTAAAGTATTTGTCCATTAACCAGGACAACCTTGTTTTTCCCCCTTTTTTGCCCCTAATTCTTAAACGGTTTGAGCCATAACCCCTCAAAGCAAATCCTAACCATCCCTTTGTCGTATGGAAACTTGTAGTATAATTTCAGAGAGATCCATACACCGTTCCACAGTTATTGTCTGGAAACTAGAAAATGCTTATTTTTGGCCCCTTTTTGGCCCCTAATTCCTTAACTGTTGGTACCATAACCCCCAAAATCAATCCCCACCTTCCTTTTGTTGTATTGAACCTTATGGTAAAATTTCATAGAGATCCATTCACTTAAACTAAAGTTAGAGTGCGAAAACTAATGCGTCTTCGGACGACGACGCCGGACGACGACGACGACAACGCCAACGTCATACCAATATACGACCACAAAAATTTTTTTGCGGTCGTATAAAAACTGCTTAACAACAGAAGGGGATTTTTACCTCCTTGATTTTCATTCTTCAACTTAAAATCACAACCTTAAACCTGCATAAAAAGTCTGATTGTAATGAAAAATTTAACCAATGTGAGGTCATTAAATGAAAATACATTTCCTGAGAAGAATATGACAAAAAATAACATACATGACCAATATGTATGAGAAAAAACAAAAGTTGATGAGCAATGAATGTGAAAACTCTGTATATCATGCTCACATAAAGCTTGCTACCAAATTTCATGTAGTTTTGATTTGTAGTTCCTGAGAAAAATGATATAAAATTTTCATGGTAGGGATGGACAGACTGACAAAAGGACAGTGGTAAATCAGTATACCCCCTTCCTTCTTAACAGGGGTATCATAAATCAACATATAACCAGTTCTTTTATATCATTTATCTTGCATCTTCACTAAAAAATTATTACTTACAGAAAAAATATCCATTAAATTATATGGTTCATCTTCTCTTGGTCCCTGTATGTGACCATACCTTCCTCGTGTGACAAATGGCAAAGCTTTAGCACTATAAATATATTACTTTTATATATATATCATTTGGAAAAATGTGTAATAAAATATCCCTTTCAAAATATGTAAATGGATTACTGAACCAATACTAATCCAAAATGCAGAGGAAAAGGAACTCACTTTTTGGCAGACTCAACAACTGTTAAACAAATTTTGAAGTCAAAGACCCTTCAAAGGCTACCTCTAAAAGAAACTACGCAACTCTTTACATTTCCTTTTTAACTAATTTACATTCAATAGACACAAATCTTTTCTGAACTTAAAAGTATACTAATAAACTATAAATACATGTATCAAATGATTTAATCTAAAGAATTCCTTCCAAAATAAATTTTTTAAGTTATCTGCCTTTAATTTTTACCACTTCTAGCAGACACCATACATACTTGAACAATTGAAAGTTGTCGATTCTAATTTAATTTCATCAAGAAACAGGTAAAAAATTATTCATTTTTTGTCTCAGAATCCTCAATGAAGTACTGTATATCTGGTTATTTTGCATCTGGTTTTGTTTGTATTTTGGGCCTTAAAAGTGTACATTAAACATTGTTTGCATTTTAGAGTTTGTACAATGCATTTAAATGTACAGTGAAATATGAATTAGGCTTAATTTCAGGTTAATCTTTCGTGAAAATAGGACACACAGCAACATTTCCAGAAATGGGTATATACTTATGTACTCTGAGGAGTTTGTTTCCAATGTTTTACTGTACATTATTTTCAATTCTAATCTAGATTCTCAATTTCAACACCAACTACAAATTAAAACATTACTTACCTTTTACCAAACTGTCTGAATTCATAAATAGTAAGTGTGTTGTCAAAGTGAAAGAAAAATCCAGTAAGTTCTCTCATAGCATCATGTCCATTTCTGTAATAAAATATGCCAAATTAATAAAAAGATTTCCTTCCAGAGCACCTGAGATCACCCACGGATTTTGGTGGGGTTCATGTTTCTCAGTCTTTAGCTTTCTATGTTGTGGTTTGTAAACTGTTGTTTGTCTTTTGGTCTTTTTCTTTTTTAGCCATGGCGTTAGTTTATTTTCATCTTATGAGTTTGAATGTTCCTTTGGTATCTTTCGCCTCTCTTTCACACTTCATACCACCATTATCAATCAAAAAGATGTATGTATCACTGAATCTTAACCAATGAAATTGCTGTAAAGACAGCCATGTGACTAAATAATATTTTTCCCATAACAAATGAATCATAATATAAACATCCAATTGATCTTCTGTATCATCTCTTTGAACATTGGAAGTGTGTAGGAATGTAAAAAGAAATGTAAAGCATGTATGAAAGAAATATTCAAGTGGGCTGACAAGAATTAAATTATATTTCAAGGACCTCAAAAAGTTCCAGTAAACAGAGATTTTGAATCTACTTAGCATTATAGCTAACCCCAAAAATAAATATTTTGGTTTGCGTATTTTACAGATGTGCAGTTTATTTGTAATAATTCATCCGTTAATTTCAAATCTTTCTTTTGAGAACCTTATCTGTTTGCAGTTTCACAGTGTTGTAAACATGTTGATTAAATGTGCATATGTAGTATAAAGTGCTATGGATAAAGCATAAAAATGAGGTCAAGGTTAGATGAACACTGCAAGACAGACGTGAACACCTAACAAATCATTCCATAAACCAAATACAGCTGACTTATGGCTTATAGTATCTGAGTTATCCTTTTACTCATAATAAGAGAGAGATTCAAATGACAAAAAAATGAGGTTTTTGAAACTGTCACTGAACCATGAAAATTTGGTCAAGGACAATAGACATATGACAGAAGGAAACTTCGTAACATAACGCATCTGTATACAAGGTATGAAGCATCAATAAAATATAAAGCATAATACAACTAGTTCACTATGTCACAGCCATCACCTGCCAATTCCTATGTCTCGCATTCTGTAACTTTTTTGAGACAAAAATTACTTATGTATTGTCATATACATTGTTTTGATACAAAACTGAATTAAAAATGAAACTACGGTAGTATATGGAGTGCAGAAAATTATACAACTGTAAAATCAGAATTTCAATGGTCTATACTATGACCATACAACTTCTTCATCAGTGTTTCCTTACTTTACATACACTGTTATACTTTGTATAAAACATGATTGTCACTTTTTGACGCTTAACTCAATGTGCAAAATTCAAATGCAGGGTTCAATAAATACCTTGTTAAAATTCTAGCTCCAAATCTTACTCTCTTTGATAACATATTTTCAGTTGTTGTATTCTTAGTTCTAATTCTAAAAAAAAGACAAAATAAAACATATTCTTTCTTTTTACATCCTTTATTTCTATTAAATCAGACAATGTTTTGAAACATATACTAGTAGTCTGGTTTTCAACATTTTTGCATTAAACTGACTAGTATAAAGAAATTAAATGAATGAAAGTTTATAGTTAAAATGCTTATTCAGGATTACACCATGTACATGAGATACAAATATAGCGGATTATACCCTGCTGTTTTTTTTTAGACTGATATGCTTATTCAGTTTTTCAACATGCTAGCTCACAAGGTAGGTTACAGTCTAAAGGAAGATGTGTCACCCTACCTTCAAATTATACTTTGAACCAATTGTTCATACTCACATGCAAGGTTGGTAGATGACTGTTTAACATCCAGTGGTAAATTAAATGCATATTAAGGGCATTAACATGATAGTATGCTATGAATATAGACCCTGCTTTGTACTAGACTGACACACTGAGGCTGGTTTTTTAATCTGCTAGTTCACAAGGTAACAGTCTAGGAAAGACATGTCACCCTACCCGGATACACTATTCTGACTCCTGGCCTTTCCTCTTACTCCTAAATGCAGCATGCTTAGCAGAGAAGCAGCAAATACCAAATTTTAAGTTTGACCACGCCGTTAATAGAACCCCTGGGATCCTGCATTTGTGGCAAGCACGCTACCACCACACCAACAAAAAGATATTTTTTACAGTTTGTGTAACACCCTCTGATTCTATATGTATATGAGATCATTCTATACATGTTTACTATTTATTGACTGTTGACTGATTAAAACCAAACACAAATTATTGCATTATTGGCAAAATGAAACTATCTTTGACTTTTATAGAATTCTTTTTGTTTGAAAAACTGACTGAGTTTGTGAGATATTTTTTTCTCACTTTATGAAGCCCTAAATGTTTTATTTTTCAAACTTACTTTGATGCATGTAACATTCTTTGACTCCCTCTATGATACCTCTCTGACACTGGTACACTAATTCTGCTATCTTGGTCTGGATCACTTATAACAGGTCTGTATAAACAATAATAAACAATTTCATATTAATTATTTCTAGTCTATATTACTATGTGGATTGAAATGTTCAAATACATTTTTATGGAATATCTATTTAACAAGTTACATTTCTGTAATTGAAATATATTAATTATTTCAATATGCTGCAATTCTTGAATTGTATATACAGATTTTTTAAATTTCACAATTTATTTGTGGTTTTTTATGTTCAATATGCCTTCCAAGGAAATATTTGTTTTAGCTCTGTAATTCTGTATAAGGACAAGTACTGTAATTCTCTTAATGAAAAAATCCATAGCACTGATTAAACAGACATCTGATTAAACACATTAAAGCCGATTACCCTAGTGGTATAATGCCAAATTTAGATTAATCCAAAGTTTAAATAATAAATCACAGTACATGCAAAGACTTTGAAAGAATATTTCAAAGGAATTCAAAATACCCATGTATGCTGAAAAAAATATGATAATAATTCAAAATTTCAATACACTGAAATTATAACTTGAAAATAATCTAATTTCAGTTCTATAATGTGTATCTTTCAAGAATAATTACTCCCTGTTTTAAACTTATACGGACTTAGCTAATGTTACCTTGAAAGTTGATCAATCATAACTGTTTCAATAAGTTTCTGTTGCTTATTATGTTCCAAGAGCTCCTCCTGTGAATTGAAAACTCAAAATATTAAGGCATCTATCTTATAAAAGACCATAGGATTGCTAAAAACTAGGATGCAAAAATAGCATTGATGTCACTACACTGGTTAAATTTGGATCAGTTCACAAAACTTGGAAAACAGTATCTAATAATTCAATTGCAAAATAACTTAAGCCATCATATGAACAGAATTTATCGTGTTGATATTCAACATTAAGGATACTCATCATCTATCAGTAGCAACATGGTGGCAGAACCCCTTACTACAATATCAACCTTCTTTTTGAGATGTGTACTATAATATAAACTACTTTGAGCATGTTTATTGACAATTTTTTATACTGTATAGTTAATTATTGTTGTACTTGTACTTTGTACTTGTATTTTTTGGTTAAAATTGTATTTTAGAGTAAGGTGCTTTTAATGTATCTAGTTTTATTGAAAATGTACCATTTGTTATTCCACTAATCAAGATTTACAAGGGGGTTGTTTAGATTAAAATAAACTGCTGAAACATAGATATGTGATTGTCTTGGCTTTATGTTATTCTGATAGTAATATCAAAATGGCAAATTGTAGCATGTAAATTATGCAAAACATCCAAAGTCAATGACTGAAGGTTCAAGGCCAAATAATCTCCATGGAAATGAGAAATACCAAGGCTTATACAACTGCATACCAAATATTGATAACTTTTCCTAAATAGTTCCCCTTAAACTGACCTAATCACAATCTTTAATGAAAATGAGATGTGCTAATGCTAATACAACTAGATACCAACTATCATTGAGTTACCATTTATAGTGGTTCCCCTTAAACCAACCTAATCACAAACTTAATTGAATTTTTAACGCTGACGCCACTGTAGTCAGAAACAGCAGGTTTCGGTTTTAGGACCTTGTCATGGCGAGTCAAAAACAAATATTTCCTAATCACATGTTCATGTGCCTGTCTTAAGTTAGGAGCCTCTTCAGTGGTTGTCTTCAGTTATATATTAAGATATCTATTATTCAGGTAATTGAGTGTTGATGGCTGATTTTTTATTATCTTTGTTTAATTTATTGACAATTTTTCTAGTGATCTTGGAGCTTGATTGATTGTAAAGACACTAACTTGTCTATAAAAATGGAAAAGTATCAAAAGATACTGACAATTTTTTGAGAATTAACTATTCTGTTGGTATAAAAAATATTTATGCTTTTTTTTTTAGTACATTGCTTTTGAATTTTAAAGCATATTTACAGCATCCATCTTTTTCAGCATTTCTGCTTTTGAGGCTGGTTTCCTTTTAGACCAGTTCTGATCTAAGTAGTCCTCCTCTTCCTCAACCTCTTTCCTTATCTCTCCATAGGTCTTTTTCTTTACTGGTTTAATATCATCTTCAGTTTTTAATTTTAGGTGCTTAAAGTCTTTCTCAATATTGTTCTATTAAAACAAACAAAACAACATAATTTTTAAGAAGGGTTTTATTGATCCAACTGTAATTTAGAAATTATAAGTAATATTGTAATAGATATGCAATGGACAAAAATTTCAGATCAATTAAAGCAATTTTAGGAATGCTTCATGCTAACAATGTGGTTTAGAATCAAACTGAGATTTCTAAATACTGTGACGCTTATCATATTGCATTTTTTCAATAATTAAAAAAAGACTAAATATTTAGTTCATATTCAGGACCAACAACAATTTATCAGTGCTGCAAGTCCTATAAAGAGAGTTCATAAGCAATGGGAAATGTAATTGCATGTCTGGAAAAAAAAAATTAGGTCACTTATGGACCAATCACTGGATTATAACAGAGGTTCTTTTACATGAAAATACAATGGACACCAGATTTTATATCCAATTATAATAATCAGATATAGCATAAAAAAACTTTTCCTTTACACAATATGTTTGGGATAATTAAAATAAAACGTCTGTTTTGTTTGATGATGGTATTTTTATGGAAAATACGTGAATATGAATCTTTACAAAGAGACTTCTCCGCTAAAAATCTCCGTTTTTGACGAATTGACTTAAAGAATTTTTCCAGAAATTTACTTTAACTAAATGTATATTTTACACTAATAATCTGAAAAAATATTAGTGAACAGTTAATGTAATATGCACTTATCGATGTTTAATCAATAATCGCACACCAGCTCCAGGAAAAGTATCAACACATCGGTTTACGAAATAACAAAAAACACGCACTTTCATTGAAATCAATGCGGGCAGGTGATGGTCGCGTGTAATTTTAATAATGTCATAGAGACGCACAATCCAGTTCAATCCGGTAAAGAAAGTGTTAACAGGAGAAGTGACGGTTGCAATATTTTCATTTGGTAAAAGAGAATCCAAAGTAGTGTAGCGTAACTGCTGTTGATATTTCATTTTGGCCAAAGACAATTTTCCCTATGGTGGATTGATCATAAGTGTAATCATAGATAATCTGTTTTCTTTCCAGAAACAAACAGATTTTATTTATGAAACTGTAATTATTAAATAGAATTGCATAAAATATATATGACTTACCCTTGCTGATCTAGCTGATGCTTGGTAGCCTTGGTAACCTCGTCCTGTATCGTTTTCCTGAAAATCTCTGTAGCTCCTTTCAGTGTCTGTTCCCCAACTATATCATATAAAAGCAGAAAAAGTATATTATCACAAAGAAATAAGTATTCATAAATCTTTACAAATCTAGAAAAAAAAAACCAAAGTAACATAGCATACAGTACAGTAAAATCTGTCTAATCAAACCAATCATTAATAAAAAGACTTTTTAAATCTTATAGACAACACTTGTCATTTCGGGGCCTATTATAGCTAACTATGCAGTATAGGTTTTGCTCATTGTTGAAGGCCGTAGAGTGACCTATAGCTGTTAACTTCTATGTCATTTGGTCTCTGGTGGAGTGTTGTCTCATTGGCAATCATACCACATCTTCTTAATATTTTAAAACAAGACCTTACAAACAATGCATACATCAATTGAATATCCATCATTAGTGCATGCACATATCAATTGTTCCCGTATGTGTACCCTCAAAGATAGTGTGAGCTCCTCAGTTCATCATAAAGACGATTTTCTATATAAGCAAATGTCTGTACTAAGTCAGGAATATGACAGTTGTTTTCCCTTCGTTTGATGTGTTTGAGGAGTTTTTTCCTCTTATGCACCTATACATTCTTCCTTCTTCTTAAAAACACCAGTCGCTCTGCACAATAAAAACCCTTGGAACAACTCTTTTAAGGGGTTGGGAGATGACCTGTTGCAAGGATAAATTTCTATCCCTATCCAATTTACCCTAATTTTTCAAGAGGCAGTCCAAATTTCCTACCTTTCATTCCAGTTGACCCCTATTACAGGACCTACATGTACCTATTGAAAGTATTGTTAATATATCCTCGACCTGAAGATGTATGAAATAATTAGATCAAAATAAAGATTATAGTCTTACCTAACTGTGGATACTCCTGATCTACCAGAATCTAAAACATAATCATACTGCTCTGGAAGTACTGTCTTTGGCTCAGCTTTAAAGCAATGCAGATCAAGTTCTGGAACTCTGTCAAATAGTTTACAAAAGAAGATTTAATACCAATAAGTAATCTCCCTTCAATTGCATAGTGCTTCCATACAATTTATATCTTTGGTTACCAATTTTTGTGTATGTTAACACACATTTTTAAATTCTCATCTAAAGAAAATAATTTGAATTACATACCGGTAATCATTTTTAAAACTATCTAAAATGTCCTGTTCAATGCTATACATTGATTTCTGATCACCCCTCTACAGCTATAAAGTGACCTTGAGTTAGAAAATAATACTTAAACTCAAAAGCATCTTCATATTACAGCCACTTCAATTGGAAATAAAACAAGAAGAACTGTGAGCTATAGTTCACTAATGAAACCACTACTTTAGATATTAGGAAAACAGGAACTTGAAAAGCAATGAATAGCGAAAACATCACACAGTATAGCATACTCACACGAAACCTTAATCTCATTTTATATCATACATGTACATAATTTTATTTAGTGATTACTGCTTGTTACTTTATATAATTGCACTCCACATTTTTTGTCTTCACAATAAACTGTCTAAATAAAATAAAAAATTTTACCCTTCCGGTCTTAGACTGAACGGTCTTGTTGGTGGTCTTGATTGTGGTCTAGATGGTGGTCTGTATACAGGTGTTTCTTCTCCCTAGAAATATTGAAACTCATATGATGAATTTTGATAAAAATATGAAACTAATAAATTTAAAGGTAATAAAATGCTTCGCAGAGCGCAGCCTGATACGACCGCAGAGGTCGAACCTTGACCAGTTGGGGCAAGTTTGGACACAATATTCAAGCTTGATACTGTCTGAATTTGGATTGTGATCAAATTTTTGACATAATATAGGTTTCTGACACAAAATAAATGTGGTCAAAGAGCTTAAAAATTTGAAATGGGACATTCATTTTACCTAGAATGGTCTGATATCCAAAATCTAACAACATGGTTAGATTCAGCATATAAAAAAACACCAAAAAATTTAATTTTAGTTGAAATCAATCAAAAGTTTAATTTTGGACCCTTCAAACCTTAATATGGACTAATTTGAAAACAGGGCCCAATATAAAAAATCTAAATACACAATAAGATTCAGCATATCATTCAGTTTTTGATGAAATCAAACAAAGTTTAATTTTGGACCCTTTTGACCTCAATGTAGACCAATTTAAAAATGGGGCCCAATATCCAAAAAAGTAATACAAGGTAAGAACCCCCAAAAATTAAAGATTTTAAATGAATCCCATTGAAATTGGTTAAAAGATTTGTATTTATTTTCAATTGACGATTTCTTGCTATTGCACAATACTGTGCAATTGAAGATTTCTTGCTATTGCGCAATACTGTGTAATTGAAGATTTCTTGCTATTGCGCAATACTGTGCTATTGTGCAATACTGTGCTATTGCGCAATACTGTGTTGTTGCGCAATACTGTGCAATTAAAGATTTCTTGCTTTTGCGCAATACTATGCAATTGAAGATTTCTTGCTATTGCCCAATACTGTGAAATTGCGCAATACTGTGCAATTGGAGATTTCTTGTTATTGCGCAATACTGTGCAATTGAAGATTACAAAAACTTTGAAGAAAAAAAATATGAACCCCAAAAAATTGGGGGAAAAAATCCCCCCCAGTACAATTTTAGAGAGATCCATACACTTACACACAAGTTATTGTCTGGAAACTAGAAAAAATGCAATGAAGTTTATTAAACTAAAGTTATTGGCAAATTTCCAATGAAATTTATTAAAAATAAAGTTTTTGGCAAATTTCCAATGAAGTTCATTAAACTAAAGTTATTGGCAAATTTCCAATGGAATTTATTAATAATAAAGTTTTTGGCAAATTTCCAATATACATAATTTAAAAGCAGTTTAGGTGAGATAAACAAAAAAGCTCCATCAGCAACATTTTATATTGGCAAATTTCCAATGAAGTTCATTAAACTAAAGTACTTGGCAAATTTCCAATGGAATTTATTAATAATAAAGTTTTTGGCAAATTTCCAATATACATAATTTAAAAGCAGTTTAGGTGAGATATTCAAATGAGTTTCAATTACCAACCTTACACTGCCTTTTAAATTATGTTTTGTACTTAAGTAATTGTCCATTAACCTGGAAACCCTTTTCCCCCCCTTTTTTGCACCTTATTCCTTAACGGTTTGAGCCATAACTCCCAAAGACAATTCTTACCATCCCTTTGTGGTATTCCAATATCCAAAATCAAAATCCATGGTTAGATTCAGCATATCAAAGAACCCCAAGAATTCAATTTTTGATGAAATCAAATAAAGTTCAATTTTGGACCCTTTAAACCTCAATGTGAACCAATTTGATAACCGGGCCCAAATATCAAAAATCTAAATATATGGTTAGATTCAGCATATCGAAGAACCCCTTATATTCAATTTTTGTTGAAATCAAACAAAGTTTAATTTTGGACCCCGATTTGGACCAACTTGAATACTGGGCCCATAATAAAAAAACTAAGTACATGTTTAGATTCAGCATATCAAAGAACCCCAAGAATTCAATTTTTGTTAAAATCAAACTAAGTTTAATTTTGGACCCTTGGACCTTAATGTAGACCAATTTGAAAACAGGACCAAAAATTAAGAATCTAAATACACGGTTAGATTAGGCAATTACCCCCAAAATCAATCCCAGCCTTCCCTTTGTGGTATGGTACCTTGCAGTACAATTTCAGAGAGATCCATACACTTGAACACAAGTTATTGTCTGGAAACTAGAAAAATGCTTATTTTTGGACCCTTTTTAGCCCCTTATTCCTAAACGTTTTGGGCAATTACACCCAAACTCAATTCCAGCTTTCCCTTTGTGATATGGAACCTTGTAGTACAATTTCAGAAAGATCCATACACTTACACACAAGTTATTGTCATGAAACTGGAAAAATGCTTGTTTTTTGTCCCTTTTTTGGCCCCTAATTCCTAATATTTTGAGGCAATTACCCCCAAAATCAATCCCAGCATTCCCTGTGTGATATGGATACTTGTGGTACAATTTCACAGAGATCCATACACTTGAACACAAGTTATTGTCTGGAAACTAGAAAAATTATTATTTTTGGACCCTTTTTGGCCCCTTATTCCTAAACGTTTTGGGCAATTACCCCCAAACTCAATTCCAGCTTTCCCTTTGTGATATGGAACCTTGTAGTACAATTTCAGAAAGATCCATACACTTACACACAAGTTATTGTCATGAAACTGGAAAAATGCTTGTTTTTTGCCCCTAATTCCTAATATTTTGAGGCAATTACCCCCAAAATCAATCCCAGCATTCCCTGTGTGATATGGAACCTTGTGGTACAATGTCAGAGAGATTCATACACTAACACACAAGTTATGTCTGGAAGTTACAAAAATGCTTATTTTTGGCCCCTTTTTGGCCCCTAATTCCTTAACTGTTGGTACCATAACCCCCAAAATCAATCCCAACCTTCCTTTTGTGGTATTGAACCTTATGGTAAAATTTCATTGAGATTCATTCACTTAAACTAAAGTTAGAGTGCGAAAACCAATGTGTCTTCGGACGACGCCGGACGACGACGACGACAACGTCATACCAATATAGGACCGCAAAAATTTTTGCGGTCGTATAAAAACTCATCTAAAGATGTGGATAAAAAAATAAGAGAGAAAAAATACCAAGGGGGGGGCAATCAAAAACTACATTTAAAGTTAACCGTAATCATTTCTAATCAATATTACTGGTAAAAATTCACGTTCAACTTACTGTTATAGGATTGATAGAGCTCCCAGGTCGTCTTCTGGCACTTCCTGGACGATTTTGTTGGTTATACCTTGAAGTTGGTGAATCTTGAATCATAAAACTCATTTTAGCATCTTTTTCCTAAGAAGTAAAAAAAAAGTAAATATAATAATAGTTACAAAATATTCCTCAAATAGAACCTAAGTGTAAATAGATTCTTCTTTAAACAATGTAAGTTTATGCAGTATTTTTCTCAGTCCTTATATTAAAAAAATTACAGCAATGACATCCATTATTAAGGTTCATTCATGTTCCTTGAATTCTGAAATAATTGGTTTTACAAAAATATTAACCACTTTCAAAGTCCAAAAATTTTCATATCCTGT
The DNA here is from genome assembly GCF_021869535.1 of Mytilus californianus. Lineage (NCBI taxonomy): Eukaryota > Metazoa > Mollusca > Bivalvia > Mytilida > Mytilidae > Mytilus > Mytilus californianus. The sequence continues at coordinate 1,242,304 of NW_026262681.1, forward strand.
ATATAAATTTTTTTCAGCGGTCAGTGACTACATATCTTAGTATTCCTTAAGTACATGTAGAATAAGAAAACAAGGTCAAAACCTATATAAACTTCCACTCTACATTGTAGCAGTACATGTTTGATGCTCACTGTAAACTAACTAATTTTCACAAGAGATTTATTTATACGATTTTCACAAGTAGACATGGTTGAATAAAAGTACAGTGTTCCTATGTCCCCCTTGTTGCACATATTTTTATCTGTCCAAGGGCAATAACTCAAAAATATTATTTTGTCTTTCAAGTTTTTAATAAGAAATGTAGGTATGCGATCATTAACAATGATATTTCCATATAATTTCTATTTTCAAGGAGAATAACTACTGCAAAATAATTGGTCAACATTCTTCCAAGACCTTACTAATTATGTTACATGTATAAGCCTATGATACAAACTTCCAAAAAAATTGTCAAAGAAATGTAGGTATGAGAGTTCTAATACAATGCAATGTTCAATATAAATAACATTTCAAAGAGACATTTCTCCTGTAAAATCAATAGATCAGCACTGATTTTAGAACTCAGCTAAGCCATTGCCAATAGAAAACTTTGATATAAATTTCATAACACACCTACATGAAATGTAGACTTGAGAGCACTTACAATGCCATTTTATGATAGAAAATTAATACATTGTTTTTCAAAGACATAAATCTTTTTAAATAGTTAATCAGTACTGATTTTTGAAACTTGTTTGAACCACTGTTGCTATACTTGAGACCCATTACAATGAAATTTCTAAGAATTAATATTTCTAAAAAGGCACAAGTCCTTGTGAGAACCCTAACAAGACCAGATGGATGGACGCCTGATATTTATGTCAACTGCAATGTGCCATGGAATGAACAAATATTAATGTTTTGCTGAAGAACGTTGAAGGCGTCACACCTCATAATTATTTGTGCTAAGTTGGTCATAGATTATTTATGATCTGACCGTCCATCCGCTTCATTTCCAACTCATGGGAACATTTTGAAAGGAGGTTTTGTCTTCGTAAGTAGAGTATGAATCAAAATTTTACAAACTATAAGCTCAAGAGTATCGTCAGATCATATGAATTTGTACTATGCATGCTTTTTCAATGGAAATTATGACGTCACAATGCATTCTTAATAGCAGGGTTGGCCAAGTATTAACCGCCCAGGAAAAACCCAGGTCTCGGTTTTACCGGGCTGGGCAATACTCCCAGAAACGGGTAATACTGGGCAATATGATTTTGTAAGCTTATTTCAACACAAAATAGTAAAGACTTGTTGTACTTGTAGTTTCATAGTATTTTAGCTAAATATATACATTAATATCTTAAATGTATTGCATTTGTGTTTGATCACTGGATCCTCTTTAAAATTCAGGCCAGGCAGTATTTTATATTACCCAGTATTGCCCAGAATTACCCGGTAAACCCCAGTAAAACCCGGGTTTTCCCAGTATTTTCCACTGGGCTGGGCAATACTCATAAACAGCTGATAAAACCCGGGTGTTTGCCAACTCTGCTAAATACATGTAGCATGAAAACCCATATGAGACGCGGATATATCGAAATTAGGACTATGACTGAGTATGAATTTAAAGTGGTCCCAGTCCGGGAAATCCACGAATTCGACAACGTAAAATTTCACTGTTGATAAATATGTCCTATTTGGCAGCAATCATTTTCAATTTGATACGTGTATGTAAGAATGTATCAGCTGGATAAGTAATCATTTTCAATTTGATACGTGTATGTAAGAATGTATCAGTTGGATAAGTTTTTTTTTCATTTTTAAACTAAATATTGCGGCTGTCAATGTGTGGAATTTCTTTTCTACCTTGCCGTTCTTCAACAAAATTTTAAAACGGAAGTGCACTAATGTACACAAAAATATTTGGTCGCACTAGAAAATGGAAACCAATCCCGATTTTGAATCCGATTGTTGTTAAACAAAAAATAGTTGACACTACAATAAGGTATACGACAACCATATGTCACTAACCGACAATTAACTAAAATTGTAGCAAATATTCAGCAAAGATGGTTATATCATAACAGCAGAATTAACTTAAAGTTAAAGACATTTTTTTTCGAATCTTAAGAAACAGGATTGAAATATATGAAAAACTTATACCTAAAGGGTGAGGGGTTATATTTTTTGAATTAGATCCTTTTTATCGTGCAGTGTATTTTCACATGTACAAAGGCTGTGAATATAGTCAGAATTTTGATTCTTGTCAAACTTTTTTAAGATTGAAAAGAACAACAAAAATAAATTGTTCTCTATATATATAGAACAATATATATATTACAACACTAGTTATTTTTGGGGCCCTTTATAGCTTGCTGTTCTGTGTGAGCCAAGGCTTCGTGTTGAAGACCGTATTTTGTCTAGTTTGACCTATAATGGTTTACTTTTATAAATTTTGACTTGGATGGAGAGTTGTCTCATTGGCACTCATATCACATCTTCTTATATCTATATATGTATACATACTGGAATAATCATGACTATTGCATATGCATCAAAAGAGGGACGAAAGATACCAAAGGATCAGTCAAACTCAATAGTTTCATTCAGACACAACGTTACTGTTTGAAATTTCCTTGAGTAAAAATGATGTCATTTTTGGTGAAATTATTGTCCGGCTAACTACTCCAACAGTTTTTAAGTAAGAATCTTTTTATGCAATCTAATTACTGATACTTTTTTTTTCCAAAAAGCAATACAGCTTATAGTCATATATAATTGAAAACCGATTTCTCATCGCTTCCGTTTTCTGATATGTCGCGTTGGAGCGATGAGAGATCGGTTTTTAATTAGATTGCTTTTTATGATGCAGGTAGTTTTTACATATTAAAGTATGTCTGAGCATATTATCACGATTTTGATTTTCGTCAAATTTTCTGCAAATGACTAGAAGCAGGAACATATATAATGTCATTCAAACTAGTTTTATAGTGATGCTAGTGTATCAAACTTGTATTCTGTCACTTCAAATTTGTTAAAATCGCAAGCATTTTATCACAGAATTGTGCAGAATGCAAACCAGGTAATAAAAAAATGGCGGCCATTGCCGCGATGATTTACAAATTCCCAAACTATTATAAAACACTTCACATCAAATAAATCAAACTTATTTTGGTAATTTTATATGACAAAATATATCTACTAAATGATAAAACTTGTATTTATTTACAATTAGAGTTATGTGGTTTATTTGTTGAGCAGTTCTGATAGTTTTTCAGTCAGACGCTACCAAAATCCGTAAATCTCGGGGAGTCCGAGATTTTATCAATTTTATACTGAAAAGCGTATCAGATTCATTTCCCGTTAGATATACTGTTCCCAGCTAGAAGTGAACTTTGCAATTTCTTTGTGAAATTATGCAAAAGGGGAGGGTTATCTTTTGTTTTTGTTAACTCTAAGGGGACAATTGTCTGATGTGACGATGTGGCTGAAATGTTTGACACTCTTCTTGAGAAAGGAACGGACAGTTTTTTTTCTTTCTAGAAGTCTACACGGAGATGGAAATCTGTATGATTTATTCGCCAGCCACCAGATCGCGGGTTCATCCGAGTAAACAGTACGGCAGTACTTTTGTTATATATGCTTTGAATAGTAACTTTAAAAGCATTCATACTCATGTTAGATTTTTGTGCGATTTATTAATTGAAAAAAGGATAATTCAGAATATATTTTAAATCAAACAAGATTATTCAACTTGAATTTAACGATCATTTTTAATTGACGGAAGCAAATAATGACAATTAGAAGTGTGACAAGGAAGAAATTAAACCTCTCAAATGAAATGACTCACTTCCATGAAGTACATTTCTAATATCATTTTAAAGTTAGATATTCAAACATAACGGTATAGGTCAGATTCGTTTCCCGAATTATTGAATAACTTGTTAACAGACCGACAGACATACACTTTAAAGGGCGGATCCGAGAGAATGTGCTGTGGTGTTGTCAATTATTTTTAAGCCATGCATGTTAATCAAAAATCAACGATAGGTACTGCCTCACTGACGTATACCCCATGTTTCCAATTACCATACACATAAGTAAATAAGTAATCAAGTGAGTGGCATCTAATCCAAAATACATTTTTTTTGCAGGGGCGTGCCTTTACATCCTAAATAATGAGTAATCCCAAGATTCAGATCTGATTACAACTTCTGAGATGATCCCTATTCAGGACATACCTACTTGAAACGAAATTTAAGTGATCTAACCATGCTAACCTTTAATGTTGTTTATTAGTTGTAGAATCTCCAAATGTTTTTTACACTTTATGCTCGAAGTCCGTATTGGATGAATATTGTAGCTGGACCAACAGTTTCTTATCTATCAATAGTTATGAACACCATAATCTTTGTGACATTATTTGATAGAAGGGTACGTACACCTACTACTGTAATTATGCAGGGACTTGCAGTGGCGGATGCCTTAACCGCGTTGTGTACTTATGGCTTTGAGCCTTTATTTTCACAACATTATAAGGACATTGGGATTTCTGGCACAGGCAATATCTTATATCAGATAACAAACGAACTTCGTGTTTCTATAGAAGAGACAAAACAGCTAGTTGGATTAAAGTTTCCATATTGTTTGATGCATTACTGTTTATCCGGTCTTTCAGACATGTTCCATCTCGTGTCTATATTGTTGACAACTTGTCTTGGTCTACAAAAACTAATGGTGTGTCTAATACGACACAGGACCAATATAGCGAAACTTGATGAAAGAAAAGCTGGGGTAGTTTGTGCTATATTTTTTATTGTTTCTATCATTATAAATGTTCCAAAATTGTTCGTTGTCACTTTAACATCAGGAAAAGGAGATGCATGCGTGGTATCGGAACCTAACGGATATATACAAAAGTATGTTCTGACATTTTATCCAATTCTGTTCACAAGCATTTTAATTGTTGCTGTAATAGCAATGTTGTTCTCCACGTTATGTATAAGTGTCACACTGTACCGACTGAAGCGGACTGGAAATACTTCCCGACGCGTTTCAATGTCTACAAAGAGGTCCTTTATACTGACTCTTTGTGTAATGGTAGTTTTTCTACTCTCAGAAGTTCCTAGATTGTACATCAATGTATCATTATTTAATACATATCGATCAGACCTGGACAAAGAAAATATTGCTTTGAACAAAGTTAGAACAGAAATTTACCGCCAGTCGTTGTCATGTGGTAAGGGTCTGTCAGGAAATCTTATTAACGAAGCACAGGAAAGAGAGAACAAGAAAGTTACAAAAGATTGGACCTGTATATCTGGACTCGACGAACTTCCAACAGATTGGAGATGGGTCACTGATTTCATAGCGAATGTTTCTGTAGGAAAGTTTCAATTACAAAATTTAATTTTTAAATCACCTTCAAAACTGAGAAGGAATACAGATTTATATGCTAGTAAACTTTTGAACTTAAAGAGTTTTGATTTCTTTTTGAATATGAAAAACATAATGCCAGCGAATCAGTATGCCCAGCTGTACGAGGCATTTGAGAAGATCGCGTCTTCACAAGATACTATGATAAAACAGCTAATGACAAGGACTTCCATAACTTTATACTGTAATGGCGTACGTGAAGACATATTTATGGACGTGTTTTTCAATATTTCTCTAAACTCTGACTGCTTATATACTGCAAAATTTGAGGAACTTGTTTCAAACCTTCCCTTTCTGATACTAGGGTCTTCTCCGTACAGTGAACCAATGAATTACAGACTAAACATTATTTGGGGACATATTGACATTAGTTTAAATCATTTAAAACTCCTAACTGAAATTCTAAAACTGTCCATGGTTTTTGGTTGTGCATCAAACTTTATGATCTATATAGTCATGAGTGCAAAACTACGAGAAGCGTTGAAATCGAAGTTAAAGTGCTCGAACAATCGCCAGAGCAGTGTAGTAGTGATCGAAATAACTTGAAGAAAAGTGATAAATATTTAATTCAACACTCTTTTTGTTTGTTTTTGTTGTTGTTGACTCATTGACACATGATCACATATACCCCACACCTCTTTTGTACAAAAATTATATCGCTCGTCCGGTCTGTTCGTTCATTTCGTTAACATATCGTCAAGTTAAATGAACGGATTTGCTGCATATGCAGGAAGAACGACATTACTGGCCAACATCATATGCTACCCCAACTAGTAAGCTGGTTCTAGGCTGACTACTACACTTTGTTCAAATGTTTTGCCCTGCAAGATTGGGCCATACCGGTTGTTTGAGTGTAGCGTAAATACAAGCGGATTCCAGTTTATCAAATTGGTAGACTCAATCATTGACTCTCTATATCTTTTGATACCATAGAGTAAAGAAGGTCTACATAACAGTATAAATAAATTCCATGACTCTATATCTTTTGATATCAGAGAGTAAAGAAGGTCTATATAATAGTATAAATAAATTCCATGGTTTCTGTGAAAACTAACAATTCACTCTAAATATGAATAAAACAAAGACTACGATTATACAGCAGCGTAGAGTTAGTTTATTTCGATTTCTTAACTATCACTAGTATACATCAGCATAGTGTTAACAGTTTAGTTCGATTTGTTTACGATTGTATACAACAGTGTAGTTCGATTTCGTAACGATTATACAACAGCGCAGCGTTAACAGTGTACATCGATTTTTGACTGACGATTTTACAGCCGCGTAGCGTTAACAGTTTAGTTCGATTTCCTAACGAAACTCTTACAAAGAATAAAAATGTTATCTGAATTCAAGTAAAGAAGACCTAGCGAATAAAGCCAGAACAGTTAGGTTTCCAATAAATGCCAAGTTAGCTTCATTGGAAAATCTTCCCAGGGAAATTGTTAACAATGCCTTTGATAAATTAGTAAAGCCAGTTTAAACTTATAATTCATATATCTGCTGTATGGATCGCTAAATATCTCGTTATAGAGATAATAAAATGCTCCGCTGGGCGCAGCTTGATACGACCGCAGAGGTCGAACACTGAACTGTTGGGGCAAGTATGTACACAACATTCAAGCTTGATACAGCACTGAATTTGGATTGTGATTAAATATTTGACACAGCATAGGTTTCTGACACAGAATGAATTTGGTCTAAGAACTTAAACATTTTTTAATTTACCTATTCAAACCATATCATTATTATTTACTTTTATATATAAATCAGAAATTACCAATTTAAAATGGAAAATTTTATAGAAAAAAAAGAAAAAAAAAATCCCCCTCAAATTTTTTGAACCCCCTTATGATTCATCACCCTCAAACTCAATCCCAGCCTTCCCTTTGTGTTACAATGTATGGTGTCTTGCAGTACAATTTCAGAGAGATCCTCACACTTGAACACAAGTTATTGTCTGGAAACTAGAAAAATGCTTGTTTTTTTTGCCCCTTTTTGGCCCCCAAATTCCTAAACATTTAAGGCAATTACCCCCAAACTCAAACCCAGCTTTCTCTTTGTGATATGGAACCTTGTTGTATAATTTCATAAAGATCCATACACTTACACACAAGTTATTGTCCTGAAACTAGAAAAATGCTTGTTTTTTTGCCCTTTTTTGGCCCCTAATTCCTAAAATTTTGAGGCAATTACCCCAAAAATCAATCCCAGCATTCCCTTTGTGGTATGGTACCTTGCAGTAAAATTTCAGAGAGATCCATACACTTGGACACAAGTTATTGTCTGGAAACTAGAAAAAAAATGCTTATTTTTGGCCCCCTTTTGGCCCCTTATTCCTAAACGTTTTGGGCAATTACCCCCAAACTCAATTCCAGCTTTCCCTTTGTGATATAGAACCTTGTAGTACAATTTCAGAAAGATCCATACACTTACACACAAGATATTGTCATGAAACTAGAAAAATGCTTGTTTTTTGCCCCTTTTTGGCCCCTTATTCCTAAATTTTGAGGCAATTACCCCCAAAATCAATCCCAGCATTCCTTTTTTGATATGGAATCTTGTGGTACAATGTCAGAGAGTCCATACCCTTACACACAAATTATGTCTGGAAGTTACAAAAATGCTTATTTTTGGCCCCTTTTTGGATCCTTATTCCTTAACTGTTGGTACAATAACCCCCAAAATCAATCCCAACCTTCCTTTTGTGGTATTGAACCTTGTGGTAAAATTTCACAGAGATCCATTCACTTAAACTAAAGTTAGAGTGCGAAAACCAATGTGTCTTCGGACGACGACGACGACGACGCCAACGTCATACCAATATACGACCACAAAATTTTTTTTTGCGGTCGTATAAAAATAAGAGCCGACCGAAAATTTGCTTTATCGATAAACATTAAATTTGAAAAGGTCCACATCAATTTCTTTAAACTTTTCATTGGCACCAGAAAAACACCCAAACCCCACCACCTTCTATGTGTGCCTCTCCCAAGCCAGGAGCCTGCATGTGATTTAGTAGTTGTCGTTTGTTGCTGTTTATCATATTTGTTTTTCGTTTATTGCTTTGTATAGTTTGGTCACGTGCGGGATTCGAACTCACAACCTCAGTGTTGACAGGCTAGTGATACAGTAGTTCGATTACTTATATCACTCGGCTACCGAGTTGATAAAGAGAAACGGACTTAACCATGAAAACTAAACATTGATCAGTGAACCATGACATGATGTCAAGGTCAAATACAACGGAACCTTTACCAATATAGTTATCCTATTATTATTCACAAAAATTATAACAAGAGTGCACATGTGAGCCAAAATTTGTTCCTGTGAAAAAAGTTCCAGTGGAACTAATATCACAGGAAATATGTTCTGGGAGAACTTTTTTCACAGATGATTTCTATATAATTTGTTCCATCTCTATAAAATAAGTTCCACACTTTACCTGGTGAAATAAGTACCGGGTTGGTGAAATTTGTTCCTTACCTGGTGAAATAAGTTCCAGGTTTATCAGATTTGTTCCTTATTTGGTGAAATAAGTTCTGGGTTTGTGAGATTTGTTCCTCACCTGGTGAAATAAGTTCCTTGTCTGTGAAATATGTTCCACTGGTTAAACAAGTTATCTTATATACTGAGCATTTGTCATCAGTGAGTTTAAAGTTATCATTCAAGTGCATTATAAAAATAAGTATTATATCAATAATAAAAAAGTAAAAAGTGTAAATCATCCAATTTGGATCCTGTGGAGTATAGCAAATGTTTAATTATATACTCCTTAAAAAATATCAAAATGACACTTTTCAGCCAGAAAAGAGTACAATAAGAAAATTCAATCATTCAGAAAAAAAGTATAGTTAAAGATGAACATATGTACTTATTTGAAAAGGACAAAGTGACTGATCAGTTATATCAAGAGACATGTAGAAACAAAAGACACACTCTTTTGAAACTGTGCAATGACCTAAGTACATGTATGACTAGAACATGCGGCCATGACAGTTAACAAAAACCAAGGAGGAATACCACAAAAAACATAAATACAAATTATGATACATTACCATCGCTTTTATTTCTTATCTTCATCCTTTAGTTACAGTCATGCCTTCAATTGCAAATTTATTCCATGCAAGCACACTCAGTACAGCACTCAGCTTGCATTATAATTTAAATGTAACAAGAAAATATTTCGCTTGCAATTTGTTGCAAAGGTACTTATCTTCTGTGAAAATAGGTTTGAGCGGAACTTATTCATTGATTTCTATGAAATATGTACATGTTTGTTTAAAACAAATATCACAGGAACTTATTTAACTTGTTAAAACTCTTAATATTAATTGGAACAAAATTCATGGAGCTATGATTTTTGTTCCGGAACTTATTTCACATTTGGTCATGAAATTAGTTCCGGAACAAATTTTACAGTGCTGGAACATATTTTCTGTGATATAAAGTCCGGTGGAACATATTTCCTATGAAATTTGTTCCGGCGGAACAAATTTCACGCCGGAACAAATTTTTTGTTACACACACGCTGAAATGTCTCGTTGAAAGTCTTAAAGATAAAGGTTTTACTACAAGTATCACATTAACTCAACATTTTTAAAGATCCATGATAATGAGGTCAAGGTCAGATAAAAACTGTCACACAGACATGTACACCTTACAATTATTCCATACACCAAATATAGTTGACCCATTGCCTATGGTAATTGAAAAACAGACCATAATGTTAACCAACGAACCATAGAAATGAGGTCAAGGTCAGATGATACTGGCTAGACAGACATGTACACCTTACAATCATTCCATACACCAAATATAGTTGACCTATTGCTTACAGTACTTGAAAAACAAACCAAAACCAAAATGAACAATGACCAATGAGCCATGAAAATGAGGTCAAGGTCAGATGAAACCTGCCAAGTCTGACATGTACCCCTAACAATCATTCCATACACCACATATAGTTGCCCTGCTGCATATAGTGTCTGAAAAACGGACCTAATCACGTAAATTTAACTTTGATAACTGATCCATGAATTAAGGTCGAGGTCAGATTAACCCTGTCTGATAGACATGTAGACGTTGCAAGGACCATATACAAAATATAGTTATCCTATTACTCATAATAAGTGAGAAATTCACATGACAAAACTAGAGTGCACACGCTGAAATGTCTCGCCTGCTTTACTGACCATTGATTTTATGTTGATAGTCCTAAATATAAAGTTTACCTTCAAGTATCATATAATCTTAATATGATCCAAGGAAATGAGGCCAATGTCAGATAAACCAAACCGAAAATACATGTACACCTTACAATCATTCCATACACCAAACAAGGTTGACCTATTTCCTATGGTTTCTTAAAAACAAACAACCAGGAAAACGTAACATTGACTAATGAACCTCGAAAATGAGGTCAAGGTCAGGTGAACCATGCCAGACCGACATGTACACCTTACAATCAATCTTATAGTACAAAATATAGTTGACATATTGCTTATAGTATCTAAGAAACAAACTTAGCCAAGAAAACTTAACATTGACCAATGAACCATGAAAATAAGGTCAAGGTCAATGATACCTGCCAGACAGACATATACACCTTATAATCATTCCATTCACCAAATATAGTTGACTTACTGCTTATATAGTTTAAGAAAAACAGACCAAAACATAAAAACGTAACACTGAGCAATGAACCATGAAAATGAGGTAAACGTAAAATAAAACCTGCCAGGCTGACATGTACATCATAAAATATTTCCATACACCAAATATAGTTGACCTATTGCCTATAGTATTAGAAAAAAAGACCAAAACTTAAAAACTTAACTTTGACCACTGAACCATGAAAATGAGGTCACGGTCAGATGACACCTACCAGTTGGACATGTACACCTTACAATCATTCCATATACCAAATATAGTAGACCTACTGCTTATAGTATCTGATATATGGACTTGACCACGAAAACTTAACCTTGTTCACTGATCCATGAAGAGGTCGAGGTCAAATGAAAATTGTCTGACGGGCATGAGGACCTTGCAAGGTACGCACATACTAAATATAGTTATCCTATTACTCATAACAAGAAAGAAATTAACATTACAAAAAATGTTGACTTTTTTCCAAGTAGTCACTGAACCATGAAAATGAGGTCAAGGACAATGGACATATGACAGACGGAAACTTCGTAACATAAGGCATCTATATACAAAGTATACAAACAAAAAAAGTTAAATTTTGGATCTTTTGGACCTCAATGTCAGAGGCGGATTTAGAGGGTTTTCCAGGGGGCCCGCACCCCCTGACTTTATGAAAATTTCTGGATCCGCCACTGAATGTGAACCAGTTTAAAAACGAGGCTCAAATCCAAAATCTAAACACATGGTTAGATTCAACATATCAAAGAACCCCAAGAATTAAATTTTTGTAAAATTCAAACAAAGTCAAATTTTTTACCCTTTAGACCTTAATGTGGACCAATTTGAAAACAAGGTTCAATAATCCAAAATCTTAATACACGTTTTTTTGTTGTTGAAATCAAACAAAGTTTAGTTTTGGCAAAACACAAAAACGTAACTTTGACCACTGAACATGAAAATGAGGTCAAGGTCAGATGACCTCTGCCAGTTGGACATGCAAGGTACGCACATACTAAATATAGTTAACTTATTACTCATAATAAGAGAGAAATTAACATTACAAACAATCTTAACTTTTTTTTCAAGAATAGTCACTGAACCATGAAATTGAGGTCAAGGACATTGCACATGTGACAGATGGAAACTTCGTAACATAAGGCATCTATATACAAAGTATGAAGCATCCAGGTCTTCCACCTTCTAAAATATAAAGCTTTTAAGAAGTAAGCTAACGCCGCCGCCGGATCACTATCCCTATGTCAAGCTTTCTACGACAAAAGTCGCAGGCTCGACAAAAAATGAAATATGATATCTACCTATTATGGTCCAATATGAAAAATCTAAATACATAGTTAGAATCAGCATATCAAAGAACACCAAGACATCAATTTTTGAAGAAATCAAACAAAAAAAGTTAAATTTTGGATCTTTTGGACCTCAATGTCAGAGGGGAATTTAGAGGGTTTTCCAGGGGGCCCTCCCCCCCTTTTGTGGGAAAAATTTGGTTGATTATTTAGGGAATCACTGAAGCATGACTGGAGCGGGCCCCCTCTTAGGCAGTCAGTAGGCCCCCCTTTATGAAAACTTCTGGATCCGCAACTGAATGTGAACCATTTAAAAAACGAGGCCCAAATCAAAAATCTAAACACATGGTTAGATTCAACATATCAAATAACCCCAAGAATTCAATTTTTGTAAAATTCAAACAAAGTCAAATTTTTGACCCTTTGGACCTTAATGTGGACCAATTTGAAAACAAGGTTCAATAACCCAAAATCTTAATACACGTTTTTTTTTTCTTGAAATCAAACAAAGTTTAGTTTTGGACCCCAATTTGGACAAACTTGAAAACAGGGCCCAAAATAATAATCTTAAGTATGTTTAGAGTCAGCATATCGAAGATCCCAAGATTTCAGTTTTTGTTAAAATCAAACAAAGTCCAATTTTGGACCCTTTGGATCTTAATGTGGACCAATTTGAAAACCAGGCCCAACAACCAAAAATCTTAATACATGGGTAGTTTCAGCATATCAATGATTCATTTTTTGTTTAATTTTGGACCAATTTGAAAACAAGGCCCAAAATCCAAAATCAAAATAAACTGTTAGATTCATCATAGCAAAGAACCCCAATAATTCAATTTTTATGAAATCAAACAAGTTTTAATTTTGGACCATTTGGACATCAATGTGGACAAATTCAAAAACAGGGCCCAAAAATCAAAATCTTAACAAATGGTTAGACCCAGCATATCAAAAAACCCCAATGATTCAATTTTTGTTGAAATCAAACAAAATTGAATTTTTGACCCTTTGGACCATAATATGGACCAATTTGAAAACAAGGCCCAATAACCCAAAATCTCAATACACGGTTAGATTCAGCATATCAAAGAACCTCAAGAATTCATTTTTGTTAAATTTTGAACCCTTTGGAGTTTGGACCTTAAAATGTACCAATTTGAAAACAGGGCCCAATAACCAAAAATCTAAATACACAGTTAGATTCAGCATATCAAAGAACCCCAATAATTCAATTTTTGTTGAAATCAAACAAATTTGAATTTTTGACCCTTTGGACCTTAAAGTGGACCAATTTGAAGACAAGGACCAAAAATCCAAAATCCAAATACACAGTTAGATTCATCATAGCAAAGAACCGCAATAATTCAATTTTTATGAAATCAAAGTTTAGTTTTGGACTATAATTTGGACCTCAATGTGGACCAATTTAAAAACAGGACCCAAAATCCAAAATCTTCACAAATGGTAAGACTCAGCATATCAAAGAACCCTAATAATTCAATTTTTGTTAAAATCAAACAAAGTTTAGTTTTGGACCCCAACTTAAAAACAGGGCCCAAAATCAAAATTTAAGTACTGGTACATGTTTAGAGTCAGCATATCAAAGAACCCCAGGAATTCATTTTTTTTTAAATCGAACAAAGTCAAAATTTGGACCCTTTGGACCTTGATGTGGACCAATTTAAACAAAAGGCTCTCAAGAGCCTGAATCACTCACCTGTAATTTTTTGCTGAAATCTTACATCAATGATTATTATTGCTTTTCAATGGCTTAAAAATGCCATTTAAAATGTTTTTTGTATCTGCCATATTTTCTTCAAAAGCAAAAAAAAGCATTTTACCCCTATGTTCCATTTTAGTCATAGTGGCTATGCTTCTTGACGTACAAGGAAATAAAATACAAAATTTATACTAAATACTTTGAAACTCATATAGCCCAAGTTTGGCTGAAATTGATTCAGCAGTTTCAAAGGAGAAGATTTTTTAAAGTAAGCAAACTAGATGAACAAATTGTGAAAAATTGTCTTTAAACAACAATAACTCCTTAAGGGGTCAATTGACAATTTTGGTCATATAAACTTATTTGTAGATCTTACTTTGCTGAACATTTTTGCTGTTTACAGTTTATCTTTATCTATAATAATATTCAAGATAACCAAAAACTGAAAAATTTCCTTAAAATTACCAATTTTGTGGCAGCAACCCAACAATGGGTTGTTAGATTCATCTGATTTCAGGGCTGATAGAACTTGACCTAATGAATATTTTACCTCGTGTCAGATTTGCTCTAAATGCTTTCGTTTTTGAGATATAAGCCAAAAACTGCATTTACCCCTATGTTCTATTTTAAGCCATGGCGGCCATGTTTTTTGATGAAACAGTAAATAAAACACACACTTTATTTTAGATACCCTAAGGATCATTCAGCTTAAGTTTGGTTGGAATTGGTTCATTAGTTTCAGAGGAGGAGATGTTTGAAATAGTTTACACCAGACGGACAACGACAACAGACGACAAGTGATGGCAAAAGCTCACATTTCCTTTGGAAAGGTGAGCTAAAAAGGGGCCCAAAATCTTCACTAGTGGTAAGACTCAGCATATCAAAGAACCCCAATAATTCAATTTTTGTTGAAATCAAACAAAAAAAAAGTTTAGTTTTGGATCACAATTTGGACCAACTTGAGAACAGGGCCCAAATTTCAAAATCTTAGTACATGTTTAGATTCAGCATATCAAAGCTCCCCAAGATTTCAGTTTTTTTTTAATCAAACAAAGTCAAATTTGGACCCTTTGGACCAATTTGAAAACAATGCCCAAAAATCAAAAATCTTAATACACGGGTAGATACAACATAATAAAAAACCTCAAGAATTCAATTTTTATGAAATCAAACAAAGTTTACTTTTGGAATTTTGGACCTTAATGTGGAAGAATTTGAAAACCAGGCCTCAAATCAAAATCTTAATACATGGTTAAATTTAGCATATCAAAGAACCCCAACAAAGTCAACTTTTGGACCCTTTGGACCTTTTAAATGTGTATCAATTTGAAAACCAGGCCCAATATAAATAACTCTAGAACGGTAAAAGTGACGCCACCAAAATTCAAACTTGATCTGTGTTTTGTGGTAATAAGCATTGTGTATAAGTTTCATAACATTTGGTTGAGGCAAACTAAAGTGAGAGAACTGAAACCAATTTTGGGACGTACGTTCGGACGGATGGGTGGACGGACGGACGGACATACAGACGGACAAGGGTAAAACTTGATGCCCCCTTTCGCTACGGCAGGGGCATAAAAATCTATTCAGATTCCAGATATTGATTATCAAGCTCTTCTACCATCTGGATAATAAAGTTTTGTACAAAGATGCATCCGGAACCCCTTTGTTTTGCATGTGACAATAAATTAGATCATTTTAGCATTTTTGATCTATTTAAAGCATTGGCTGCTAAGTGGGTAATCATCAAGTCCAATGAACAATTCTATAAGGCACTGTAGATTCATTTATTTTTGTGGATACCAATTTCGTGGATTGAGGAAAAATTATGTTTTTTGTGGATATTCGATTTTGTGTTGCTGCCACAGTCTGCATACAAGCCAATACAAAATTTGTATTTCATTGAACATTTGAATTAGTTGGTTTACCAATACCCAGGAAATCCTCGAAAATTGGTATCCAACGATTAATAATGGATCCACAGTTATGCCTAAAGCATCATCTGTCCATAATCTTGTTCAAACTAGCCAAGAAGTTTCATGATCATTTCTAAAAATTTGAAGAATGATGATGATACACACCAAGTGATGGAGATATACATGGCCTGTGTCATACCTTGACAACAGAAACCTCTTCCCCCTTCATTTGTCATCCAGACTTAAATGAAATAAAAGATAGGTTTTCTCAAATAAATTTATTTACCAATTAATTTATATTATTATCACGCATCGATCATGATACAAAATACTCAAATGAAACCAAACACAATCTGCTTAATTAGGTGTTTATATATATCAAACAAATTGTAATTAGTGATATGCTTTTGGCCATGGAAGAACATTATCTTTACAATAAAAAGGAGGAAAAGGATCTGCATCATGGTTTTGGTATCATTAACAAAATATTACAATAATACAAAATAAATGACAGTACTGAGGATTCTTTCTAAATTTCCTGGCTGTTATAAAAATCATGTTTGTTTTGTAATACATGTACCCATATTAAATTTTGTTATCAGTAGTTCATATTTAAGTAACTATTATGTGTTTAATATATAAACTTGAGGCTTTCCATTGCTTACCAAACTTATAAAAAAATAATAGAATTTCATCAAAATTAGAATCCTCAGTTTGTCTCAACTTTTAAAAAGGACATTAAAAAACGTAACAATTCTTATACAAAGGAAAACTATGGTAAAAACTACAATATAAAAATATTTAAAAAAAATACATGAATCAAATTAATTTTTGAGAATAAGACCCCGTTCACACTAGCATTTTTTTTTTTCGATCTAATTTGAATCGATCTAAATAAAACCAGCTAGCATTCACATTATCTTTAACCATAACGATCTCTATCGGTCTAATCTGAACCACTGCGTTCACACTACAATTAAAAATGCAATCGATCTGACCTAATTACCCGTAAAACTGTAAACATTGTGTATAAATAGAAATAATTAATCAAATTTATGTGTTGGTACACTGAAACACACTCTTAAAAAACTGGATGAAGTTAGTGTTTCTCTTGAATCACAAGTTCAAATTTTGATACTGGTGTTCTTGTAGTTTTCAATAATTTTGAAACAAAAAACTGTAGGAAGGAAGAAATGCTCCGGTTCTGAAAAAAATCAACAAAAAAACCCAACAAAAACAACAGAAGAAAAGACACACAAATTTATGGTACGGCGAAGACAACTTTTTTTCCGTTTGTTTTTACTTGCATGTACACAAAGGTCTGTTTTTAAACAACGAACCACCGATATATACTGGGGTGTTATGTTATTACACTTGTAGTTTTGTCGCTATACATGCGCATAGATTATTTTCAATTCAATCGTACTAGTTTAAACCGATCTTTGCGTTCACATTTAAAGTTAGATCGGTTCACTTTAGATCGATTCAAACTAAACTACCTCTTTTGGTGTTTTAGTTTAGACCAATTGAAGATCGATTCAAAGCGTTCACATTAGCTCTTATACCGATCTAGTTTAAATCGATATAAATGTCCTGGTGTGAACAGGGTCTTACTCAATTTATTTAATGGGTAATTAAAATAATCTAAATATCTTTATCTGTGCAAGGAAATAGTTAACTGCATTTCATTCCACATTTTTAACCCCAAGCTGTTTTATGATATAAAGTTTCTTGACTCCCACCCAATTTTTAAGCAAAGTTATTTTTTTAATTTTAGTAGTATATTTTTTTTCCTTTTAGAGAACCAGTACTTTTTCCCAAGGAAGGGAGATAACTAGTATGGAGTTATTTTATAGTCTGATTTATCCTTTAGGAAATGTGCTATAGTGACGAAGGGTTTAATCTGTTTGCTCATCCATCTACAAATTTAACCTTCAATTAAAGGATTAAATGGACTTTTCCCAAACTTTCAAATAATCTACAGTATCTGTCAACACTGTGTACCATTTTTTTCACTTAAAATTCTAAAGGTTCTCCAATTGAAGAATGAATTTTTCCATTTTTTACATCTTATTTATCATCTTGAAGGATAGGATGGTTCAGCTGATATGAACATAGATTTAGTTAAAGCAGATTTTGAACATGCATTCATAAATCTTGCAATTTTGTCAATCTTCAAGGACTGTATCAATAGTTAAATTCATTCATTTTCTTTTTTATTCTTTAAGAAAGAGTTAAAATCCTAAAGATGTCAGATCTCATTACGTAAGTAAATATTTTGTATAGCATGGATATGCAAAATCTATTAATTTTCCCCACAAACTCAATCATTTTAAGGCTTGGTATAACAAGATTTGATAATAAAAACAAATAAAATTACATAAAAACCACTAAAATCATATAAAACCAGATAAAACACAAATCTTGTTATAGCAAAGCCTTATATAAAATTTACTTAAAATCTACAGTGGTGATATATTAGTGTTTTAAAGCCAAATTTATTCTGAATTCTTGTTAATGTTATGATAATTTGGTCATAATGAGATCCAACTTATGGCAACTATTAAAAACAAGATTAAAAGTTTTAAAAACACAATAAAATATAATTCAAACAAACCTATCCTTCACATGACAGCATTGTTGTATGAGATGCTTCGCAAGTTAATCAAAAATATTTAGAAGGTCTATTCATTTCAATTGGGAACTCCCCAAAAAATTCATCGTGAAAAAATAATATACACACTGCCATTAGCCAGAAGATTATCTGAAAGTTGCAACGAAAATCTTCCAAAAGTATATAAGCCATTGATGAGAGATGATGATGGACAAACAAGCAGACAAATCATCTTTAGCAGCCCATTTCATGCTTGCCTAAAGTGCAAAAGGTCTTGGGATTTGATCCCCGGCTGGGTCTTTCATAAGAATTGAAATTTGTACTTCATGCTCCCCTGCTAAGCATGCAGCATTTAGGACTAAAAGCAAATATTGGTTGGCTCGAGTACGAGTCATATCTTCCTATGGACTATTACATGGTGAACTAGCACATTAAAAAATCCTGCTCACAGTACTGGTCTATTACAAAGCAGGGTCTATATTCATATCACATTATTATGTTCTTGTCCTGATTATGCGTTTAATATGCCACTGGACGTTAAAAAGCGGTCCATCCACCAAAATGTTATTTTAAAGGTTCCTGCTTAATCTTGGGTGGGGTATATAATTCTTAAGAAATTGTGTACAATCCTAAAATAATAAACCTTAAAAAATTTCCTTAAAACCTAAGTAATGACGATTAAAAAAAAACAACATAAAAATCAATCCCATAAAAATTAAACACTAAACAAACTGCAAAAACTGTGCAATTATTTTCACTTGAGTGGCCTCAGATGCTGAATAATGTATTTTATAAATGAAACCAATAAATAAAACTAACAGCAATTAAAAATTTGTATAAATGTACAGAAAGGGGTGTTAAATCCAAACAGCTAGTGTTTTCATTTCCAGGAACCAAGTTTATATTGCAACAAAAATTCAGTACTTAAATTGTTTAATAGGGGATTATTTTTATTCCCTTTAGCATTTGGTCATCAAAGTCCTACTTTATTGGTTTCTAACAAGCATAATTCATTTCACAAAGCACTTGCAATACTCACAGGTACATAACTTACAAAATATATGTAAACTGGTGCAAGTCTTATGGGTACTTTGTGAAACCATAAGTCATACCTTTGGAACCCCTCAAATAACAATAATTTCACAGTTTTATTTTCCATCAATCACAACACAATAATTGAATGCAAGGAAAATGATTCAAAAGAATATAATTCAAAACAGCAATAAAAACAAAATTTGTTAACAATTCAATCTTTTGCTTTCAAGACTTCTGTCTACGGATTCTACACAGAAAGATAGCAACAGTTCATCTGATGTTTTGCAGGATTATTGTCTGATTTTATCATACCAGGCAGTAACAGTAACGCTTTCAACTGTAAAAGAAATAAAGTTAAATTTCAATGGTTAATTCTTTTAAATATTAAAATAATCTTAAGGGTATATTATAAAATTTGAGTGCAATTTTTTAAATTAAAAATACATATCAATGAATCCGAGAACTCTGTTTTCTACTTATATCTATTATTCCAAAATATATGGTATCAAAAATGTGCAGCTATTACAATAAACTGTTTACACAGAGATATGTCTCGCCTGTCGGCATAAAGTAAAAAAAAAGACAATCTGATGGACAGCAACATTGCTTGTTAATTCAAAGTCTCTGGACCATGATCTAGTGGGCAGGGCCTGAAAATTGTCAACAAACTGAGATGTACAGACAGGTAATGTAATTTTATAGAGAATATCGTTGTCTGTTGTAAGTAGTTCCTATCAATTTAACTTAAGCAGAAAACATTGAATATTGCTAATTAATTCAAAGTCAATGGACCATATCCTAGGGCACAGGGCCTCAAAATAGTTAACAGAAAACTTAACAATAGACGCCGCTGGTAAAGCAATCCCTATGTCTCACTTTCCACGATTTTCATCGCAGGTGAGACAAAAATGAAGACTTCAATACACCAAAGTAAACTTTCTGGATTTTACTACTACTTGACCTCAAAAACCTGAACAAATATTTGAAATATCAAACTTATGCAGAAGCTGCTGATAAATTAACTCTACAATTTTCATACTCACCTAAAAACACTTAAAATAATGTCTATTTAGTAATTTGGTTGTTATTGACGCTTACTTCAAAAATGAGTAGGAATAAATTCATTTGAAATTTGTAATGAAAAATGCAAGACTTAATGAAAGGCAGTTATCATGCATCTTGTTTAAGACAGCACTGGTTTGACATAACATCCCCTTCATATCTCTTATTAAGAACATGCTTATAGGTACAGCATTTATCAAATGACAAGTGAGACAAAAATATCACTCACTACTGATTCACCTCTAAAGTAAAGGTACATATAGATTCTTACATTGGTACCAGTGGATTATTGGATTTATCCAATCGCGATAGTTAAAATATCATCTTTAAAATTGATAATTTAACCATCTAGATTGGATAAATTCCGCTTATCCACAAGTAACTTTTTAAGAATCTGTTTCTCTAATGATTATCAAATAAATTTTCATTTTTGATAAACTAAAATCCCCTTGAGTGCCTTCCACATTCTACAAAGTTGTCAATTTCATTAACACCTGTTAGCATATTTTGATTCATCCTGTGAGTTGATAAAGGTTATGACCCTTAAGCTCATCCAATCATCTTCTGAGATCATCGGCAACCACACTGTGATAAAATTTTTTCCTACAATGGGTCCGGAAACGGTTAAATTGTGAGAAAACATTTTATATTGAATAAAATTGAGAATGGAAATGGGGAATGTGTCAAAGAGACAACAACCCGACCACAGAACAGACAACAGCAGAAGGCCACCAACAGGTCTTCAATGCAGCGAAATCTATTTAAGATAGATATATAGATATCTAGGGGCATTCACAATTAGATAACATAAACAAATTTAAATTGTATGTTTATGAATAAATTCTCACCTTAAAACAGCTCTAATTATGAATCCCAGCAAATAACCCCAAGGAAACTTGTGAAGCTAACCTGGAATACAAAGTTGGTCAGTTATTCTAATCTTCCAAAAAAATCTCTTTATCATCGTAATGAATTAAATAGTACTAGGATAACAAAACATTTCTTAGAAACAAATATTTGGTATTCTGAATAATAACCTCATGGTTTAAAATATTAACTTCATATTTTGTATTTCATCATACTGTACAATTCATTTTTTGGTACTTTAACCTTTATGAAATTGATGTCAAATACTATAAAATTATTCAAAAAAGCTTGAATACCTACCAACATGTTAACAGTATCAGGTATCCAAGTCTTACTCCCAACACCTTGAAAAACATCATTACAACAACCTAAAAAAAGAAGAAAGAAAATAAACTTTTACATACCAATCTATGCCTTAAAGAAGAATAACAAAATCATGCTATGTTTTATTTCTTACAAAATTGTATATTAGTATCTTTAATATGTAAAATTGGTATACCACTGGTAGAAAACAAACAAATACATGTAATAGGGTACAAGTGATTATGGTTGTTATGTTAAAAACAATGGTATTTTTTTAAGGCCACCCTTAACATATTACAAATTGTTTGTTTGGTGTTACCGACCCATGCCTTGTTTGGTTGGTAGGTAGGGTCTTTTTTTGGCCAACAACATAAGTTTCATGATTTAGACAAGAAAAAGATGTTATCCACAAAAAAAAAAATTTTTAAAAATTGAAGCGATTCCTGTCATAAAATTTTCCGGGTAGGCTGTTTTTTAGATGGGTAGATAGGCAACATCAAATTATTTATTTTTGGCCTAATGATGTAGATATCCTAAAAAGCAAACACTGATAGAAAAGAACCACTAAGAAAACAATTATTTTATAGGCCTTTTATAAAAGTGTTACCATTAATTTTGTGGAATATTTCAACTTACCACATATTTCTCATGGTGAAGCCTCAGACTTAGTTGAAGATTTAATTGACCATCTTCCTTAGAGCTGCGTTCCTGGCTGCCAAGGTGGCTGTCCTCATTATCTTATTGTCAATCTTTTTTTTGTCCATTTGTTTTTAGAAATAAAGTAATACATATAAAAAATATCAGATGCACTTTTAAATTATCATCTTTTTTGAAAATTTCACCAAATCACTTGTAGTGACCCATGATTTCTCCCACCCTACATGTCTATTATTTAGACTTCTGTTTACATTTTTTATTTCCAGAGCTCTAAATAGTAGTCAATATCAGCTACATCTGATATTTGATAAAAAACAAACTTGTACAAATATAGATATTTAAGTAAATAAAAAGATACATTCCCTATCACAGAGGAAAATGAGGAGTTAAACAGGGGCGTTACCTCCCTTTGAACTAAATTTCACCCTGTTGGATTTCCACATTCTTCCTATATTTAACAAATATACAAGATATAGTATAATTAAAAATGAAATAGAATTTAATAGCAAATATCCAACACATTTCAATAACATACTAAGTACTTTAAGGAATGTTCACCTAGGTGGCAGAGTGGTCCAAGTAGTACAACTACTGTATCACTAGCATGTCAACGCTGAGGTTGCGAGTTCGAACCCCAACATGGTAGGTACCTTTGACTAAAATCTTAATTAACTAGGGTTGCCAGTTTTCCTGTTGAAAGGTCTGGTTTTCTCCAGGCACTCAGGTTCTCCACCAATAAAAACTGGCAGCCAAGATATAGCCAACCATACTGGAAGTGGTGTTAAACTCTAAAAATCAATCAATCAATCTATTTTTCTCAAGATGCTCTTCAACTATGCTTCTTGCAAAATATTCTTTTTTATGCTTTGTTACAAACTCAAGCTTAAAATAACGAAAAGTTGGAAAAGATATATATTTAACAATTGCAAAACCCCAAAAAATACATTTCAATAAAATAATATTTTTTTTTTTCTTTAGATTCTCAATTCTTAACATACTGGAAGTGTTTTGACTAGACACAGACCATTATTAATATAACAAAAGCAGGTCTTCAAGTAAAATTGGTCTGTTTCACTTCATTTCAAAAGTATGAATTCAATCTAGTCACACTGGAGAAAAATAATGAATAAGATCTGATCTATAAAATCATCATTAAAAAGCTACATACCAAAAACCAGTTCAGTATCCATAAGCAGGATAGAAAAAATGTCAAGACAATAATGGACATGAGCAGAGCTACCTGAATATAGCCAATGATTTAATGGAAAAAAGAGAAATTTTAAAATTTCAAATACAAGTTAACTTACAACTTCCAATCCTGTTGAAAATAGAGAATCTTTACACAATTTCTTTTTTTTTGTAAAAAATTATAAAAAAAATTTCCAAATACACAAAAATTGTCTGAATTACATTCTTTACTGTTTATACAGTTCTACGACACTATCACTTTTATGCAGCCACAGTAAAAGTTACCTGAAAAAGAAACATCTCTGTCAAAAAATATATTAAAATTGAAACAATATTTTTAAATGCAAAAGAATAATTAACTGGGCATTACAATTATGATGCATATAACATTACTTTTACTTTGTTGTAAAGTGATTTATAAGCAAAACAAGGATGAAAATCAAGTCTTTAGTTAATGTTTGGCATATTTGTTTTTCATTTATTGCTTTATCATATATCAGGATTTTGGTTTTCTCTTCTGAATTGTTTCACATTTTGTCATGTAATGGATTTTTATAAATTACTACTGGTATACAGTATAGTTTTTGCTCATTGATGAAGGCCGTACAGTGACTTTTAGTTGCTTACATCCACATCATTTGGTCTCTGGTTGATTGTCTCACTGGCAATCATACCACATCACTATTTTTATATATGGTTATAATTTTAGATAACAAAAAAGAGAGATAAGATTTCCTAATTGTAATTTTTTCCCTCCCTTATTTATCTTGATACCGGTACCTCCTTTGAGATTATATATACAATTATAAACTTAAGAAAACATTAAAATGTAAGATCTACATCTGTGCATAATAAAAATTTAGGGCATTTACATGCTCTTCAGTGGAGGATCCAGAAATTTTCTTAAGAGGGGCCCGCTTCAGTCATGCTTCAGTGATTCCCTATATAATCAACCAAATTTTTCCCACAAAAGGGGGGGCCCGGGCCCCCTGAAAAACCTTCTAAATCCGCCTCTGCTCTTGGATGAATAGTTCATAAATCTCTGTATAGGTTCTTACCATAAAAGTCAGCTCCAATGGCCATTCCCAGCCTCAATCCTTAAGGAAAAGCTGTGATGCTAACCTGAAATATAAAAATGCTTAGCCATTCAAAATTGTTTAAAAGGTATACTGTTGGTATGCTATATGTATATTATATAAAAATTGGTTATATATGTGTAATAGATAAGAACATATCGATTAGACAGCAATCCAACAAACTTTAACATAATGAATTCAGATTCTTAAATTACTCATATAATGGTACTGACAAAAGAAAGAGTAGAATTCTGACCAAACTCTTATTAACCTTCAAGCCTCAGGAGCACATACTATTTTTGATAAAACATTTTTTTTTTAACAGGAATAACATACTGGTACCAACCTATGTGTTAGCTGTGTTAGACCACCAAAGTCTTATTCCCACACCATGAAAATGTGTCACAGAAAGAACCTAACATGAATTAAAATTGACACATTATATATTTTACAAAAACCATTTCTATGTCAACCTAAAATTTACTAAACATTTGTTCTGATTTCTAACCTCATGTACACAATAATAAATGACACGTTTGTAAAATTAATATAAAAAATGGAAAACAAAAAAAAGTTGAAGGCTTATTTGAATTTCAACTGGACAAAAATTATCTGCATATTTTACGAGTTATCTCCCATTGAATAAACAAATTTTGCTGTTAATTGTACTAGTCTCCTCTTGAAATTTTATTCCTATCTCTGGATTAATTATTCCTTATTCAATTGAAAATCATGTTCATGTACCTGGTAACTTAAAATATTAAACTGGCAAATTAATTTGTCTGTGATTTGCATGCAAGAGATAAAATGCACTTTTATCAAATTGAAATATTTCTAAACAATGTATAGAAATTGTTTGGCTTAAATAAACTTGCCTTATTAATTTCTTGGTAAAACCTCAGACTTGGTTGAAGATTTAATTGACCATCTTCCTAAGAGCTGCTTTCCTGGCTGCCAAGGTGTCTGTCCTCATCTTGTTAATCTATATTTTTTTTTTTTTTCTTTTAGAAATAAAGTTATATATATAAAAAATATCAGATGCAAATTCAATTAATCACCTTTTTTGAAAATTTCGCCAAATCACTAGTAGTGGCAGTGACCCGTGATTTCTCCCACCCTTTATATCTATTACCTAGAGCTTTGTTTACATTTTTTATTTTACAGAGCTCTAAATAATAGTCAATATTAGCAAGTATACACCTGATATTTAAAAAAAATCAACTTATACAAATGTGAATATTCAAGTAAATTATGTTATGTATTTCCCAATATCGAGGAAATTTCAAAAAATGAGGAGTTAAACAGGGGTATAATAAATTACCTCCCTTTGACCTAAATTTCACCCTGTTAGGACTCCACATCACTGCTATATTTAACAAAAATACAAAAAAATGGTATAATTAAAATAAAAAATTGTTTGATATAAAAAATCCAACACATTTTAATAACATATTTGATACAATTTTCACCTAGGAGCCTTGGTGGCAGAGTGGTCTAAGAGGTCAAACTATTGTATCACTAGCCTGTCAATACTGATTTTTAGAGATTAAACCTGACATGCGGTAGGTGCATTCTACTTAAATCTTAATTGACTAGGACTGCCAGTTTTCCTGCCAAAAGTTGGTGGTTCTCTCCTGTTACTCATCTCAACCAATAATAAAATGGCAACCAAGATATAACTAATCATGCTGAAAGTGGCATTTAACACCAAAAATCAATCAATCAATCTATTTTCACCCAAGATATTCCTTTACTATGCTTCATGTGAAATAATCTTATTTTTTTAAAGCTAAAAACCATGCTTATAATGAAAAAAAGTTGAAAAAATATATATCTAACAATTAAGGAAACCCCAAAAAGACATTTCAATAAAATAACATTTTTTTTTTCTTTTTCTCTATCTTTCTTTTCTTTTTTTTTTTTTTTTTTTAGATTCTCCATTCTTAACCTACTGGAAGTGTTTTGACTAGACAGTGACCATTATTAAGATGTCTTCAGTAGGTCTACAAGTAAAAATAGTAAAATTGGTCCATTTCACTTCATTTTCAAGTACGAGTTAAAATTGAAATTTCAAATACAAATTAATCTACAACTTCCAATCTTGTTGAAAATGGAGAATCTTTACATATTTTTTTTTTTTTTTTTTTAAATCAAAATTTTTCCAAATACACAAAAATTGTCTGAATAACATTCTTTACTGTTACAGTTCTACTACACTATCATTTTCATGCAGCCACAGTAAAAGTTACCTGAAACAGAAATATACATTCTTAAACATATTTGTCAAAACTATGTGAAAATAGAAACAATATTCAATGCAAAAGAATAATTAACTATGCATTACAATTATGATGCTTAGATCATTTCTTTTACTTTATTGCCAAAATTTGAAACTAGCAGTCTTTTTAAGCAAAACAAAAGGATGAAAAACAAGTTGTTGGTGGCCTTATAATTTTTTATTTGATTTTCTTTTTATCTTTTTATCATATATCAGACCGTTCATTTTCTCCCTTGAATTGTTTCATATTTTGTCATGTTGGGGCTTAGTATAGTTTAGTATAGGTTTTAATCATTTTTAATGGCCATATGGTGACCTTTTGATGCTTACATCCACATCATTTGGTCTCTGGTTGCTAAATGTCTCATTGGCAATCATACCACATCTCTTAATTTTTTATATATGGAGACAATTTTAGATGACTGAATAAAAGATGAATGTGGTTGAGGATACGAATGCCCCCGCTCAAGCATATCAAATTTCTGCGTTATAAAGGGGCATAACTCTAGAACGGTTAATGACATACTGCCAAATTTTAAACTCTGTGTGTGTTGTGGTTCTTAGCATCATAGAAAATGAATGAGGAAAATTTAAGTGAGAGTGCAGAAACAAAAAAATTTGCAGTTTTCCAAGTTGTAAAGAAGCATAATTCTAGACTAAATGCCTCACTGCCCAATTCAATCTCTGTCTGCGAGTTTTGGTTCTCTAGCATTGTGTATGAGTTTCATAAAATTTGGATTGGAAAAACTTGTGTGTGGAAACAGAAATGGAACGGACCAAAGGACAGACGGACGGATGGAGTGACAGGACGGACGGATGGTAAAGGGTAACACTTAATGCCTCCATTGCCTACAGCAGGGGCAAAAAAACAGATTTCCTAATTATGATTTTGATTTCCCTTTTCTATCTTGATACCTCCTTCCAGATTATATACGACAAGCGTAAAATTCTCTTATCTCCATGTCTGTAACTAAGGAAGCCGACATTTTGAATTCCGGAATATATTGACATGTAATTTCTCCAATAATAAGCAAAAAAACTCATTTTTGGACCTAAAAATCTTCTTTTCATCAAATTTTATTACATTTTGAAGCAGACAAGAAGCCAGAAAACTGCCGGTGTTTACCTTTGATGCCGGAAGCACACCTATGACGTCACCTAGTTTAGGTGCCAAAGAAACAACATCATTTCTCGGAATTTTCGTTTAATGAAAATTTTACACTGAAATAATGTCAAATTGATTGATTTGTTTATTTTGCATTTAGAGTAGAGATAACTATTGTATTTGAAGCTTTGTGGACGTTCATCGGTAGTAATACTGTCGCAAATACCTGTTTACCTGCCTCCGCTATGCTTCAAATACAATAGTTATCTCTAAATTCTACATCTGTGCATAATAAAAATCTACCGCATTTACATGGTCTTGGATGAATAGTTCATAAATTTATGTATTTGTTCTTATTTGTTCGCTACGCGTCCCCAGGTAAACTAAATTTGCAACAGTAAAACTACCGATGGCCGTCCGCAAAGCTTCAAATACAATACAGTTATCTCTAAATTCTACATCTGTGCATAATAAAAATCTACCGTATTAACATGGTCTTGGATGAATAGTTCATAAATTGATGTATTTGTTCTTACCATAAAAGTCAGCTCCAATGGCCATTTCCAGCCTCAATCCTTACGGACCAGCTGTGATGCTAACCTGAAATATAAAATGCTTAGTAATTCAAAATTGTTTAAAATGATCACTGTTGGTATACTGTATGTATATTATATAGAAATGGGTTGTATATTATGTGAAAAAGATTTTAAGAACAAATCGATAAGACAGCAGTCTGACAACCAAACAATTTTTTACGTAAACAATTCAGATCCTTTATAATTTACTCATATAAATGTACTGATTAAAGAGAGAGTAGACTTCAGACCAAACTCGTATAAACCTTCAAGCCTAAAGGACATAATTTTTACAAATAATTTTTATCATACATTTGTTATTATTTTTCAAAACAGGAAAGACAAACTGGTACCTACCTACGTGTTAGCTGTATTAGACCACCAAGTCTTATTCCCACACCATGAAAACATGTCATAGACAGAACCTAAAAAGGAATTAAAATTGACACATTATATATTTTACAAATCCATTTAAATGTCAACCAAAAATTTATTACATGTATACAATAGTATAACATCAACACCAGTTTGTAAAATTGATATAAAAGATGGAAAAACAAAAAGTAAAAGGGTTTTGATCGGAATTAAACTGGACAAAAATCATCTGCATATTTTACAATGAGTTATCTCCCCATTGAATGAAAAGAATCTTGCTGTTAATTGTACTTGTCTCCCCTTGAAGTTTTATTCCTAGCTTATGATTTACTATTGCTATTTTAATAGAAAATCATGTTCATGTACCTTATAACTTAAAATATTAAACTGGTAAATTAATTTATCAACATATGAATGTGGAAGGTAAGAATGCTTCTGTTTGTTGTCTTAATATGCATTTTTTTTTTAATATTTCTAGAGATTGTATAGAAATTGTTTGGCTTTAATAAACTTGCCTTATTATTTTCTTGGTAAAGCCTCAGACTTGTTGAAGATTTAATTGACCATCTTCCTTGGAGCTGCTATCCTTAATGCTTTCTGATGCTTTTCAACTTCATTCACTGAATCCATTTTATCCATTGTACCCAATTAATGAAATGTCCTTTTCATTGTATTTAATAACATATACAATTGTCGCCAGAATTTTCCAAGGTATCTCACAACATTTGCTTTCTCCAATCATTGCAACTAGAGTAACTCTTGATATAAAATACAAATAAATTCATAAATAAAATACTGTAAAAATACCAGATGTGCTTTTAAACAGGTAACTTGTATTTTGAAACTTTACCAAATGTTTTCAGTACCCTACAATTTCTTCAACCCACTATAAGTATTATTTAGATATATGTTTACAGTTTTTTTTTATTTACAGAGCTCTATATAATAGCTTATATATCAGTTAGCAGACATCTGATATGTACTTATACAAATGTAATAAAAAAAGGACAGCATAGTACTTCCTAACACCTATAAATCACCAACATTTTTTAAATATTTTGAAGCATAGTTTAATAGAATACCTCTTCTTTTAGGGTTTGCTACTCTTTCACATAGGTATGAATGTGTGCTCAATTCTCATGGAACAGTAGTCATGTATATTCCAAGAATTGATCAAAGCCTCAGATAGCTGAGTTGTGCAGATAGTTCTCAAAAAATGGAGAATAGTCGATACTGAAATTTAAACAGATGGAAATATAAAAATGTAAAAATGAGGGATGATGCTCAACATGATCAATAGATTTGAAAATCTCTGTGAAGTTCCAAAGTTATGGGTTAAAAAATTTTGCAATCATTGTGTGAGGTTTCAAAGATCTAAATTGAAAACTCCAGAAGTTGATTACACAAAGGTACCGTCTTTGCAAATTTTTATAAAAAAATATTAAATTCACATTTTTTGGAAAAATGGTGAAAATTTCCTCAACCAATTCCATAATAGCAGGTACACAAATTCAACATGTGTGCAATCTTTCTGTGAAGTTTCGTTGGTGCAAGAAACACTGAAAGAAAGTATAATACAAATAAATTGCAAAATGGTTCTATGAAGTATGAAATCTTTAAATTTAGTAAACAATTAGTTATAAAAAATTGTGAACTCAAAGAAATATTACTGATTCCTTATAAAAAAAAATTTCAAAATTAAAATTGCATGAGAAAACGTCCATAAATTTGTTTTTTTAAACTATCACACTTGAAGAGAAATATTTTACAATTCAAAAAAGTGATGTTTTTGTTCCCAAATTATGTTTGATAGCATATTGATTGGTGATATTAAATTTTTGTTCATAAGACTGCTTCCAATGACATCTGATGGAAAAGAATGAAAATCACTGATATCTTGACATTAATAGAGATGGACTGACAGTGATAACTCTTGGGAACTGACAGTCAAACCAGAATCAGCTGCAGTCAATATACAGACTTAGAGAAAACACCTCTTTTTCGCTATTGGGAAAAGAAAACATATTCCTAGTTAAATCTAAGATAGTCTGGTTTCCTTTAACTTCAATAAGTGATTAAATCCCAAAAGTCTTGAACAGGGTCTAATATAAATCTAAAACTGTTTAGTTAATAGAACTGATTGTATGCAATTCTTGAAAATTGTTGGGAGTCTCGAAAAGAATCCCTGTTATAATGGAACCAGTTCCATTTACATGGACTATTATGGACTAATGGGAAACTTCTTTGAACTAATGAGGCGAATGTGGGATCCCTGTTAAAGAGTAAAGCTCTCAGATTCCTGTTGGACTGGCCACAAGTTTCAAAAAGGGTTAAACTAAGAATAGCTGCACTTAAGTATCAATAATTGTTTTTTACTCATTTTTTTTAAAAAGTGTTTTATGATGACAAGTGCTTTACCTATACTATAATTACCAAATACAAAGAAATATAAAGATTAAATGGTTTGACTCCAAAGAGCAAATTAATTTATGCAGTAATTTAAAAAAATATGATAGGGTTAAGATCAATCTAATACCTTTTTCAATAAAAGATCTAAATTGTTTAAAATGAACTTCATATTTCAACAAACTTATGACAATTCAAATAGTAAATGCACATTCATTTGAATTTTTTTTGTGTGTTACAATCTACACAAGATGAAAAGGAACAAATGGACCTGTATTCAACTCTATTTAGTGATCTTGAAATTGCAAAAAAAGCAATATTATTTCAAGAAATTCTGTAAGGTAGATAAAATATACAAGGTTTGATATCACTTAATTCATTGATTGCAGAATGGCTTTGGCAGTTAAAAAGAGAAATTCTATGAAACAGGAAAATTTTAAGAAGATTAAAGCTTAAACTTTTTAAAAAATCTTTTCTACAAATCATGATGAGCAATTGTTAAATCGGATTAACAAGTAAAAAAATTAAAACATTAATACCAGTTGTTATTTATTTTTATGATAATAATAAACAAAATAGTTTCTTTATATTTTTAAACATAAAAAATACCATGATTTGATGCCAAACAGACATAGAAGACATGGAAAATATCCTGTTCCCCAATTTTTTTTACAATCTTGAAATTGATAATAAAATCAAAATTTGAAGCAAGTTATCTCCCTTACTACATCGTTCTGGTTTACAGCAGTGTCAAGAAATATAAAGAAATAAAAATAGAGAATTAAAAACAATCTATCATTCCCTAGTGTTGGAGGTGAGAGTTGAAAATTAACCCAAGCAAAGAGAGATAACTTAGTTTACTCTATGATATGAGGATTGAGAATTTGAAATAACTCTTGGAGATCTCAATGATAGTTTTAGATAACTCAGTATGAAGTTTGTTTGGGTATTGGAAATTATTAATAGTATTTTCAATTATTTTTTTTCAGTCAAAACATAAATGATTATAATATATATATTATAGAAATTTATAATAATATACCAAATATTAAATACTTTTACAAGCTTTCAGTCATGCAAGAATTAATAACCGTTGTGATTATGTTAATTCCTTTCAAAAAATCTATTAAACATCAAAATACTATTTTGTACGACAGAATTCATGATTACCTTGATATCAATCAGTGCTTTGAAGAAGTAGATATCACAAAAGAAATTTTAAAGAAGCTGAAGTAAATTTCACTTCTTGAATCATTTTTCACCACCTGAATCCAACTTAATATACAAAAATATGTTTTATAATTTTTCCATTTTTAATGCATCATAATATGACAAATATAATTTAGATTTTGATTTAAGATATTTGCTTTTAAAAATCTTGAAAATAAGAAATTAAAAAAAGTGTTGACTATTGTACAGATTATATATATGGCAGTTTTTAACGACCTTGACTGGCTATACAGCCCTTGCACGGTCGGTAAATAAAGATTCAAAGTTCAAAGCAGTTTTATGCTCTAACATTGGATTTTTTTTTATCTTAATGACTGTTAAAATATCAAATATTTTTCATTTCAGAATTACATATAATAAGATTCCTTTGAATGATGAACACCATACCCTTAATACCCAAAAACCAAAGAACCATCCAAAGAACAATTGAAACAAACAGAAACAGAAGATATAACCAACCCTACTACAAGCTTATACACCAATAAGTAACTATGTTATATGTTAGTAAAGACGCAGCGCTCCAAGCATAATGTATTTCTGAAATGATAACTTGATATTTGCTTAGTCTAAAACACCAAAACACTGATAATAAAGTTTAATGTTTGCTACGAAACTTTGAATGCACTAGACCAGGAGTTTAAATGAATTTCAAGTACTGTTATTCTACAATCTGACAACCACGATGTATTGAAAATATTAGAATTTTAGAAAAATTGTCTCATTATAAATCTGAAATTTTGATTTGAATGACTTTTTTTTTTACTGTAGTGCAATAAACAAAACTGCATTTATTTTTCTGAAAACCCATTTTCACCGCCATAAAAAAGCACTGATAGACCTACAAGACAATGTTTAAAAAAATAATCTGTCCATTGTTGGCTCAAATGACAGTCTGTAGAGGAGTAAATACAGAGAAATGAATTACAACCAGATAAACTTCATCTAAAGTCATTGCAACTATCACAATTTTTGCAATGATTACTTTTGATATTAAGTTTCCACCTTAAATGTAAAGAAGGCTTTCACCCTGGGTTGATCTTCAACCTCTATTTTTGCCTCCCGTGTTGTTGTACATTAATAGATGCCTAATTTAACCATTGAAAATTATGGACAAATCTTTTTACTGCATTTCAGAATTTTTTTTTAGTCCTATTGTAAATTTATGGGGAATACTTTTTGTATGTTGTAATCAAATTAAATCAATCTTCATAATTTTTAATTCATTAAATTTCCAGTTTTTTAAACAAAATAATTTTAATCTATACATTACTATTGAATGCATGAATTATTTCTTTTGACCAAATACTAACTACATTATACTCATGAACCGCTCACTTAAAATAACTGTTCTACCACAAAAAATGTTATAACATAGGTAAATTATTAAATGGAAACATTTTGGTGTGTTTTAAAAATAAAATGAAACTTATTCCAGAACACTTTCACAAAGAATTTAATATGCAGGAACTACTACTTACATAAATATATTCAGAATAGTGGTAAAAAATATTTTAGAAGAGTATTCTTAATTTACATTTTATAATAACATGTTTAGATTGGGTATATAAAAAAGAATTCCATTAAGAAGGCCATATATCCTTGGCTATCAAAGATCAAATGATCATTTCGCTACTGTTATAACAAAATGAAAACTTTTACAATTAAAAATTGCTCATCATAATCTTTCAGAAAGATCATTGAAAATTTTTAAGGTGAACATTTATTATCATAAATGTGGACTTTTTTATATTAAAATAACTATTAAAATTCAGAAATTAATGTGTGCATTTTTGAATCATCAAAAGTTGAAAGACATCTAAAAACTAATGGATTAAAATTTTGATATAAATATACTTCTAGAATAAAAATATATAATTTTCAAATAATATCAACCCAGTCATATATTTTCAATTACTCAATACTTCTCATAAATATCTAAATTTTCAATCGGAAATTTTAATTCCCTTTACCATCAAAAAATGATGGCAAAATGTTTTGAAAATATTTGCCATTGGATCATTTTAAATCTTTCACTATTAATCAACAATGGAGTCTACTTGTTGTAATTCAGAAATAATTGTGTGCAAGTTTTACATCAAATCACCAAAAAATTGTTGGACATGCAAAAATTATTGAAATATGTTTCTTAAGAATATCAATTAGAAAATGAAATATTGACACTAATATCATAAAAGTCAGTTATTCCATCTAGGCAACTGATTAAATTTCAGATGTTCCTGGATAGCATCACATTCAAGCAATATAGCATCACATCACCATGATGCTAAAAGACCCTTGGAAGAATACTATACTGCCTCAGCTTCCCTAAGGTAAAATATAAATGAATGACTTATCTAAGCATGGTCCCTGGGTCTTACTTTACAAGTGTATAGCTTAATTTGATCAATTAGTTGAAATTCTAACAAAATTATATGATCATTTCATTTGAGTTACCTCCCCTTCATTCAGTGAATTTTTTTTCTCTACCATCAAGCAAGATGACAGTGTTTTCATGCAGTAAGACTTAGACATTGCTTAACTTGACCCACATGTAAAATTAAATAATCAATGTTTTCTGTGAAAAAAGGTGTATCAATCAAATTTTGAAACAGTTTTAATGTAAAAACTCAAGGAGCATTCTTTATGATAAATTATAAATCAGAAGATTTATAATTTAACACATTCCATAATTCAAATATTTAATGTATTTTGCGAAATTTCTTTTGGATTTTATCATTTTTATATTAGTTAATTACGGTAAATTGAAGCGAAATAACATTTTATTCAAAAAAGTTTGTCCTTATTTTTTTTTAGTTAAATAAGTTAAAATTTTGTTAGACATGATGATAATGCAAATTAGCAGACGAAAAAAAAATAAGCAGAAAAATATGTTTGAATGTTATGTGCCATCTTTATCTTGTCACAAAGGTATTAACATTTGGAATTTAAGAAACTCTATGTGCAAATAAATGAAAAAAAAGCATTAAACTTTGTCAATTTGTAAATAACACATATCAAATGCTTACCCTTCTGTTCTGGGTCACCTGAGTTCATCCTTGGTCTTTGGTTATGTTGGTGTTGTACTATTTTTAGTTTTCGGCATAGTGTTTTGTAGACTTTTGTCTGTCATTTCTTTTTGTTACAGGATTGTCTGTCTTCCTTCACCCCTTGGATTTAGATCGCCTCTCCTTGGTATCTTCCATTTTGTTTATCTTGTCTGTCTTCCTTCACCCCTTGGATTTAGATCGCCTCCCCTTGGTATCTTCCATTTTGTTTATCTTGTCTGTCTTCCTTCACCCCTTGGCTTTAGATTGCCTCCCCTAGGTCTCCCATTTTGTTTATCTTGTCTGTCTTTCTTCTCTCCTTGGCGTTAGAAATTCTTGTACGTGTATAGATAAGCCAATTCCAGATTTATGATGGAAAAGTCAATTTCAGATTTTTCTAGGTCATTGATATTTTTTACTTGAAATTTTGTGTAATGCTTCATGAAAAAAGGTGAAAATTCAGATGTTTCATGAATTAAATTTTGTGAGGTGGGATATATTTTTGTGTTCCAGGGATTTAAGTCTCAAATTACATCATTTACTTCAGAAATTAACAATGCTGTAATGATATCATACCACTAGTTTTTGCAGAACTTATATAAAATGATTAGAATAATGTTGATACTTATAAAGGTATTTAAGTTGATTTCTTCTGTGTGTTTTATCTCATTGACATTAATATCACAGGCTATTTCTTAATCAAACAATAACACAAATAAGACATATAAAGACAGTCAGAAATAACATCGTATACCTATATTTCTCTGTAAAAACTCTGTAATGGAAAAAAATAATAAAGATTAGTGATATGTTGGAGAAAGTTGTTGTCACTTCAACCAAAGCAGGCTCTCTAACAAGCTTAAAAGTAGATTTTTTCGAATGCGACTACCAAATTAGACTTATCTTGGATGGAGAGTTGTCTCATTGGCACTCATACCACATCTTATTTATATTATCACCGGGTTTGTACTAACATGAGCAACATGACTGGTGCCACATGTGGAGCAGGATCTGCTTACCCTTCCAGGGTACCTGAGATCACCCCCAGTTTTTGGTGGGGTTTGTGTTGTTCAGTCTTTAGTTTTCTATGTCTCTGGTCTGCATCTGTAACAAAAATAAAATTTATAAATTAGTAGTGTGCCGGAGAAAGTTGGTGTCACTTCCATCAAACAGGCCCTTTAACAAGCTCAGAGTAGATTGATCTTGCTACTATTGTATAGAGTTACGGAAATCTATATGCCACTCTCCCTAGTCTGCTACAACGGAGCCATATTCAAGGTCGATAACTGAAACATCCTCTCTGCTGCATCTGTAACAAAAGTAAAATTTATAGATTAGTAGTGTATTGGAGAACATTGGTGTCACTTCCATCAAACAGGCCCTTTAACAAGCTCAGAGTAGATTGATCTTGCTACTATTGTATAGAGTTACGGAAATCTATATGCCACTCTCCCTAGTCTGCTACAACGGAGCCATATTCAAGGTCGATAACTGAAACATCCTCTCGGCTGGATCTGTAACAAAAATAAAATTTATGAATTAAACATCTGTGGGTGAACTCTGAAATGATATATAAATATACATGTATATACAATATTACACATAAAAAAATATACAAAACAAAATGGATCAATCAACCTTAATTATAATTATATGAAGTAACTTTCAAACCTTTATAAAATCTAAATATATTCCAAAAAAGAAAATGATAATTTATTGCTTCACCTTTTCCGAAAAAATGTCAGGCGATATGACTGCTGTCAAAATACAATATTATATTTATACTTTTCAAAGAAAATTTCTCTTAAGCTAGTCAAAAGTGGAAGCAAAATTTATTTTTACCTGTGAAGGTTACCTGTGAAAGAATAATTTTTGTGGGTCAAATCAGTCGTGTCCTAAGTCAGGAGCCTGTTGTTCAGTGGTTATCGTTCGTTGGTGTGGTTCATGGGTGTTTCTCGTTTCCCGTTTTTTATATAGATTAGACATTTGGTTTTCCTGTTTGAATTATTTTAAACTAGTCATTTTGGGGCAATTATAGCTTGCTGTTCGGCGTGAGCCAAGGCTCTGTGTTGAAGGCCGTACTTTGACCCTATAATTGTTAACTTTTTATACATTGTGACTTGGAAGGACAGTTGGCTCATTGGCACTCGTACCACATTTTATTTAGTGTTCGTGGTTGCTCCCTTTTTTTCTTTTTAACATTCCTTTTTAATATCTGACCATGATGAGCATATGTACAACCATCTACTACTATGGGTCAAATTAAATGTTGCATGCATACAGACCAAAATGAGGTTGAATTATTGTCTTTGAGAACAATAATGTATCAGCAATGTATTTGAGCTCATTTTTACAAAATTTTACCAAACTGACAGCTAATAGCAAATTATTACTGTATTATCCCACTTTAATTAATGTTTAAAAAAAAATGCTGTTATTTTTTGTCAAAATGATAGTGTATGCCCCTTTAAGTGATAAAAAAAATAATTCTAAATGTATTTTTTCAAACTTTTAAAAAGAGAGTGGAAGCTGGCTAAAATACACAATATAATTATTTAATTTTGTAACGATTTCAACATCAAAGAAAAAATGTATCTCTCCTAAGTGTGTCTAACATATCAACCTCAAGCTTCGTTAGCTTTACAAATTTGTTGGATTCTTTAATATATGCTGAGGAACAGTGACAATCTCCTTGTGAAAAAAAGTATATTTTAGTGCATAAACCCTAAGCCTGGCTATCAATAGTAAAAGATGGTGAGAACTTTATCAAACATTGAAATCAAATCTTTTTTAACTCTTAGAATAGGTTAAGCTGTGTTTTGATCAAACTCATTTATACTCTGCAGAAACTAAAAATAAGTCTAACAGTCAAAGTCAGTCAGATGTTTAGCAGTTGTAATGCACTGAACATTTCAATGCAACGAACATATGGTTTCTTTGGGAGACCTCACCCGAGAGGTCAAAGCCCTTATACTGTCGGGAAGTCTTTGTGTTTGTATCAGTCAAAGTGCAGTGTTTGTGAAATAGTCTCTACAGAGTAGAAATGGGTAAAATCTTTTAATGAAATTTTTCTTCACAAACTTATACATGAACAATATACAATATTTGTTTTAAGATGTAGGATACACATTTGACATGTTAGTGTGCTGATAAGGGTCTCCATGCTGTGATGTTTTGTTAGAATGGCATCCTAAACCATAACCTTATTTGTGTAAAATTAAAAAAAAAATCTTTTGTTGATGTAAGCATGGCAAAGGGTAATGTCATATTGTCAATTTCAATAATTTTTTTTATCTTAGTTATCAATTATGAATACCAAAGACACTAACAAAAGAAATAAAAGAGAAAAAAAAATTAAAGGTTTGTTTAAATAAAATTTTGTTTCAAACAAAAACCACGAATTAGAAATACCATTGATAGAATAAGTAAAAATTGAAATAAAAATCAATTTGGCTGATATTCCTTAAAATTGTGGACAATATATTAGAATTGACATATTTGACACAACTTAGTAAAACTTAAACGATTAAACATTTATAAAGAAGGCAATAATTGCTTAACTGTAAGATAAGTATTATTTTCTATGCCAAAAACAAATGGAAATAAAAGTTTACTCAGAATGAAATGATAATCTTGATATTTATCACAGATTTAAGTAACCACTGAGTTTTCAAAATTTCAATACATGTTGTCAAAGTTATCTCCCATTGATTAAAGGTAAACTTCATCAAAACAACTTCCATTCACTTTTTAAAATTTGAAAAAGTACCAGAGCAACTGAAATAATCTTAAAGGCCAATGAGATAATGTTAAATGAAATAATAAGAGTGACATTTTTCTCTTGGTGTCAACTCATGGATTTTCAAACATTTTTGTTTTTCAATAGTTGCATCTGGTATTTTTGGAATGAACATAAATTAGCTAATTCAAAGTTTATAGCCATTAAAAAAAAATCTGCATGAAATTTTGTATATTTGGTTTAGGCATTACACAAGATTTTGTATCAACAGGTCAAGAAATTTGAGCTTGCTTTCAGTAAATGCAAGAATTCTTTACTAAGGTTGAGCTTTGAGATATAAAAAAAAAAACTTATTTTATCCTTGCCACATGCTCATGTGCCCGTCAGAATTTGGTGTTCATATAAGTTCTTTGTTAGTCTCTGTTCATTTTATTCACAACTCTTTTAGACTTGAAACAATTTACATCTTCACTTATTGTATAAACTTCTATAGTTGAAAAACCTCTAGATGTCTTTGGTTATTAATTTTCATTGGGTTGCTGCCTCATTGATGTATACCCTGCATCCCTTTTTTCATAATGAGGATCTAAAACAAAAATTATAGTATCCAATATCCTGATGCATAATTTTTAACTAACAAAAAAGTACTCACCTTGTATAATTATAGATGAGGTTCTTACCATGCTCTTTGGTAACTATAGAGATAGCTGTCTTACTATACACATTGCTTACTCTTCAAGGGCATTGAATACTGTTCTGCTCTCTGCTCAGTTGTTGGGTTCCTCTTAAATATCAGTTTTTTAAAAAACATTTGAAAGATGGAAACTTTTTATTTATAGCTTTTTATAAAATGTTTATTCAATCTAAGACAGTCATATGTTTTCTTTGGTATATCTCCTTTAATCAATGCCATGTTCCGCCTAATTTCTAATATATTTATCTCAACAAATATAATTGTTTGTTAAAATAATACTTTTTTTTTTACCTGGGTCATTGATCCAGTGAATGAGTTGCAATGAATGATGGACTATATCATCTTTACAATTTACCGAGAACACATGTTTTTATGGACATACAACTTTTCAGATTGCCAAAAATTATTTCATCTTACTTTTTCTTCTTCCGTGATTACATTTATTTACCATTATATAAAGTATTAGTACTGTGCTCAAATTAAAAAATAATTGATTCTGTCCTTACAAAAGTGTGTATGAAATACTTAAACCATAGCCACTAATGTTAAGGATAAATACACAAAGATTCAGACATTTTTTCACAAGACAGTTTAACATGTAAGCTATGCAAAAGTTTTGAAGTCAATAAAACCATGACTGAGGCAGTTGGTAGACTGAGGTAAAATTGTGAAAGGACAAGGCCGTTTGAATATGTACAGTAATATATCTTATACTTTGAAAAGGACATCCCTTTTAATGTTGCACCAGAAATGTGTAAGTGCATAAAACTGAGCATCTAACAGTTCTGAAGTTTACTTTTCCTATTAGAAATGTTGAGAGCAAAAGTAAACATTTCAACCAATACATACCTTGTAAATTAGTTTTCAACATTGTAAAGCTGAAGCACTATCTAATTGAAGAATGCAACTGGCTGATTCTTTATTATTTGTTATGTTTTCTATACAGCCTAGGTGTCTGTATGTCATCTTCACACTTCTCTGGTTTAACAACTCTTCAAAATGAGACTGTTGTGGATAGTTTTGCAAATTCACTGAAAAAAAAAAATGCAATTTACTTTTATATCTTAATCCTGCCAGGTCTTCAAAATTTTTTAATTGCACAGATTTGTCTGTAATCAGAATAAAAATTTGTTGTGTAAACACAGCCTATTTTGTAACAAGAGTGCACACACTGAAATGTCTCGCCTACTATACTGACCATTGATTTTATGTTGATAGTCCTTAGCTACATATAAAGTTTTACTACAAGTATCACATTAACATTTATGATCCAAGAAAATGAGGTCAAGGTCAGATAAACCAAGGCGAAAATACATGTACACCTTTAATACAATCATTCAATATACAGAATATAGATAACTTATTGCTCATAGTATAAACGAAACAGACCAAACCATGGAAATTCTATATTAACCAATGAACCATGAAAAATGAGGTCAAGGTCAGATGAACCATGCCAGACAGACATGTACACCTTACAATCAATCTATGCATTAAATATAATTGACCTATTGCTTAAAGTATCTAAGAAACAAACTTAACCATGAAATTGAACATGAGGTCAAGGTCATATAAAACCTGCCAGACTAACATGTACATCACAAAATATTTTCATACACCAAATATAGTTGACCTACTGCATACAGTATTAGAAAAACAGACCAAAACACAAAACTTAACATTGAGCAATGAACCTTGAAAATTAGGTAAAACCAAATAAAAGCTGCCAGGCTGTACATCGTAATATATTTCCATACACCAAATATAGTTGAACTATTGCATACAATATTAGAAAAACAGGCCAAAACACAAAAACTAAACTATTACCACTGAACCATGAAAATGAGGTCAAGGTCAGATGACACCTGCCAGTTGGACATGTACATCTTACAATCATTCCATACACCAAATATAGTAGACCTATTGCTTATAGTATCTGTGATATGGACTTGACCACGAAAACTCAACCTTGTTCACTGATCCATGAAATGAGGTCGAGGTCAAGTGAAAACTGTCTGACAGACTATCAGGACCTTGCAAGTTACACACTTACCAAATATAGTTATCCTATTACTCATAATAAGAGAGAAATTAACATTACAAAAAATCTTATCTTTTTTTCAAGTAGTCACGAGGGAACCATGAAAATGAGGTCAAGGAAAATGGACATATGACAGACGGAAACTTCATATCATCAGGCATCTATATACAAAGTACCGGTATGATGAATCCAGGTCTTCTACCTACTGAAATATTAAGCTTTTAAGAAGTTAGTTAACGCCGCCACCGCCGGATCACTATTCCTATATCGAGCTTTCTGCAAGAAAAGTCGCAGGCTCGACAAAATTTTTTACTATTTGGGGATATAACATTTTTATCATTATATATTCAAGCAGGGATTCAATATTTGATCAGATGTAAGGGGGCACTCCAGAGAATTAGGAATTAAAGGACCATGTTTAGACACAAAATTGGCTGTAATTTTACCTTTACATTTCTTAAGGGGTGCTCACCGGGTGTGCACCCATCTGAATCTGCACCTGATATTTATGTATCCTATAAGCTGTATTTGCTCTTGTAATTAAGTATTATTATTATTTGATTAACCTGTTAGCTATCCAGAGATTGGGTTTGGTTGGTTGAAAAAAAATGTAAAAATCTTTTTTGCAACACAGAAACATGTACATGATGTATATAAATACAGCCTTATTACAATATTTGTGTAATTTTAGTGCCAAACATTTTTTAACAGTTTCAGGCCCCTAGCTAGGAATTTCCAAGGGGGTTACATGGACTCGTGAAGCTCACTTTAACAGTATAATTCAAACAGAATGTCGACTTTAACTGTGCTTATTTGTTTTTCAAGGGTGGCTACGGGTGTGAGTTTAAATAGTTTTTTAAATAAAACTCGACTATACCTGCATACACTGGGTAAATCACTGTCTGCCTTTCCTAAATGCATCTGAATACCAATTTAGATGACTGTAATGTCATAATATCCAAGTACTGACTGTAATGAAACATTTAATATTAGAATAAATGGAGAATTTGTCCATGGGACACAGATGATGCCCTGCTTGCATATAACGTTATAAAGAAGCATAACTCGAGAACGGTAAAAGTGACACCACCCAAATTTGAACTTGATCTGAGTTTTGTAGTAATAAGCATTGTGTATAAGTTTCATAACATTTTGGTTGAGGCAAACTCAAGTTAGAAATTCAGCAATTTTTCCATATATAAAGGGGCATAACTCCAGAACAGTAAAAGTTACACCACCCAAATTCAAACTTGATCTGTGTTTTGTGTTAATAAGCATTGTGTATAAGTTTCATAACATTTGGTTGAGACAAACTAAAGTTAGAGAATAGAAACCAATTTTAGGACATACGGATGGAAGGACAAGGGTAACACTTAATTCCTCTTCCAGTGATGGCGGGGGCATAAAAAGTCAATGAAAAATGTAATATAGGTTAAAATAATCTACTTGCTTACGAAACTAACCTAAAAACATTTCAATAGTCATTTATTTAAATGACATATTACAAAACATTTTCCACATAAACC
This sequence comes from Mytilus californianus, assembly GCF_021869535.1. Lineage (NCBI taxonomy): Eukaryota > Metazoa > Mollusca > Bivalvia > Mytilida > Mytilidae > Mytilus > Mytilus californianus. Next base: position 1,286,126 of record NW_026262681.1, read on the forward strand.
CATTTAGTAGATTGAACGCAATAAGTACAAAAACTTATCCAAATTCAATCGGTAAAACAATTATAGTCCCTTAGATAGTTATATGTTGGCATTTCTGTAACTTTTTTGTTTTTACGCGAATAGGTTGTTGGTCTATCGCTCAATCCCGAACATGAAGAGCCAGAGAATCTTTACTCAAGGTTTCTTTCCTTTAGATCAAGGCTGACGACACAATGAGCTTAAGGGAGTTGTAATGTGAAAGCAGATATATACATGAATGTTACCTCTTTTCCTCAATGTTAAAAAAGAGATTATTCAGATGTGATTCCATATCAAGTTGCAAGGTTATATGTTAATTGCTGTTACTTTTATAAATCTTGTAGACATGCACTGACATTTTTTTATAAATCAATCAACTTGAAGAATTTGTGAAATCATATTCTCTTCTTCAAAAGTAATTTTCTAAAACAAAAAGTTTAAAATCCAAAACAGATTACATTTTTACAAATAATTAGTACTAAATAATACCTTAGACTCTTCATTTATCGTCCAACATATTTCATGTCCCTAATAAAATCTAAGGAAAACATGCACTTCTTTGTCCATGTAAAAAACAATTTAAACTGATTTGGAGCCAAATTCTAACCAGGGAATCACATGACCATACAGGTAATAAAATATTTTCACTCACATCTACTCACTTCACGCTTGAGTAACTGGTTGTGTAGAAAAATATTTTAACCTGACAAAGGTATTTCACCTTTTATGTATCTGAACTTTGTTCAGATAATAAAGCATTCATCTAAAAGGAAAAGTTTTAATCTAAGAATAATAAAACCTTAAAACATGAGGCTCCAAGAACCTGCATTACTCTAACAAAATATGTATGATATTTGCCAATGTGTTTAAATTTTCAAATCAAGTTTCAATATCCCTGGACCTGATTTTGCTATCCTGATAAAGTCCCCATAGTTTGATCTTTGAGAAGATTGGATGGGGGAAGATATTTTTATTGACAATACCACATAATATATATTTAACTCTGAAGATGTCTATTTCAACTCATTAACAACAAACTGTCATTTTCACTTCTAGTAATGATATTTGGAGATTTGAAACATATGGGATACACAGTACTAGTCATACAATAAATAAAATGCTCTGCATGCGCAGCTTGATACGACTGCGGAGATCAAACCCTGAATAGTTGGGGGCAAGTATGGACATAACATTCAAGCTTAATTTTGATACAGCTTTGAATTTGGATAGTGATTAAATATTTGACACAGCATAGGTTTCTGACATAGAATGAATGTGGTCTAAGAACTTAAAAATTTGAAATTGGACATTTACCTATCTGGGCCCAAAATTAAAAATCTAAATACACGGTTAGATTCGGCATATCAAAGAACCATATGAATTCAATTTTTGTTGAAATAAAACAACATTTAATTTCGGACACTTTGGACCTTAATGTGGACCATTTTGAAAAGCGGGCCCAACATTAAAAATCTAAGTAAAAGGTTAGATTCGGCATATCAAAAAACCCCAATTAGTCAAGTTTTGATGAAATCAAACAATGTTTAATTTTGGATCCTTTGGACCTCAATGTGGACCAATTTTAAAACGGGGCTCAAAATCCAAAATCTAAATACACTGTTAGATTCAGCATATTAAAGAACCTGAAAAATTCAAGAATTTGAATTAAACCCCATTGAAATTGGTCAAGAAATATTTGATAAAGCAATTTATACAAAGTATTAGAAAAGTATTATTTTGGACCCTTTGATATATGAGCAACTTCCTGAAGTCTCAACACAGGCGCAATTCCAGTCATTTTTAAAAGGAGGTTCCAACCATATGTCTCCATACAAAAGCACTAGTTGTTAAACAAAAAGGGTGGGGGGTTCCAACCCCTGGAATACCCCCTGGATCCACCACGGTATGAGATTTAAAGATTATTATGAAGATGATAAATGATGGATGGATACATAACATCCAGATGTGTAAAATATTATGTGCATTTTCCGGACAATATTGAGTAAATGAGATACCTGTTGTATTAGTACATCCAGCTTTGTTTTAGCAAAAACTTTTGCACAGAAATCTTGATAAACATGTGTTCATCTATCATATCTTAGTCTTTATAATGCAATGTGTTATAATATTTGGAACAATTTGATTTTCCATCAAAATTTGATTTTCTCATTAGAATTATCTAAATCTGAGTTATAATACTATCTCTATACATACCTCCATATCCTAATAGATTTACATCTTCTAAAAATATATGCAGAAACAAATTATTTCTCCATCAAAGATAAGGTTAAATATAATTTGGAGCCAAAAACTAAACCAGTCGATCCACATGATCATAAAGGTCAATAATCATAAAATTTTGCACTGAATACTACTAACTTCAGACCCAACTTATTCAATGTAAAAGTTCTGTTGTTCCACTTAAAAAGGTATATGATAAGATTAAGTATGGTATATCAAAACTTAATATATTATAGGTGGTTTTCAGATAAAAAATAAATTAATTCAACTGCAATAGCTTCAAATAACTGTTAAGACAAAATAAATTTCCTTATTTTATTAAGTTTTTACATTTATTTCATATACACATGATATAGTTTTACAAATTACTTGTTGGAAAAAAATAAATAGATTCCTTATAAGTCTGTTTTTGATTACGACAGACAAAAAATCCTGTATATAAAAAGAAGATGTGGTATGATTGCCAATGAGACAACTCTCCACAATAGACTAAATGACACAGAAATTAACAACTATAGGTCACTGTACGGCCTTCAACAATGAGCAAAGCCCATACCGCATAGTCAGCTATAAAAGGTCCCGAAATGACAAATGTAAAACAATTCAAACGAGAAAACTAACGGCCTAGTTTATGTACATATAGTTTTTTTTAATAAAAATTAAAGAAGATTTTTTATATGTGCCTAAGAATCAGCTTATGTATTTTTAATACATATGATTCTTACAAACAAGAATCCTATTTTCCTCCATGAAAATACACAGTATGAAGTAAAAATTAAAGATTAAGACTCTAAAAATTGATCAATGTTCTCTGTGACTGTCATGTCCACTGCAGTCTTGGATATGTGCTTTTTATAGTATCTTTAATATGTCATCATTTGAAGATACAATTTTAATCATACTATTTATTTCAGTTTTGGTGTAAATTCCTTTTTACAACCATCCTCTGACAAGGAATAACCATTGTTTAACTCTGCCACATTCTTTGTGTGCCTGTCCCAAGTCAGGGGCCTACAATTTAGTCTTTATCTTTGGTTTATGGATGTCATATTTTTTTTTTTGTATTTTGCATGGTTATAAATCATAAATTAGGCTGTTAGTTTTCTCTTTTGAATTATTTCACATTTTTCATGTAGGGCTAATATACAGTATAGGTTTATCTCATTGTTGAAGGCCATACTGTGACCTTTAATTGCCTACCATCATGTCATTTGAACTCTAATGGATAGTTGTCTCATATGCAATCATACTACATCTCTTTATTTTCATATAGAAAACTGAAATGTATTCAGGTAGGTGTTTCAAAAAGGAGCTTTATTTCAGTGCCTCTGCTATATTTGAGCTATAGTTGAAACAAGGAATTATTTGAATCTGGAATGATTTTGAATTCTGGAAAATTGATGAGAAATGTATTTTGCAAACTAACCCAACTAAATATGGCTAAGGGGGGTTAATAAGTTCATACTGAAATATCAGTGAAACTAACATTAATCTTAGCCATATGCACACATGGCTAACCCTATTTAGTTGGGTTAGTTTTCATCATACATTTCTAAATACTGTTCCTGAATTTAAAATTATTCCAGATTGAAATAATTCCTTGTTTTGAAATAATTCAAAATGTCTTGCTCTAATATTCGCATTAATGATTTAGAGATTGCCATTATATAGACAGCTGTTGAAGATTGTATCAAGATCTCTAAATTTTGCTTTTGTCTTGTTACTATGTCATCATCTTTGTGATTCGTTTTATTTTATAAATTGTAAATGGACCCTTTTCTATGAAATAACGAATTTTGATTCTTTTACTGTAGCATACTGATTTTTATAGTTTGTTCTTATGTTGTGCTGTTTCACCACTGTCCCAGGTAAGGGGAGGGTTGAGCGCTCACAAACATGTTTAACCCCACCACATTCTTTATGTGCATGTCCCAAGTAAGGAGCCTGTAGTTCAGTTTTCTCAATTTTTCATATTTTTTATGTCTGGCCTTTTATAGCTGACTGACTATAAGGTATGGGTTTTTCTCATGTTGAAGGCCGTACAGTTACCTAAAATTGCTTACATCCATGTCATTTGAACTTTGGTGGATAGTTGTCTCATTGGCAATCATACTCCTTATTTTCAAATACTGACTTGATTTCATGACAAGACCCCAAAACTTTCAGTATTGTTTGCACTTTAAAGAGTCACTCAGCCATCAATTATAGGTCATGATGACACTTAGTTTCACCAACTAAAAGGGTTACAATATTGACTAGCCACAAATTTGTCATTGTCATTGTAAAGCTGAATTAAATATGTTGTCAGTCATATGAAAGGTAAGGTAACAATTTTGGATTTGTTATAAAACTTTAAAATCAAAATTTTTAAATTATCCTTTATCATAAGTATTTTGTCTTAACCTTCAACGTAAAATACAGAGTGAAAAATGATTAGCTAAAATATTTGTTCATGAAGTTTCAAAGGGAGATAACCAAATATCCAAAATAAAATTGCTTTTCTTTTTAATTCCTTATGTATTTTGAAGAAAAAACAATATTTTGGGTTTGATGTACTTCAACTTTTCACAAAGATTCAGCAAAATGTACTTTTAGCTTAACATGTTTTTATAATGCTCCAATTAGAGCTAGTTCAATCACTATCTCTTTTATCATTGACCATATATTGTAATTAAACATATTTTAACATGTTAATGTCAAATTGCTGTCTATTTCTGATAAAAATAGCAAACATTCTAAAAGAAATAATATTGCAGCTTTAATTTTAGTTTTATAGCAATTAAAAAATGACTACCTTTCAATTCATAAGACTTTACAATTGAAATGTAGTGAATAAATTATGGAAAACAAATCTAACGAGATTGGAAGTATGTTTTCTTTTTGCCCTTGCACTTCTAACACTGATGACTTGACTGTGGCTCAGCATTTAGGTAAAACTTGACCAGTTGTAGTTTCTTTTGATGTAACAAATTGCAATATGTATCAGAATGTACAATGATCTGCAATAGACCTTATTACTATTGAGGAATGTGGCACTTGACCTCAGAATCTGTGACACTTGAACTATTGACATCATACCCCAATCACTTTTCCTTTGTGGTGTCAGACATTTGCTATTATGACATTAAAATTTTGCGGGAACCTTTGTGATGTCCAGTAATGGCAGACAAATAGCAATAAGGTGTACAGGTGGAGAGAAACACTAACAATAAGTTAGCTATACATGTTGAGATTAGTCCTATAATTATGACAAAATGGTGGAAACATAATTTTCCTGCTTCTAAGTAAGTTGCATGAATGTAACAATATATATCAAGTCTCACTAAACATACACTGAAAACCTCACATTTAAAAACTCCTTGACTGTTTTGTGTTGCTCATATAAAAATATGAAGATGTGGTATGATTGACAATGAGACAACTCTCCACCAGGGACCAAATGACGTAGATATTTACAACTATAAGTCACCATACACCTTCAACAATAAGCAAAGCTCAAACTCTCCACCAGAGACCAAATGACATAGCTGTTTACAACTATAGGTTACTTTTCAGCCTTCAACAATGAGCAAAACCCATACCATAATTTTTTCTATGTAGTGTTTTGTAAACTGCTGTTAGTCTTTTCCTTGTTTTTTGTTTTGTCAGTTTCTCTTTGACTTAACGAATGTCCCTTATGTATATTTTGTCTCTTTTTTAAATGCATAAATTATAATAGCATACCAAATATATACTGCCTAGTATAAGAACTTTTTCATAAACACAAGACTGTGGCACTGTCATATACTGCACAGTGGTGAATCCAGGGGGGTGTTCTTTTGGTTGGAACCTCCCTTTTTGTTTGACTACTAATGCTTTTGTATAGGGACATATGGTTGGAACCCCCTTTTAAAACTGGCTTGATCAGTGCCTGCTGCACATATTTGGGATGCATCATATGGATGGAAATAAAAACTATGATCAATATATCATAAGTACTTTAACTACTTATTCTGAATTAGACCTATATGATTAGTAATAAAACACTTAATTCTATTAAAAGTTTAAGAATACCATTGATAATAACAACACTGCAGAAAGTAACAACTATATCTTGCATTGCAATATTTTTTAGAAGTGAGACAAAATTTCCTTTTTTTAAGAAAACATAGCAATGAACAGCATGTCAGAAATGTAACACCTTCATCTCACTTCATAACATTTGTTGCAGCAATGCAAAACAACTCATTCAGTCTAATATTCGGTCTTATAGTAGGCAGTGGTAATAACCAGATTATGAATTTTCAGCAGTAACTTTAAATGCAGTGTACCTTCATTGTTATGATTGTGTGAAATAGATGTTGATGACCATGATGCCAGATTTGTTATACCTTGTCTCTCTTCATAACATTTGTTGCAGGCAAGACAAAACAACTCAATCAGTCATATAGTATGTACAAGTGTTAATACAAGATACTGAATGTTCAGTAGTCTATTTTAAATCAAGTATGCAGTGTACCTTACTTTAATGGTTATGATTGTGTAAAATAAACAATGCAACAACACAATGGGTGCTACTAGTGGAACAGGGTCTGCTTACATTTACAGAGCACCTGAGATCACCCCAAGTTTTAGGTGGCGTTCATGTTGATTAGTCTTTAGTTTTTTAGGTAGTATATTGTTTACTTATTTGTATTATGATTGACTTTCGTCTTTTGTTTTGGTGTTGTCAGTTTCTCTAGACTTATAAGTTTTGATTGTCCCCTTGGTATCTCTAGTCTCTTTTCCCCTATAGTAACTCCTTTTACAAAATAAACTGTAGCACTTTTCACTATGAATTTTTAAGAGAATCCCATACTGGATTGAAAAAGTCAAATAAACAGCTTTTTTTTTGCAAAAAGTCAAAATATAGAATTATAGGTATATGTCATTATTTCTTTGGATTTATTATGCTAAAAGTTTGTTCCATCCTTCCATTTTTGTTGTTCTTCCTGTGTGTTTATTTAACCCTTGTCGGACTATGTTGTGGGAAAATTCCAAAGTTGCGTGCCTATGAGATGTGGAGATCATATCTTAGAACTAGTAGATGAACAAAACAAATATTGTATTACTATTTAGTTCCTACCAAAGGAATTGGTTTGTGAACCAATTGTATTTACAAGTTGAAGCCTCAAAGAGTCCATTTTAGTCTCCACAATGCTATTAACTAAGGGCCATACATGAGACACATAATGTATAATTAAATATATTTTTTATCATCTTTGAATACAATAATCAATTAGTTATAACAAAAACAATAATAATAAGTTTCAAGTAGTAAACATTTTTTAAATCCAAATATATATGTTGGTACATAATTTGCACTCTAGTTAGCTATGAAAATGAGAATGTTTTAGTCACATTTAGCATAAAGAATGCAAGTCTTTATGTAATGTACTGTTTTAAATTGATGTAATGTTCTTTATTGACATGGCGTATTAAAATAAATAATCCTGAAAATATTTTTTTTCATAAAAATGGAGAGATTTGCTTGCTTGAACAATATGACAATTTTCAAGGAAATAGATCAATATTAATATATCAAATCAAGATTTTGAAATTTCAAAATAAAAATTGCCAAAATTCTTTTTTTAATGTTTCATTTGATATCTTTTGAAAATATTAATTTTTATCTGAAAATCCTCTTATTCTAGTATTGAGATTACTGAAGTATGGAAATGCCTATGGAAAATCTATGAAATGATTACTTTTATATGTTGATGACTTTCTATATAACAATACATGCACTAGTCTTGACTGATGCTGATAATTTGAATTTCATAAATATAAAATGTTTTTATTAATTTTTACATAAAGCACTGTACATAAACCAGTACATACATCACTGAATAAGTTAAAATTACAAATCATACTATATTTGGACTGCTAATGCATGGTGAAGCGATATTGGTACAAAATGATGCCCAGCATACTGTACACTGTCCAGTATGAACTAATGATATGAAAAAATGTATCACAGGAAAAAAACTAAAACCTGCAAACAAAACGGGGAATACCTCCTCTTAAAAGTATAACAAATAATGCTTTTTCCTAGACATTGTGTCTAAAATCAAAATATAAAGAGTTGAAGGGTCAATTAAAAATCCAGTTTTATTATGAACCTTGCAAGACTAGTTTAATTTATTATCCTAATGCTAGTAAAACATCTTTATTCTTCCCTAATTCAAAATAATGCTATCTAGCTAACAATGAAAATGGAGTTATCTCCCCTCGTACAGAAGGATTTTGTCCAATAATATTATGATCAATAAAATTTCTTGAAATATGAGTATTCCCATGTTTGAGGTAAGCTTAAAGAAAAATACTGATTAAATGAAAATATTAATCTAATGATGAGCACTATATATATTTCGTCATATGTTAGGCCATCCTGTTGAAATTTTGAGATTTTCAGTAACAAAATTACAAATTTACCCAGATTTAAATAGAATATGACTGTTCTTGGGAAACAAAATTAAACAACATACTTACTGAGAAACATAAAAATATATGTTTTAAACTAAAAAACATGATATTGTGAAAAGATATGGCTGTGTTGATAAAAATCAGAATGCTTCTCCAAAAATAATAATTTACAAAATAAATAAATACCAGTAAAATCAAATACAGAAAGCACTCATCTGATAAAAAAAACAAATTCAGGATGGACATTGAAATATATTACCAACTATCTAATATTCATTAGAAAATTTTAATATTAAGACTAGTTTTTTTCTTTAAAATGAAAAGGGAGAACATGTATACATATGGTCAATTAACATTAAAACTGTTTAAAATAAAACAAATGAGAAAAATAAAATTGCCCAGAGTGGCCAGACTTGTCATTTAAATTGGCACACATTTAATTACTCAAAATGAAAAAAAATATATGCTTTAAAAAGTATCATAACATCCTTATGGAAGACTATTCAATTCTAAATTAATAATCACAGATTTTTTCAACTACTGATGTTGTTTTACATCACAACCTTCCTCACACCAGATTCCTACCTTCTTAAATGGTTCATTCAAGTATTTTTTCAACTTCTCATTCATGAAAACTGCTTAATGTTATTATTATGTAGATATATATAGATTTTTTTTTCTGTTCTAAGCCGATGTCACATGTTGGTAAATCAACAGAAATTTTTAAATGAGAATTCTTAAAAACCTGAAACAGTAAATGTGCTCAAGATGAGAAAGAAAATTTGATTACAGGCAATTCTAGGCAAAAATTGTTTTCAGTTAATTTTTACCATGCTGTTTCCATGGTGACAGATTTTTTCGTTGTAACATATGATAAGTTTTACAGATAAATATTTTAGCACTCATTAAAATTCAAAGTTATTGTGCTCTGAAAATTTCCAAATATGTAAACTATTGTACAAATGAATGATTCTGGATGAAACTATTAAATCACAAATGACTAGATGAGACAACATTTTTAGGTAAATTCAATTTCTTAATTGATCGTTCTAAGTTCATACGATGACCAACTTGCGTTACTCCCAAGTCCAAATAATCATTCCTACTAAGATTTTGCAATCTTTTACCGTCAATGCACTTTTGTTGAAAGCTTGTCTTATATTGCGATAATTTTAAACTGTCTAACCAATCAAGTACGTCCAAACATTGCCAGTTATCAACAGACTTGGAACTGAAAGGTTTTGTCACTTGCCTGGATTTGTTCATTAAATCACGTTTTTCCTCCCCAAAGCTTGGGGGAGGTGGAATGACAGATGGAATTGTTTCATAGCCCTGATTTGAGTTTGAATCCCCAAACCCAGGGGGTGGAGGGGCTATCAATTCCTCATAGTTATGCCGCTGACGACCATATCCAGAATCGGCTTGATCATCAGATAATGTAGAAACAGTTGACACTGAAGAAACTAAACTTTCATTGTCATCCTGATTAAATACAGAACTTTGTCTTGATATATCACTAAAGTTACTTCCACTATCAAATCCCATTGGTGGAGGAATTATTTCTAGTTGCACAGAATCTCCAAATTCAGGAGGTGGCGGCAAGGAAGATTTGTCCGTTCCTGAGCTTTCCACAGTTACTCCTTTCACACTCAATTTTTCATTTGGAACTTTACCATTCACATTTCCTTTGGATTGTTCAGCCTTATTTATGCTGGCTATCCTGTCTTTAATAGAAGTTTTATTTTGACTGATCACACCTATATCCTTAGCGGGTTTTAAGGATGAAACACCATTGTCCTTATTTTTGGATGACATGTTTTTCACATTACCATTTGGTATTTGACTTACAGAACTAAACACTTTGGTCCTGTCACTTTGAACACCCGTAGTTATAATGTTTTTATTTTGATCTCTAATAGGTACTTTTGAAGAATTTGTTGTACTTTGAGCTATCAATGGTGAAGTTGGTATGGTTTTTGCTGGAGACTTTGACCTGTCTGCAGGTTTACTGACAGTATTTGGTGAATTGTTTGTTGCAGTAACACGAAGTGAAGTCTGACTTGCTTTTTTCTGCAAGTACTCTTGGCGAGCCTTTTCAGCTAAAGCTACATAGTCTTTCCCACGTGGTGAACTGACAGAATTCTCCTTATTTTCAGTTTTTGGTGTGCTTGTAATAATTGCCTTATTAGAGTCTGTTGTTTTGGTGTCTGCTTTAACCTCCATTTTTACTGGTGTTTTTACAGCACCACCATTTACTGTACTCATAATTTTAGTTGGCTCCTTTCCTTTCACTGTGACACTTTTAATAGGTTTTATATCAACCTTAGGAGGCTGTCTTTCCATTGATGATTTAACATCATTTACAATAGCTTTAGGCTCAACTGGTTTTGCCACTTTTGGTTTCATTTCTGGAGTTTTCCCAATATTATCACTTGAGAACGCTAATTTTGCAGACTGTAATTTCTTGGTTTTTTGTAGCTTTGTTTCTATTGCATCAATAACCGACGTGTCTCCTTTTTCTTCAAGCATTCTTCGTCGCCTAGCAACAGCTGCTATAATAGCTGCTTGATTGTCATCTTTTTGAGGTCCATCCTTACTCTCAGGCAAGGCCGAAATTTTTGGTCCTTCTACATCCATCCTTTGTTGTCGTTTTCGAACAGCTGCTAATAGATCATTAGCCTCAATACCTTGAGGTGTGGTATTACTTTGTTTGGTTTGAGCAGGAGGTTGAGATTTTGGAAGGGGAGGAGCAGGCGGCTCAGCTGGTGGCAGTGGTGGAGCAGGTGGCGGTGGAGGTGCTGCTGGTGGCATTGGAGGCACTGCTGGAGCAGATGGAATATTCTCAATTTTCACTTCCTCCTTCTTTTGGGTAACTATCTTCTGCTCCACCTTTGGAGATGGTGTTTTAGATTTTGGTGAAGGAGGTTTAGGAGCAGCAGATTTTACTGTAGAGGGCTGAGGAGCTGCTGCTTTAGCTGGCTGAGGAGCTGAAGACTTTGCAATTTGCTGACCTGGTGCTAAGGTCTTTGTTGGTGGATTTGGAGCTGGTTCAGAAGGCGGAGGTGGAATGTTACCAGCTGGAATGTCTGAACGAACAGAATATCTTTTCGCTTCTGAATCAGTTGTTTTTCTATCACCAATGGAAATTACAGTAACTCTACTTTTGACCTTGTCATCCTCCAAGTCATAATCAGGTTCAGGCTCATATTTGCCAGTCTGTTTCTTAACATTAGAATGTACGTCTGCTGTTACAAGCAATTTTGCATTTGGATGTTTTTGAAGATATGTTTTAGCATTGTCTAATACTTTATCCTCGGCAAAAGAAACACTGTGTTTGTCATCACTCTGACGACTTCCTCCAGAGTTTGTGGAAGTAAGACTAGAATTTCTTTGATGAGCCTTTGATTTAACTTTAGGTTCATCAGTCATTTTAGCTGAAGCACCAGGTCGAAAACTAGATTCAAAATCATCTTGAGGAGCTGTGGAAAGCTTTTCTGGTCTAGCATACAATGAAGTCCTACTTCCTATTGTGTTTATAGACACCACTTCAGTGTTTGATGGCTGAACAACTTCTTCATCTTTCGGCACACCTGGAGCAGGTCTTTTAAACCCAAGTGCCCCGGGTGGTGGTGGAGGAGGACCCTTTGGTCTTTCTGAAGTTGATGTTGAACTTTTCATTGAAAGACTGTCTTCCGGAACAGCATATACATAAGTTCCGTCATTTCTACGTTGAACGCCTGCAGAACCTGGTACTACAGGTGTTGCATATACAGGCTCTGGCTTTTTGTCAGATAGATCAGGCGTACTTTGTGATCTTTCCATAGCACTCTGTTTGCGTTCATTATTATATTTATGTATTATTCTTTCTGACGGACTTCTATGGTCACTTTTTTCTGAATCATATCCTTCAATGTTTGATAAATCCACACATGACACACGTTTTGATGCATGTTTTGCTCTGATAGATGCTGTTTTCTGTTCAGTTGTTACATTATGTTGTTCTAAGTTTTCTCTTTCAAATTCGGCCAAGGCTAAATCTAGCTGATCTGGAAATAAAAAGAACGATATCGTTATTGAAATGTTTTAAATGTACAAATTTTTATGTTATAATGAATTACATGTACAATATAACATTGTATTAACCATCTTTAAGGCCAAGTTAACTTTCTTGGAAGCTTGACACATGAGGAAAAAGAATGGTCAGGCCTGATGAGCAGTTACAGAACTGCCTTGAGTTATATGTAACGGTAATAACATTTCATTAAATATTTGATAAAATAATATTTGCAGATTCTAAATTTTAGAATTTAAGGTGGGAGGTGAAACATAAACGAACTGGTTTAGATAAGAACAAGAATGTGTCCATAGTACACGGATGCCCCACTCGCACTATCATTTTCTTTGTTCAGTAGACCTTGAAATTTGGGTCAAAACTCTAATTTGGCATTAAAATTAGAAAGATCATATCATAGGGAACATGTGTACTAAGTTTCAAGTTGATTGGACTTCAACTTCATCAAAAACTACCTTGACAAAAAACTTTAACCTGAAGTGGGACAGACGGAGGGACAGACGGAGGGACAGACGAACGGACGCACAGACCGAAAAAACATAATGCCCCTAGGTGGGGCATAAAAATAAATGTTTAATATTTCTCATGCACCTGCCTCCTCTTTCTGTTTTAAACATGCAACATAAATGCTTTAAATCTTTTAATATGACTCAGAGCATCTGACAAACAACATTTTCTAATTCAAATATCACAGACTACATGTAGGACTAAAAGTTAAAAGAACATTTGTTTGCAATCAAAATCATTTCTAAACTGGCTTTAGAATTTTATATTTATTCTGTTGGCCTTAAGTCAGAAAGACAATAAATTTATTGAAAGTATAGTTCTCTAAACAATTACAATATTTTACTTTACTGTTCAAGTTAGTTTTTTTAGTCGAATTTTTTTTACCCTATTGCACATGCTTATTTGTTTTCATGTAAACAACTGTTACATGCACAGATGGGCATATAATATTAATTAATCAATAATTATGTAGTATTAACATTAAAATCATTAAACAGAAGTTTGTCCTTGGTTTATACCTGGTACATATAAGTCTGTGTGCTATAGCTATTAAACAAAAATTTGATGTTTAAGGAAGAAAAAAACTTTAAACTGATTTCATAACATAGAATTTTAACTACATTTGGAATATATGAGCAACTCCATGCGAAAAGGTCCAAAAATGTTTTTGATAAACTTTACAGGACACATTGTTAAAGTTTGTTTAAGACTTAAAATGTTTAAGTATTTTTGAAAAATGATTTTATTCGTAAAAATTGGTATAAATGTAAACATTCATAAAATGGTAATTTCTGCCCCAAATTCTTCAGTTAAAATGGAATAAAATGCTCCGCAGGGTGCAGCTTGATACGACCGCAGAGGTCGAACCCTGAACAGTTGGGGCAAGTATGGACACAACATTCAAGCTTGATACAGCTTTGCATTTGGATTGTGATTAAATATTTGACACAGCATAGGTTTCTGACACAGAATGAATGTGGTCTAAGAACTTAAAAATTTTAAATTGGACATTCACCTATTATGGTCCAATATCCAAAATCTAAATACATGGTTAGATTCAGCATATCAAAGAACCCCAAGAATTCAATTTTTGATGAAATCAAACAAAGTTTAATTTTGGACCCTTTTGACCTCAATGTGGACAAAGTTGATAACGGGGCCCAAAAATCAAAAATCTAAATACATGGTTAGATTCAGCATATCAAAGAACCCCATATATTCAATTTTGGTTGAAATCAAACAATGTTTAATTTTGGACCCCGATTTGGACCAACTTGAAAACTGAATCAAAAATCAAAAATCTAAATACATGTTTAGATTCAGCATATCAAAGAACCCTAAGAATTCAATTTTTGTTAAAATCAAACTAAGTTTAATTTTGGACCCTTTGGACCTTAATGTAGACCAATTTGAAAACGGAACCAAAAATTAAGAATCTAAATACACGGTTAGATTCGGCATATCAAAGAACCCCAATAATTCAATTTTTGATGAAATCAAACAAAGTTTAATTTTGGACCCTTTGGACCTCAATGTGGACCAATTTAAAAACGGGGCCCAAAATCCAAAAACTAAATACACGGTTAGATTCAGCATATTAAAGAACCCCAAGAATTCAAGAATAAAACCCCATTGAAATTGGTCAAGAAATAAGCAATTTATACGAAGTATCTTCTTTTGCACAATACTGTGCAATTAAATATTTCTTGCTATTGCGCAATACTGTACAATTGACAATTTCTTGCTATTGCGCAATATTGTGCTATTGGATATTTCTTGCTATTGCGCAATACTGTGCAATTGAAGATTTCTTGCTATTGCGCAATACTGTGCAATTGAAGATTTCTTGCTATTGTGCAATACTGTGCAATTTAAAAATTTATTGCTATTGCACAATACTTATTATATAATAATTTACACATCCTGTTTAGTGTGTATCTCCTACCATATATTATTATTTGCTTTTAAATATAAATCAGAAATAACCAACTTAAAATGGAAAATTTTAAAAGAAAAAAATCCCCCCCCCCCCAATTTTTTTAACCCCCTTATGATTCATCACCCCCAAACTCAATCCCAGCCTTCCCTTTGTGGTATGGTACCTTGCAGTACAATTTCAGAGAGATCCATACACTTGAACACAAGTTATTGTCTGGAAACTAGAAAAATGTGTTTTTTGGCCCCTTTTTGGCCCCAAATTCCTAAACGTTTAGGGCAATTACCCCCAAACTCAAACCCAGCTTTCCCTTTGTGATATGGAACCTTGTAGTACAATTTCAGAAAGATCCATACACTTACACACAAGTTATTGTCCTGAAACTAGAAAAATGCTTGTTTTTTGCCCCTTTTTGGCCCCTAATTCCTAAAATATTGAGGCAATTACCCCTATCATCAATCCCAGCCTTCCCTTTGTGGTATGGTACCTTGCAGTACAATTTCAGAAAGATCCATACACTTACACACAAGTTATTGTCATGAAACTAGAAAAATGCTTGTTTTTTGCCCCTTTTTTGGCCCCTAATTCCTAAAATTTTGAGGCAATTACCCCCAAAATCAATCCCAGCATTCCTTTTGTGATATGGAACCTTGTGGTACAATGTCAGAGAGATCCATACACTAACACACAAGTTATGTCTGGAAGTTACAAAAGTGCTTATTTTTGGCCCCTAATTCCTTTACTGTTGGTACCATAACCCCCAAAATCAATCCCAACCTTCCTTTTGTGGTATTGAACCTTGTGGTAAAATTTCATAGAGATCCATTCACTTAAACTAAAGTTAGAGTGCGAAAACCAATGTGTCTTCGGACGACGCCGGACGACGCCAGACGACGACGACGCCAATGTCATACCAATATACGACCACAAAAATTTTTTTGCGGTCGTATAAAAAGACGTAGAAATATCTAAATTTTTGTACTAAAGCAAGAGTAAAATAATTTGTTACACAGAACAAGGCTATACTGAGCCGAAACAAAACCATTCACAACATTAAACAGTTTCCATCATCTCTACTTATGTGTGAAGACAGGAATACAACAGTTAAACTTAAGGGAAAATGATGTCATGTTGTGTTCTTGAAATTTAAGCTAAGTTAAGTTGTTATTACTTATCAAATAATAAACAGTTGCATTAGTTTCTGCTTTGTAAGCAAGAGCCTTATCCCCACTGCTACCTGTCAGGAAAGTTGAGACACTTAAACTGTAAATGGACAAATGAATATAAAATTTGAAACAATTGATCAAAATATTGGGGGGGGGGGGGGGGGAGGGGGGGGAAGCAAGAACATGTGTATAGCTTACAGCTTAATCATATGGGGAAAAATATTGGTGTTTTATTGATTAAAAGTCTGCTACCAATAATTATGCACACATTTTTTTAGAATTTCACTATTGCATTATGCACACTTTTTAGAATTTCACTAATGAAATAAAATACCAGTTACATCTACATTTTTGCAATACTAAAGACCAATTATAATATTTAAGAAATCATAAGCATTAATTATAACATATAAAATAACTTAATAACACGCAAAATATTTGCCAAAATTAGGAATTTTATTTGAGAGATGCAATTCACTTATTTTATTATTTTGTTTATTTTTGTAAAAATAAAAAAAAGTGCAGAAAACACTAAAGGAACAACAAAAAACATAATGAATGTGAGTAATATCTAAATATAACCCTAAAAAATCATTTTGTTGTGGCCTAACATTAAATGTGTTCTTGTGTGTTCCTTTTTATTTGTAATAATTTCATTTATCTGATTTAATAAAAGAAATATTGGATCCAATAAATGTTTACAGTATGTCAATATAATTTCCTTAATGTTGTCATTTAATAAGCAATATGATGTATCTTTAATAACATTTACTGTAAAAAGGAATATGAAACATGTATCTTGTCTGTCTTTATATTTTTTTTTAATCTATTAAACTCATATGTTTTTCTCCATAAATTCATAAGTCACAACAGAAATTGTATTGGTCATTGCAGTTTAATCAGTATTAGTATCTTGATCTGTGAAGCTCTTACTGAAGCGGGCATTAATATTTGTGATCAGAGAAAAAAAGGAAACATGAACATGAACAAATACAACAAAATAAAGGGAAAACATAGGCAAAAGCCAACATGTAAAAACATTCAACAGTGCATCAAAATAATTTTGTAGCTATGTGAGGCAAAAGCAAAACAAAGCTACTTTGACAATATCAATAACAAAAATGTGCACCTTCACCGGAGGCTCGTATAACATTGTCATTTCTACGTTGTTCCTCATTGCCTGTCAAAAAGAATGTATTTATGTTAGGGATGTGGATGTGTGATCAGAGAAGTAACCTCTTATACCATAGGAGTAAAATTTTATATGAAAAAGAAACTGTTTGATAATGCTTATAATGTTAATAACTAGTCTAGCACTGTATTTATTCCTACTCTATATGGATGAAAGTGCAGTCAAAACCTCTATGATTATAGAAGTAAAATATTTCTTAAAATTAGCCTATTCCCAAAAAATTCTAATAAAAATCATAATTGGAAAGGACAGAGTGCATTAAGATTTACTACAATTTGTCACAATTAAAAATATCATAAATATTAAGAACTTAATTCCTCACCCACAATAAGGACTAAAATTTAAATCAAGACTTTTGAATTTTTTTACCTAATTCATTTAGTCCCTCTGCTAACTGTCGACCCTTTTCTTTCGAAAGTGAAGTCCTTGGGTCTCTTCGAGGTGGCTGGGGTGCTGGAAACAAAAAAGATATAAAATATGAAAACAAATCATCAGATCAAAAATTTGGAATTCAATTAGCCAAATATTTTTAATACCGGGGAAAAAAGCGATTAAAGACACATTGAAAGATTTTCAAGATCATAAGTTGGTTTACTTTGTAAAGGCCTTCCTAATCTTTCTATAAGTTGCAAGCATTCAAGTTCATTACTTAAGACCTTATAAATACCATTACTATGAAGAACATCCATAAAAGTGTTATTCCTTTAATATGTTCTTTTCTTGAATTAAAAGTACATAAAACACATAATAACTTCTTCTTCCAACCAAAAGAACAAAGAATTGTAAAATTGTTGAATGGATTTTTGTTCTTTGTTATTGCTTAATGATTACTATATTTTAAAAGTTCTTGTTCATAAAAGCAGTCATGTGTTTGCCAAATTCTCTTTATTTTGTCTTCTTTACATTTTACACATATCTGCTACTGACCTTGTTTTTTACTACCACTTGCACTATTGGTAGTTCTTGATGGCAGTGTCATTGTACCATCCATATGTTGCCAATTAACTGGGTTCTGTTGAGGTCTAACAGTTACAACTTTCATGGCCAGGGTATCTCCAGAGTTACGTATAACCTGTACCACTCGATCATGTGATGCACGAACCACATTTTCACCATTTATCTAAAATGGAAACAAATTAACTTATGTTTTCCTGTAAAATAGATCCTGTTTCATATTGATAAATAACCAAATTTTAACAAAAGTGGCAAATTTTCTATTGAATTTTGAGAGAAAGGAGTAAAACCATACTTTAATTTCTGTTTGGAGTTGATAACCTTACATTATTTTCTGTTTGGAGTTATAACCATATATTATTTTCTGTTTGGAGTTATAACCATATATTATTTTCTGTTTGGAGTTATAACCATATATTATTTTCTGTTTGGAGTTATAACCATATATTATACTCTGTTTGGAGTTATAACCATATATTATACACTGTTTGGAGTTATAACCATACATTATATTCTGTTTGGAGTTATAATCATACATTATTTTCTGTTTGGAGTTATAACCATACATTATTTTCTGTTTGGAGTTATAACCATATATTATTTTCTGTTTGGAGTTATAACCATATATTATACTCTGTTTGGAGTTATAACCATATATTATACTCTGTTTGGAGTTATAACCATACATTATATTCTGTTTGGAGTTATAATCATACATTATTTTCTGTTTGGAGTTATAACCATACATTATTTTCTGTTTGGAGTTATAACCATATATTATTTTCTGTTTGGAGTTATAACCATATATTATACTCTGTTTGGAGTTATAACCATATATTATACTCTGTTTGGAGTTATAACCATATATTATACTCTGTTTGGAGTTATAATCATACATTATTTTCATTGATATACCGGTAGTATTAATGTCTCACCTAAAAACACCATCTACCTCCTGTTAATATTTGATAGCACACTATGAAATTATATTAAGTAAAAAATCAGAAAAAAAAAATAATGTAACATTATAACACCTTTATTGGCTTTAAATGTTTTAAGTACTGAAAACCCCCATGAAAAATTCTTACCCACACCCTTTTGATGCTTAACCTACCGTACTTCTGTTCTTAACAAAAGTATTCAAAATCATGTTTTTGCTTTTTTATAACCAGGCTGTTTTAAATTTATAGACTTTTTATGATCTGTGCAATTAGACTATAGTACAGAATGTATAATGGACCCATTTCTTTTTCCATCCCCTAACCACTAAGTGTTCACATTGGTGTAAGATAAAACTTTTTTTTTTACTGTGTTATCATGCCTATAGGACAAGTCTGATCACATCATGAACATATTTTATACACATGTGACCTCTCATTTCAGGTCAAATCTTTTCAATTGGGACAATAAAATAAATTCAAACAATCTTAACTATGATAAAATCCCAAGTAATAACCAATTTCACTAGCCGTAAGGAATTTCCGTGTTAGTTTCACTATTGTTAAGGCCTAGATAATGAAAATTTCTCCCAATTAAAACTCTTTCGACAAATTTATCAGCATTCTGGGGGTAGCTTCAGGATGTTAGCTTAAAGAAAAGCCACTCTTACTTTCTAACTTAAACCATTACATATCTGAATTACAACAACTATGATGAACTACTGGAATTCACTTAATTTTCTCCAATGATCTTATGGAATGTACATTGCAGTTTTTAACCAAATATTTGATACAACAACTTTTAATTTGATCATGACTGCCAATTATATTTTGAGTGACAGCAACATTACACTACTGCCATACTGCACTATGGAAACGATATGGATTCATTATTATTCCTGGAACTTTTAATTTTTTTCATGGATTTTGTTGGTTTAGGTGAACTACGAATATAAGGTTGTATTTGTTGCCTCTAAACTAGTTTCAGTTTCTGGTACGTTTGATATTAAGTGTTCAACAAAATACAAATTTACTATGGAAAAATCAATGTCCAAATATACTGGCCAATTTAGACCAAAGTATTTGAATGGTCAACCCAAAATTTGTGTCAGGTTATATATAATTGCTTAAATTCTCTTTCAAGTAAGAACTCATAAAATATGTCAAAGGAAACCTAGATAAAAACTCTCTAATAAACTCTGGACAAAGTGGACCTTCTCTGGACCTAAACTCTTTAGTCATTACTGCCAATAAATCTGAAGAAACAATTTCTTTCTTTAAAACAGCAAAACATGCATGATCTATGTTCTGTAATGACAGTAGGGGATCATATCTACATAAAGAACACCCTTAAAACAAACACTTCACATACTGATAAATCAATACCAAACTGTTTAATCAATACTAGATATGACATTGGTATTTCAAAATTTGTGAAATACACTATGTGTGATTTATCTATAGGTTTACATTGTTTCAGTTTTCAGACAACAGTGACATCAATTCTTCTACAAAACCGTGAACGTTTTCACTTAACACATTGATAGTATTTACTTGTAAAATTTTTAAAGTGACGTATATAATTTTCTAGAGTTTCATTAAAGTATTGAATAATAATATCAAAATTCAGTAGATCTCCCCAAATGACCTCTTTTTTATATCAATGTATTATCTATATAATATTTAGATCAGTTCATCTCTCAGATAAATATTCGTTTAACCCTCTTACCAATGTTTTGCTTAAAGGGAGCGTAGATTTAGAAATTGCAAACAAAGATTATTCCAAGTGATGTCTATTTTAAGGATTAGTTCTTTTGCTCTTATATGTTTAAAATATAACTTGTAGACTTTATTGAGAAACTCCTGATTTGCTGTAAGGAATGTTAACAGGGACATTTGGTTTAATATATTACCTCTAATATAAAATCACCAGGTTTTAAACCTGCTCTGTCTGCTCGGCTGCTTGGGTCCACACTGTCCAAATACTGTAAGGCAGGGAACTCTGGTGTAGGATGGAAGTCAAGCTCTCCATTTCTTGTACTTTGTGCTGAAAAAGAAAAAAAGAAAAATTAAACTAATAATCATTTTAAAATTATATTTTTCATGCATTTAGCTTTGAATTATTCAATAATTCGTCACATTATGCATTGATGATGCAATCTGGATAATGTTCCTTTCACAAAAGTATATGGTCCAGTAACTATAACTGATGCTGTCAGAATATCTATGGAAGATCTATGGTAAATTTCAAATTGTGTTGTATTTGCTGTTCAGACTAATTGTGTAAAACTACTACCATCCAATGATACATTAGCAGTGTCTTCAAGATATTTCCTGTGTTCAATCATCTACATTTGTCCTGAAAAATCTTACTGCCGAAACATTATCCACAAAATTAAGGCTTTTTAAAAGAAATGTTATAAGAACTTCTGAAAACTCTAGCTATGTGTGTCATAAAACCTAATTACCTTTTCTGGTATCATAGCGATTTTTATGCTTAATAATCCTTCCTGATCTTACAACATTTCCCATTTTGTTTTTACAAATTTTGTAACGTAAGTACATAAAATGAAGTCACATCTATATAAAATAGCCACAAATCGATGCTTTTTATCCAATGAACTACAAATTTACATCTGTAGTTTGTGACATAATTGTCATTGGACATCTGTTGCCATCGGTTTGTTGATTAAAAATTGTCTCGAAGAATCTGCTGTGTTATAGATAATATACATTGCTTCAGATGTTCCTACATCTGTTTTTAAGTTGAATAATATATTTGTTGAATATAAGATTGTAAAGTTAAATTGTTTTTTCATGTACTTTTAATCCATAATCACTAATTTTCCAAGTTGCAAGTCTAATTCACAGTCTTTTTACTACAGAAATATTAGCTGTGAATCAAACTATATAACTAAACCAACTGTTAAAACATGTTCATGTCAATTTTTTCAACATTCTGAACTAGATTATAAATTTCCATAACAAGAGTGCACACGCTGAAATGTCTCGCCTTCTTTACTAATCATTGATATTATGTTGATAGTCCTAAATATAAAGCTTTATTACAACTGTCACATAAACTTAACATTAACCAAGTAAACTAAACATTGACCAATGAACCATGAAAATGAGGTCAAGGTCAGATGAACCATGCTAGGCAGGCATGTACAGCTAACAATTCTTCCATACAACAAATATAGTTGACCTATTGCTTATAGTTTAAGAAAAACAGACCAAAACACAAAAACTTAACACTGAGCAATGAACCTTGAAAATGAGGTCAAGGTCAAATAAAACCTGTGTGACTGCCAAATAGATCATAAAATATTTCCATACACCAAATATAGTTGAACTATTGCATATAGTATTAGAAAAAAAGACCAAAACTCAAAAAACTTAACTTTGACCACTGAACCATGAAAATGAGGTCAAGGTCAGATGATACCTGCCCGCTAGACATGTACACCTTACAATCATTCCATACACCAAATATAGTAGACCTATGGCATACAGTATAAGAAAAACAGACCAAAACACCAAAAAATAACTATAACCACTGAACCATGAAAATGAGGTCAAGGTCAGATGACACCTGCCAGTTGGACATGTACACCTTACAGTCCTTCCATACACCGAATATACTAGACCTATTGTTTATAGTATCTGAGATATGGACTTGACCACCAAAACTTAACCTTGTTCATTGATCCATGAAATGAGGTCGAGGTCAAGTGAAAACTGTCTGACGGGCATGAGGACCTTGCAAGGTACGCACATACCAAATATAGTTGAACTATTGCATATAGTATTAGAAAAAAAGACCAAAACTCAAAAACTTAACTTTGACCACTGAACCATGAAAATGAGGTCAAGGTCAGATGACACCTGCCCGCTAGACATGTACACCTTACAATCATTCCATACACCAAATATAGTAGACCTATGGCATACAGTATAAGAAAACCAGACCAAAACACAAAAACTTAACTATAACCATTGAACCATGAAAATGAGGTCAAGGTCAGATGACACTTGCCAGTTGGACATGTACACCTTACCGTCCTTCCATACACCGAATATACTAGACCTATTGCTTATAGTATCTGAGATATGGACTTAACCACCAACACTTAACCTTGTTCACTGATCCATGAAATGAGGTCGAGGTCAAGTGAAAACTGTCTGACGGGCATGAGGACCTTGCAAGGTACGCACATACCAAATATAGTTATCCTATTACTTATAATAAGAGAGAATCTAACATTACAAAAAATCTTAACTTTTTTTTCAAGTAGTCATTGAACCATGAAGATGAGGTCAAGGACATTGGACATGTGACTGACGGAAACTTCGTAACATGAGGCATCCATATACAAAGTATGAAGCATCCAGACCTTCGACCTTCTAAAATATAAAGCTTTTAAGAAGTTAGCTAACGCCGCCGCCGCCGCCGGATCACTATCCCTATGTCGAGCTTTCTGCGACAAAAGTCGCAGGCTCGACAAAAAACAAACAAGTTGTTAAAACTTGTTCTTTTTAGTTTCTTATATTTCATCATGGTTTAGTTTATACAAGTCAAGAGTAAGCAAAAATTAAAAATATACAGGGAAGATTAAAATTCAAAGAAGACAAAACACTGTCCATCATTCATGCTGTTTGTCCCATTCAGAGAAAAATGTGTTCTATTGAGTCAAAAATGATTAAATAAAAGCTTTTTAATCCGATTCTACATTTCATTTGAATAGAGAGAGTCAAAGAACTTATTTTAAGCATTAAACACTTTTAAATATTCTTTAAAAAAAAATATTTTAAATTTTAAGACATATATCATTTCTTTGACAGTTAAGATGAATGAATATCAATTTCAGAGGGTCAAATATCGGTTGAAACTAGGAATTCTAATTTGCAAATGAAAAGTTTACTTATAATAAAACATTTGTAATAAAATTGTATTTTACAAATCAATTTCTTGTGCTAAAAGGTAATTAAGATATAAGGGTCCAAACAGGAGACTAATCTATAGATCATTGTTGATGTAAAATGTAAATTATGAAATATCTATATGAAGTGAATACCTATACACATTTTGCAATGCCAACCAATTTGTCAAAATAAGTGACTCTGAAATATCCTTTTTAATCAAAAGAATCCTGTATAGGCCTCATATCAGAGTAGAATACCCATAATGGAGCTTTGTTATTTTTTCATAAACATATCATATAAGGAATTTGAAAGCAAAATATTTATAGTATGAAAAGAAAAATGATAAAGTTCAAACAGTTATGCTAAGTATATACATAAATTTCTGTGACATTTCAATCACAGTAAATGTACTGTAAACCATGTGAGTACATGTTATGTAATACAATGCAATGTAAGTAAAATAGGGACTGACACGCCTTATCAATGACATATTCAGCTGACCTGCTCAGCCAGGTTAGGTCACTAAAGATCTAAAATATATGTATGATCAAACTAAAATAAAAGGGGTAGGACATCAATCAGCTGATTGACAGTTGTATTTTTTGTATCCCTTAAATATGAATATTGTGAATTTGTAGGTTACAAGTGATGGTCAACTCAGAGGGGGTCACATCATGAACATTTCTGTCTATTTGATTGATAATATACTACACTTTGAAATGGTAAATAGTGTCAAAGTTCAAAGGTTGGACAAAAAATTGCACAGCTTAATAACCAATTGCCCTTTAAAATTTCGATGCAACAAGTTACAATTTAGTTATATCAAGATGTGTGGCAACTGAACTTATGAATTGATATATGGACAGTGACTATCAGTAATGTGTGAGTGACCAAGTCATAGTTTTCCCTTGCATTTTTTTCATAGAAAGGATGGTGGTCATGCAGTTAGAGTAAAAGGGATCTTCAATTTTATAAGGATGGGGTCCAAATCACTGCATGGGGGCCCTAATATGCGTAAAACCCTCTAGGAAAACACTGATGTTGACAATGCTCAATGAATGTATTATCTGCAAGTTAGTTTGCTATGATGACCCATCAAATAAAAAAAGATCAATATATGGACATAAGTTTTAAATCTGCTGGATTATTGGACACTGACGTAACTGCTACATGTAAATGGACAATTTACTTAAACTATTAGTATAAAGGATAGCCATATATGTTGAATACTTTTTATGTTAGTTAACCAAATGTATAAACACTTTGAGGATGAAAGACAGGTGTTACTAGGTAAACCAAGTGTCTTATGACACTTTCAAATACTGTCTCAGTATACCACCCTGACTCCTACTTGGTCTGGACAATTTAATATAATGACTGGACAGATTTTAAACAAACAGCCATTAGGTTTATATGTATAAAGTGGTAAAATAAACAAGGTGTGTTCAATTCTAATATAAATATTTTAAAGAAGGTAGTTAAATTGTAATTTATTGTCTTGCTGTATAAAACAATGATGACAAGTAACTGTGCTGACAAACAAAAATAAGTACTTAAGTCCCTTTTAAATAGAGCACTAGTTACAAAATACTAAATATTCTGAAAAATAGATTGCAGAAAGGGTTAGAAGAAAAAGAAAATATATGATAGAAATTTGGAAAAGTTACAGTCAGACATAACAATTCTCCCCTTAGCAATTTAAAAAAAAAGAAAAAAAAGAAAAGAAAACAGGTTGGAGTCTACAGAATCCTACTTAAAAGATAATGAATAAAAGGAGACATAGGAAAGATGTCAATGATACAGTAACCAACACAATTAACTAACCAAAGTCTAAACAAAGTTGTGAATGAATTAAGCAGAAACTTTCAAAGACCTGCCCTCAAGTCTAAAACACTGACTTGGGACAGATACATTAACATCTTGATCGATAAAACTAGTTTTTTGAGACTGAACCCTCCCCTTTTTTAAAAACTTTGACCATTGGACTACAAACAGTAAATAAAAGAACATTAAAAAAAATCAGTAAAGGAACAGCACTAATTTTTTTTGAGCGTTTGTAGTGTGGTTGCTTTCTCAATCATGTTTACTACAAATCT
This sequence comes from Mytilus californianus, assembly GCF_021869535.1. NCBI lineage: Eukaryota > Metazoa > Mollusca > Bivalvia > Mytilida > Mytilidae > Mytilus > Mytilus californianus. Next base: position 1,312,616 of record NW_026262681.1, read on the forward strand.
CCTTTATTTAAGTTATCATCTTTGTGGAAAATAATGTAATGTTCATATAGGGCTGTCAACTTGTAACAAAAGGCTTTATGGGCCATCATTGAGAAAACATCTCTTTGGACTTTGGTCATGAATAAACCCATATGAACAATGAAAATAAAGTTTAGCAGCCACATAAACCTTGAATATACAATAAAGCAAAGATCAAATAACTTAATATACTTTTTCTCTTTTATGTTTATACTCTTAACAATAAACGAAGTCTTTAGCAGAGGATATCAACCCCTTGAATAAGTTCAATTTTTATTTTTGGATTCCTGAACATAGCCAGTTCAATGACCAAATATGTAAGTAACAAGTTCCTCACTGAAAACCCCATCTTTAGAAACTATCTAAGTTAGCATAACAATAAAGCAACAATCAAATTTTTCTTGTTGTTAATCCCTCAAATATTTTAAAGTGTGTTGCCGCATACAATTAGATCAAAAGGAAATTGTTTTTTAGCTAGAGTTTAAAATCATGAATTTTTCATTTAAAAAATGAACACAGCTGTCCTGATACATTATAAAACACTCAAAATAATGAGGTCAAGTGATTTTTTTTTTTTGTCTGAAAGTAATTTTACACCCCATTTGATCACAGGAATTCTTGCCTTAAAATGACTCTCTCATATTGTGAAGATTTTAAAAAGATCTCAATCTATTTTCTTTCTACTTAAAGTGTTTTGTTTATTTTAGGTCTAAACTTCACAATGATCTTTTAACTACAAAACCAAGATGTTTCCACTAACAAATTTACAGTAGAAAAACTTTTTAACGCAGATGTCTATGTGACTGGGTTAAGAGATGAAATCAAAAACGAATTACATGTACTTTGTTTTTAACCTACAAATATTTAAGCACAAATTCATTCATTAAATACTCTTTCATGCCAAACTGTTTATGAAGGATCAACGTGGTATTTATCTTATAGTAGCAAAACTTTACCCTTATGTTGTTGTTCTAGATTTCGTCAGAATCTTTATTATACATTAAGCTTTTATGCATAGAATCTGGACAAATTCAGCATTATTTTTCAAAAAAAGGTAACTGAATAAAAAGATGCTGAATTCGGTCCAACGTTTAACCAAGGTAAAGGCAGCATATCACATTTCAATCACACCTTTAAATCCACATTTATCACTTCAAAAAGTCAATTGAAACAACATTTAAAAAGAGATTAGAAAATTTTTTACCACATGATTTAAATAATCACCACATAACTATTTGCTTAATCGACCTCTGTTTAACCTCGAGGCAACATGGAACATACATAATTAGACCATGGAAGTAACATAGACAAAATAATACTTCCATGATTAAACATATACCCAGATCTGACAGCATTGAAGTACTCTTAATTATAGGATTAAATTGCAGGACTTCATGAAAAGCAATGTTTTTGAAACTTTTAATATAAAGTAAATACATGTACCATTGTAATCCATACATTACAATGCAATTTAGCGAGGCATTTGATATCTTGTTACAGGAATTCTAGTGTTAAGTTTTTAGTGTATATCAACAAGACTGATTCTTTACATTTCAAATAAGAAGACAATTTGATAACACATTGTACAGATCATGTATCAGATATATTCTAACAAATCCAATTTTTCACTTGACAAGACCCACATTAAGTAAATACATTTTTATTTTTATTGGCAAGGGTGTAAAGTTTTAGTGAAACAGGCTTAAAATTCCACCCGAACAAAGATTGTAAGGTAAACAGGGCAATAAAATCTGTCCAAAACAAAGTGAACAAGATCAGGTTTCTCTGATGCATTGAGTAAAATTAACAAGGGCTGATTATATTTCTTAGGATTTTGGTGTTAGGTCCTCAAATGTTATCAAATTGTACATATCATATATATATATATATAGTGTACAGATCAGTATCAATGTCATATATGATAAGTTTAATGCAAGTTGTCAGATGGAGGATTACAAAATGGATGACTGTCTACTTGCAAGATTGCGTATCAACTATTTTTAAGAATCAAGAATGTTGTGTTTGACTTATAAGCACTTAGTCACTTAGAAAATTCAAAAGATCAACAGCCTCATTGTAAATTGAAAAACAATTTTTGTCTCTATATGGAGGTGTTTTTACATAATAAAAAATTTCTTTTTTTCACTACCTACAAAAGTATATTGTTATGAGGTTGAAAGAACATGGTAGGGTATATCATTATTTAGGGTAAGTGTAATGAATTACATACAGAGTGTGGTGACATACAGTCAATAAAACCAAAACCATTCAAAAAAATAAAAGAATATTGAGGAGGGGTGTAAACTAGGCTAATATAATACTTCTATTGTGTGAAACACAGTATTTTTATGTTCATTCATGAATTCTTGCATTTTTGACCCAATTCTGTTAGGCCTTTTTATACACTTGATGATAGAAACAGAAAATTGACATGAAGAATTTAATTTCCTCACAGAATTTTGTGTGATACAATATTTCTCCACTCCAGACTGTGTTAAAATTTGAAAATTTAACTGTGTAGGATGGACATAAGTCATATAACAAAAGATGCAGTGGTGCAATCATTTTCTTAAACAAATTCGTAGACCATGAGTAGGCTGATTTTGACCTTCTTTTCAGATGAATTGCCAAAAAGATGTGCTCTTTTTATGTCACTTCATCAGTCATGTTCACCTGTTTAAAGAGGGTTACAGTGGAGGGTAAGTATGTGCATGGAGGAAATTGAAAAGAAAGGTGTATTTCATTATAATTTTTTTATCCATGAATGGAGCAGTTCTTTGGTTGTTTTTTTAATAAACTCTGAGAAAAATGGCAATTTAACATGAAAACCCATTTAAGACAACACTGGAAAACATTTTGCATGAAAATAGTTCTTTCCCGTCTTTTTTATGTGCCTTAATGTTGAAAAAACCGAGAACTACAAGGAAATAAGACAATATGAACTTTGACCAATTTATTTAGAGATAAACATATGTGAACCATGAGCTGATTATAAAAAAATTAACTATAATTAGTCAGAAAAAGTATAAAATACCTTTACTACATTTTTGCATATAGAATTCCATTGTGTATTTGGCTTGCTGTCTCATTTACATAATAAATTGTATAAATTTAGTAATAATTGACATGGCTCCAAAAGTTCTGCATAGAAAAAACCTTTAAAGCAATGAAACTTCAACATACATATATGTGTGAACTGTTTATATGAATAAAAAAACTTTTTATCTCAATTTATATCAAAGTGTAAAGTTTGAACTGATGATTTTGCACTGACTTATACATTTCAGCTCACAAACAGTGTCAAGATCATCAATTATTGTCCTTTAGTGTAAATAATGTATCTCAATGACAACAAAACATGTATCATATGCATGCTTTGGGATTTTCAATACATGTACTTAAATTACTGAACAAAAATAATTAAGTTAAATTTTATGCATTCAAATTACGGAATATGAGAGGACTGAACTGTGTTTAAGCTGGCCACACCTGACAAAGACATCCTTTTCAGACAGGATATAATTTTTCATGGAATGTGAAGATGATCTCACTAATTACCGAATGTCTGCAATTTATCAGGCACTTCATTTCATTGTTATATATTTGTTTACCTGTTTATTAAAGTATAATTTATTCAATGTATTGTCTTGTTCATTTTCATTTACTTGCATAATAACGCAAAAGTTTGATGCAAATAAGATCTCCCAGAAATTGCAAAATATGGCAAACAGTTATTTTTGTGAAACATATTTGCTTATTTGACATGTTCTCCAACTGAGAGGTTGTTTTTCTTATTTCAAGCATGTATGACAAAATGTGCCTTCAAGTCTCAATAAGATATTTTGTTCTTCATGATGCCACTTTTTTTATTCCACTTTCCTTCATACAATGTGATATTTAAGCATATTAAGAGCTTGAACTCACTCTGCAAGGTGAACCAAGCTTTAAAGTACTTACATTTAGCTCCTCTGAGAATAAAGCCATAGCCCTCTGGTCCTCTTTGTAATACTACAGTTCTAGGAGCATAATCACTGTAAAAGATCAATATCAAGTTATAAGTACATTTTATAGTTTTATCATTTACTTTAAACTTTGCCAATAAATCATTAATAAATACTATAAAAAGGTGTGGTGATAAGTATGCTCCTTCACCAAGACAAAAAAGTCTTGGGATGCTTCATATGTGTGCCAGTCCCAAATCAAGAACCTCTTCAGAGTTTGCCACTGTTTCTTGATGTTAACTTGGTATAGATGAACAAGTCTTGGTAGTCTCTACTGAACTCATTCACAAATTGCTTAGAACTGCACTGATATAAACTTGACATATGTTATCAACACATTTTTAACACTGAAAATCCTATGTTGAACCAACTAGATGTTGTTTTTTTTTGCTGTCTCATTGACATTTACCTAAAATACCCTTCAATTAAAATTTACAATTGGAAGCACAACAATGTTAAGTTTAAGAATTACATCCTTTGAATATTTAGAAATATTCTTTGAAAACTTTAAAGAAGTAGGTTCCAAATAAATGGAGATTTTGTTTGTTTTGTTTTCTTTGATGAACTGAATTAACTCCCATATTTGACCTATATCAATGTATGGCATGATTTGATATCAATTGTGGTTCCACTAACAATTTTCTGTTATGCTACTCCTATAGTTCTCTGATAAGGCAGATACACACATTTGATGAACAATTCATGTTTTCTACTCATGTTTTAAGTAATTTACATGATAAACTGGAACTGAAAACATATTCCCCTTAATTGTGTATGTGCAATAATTAAACTCGCATTTTTGTCCATTCTTGAAAAATCGCAATAATAAATGCACTCAATAATTTCTGAATTTACAGTATTCACTAATCAGCATGCTGACAACATACCAACCAACTGCAAAACTCAAAAAAAGTATTAAAATAAGGAGAAGAGGTATAGGATTGCCAGTGAGACAACTGTACATCAGAGACCAATGGACAAGGATCTTTTCAACTCTGTCACTCACTCTTAAGTCAACACAAACTCAGACATTTTCAAGTAATTCCAACTAGGTTACCAATAATGTTACTTAAAATAGATTTTAAAAGCTTATGTAATGGCTCAAAACTAAACAGAATTCAATGGAACAAAACAACAGCCATAGAACTAAAGAGACTTTTACATGCTTTTGAAGGGGGCTTGGCAGACTTTTATCTAACTCCCCTACATAATTTTTTCATTATGACATGTCAAAAAATGCAACTGTCTTACAGTAGTAGAAAATGGAGATTTATTGTAATTATAAGGAAGTTATATTTTAAAAGTTTTTCTGAGATGATTTGATAATTACAGAGCTGCAAGTGAACCATACTGTCACATAAAAAGAATATCTGACCTTATTTTCCAATGACTTACTTTGATATGTTTGTCGTCCTGACTTGCCTTACTGTTACCAACCGCAAAGTTGCACTTTTTTTTAGTAATTTTTTTTTAAACATTTCCCTTTTTGAACTTCCTCTTTATGTCAAGGAAACCATTTCATGAACTTCAACTTTCTAAGTGAGGTCATAATCTCATTTTGATCCAAATTATCCTTTTATCGACAAATCCAAAGGAAAAAAACAATTTCTCTTAGAAATTTAAACTTCCAAAATATGTCTGATATTCACAAAAGACAAAAGGCACAGATTGTCGTCAATGATTCAATTGGTTAACTCAGCAAAGATCAGAAGTTACAGAGATGAAGGGAAATATATCTAATCACCAAAACTCTTGACATGGACTTCGACTATTCTAATCTAATCATATGATATGTGCAAAATGGACGATTAAATTAGACAAATGACGTAAATGATTTAATGGTATACTTTGAATCTTCTCTTTGTTAAATTGAAAAAAATATTTCCTTTTAGAAGTGTTTTTTGTCAAATCTTTAATACCTGTTATGTTAGATCAATTTATTTCATTCATGTATATTTTTTATCCAAGACAAAACAAAATTAGCATATTTTGTGGTTAAATGCCCCCCAATTTTTAATATTCACTAGTGTTGATAAATCTATAACTCATTTGAGAGTTGTTTCAATGTTGCTGGAATATTTCTTTTCAATACAGACAGCTTTAAAGGCAAAAGTGAAAGGAAACACTTTTGCCCAGCACTTTATATACAATGTATAACTCTTAGTATTATCTTTTTCCAAGAAATGACTTGTATTCTTCTGATACTTATAAGCTTATTGGTCAAACAAAATTTTGTAAAATTGTTAAAAGAACATTTAACACAGTTCTAAATTAATTTATTGCATATGCTAACAAATTTTTGATTTGCAATATATACATTGCAAAAAGGGGATATGGTGTATTAATAACCAAACTTTCTGCATGCACATGACAAAACTGAAACCAAAGAACTACACTTTTCTTGCTGATCTTTATCTCAAAGTAACAGTGAGGCCTAAAAATCAGACCAAAAGCTAACATCTCACTGCAAGTTCAAGATGGTCCCTAGAACCTGTTTGAGTTGAAAGCTTTGCTAGATTTTGCTCAGAATACAGATGCTAGGTGATTTAGACAAATTATAGACTTTAATTGGGTAAAGAAATCTGACAAATACTTGAGTATAATTTACCTGATGTATAATATACAAGTTAATAGTTTATCTGTATGTTCCCATTATCTTGATACATGTAAATATGTAACATGTAACTAACTGTTCACATTTATTTGTTGCTAAATACTTTATTGTACTAATAAACCCAATACTAAGGGACTTCAGGGAAATAAAAAGTCTCAAGGAAGTCTCTCTCAAAGTGAAAATGGTGTCAATAGACAGAACTTTAATTTTCAGAAATAGGTGAGAATAAGTATTTTTAAATCCTTAAAATAGCAATTTTGGTTTAAAAACCACTTCACTTTTAAATATTGACTCACAAGCATATCAAATCTCAAAGAATAACAGACAAACCAGTTTTAACCAAACCACATGATTGATATTCTTATATATATTTTAACCCATAACAATTAGGTCACATATTGAAGGAAATGATTATTGCTTACATTTCTAAAACAAAATGAAGATACCTTTTTAATTCTTTTCAGGGATTTACAAAAATCTGTTTCCAGATCAATGATTTGGTCAATCCATTTGGTATTTTGAAACTAGTGAAAGTAAAATCATAACTGTAATTTTGACAACATTCTAAAAAGTTGGTTTGATTTTATATGATGGCTGCTCAATATCCAGTGGCAAATATTACATGCATCTTCAGGATGTCAATAAAAAAGTTGGGGAAGATACAAAAGGGAGAATAAAAACTCACAAGTCAAAGAGAGACTCACTTTATCATGGCACAACAAATAAAAGAAAAAAGGCAAAAGACAATCAACGACATAAAAAATAGACTGATCAACCTGAACCTCAACAAAAACTGGGAGTGATCTCAGGTACCCTGCAAGGGTTAGCAGAGTGAAAAAAGAGAAATAGATTTCCACACTCTATTTTCAACCAATATGATATAAAGGTTAGCTGAACAGTAGGTAAATATTAAGCTGCAAGATGAAAATGTGTACTATGTAACATGTTGCATTGTGTACAGTTTTTGAATAAGACATTTTTTTCTTTTCATGTAAGCTAAAACAACCATAGCAATGAGCTGACAGACAGAAGAAGACATTAGTGTAATGAGATTACAAGCTTGAAAGGCAGACGACAGTAATAAATGGGAAAATAAAACAGACAATAAAAACAAGGAAATAAATACTCCATCATTGTCCTCACACCTTAGGTATTAAAACATAATGTTATGGTCAGTAAGTTGTCCATTATGCATTATTGATAAATGTCCAATGTCATTTTGCTTATCATGAATTTTCAGATGATGAATTTGTGTTTCATGTCCAATGGCAAATGTTACATGCATATCAGTATGAGAAAATATCAATGAGATATGAATATTTAACTATCACTTTCAAGTCAACTTGATCCACCAAAATTTGTGGTTTTGATAAAATAAAAACATTCTTGTATTTCTAAAACAAGTTGTAGTTTTTTTTAAATTCAAGTTCTTTGGTCAAGCTCACTGTTTAAGTAAATTCAATCAATTCAAACCAGTATGCACTAGTACCAATTTTTATTATAAAGACCATTATATAAATAGTGCTTTTTTTCCCTCCTAGCTGCAAAACTGTAGATTAATTACGCTTGTTTCCCCATTTACCTCTTTATTCATTAACAGTCAGAGAAAAGCAAATAATTTACTCATACAGGACAATGAAGTTAACAGAAAGAACTGAAAACTTTGAATCCTTGTCAAAAATCATTGTATTGGTTTTATCTAATGATGACAAATCAGGGCGTTAATTTTTGCCCATCTACCTTCCTCTAAATGACTTCAGAAGATTTCAAAATCTTATACTAATCAATTATTTACAATGAAAAAGTATGAGTAAATGTTAAAGCAAGACAGCCTATTCAAAACACAAATAGATCAATATTTACAAACAATGACATCATGTGTTTGTTGTTATTTATAGATGTACACCTGGATACGGTAATTAATGTAATCATTTAATCAGGAGTCCATTGGTTAATCATTACTACTCACTAATAACTATACTGAGCAATAGTAATAAAATATCGGCCACATAGGGAAATTTTTATATTATTTTTTCCGCTTCAGGGATTTATTTCTCTGATATTGACAACTAACAATTGTGCAGATTACATAAGGAAAAGTTTAATTTATGTTTTATTGATTTCTGTTTCTTTTTACTTTTATTCAAAATAAAAATAAGATTAAGAAATATCCGTGTTTTTTTACGGTACATCCTGATATGATCACCTTTAAAACAAGTAGAAGGCAAGGGTAAACATCCAATATCCAAAACGTAAATTAATTAGTTGACAAAAAAACATTGACAATTATCATGGGGAATCTTGTATATTCCCAAGTATTGTCGTCAGGATCAAAGTTTCATGATAATCGGGGATAAACATACATGCATATGATTGTAACTGCACCTTTTTGACACCAGTATATTACTTTGATGTTTAATGATTGCACATTATTTGGTTAAATTGTACCACAAACATTTGCGGTTAATTTACGTAAAAGTTAAATAACTGACTCTTTATTAGACAAACACTTTTTTTTTGCTTTTTTATCACTTTCACCTATCCTTAGAGTATACAACTTACACTAGGCATTAATCACTCTTATCACGATTTTACATTACCTAAAATAACCACATTGTAAAAGGCAGGTTGTTTGTTTCAGGAAAATTTGTAAATATCATTAACTTTAAAAGGCTGTTGATTCAGAAAGGTGTTGACGTAAAATGCCACACACTCTCTTTCACATTCCTTGTAAAAAAAATGCACATTTCCGTTACAGTTTTTCTCCCTACTTATAAATGCTATAGATTAGATTGACACTTTTCTTCATGAGCCTAGTCAGTTCATTCAATTCAGCAAAACAACGAGTCATGCTACTCACAAATGACTACAACAGCAAACTCAAAAATGATCAATCTAGATAAACCCTAGATCAATGTGCATTATGTGTCAACTTTAACATCAGCCAAAGTAGTCAAGGAGAAGGCTAAGATTGTGCCAAGATATCAAAAATTGAAAAAAAAAAAGCATTCAGTAATGGTGATCTGCACTACAATGCTTAAATTCAGCAGCTACTGTGAATTCATTTATTTTCATGGGTACAAATTTTCGTGGATTGAGAAAAAAATCGTATTTTCAAGGATATTTGAATTCATGGTTTTGCCAAAGTTTGAAAATATGCCATAGAAATTTGTACTGGGTTGAACATTTAAACTTGTGGTTCACCTATATTCACGAAATCCACAAAAATTGGTATCCAACGAATAATAATGAGTCCACAGTATCTGATCATGTTTGATTTTAATAAGACCCCTTTCATCCCTACCTTGAAAAAAACATTCACCAGTTTGAGACTGTTATATAGACAATGAGTAAGAAATTGACACAAGGTCTTTTTGAATCTTCACAGAGCTTGTTTAAGACAGAAAATGGGTTGTACAAATGATTTCATTGTTCAATTTCCAGTAAAAGCATGTTTCAACATATGGCCAAATGACCTTTCTACAAGAGACATCTGTTTCTTCATGAACTTTTGCCACCAATACCACAACCTAATACACCAAACAAGCACACCCTTCATGTTCAATGTCCATTTATAATTTACACTTGACAGGACATTTTGATAAAACAATCAACTGTCATTCTAAAAAGAAAATTTATCTTCACACATGCTTTAGATTGACACTTCAAAAAGTAAACTTAGACAAATTTGTTCTATCTGAAAGTGACAGTTACCTTAATGTTACCAAAGGTAGAAATAGTTTACAAGTCTTTAATTCTTTGTACAATGTCAACCTTGCCAAAATGATTTTGTGGGACATACCATAGATAAAACTGATTTTAGTTGATAAATCCAAAACACACACAAGGTTTAAAAAAGAGGTCTTTGTTTAAATGAAAAATGAACGTACTTGTTCAACTGCATTGTAAGTGCAAATAAAATCTCAAAATCACATGTATAAACACTTTTGTAAATCCATGAAAATGTCATAGTTATCTTAAGCGCAAAAAAATTTCCACCCTAAAATTGTTCTTGTAAGATTGATTCACCTTAATATTTCATTAACAATGTTAATAACATGCAATGAGAGAACTTTTTCCCAGCATGCAATGCGAAAACTTTCATTTTGCTCTGTACTTTACATTCCTGTTCATTTAGAGCAAAATTAATCCTCCTTGTTATCTTACCGTGAAACATGGACAGTTGATGGCCTAGGTGCCTGAAATACTCTCCTCACAAGAATCACATTTTTCATTTTAACCGGCTTCTTTTTGTGTTTATTAAACTTGTACATCCGTACAGGTACATGTACAAAGAATAGTCTATTTCCTTCCATTATAATTATATATTAAGTTACCGATCCATTATTTTACATCAATTCATCTTTTTGGCCTATAATATACACAACACATTACATATGCTAGAACATGCTTTACGTCTATTTACAACTACAATTTGCACTTATTTACATTCAAATTGTATGCTCATCAAGATTTGATCACCCAAAGACAAAAACAAAGTGTCATCATCGTCATAACATACTGTGTGTTAACATTTTAAATTGTTCATATCTCTGAAAAAGATTCAAAATCATCAATGTATCCTTTTGTCTTTTACCGGTATTTTATACAAGTCCATACAAAATTATAGATTTAAAGCTGGCATTCTATTTGCAATGTTAATTATAGAATTAAGACTTTAAGGTATATTATTCCATACAAATCCACCGTCTTTCAATGAGTAGCTTATAAGCTTTAAACTTATAAGATTAGGAAAACAATTTGTATAGCCGAATATTTTTTTATGCATTTAAAATTATCTTAAGAAATATAATGCATTTAAATTCACAGCAATTTTTTCTATTCAAATATTTTCTGAATATTTCATACAGAAATCAATAAGAAATTTCAATACCAAATGAAGTCTGCCTTTTCATTCAAATGCTTATTAAAAATTGATGAAAATGAAAACAAAACTAAAAGTCAATAAAAGATTGAAAGACAACATTGAATAGTTTATTGATACATGTCTTGGAATGCACAATTCAAAGTTGAAATTTTATTTCAAACTAAAGGGGTAATTTGTATGAGGTATTGTTGTCCTGAAGTTGACTAAAAGCACATTTGACCTTTTTTCCTAATTATTTTATTACTAGCATTCATATAATGAATTTAACTATAGAGATTTTCCCAGACAAAATATTTTAAGTATAGTGCCCCAATTCTTTGGATTTACATGAAATTTTGCTTTTGGTCATGATTATTGACCTATTTCCTTTAGTATAAATCACCCGTTACATTTGTAAACTAAGATGAAATTCATATCATATTTTGGAAAAGTTGGGTTCACAGAAAAGTCTAAAAATTCCTTTAAGTAAGCAAACATTTGAAACCAATACAACTTTATAATTCATTTCCGCTTTAAAACCAAAATTCCTCACATTTATTTACGGCAAAATAACAAAAGGCACCAAAATAAAACTGTGCCATTCAATCAATGCTCAAACACAGATAATACCCAAAAACCATACTAAGCAGGTTATAAAGTTAAAATATTTAAATTTTTTATTGTATTTGAACTTTAAAGTTATATGATATGACCCCATAATAAGTCATGATTCAGTAGTCAGGGTAAGTTGTCCACTGACAATGGCATCTGTATTGTCATAATCAGTGTCATATTTTAAGAGCTCACCCTCTATTCATTATTTCTATTCAGATATTTTAAATATTTATCATCTCGATCATGGTCAGAATTTTCTTAACAATGAAGAGGTGGCAATGACATTATTGTTTAAACACCTAAACTGCCGTTAACCAAAACGGGCGTTTTTTCAATATGATGCACTATTTGTGATTCCGTACAATATTTTGTAACCTCATTATCAGTTGTCGCTGTGAATCTGTTTCAATGATAAAACAACTCATTGTTAAATGACATTCCAAACACCGTGGGCATTATCGATATGTACAGAGATGTCCAAGGCAATCCCTTTTACCATTATCATTCTTGACAAGATTTTAGCAACAGTAAAATTTGTAACTTAGTAGGACTTATGTATCTAACATTGATAAATGAAGGTTAATAAATGACACATCTATAATATGTTTAAGAGACAATATATCAAAATGTCATTTTTGTGTAACCTCTTTTGGAAATTATTTTTTAAAGAAAATTGTACTAAACAGTTGATGAATACATATTTCAGTCTCAAAGCCATAAACATAAAGTCAACAATTTTTGTTTGAGTTGAGATTAAAGAATAAAACATTGTACTATAATGAGAGTGTAAATTTCACTTGAGTTGAAGATTTTTTATTTCAAGTATCTCAAGAATCTATAAACATAATTATCAGTATATACTTTTAAGTAATTGTGTTTTCTGTTTGGTATTTAGTTAATAATAAAGATCCATTTTGTTACATCTTGTGATCCGTTTATTTGGCAATCGCCATGGCAGTCAGCAGGTTTTAAGAACATCCTTTGTTCGACCTGTTAGTAAAATGCGTTTTGTTAAAATATACTTTTTCACTTTTTTGGTCTTTTGGAAAATGTTGTTTGTGCTGTATTTAGACCCCTCTTCCAAGAAATTTGTTTTGCATGCACACGTATAAAAATTGCAGTTTTTATCCAACGCAATCATAGGTTTGAACATTGTTTTCAATTTAGACTTATTTACTTTTAAGTAATTGCTATATCATCTTCCTTATTGTACACAGCAAATTCTTCCTTCATTTACCTAAGGGGACCCAACCCATATAGGGCTATACTCAAGTTAACCTTAACCCCAAAACTATCCCATACATACCCTATACCTAACCCTAACACTAGCCCTATTCCTAAAACCTAACCCTAACTCTAACAAACCCTAACCTAAACCTAAACTGAACCCTTACCCCAAAGTACAGGTTAATGAGAGCATCAGCACTTTTCAAAGTCCAAGTGTTGAACAAAAAGAAATCATAGTAAAAATTCTTAATTGCACATGAACACCAGTTTGTTGTGAAAACATTTATTCCCATCATGGTTAAACACTCACTAATCAATCAATCATTATGGACAACAATACTGTAAATTCAGAAATTATTGCGTGCATTTATTATATCTATTTTGTCATTTTTGACTAAATTGCGATTTTAATTTTTGCGATATTGAGAAAAATCCTGTTTCATATAAAAAATTTCGAAAATGCGAGTTTAAATTATTGCGATTATAACCATGTGGCATTTTTCGCAATAAAAAAAACATCGCAATAATTTCTGAATTTACAGTAGTTAAAATCCTGGACAACCATATGATTCAACTATGTTTTAACTATGTACCGTGGGTCAATATTTCAATCGGAAAAATGCTAATTCAATTTAAAAATTTAGAACTTACTTATATTCTATTGTCTTCAATAACATTTGATTTTATGTTTATATTTTGGTCCTTGATTACATGAATCTTTCATGTATCTATAATATGTCCTTTAAACAACATAGTAGAATTACACATAATGTTTCCCCAATAGTACATCACTAATGGATATGTATCACCACAAAACCACAATGCACTCAGTATACGAAGTCAGGAAGGACTGGAAGCAATTTGGACTATATTTTAGATAAAAGACCTAACTTGTAACTTTCACATTAAATCTAATTACACCAGTCAGCAAGGACTGTACTCATACTTTATATAGTACAAGTTACAGAGTGAACTCAAACACACAAGTCAGATCTGTCACTTATCATCAAAAAGAGGATTTTTTAATAACAAGTATATTTGTAAACTCAATTTCCCATGTGAATTCAAAGAGTTCATTAAGTAATTACATATCCATAGGACTACCAAGAACAAGGAACATATCCATAGGACTACCAAGAACAAGGAACATATCCACAGGACTACCAAGAACAAGGAACATATCCATAGGACTACCAAGAACAAGGAACATATCCACAGGACTACCAAGAACAAGGAACATATTCATAGGACTACCAAGAACAAGGAACATATCCATAGGACTACCAAGAACAAGGAACATATCCACAGGACTACCAAGAACAAGGAACATATCCATAGGACTAACAAGAACAAGGAAAATATCCATAGGACTACCAAGAACAAGGAACATATTCATAGGACTACCAAGAACAAGGAACATATCCATAGGACTACCAAGAACAAAGAACATATCCATACCAATACTTCCCATTTCAACTGACTGTCAACACTGAACCCTTAACCCCTTTGGGACTGAATATTTTGTTTAGATTAGTCATGTGTTTGGTTTACACAACAGGGGTTCAAATTAGCATGGGTACCAGATCTGATACCTGTCATTTCTGGCAGGGAACCACTGATTTTTGATTTACCAAAGTCTTGGATCACCTTTCAGTTACGGTGATGCTTTAAACAGAACCTATTAAATGTACAACTTTCTTAAGTAGGTCCACTCACTTGAAAATTCAATTTGAAGCCCTGCACAAATTAAATTGATAAAGAATATAGACTGTATACTGATACAAGAGTTGAATTTACACAGGTTTCCAGTTTACACACCATTCAGTGCAGAAAGGTTTCACCAGAGAAAATGATTCATGCTTGTTTGAAGTAAACAAATAGAAACCTCAAGAAATTAGCATTTGTACTTTGATGACAGGATTTTCAATCTAAAATTAACTAGCGAATAATTGATGAATTTTTCATGTAAACTAATTATTGACTACCAATAACAAATACTACTTTTCGTGATATATCGTTCCTTATTTCCTGAAAATGGTGGACGAATGCTGCATTTCTTATGTTCTCTCATCATTTATTAAACAAAGTCACTTTTATAGTAAATATATTTTTGAAATATTATGTCGGTACAACCACTTCTATAATTTTCAAATAGAACTAAGACATTACCTACAGAGAAAACAAACAAGCAATTGTGTTCATATGTTTCCAGCAAAACTATTAAAATTAATTTGAATCTTTTCCCTATCAAAAGGTACAAATGTACATAAATTCCAATTGGTGGGAAATGTAGAGCATTTGAAGGTAAATTTTTACATATACTCTAGAAATATACCACAATTTTCACCATTTAA
Organism: Mytilus californianus; assembly: GCF_021869535.1. Taxonomy (NCBI): domain Eukaryota; kingdom Metazoa; phylum Mollusca; class Bivalvia; order Mytilida; family Mytilidae; genus Mytilus; species Mytilus californianus. The sequence continues at coordinate 1,328,312 of NW_026262681.1, forward strand.
TGTAACTGCTAATTATTATAATGGACAACTTTGAAACTAAAATCATTATGATACTTATGTGTTCCAATAGACATGATAGAGACATATTATAGCATGATTATACTATTAAAGGAATAATTTTTGCATTGTCATTCAGGAAACCAAATTTGTCAATAAAAATATATGGAATCAAAAATAATATATATATATTTACACAAATATCTTTTAATTTTTTTGTGTTGTTAGGTTGATGTCTAATTGTTGTACTTCAAACAACTCCTTTATATTCATGCCAATGCCAATTAATCTAAATATATATGGATATGGTCTGACAAGAAAAAATGAGGTTTATCATCATTACTTTTATTTGCTTAGAAATGATCCAAATTTTGATTACTGTAGCTTGAATACAACAGAAAGACTTCCATTCAAACCCACATGGTTAACAGACAGGTAAAAGGAGGGGTGGGGTGTCAAATGGAAGTCTTGCCTATAAAAGTTCTACAAACACTGTATTCAAAAGATTGTTTTCTAAATTTGATTACATTTTTCAAATTTCCTCGACCTCTGTCAAACCAGTCAATTAAAGTGATCACATAACATTACACAGTAGGTTGAACACAAATATGTTGTATGCCTCTTGGGCTTAAAACAGTTAGGAGAAAACTACTACATGTTTATAAATTTAATGAGACCATCTGATAAAGTGCTACTTAATATTCACATATTTATTCATAACTGATGGATACATTAAAGTTTTAAAAAAACTTAGTTAGTCATTTGTCTTTGACAAATCAGCTAGATTTCTTGTATTACACCTACAGCTGTTTCTGTTCATGAATTTCATGTCAGAATTGCTAAGATTTACTGAGAAAAAAGATCATTGAACTAGCGAAAAGTAAATTTTCCATAATTAACATGCAAGCTTCAAAAGGTAAAGATGAATATTCAAGAAATATTCAGGAATTGGATAACTTGCAAAGCAGACAAAGACAGATTCATTCAAGGGTCATGATGTTTTTCAAAATCTGTATCTAACACTCCAGACTAGAACCAATAACAGAGCAGTGAATCAATACCAGTACTGGTCTTACAGTTTAACAGAATAAAATTGAGAATGGAAATGGGGAATGTGTCAAAGAGACTTCTTAATGCATTTTACAATGAATTTTGAGCCAGCTATAGATTTCATATCTATGCTCAAATAAAAAAATCTACTATTAAATTCTAGCTTAGTTCAAAAACATGGAACTAGAGCTACAAGTTTTATACTTAAATATGGATGTCATGGTCAAATCTTGTATTATGTGGCAATGTGATTGGGTGATTGTTGTTTATTTAACATCAAGTAGCACATATTAAATGGGACAAAAACAAATTAACAATTGATGCATTAGGTAGTACATGTAGTCTGCAAAGTTTGTCAACCAGGATGAAGGACAAGAATTTCAATGGCCACTAGAAAATGAGGGAATGTTGAATAGGAGCAGAAATTTTGCCTTGCAACAGGTCACCTATGAACCCCTCAATCAGTTGTTGAAAGGGTTCCTTTATTGTGCAGAGAATGTGGCCAATGTGTATTGGAAACACCTGATTAAGTAGAAGGAGACTAAATTATAATAATTAGAAGATGTGGTAAGATTGAGTCAAGTGTCCACCAGAGACCAAATGATGTAGATGTAAGCAGCCTTTTTCATGTGATCCTGACTATATTTGAGGATATTGCTAATATCCATGCATAGTGACCTTAATGTAGCTGAGTTACCTAAAAACTAATTCCCTGACGGAAATTAAAATCTAACAACTGAAACTTCCATGTAAATATTATAAATTTCTTCAATATGTTAGAACTAAATTCTGCAAATATGTGCTACACAAAAATTCACACAAACAAGTACATGTACATGTATGACGTTCCTTGTTGTTTTGGTTATATAAACATCCATATATTGCATAAATAATACATAACTGTGACAAGTTATGACCAGGTCATATAAACAGTGCACTTAAGGGCCAATTAGATGTCACTATGTGATAGATGGGTTATCTTCTCCTGATCCTTAGCAATCATGTAAAAATGAGGTATCAAGATAGGGTCATCTGAATATAGTTTGAGGGCCAAGATAACTCATTGATTTTAAAAATCTCATTCAAAATCTAATACTTTTTCAAAGTTAAGGTGAGAAATGATAATGGCTAAAGAAAACAAATAGCCACAGAATAGGCAGTATAAAAGAAAAAAGGAGACATTACTGAATAATAATCACAATTTTCATCCTAATTTGTCTAGAATTCTGAAAGGTGATAAGTGTTCAGAAGTCTATAACACTCTTGCAGATAGTTGGATGTGTATTACTTTCACTTCTTAATTTTTTGCATGCAAGAGGAATGTGTAATTCAAAACAAATATTGGTAAATGTCAACAAAAAAATTTATTGGCTAAAATAATTTGACCCCATTGTAACCTCATTTTTACCTGAAGGAGTCATAGATCCTATTGATAGGTGTTGAGACCTGTGGATATATGATTTATTGATTAACTTTGACAAATATTTGTCTCTGAACCTTTGTATAATATTTATATTGGTCAAGAAATGTTGTTAATCCTAAATAATGGGTAATTTTTGGAAAGATCAATTTACAAAGAAATCTAAAATCAAATTAAGTCACCTTTTATTTATAGGTGTGATAATCTCTTAATGGTAAACAAGCAAAAACCCATTCCTAAATTAGATCAATGACTAATTTCAATTTAAAGAACAAATAATTAAATAGCTTTTATGACACATGTTATTAGAAACTGCCAAGAACAAAAATGCATAATTGCACATCTTACATTTATAAAAATTCCTCCCTAAAATTAATATTTTTATCAATTATTTCACTCAGTGTCAAAATTTACTTTACTTCTAATAAATAATCTGACCTTTCAATGTTTATACAGAAAAACCCTATTTATCTAATATAAATCTCTACTTAAAACCTTGGTGTTTTTAAAAAGAATTATTAGAAGCATACATAATTTGATAAACTGCCTTTGTTAAGTTTCTTAAAGCATGTCTCCTAAAGAGATTTAAAAAAAATTAATGACCTGACCAGGAAGAATTAACATGATAATAAAATTACCATAAACAGTCATAAACATATATAAATTTGAATAAGATGTTATACTTAATGTCAAAAAGAAGACAAAGTACCATAAACTGATGGCAGATTTGATCTGCTTGAAGAATGTATGAGAGGGTTGGACCTTCCAATTTTTCAATATGACAACTAGCCTCAAAAGCTTAACTTGACCGTTTCCTTTTTACAATTTGACAACTCTCCTCGAAAAACTTAACTTGACCTTCAACTCTTTCAATTTTGACAACTGTCCTCCAAAACCAAACTTTAGAAAAAAATACAATGATATATTTTGTTCTTTGAGTCTAATTCTCATTGATATGTAAATGGCATATATCTGAATCAAATTCACCCCCTTTTTTTCTTCAAAAGCTAATTTCAGTTTAAAGACAACCTACCTCACATAATTAGATTGTGGCTGATTAAAGACATATACAGGTCCTTGATTTGGCACATTATGTTTCCGACTATAATGAGAAGGTCCACGAATAGTAGCACCATAAACTTGTTCCAATCTTAATAAATCCGGAGCACTAGTATATAAAGCCTTAGCTGCTGTATTGGACTGCAGCATTTGAGGAGGAGGAGGTGGAGGTTGATTTGGAGGAGGAACAGATCTCTGTAATACTGATGGTCCATCATCAAAATCAATAGGGACTGCTGAAAGTGATAATTTTGGTCGAGAATGGGAATGTGGTCTTTGATATACACTCTCTATAGGTTTATTCACATATGCCCAATTCTTTGGTAAAGTCCTATTTTTATCTCCCAATTTTTCTAATTTTTTCTGCTCTTTCAGAATAGATTTCCTCCTTTTCTTCTCTTCCTGAATTCTTTTTTTCTCCTCCTCTCTTCTCCTTTTTTCCTCTTTTTCGAATAATTTCTTTTCTTCTTTTTCACGCCTCTTAATTTCCTTAAGTAATTTTTTATCCACTTTAACTTTAGGATTCAGTAATGTAGGCATACTGGAAGATAGTCCTCGAGATTTGAATAGATTACTTTGACGATTTTCTGTCAAAGGTACCCTAGTTCCTGGCATCATGCCATGAGAATCTTCAGGGTGATTTCCAACCATAATAAATTCACCAGAATTCAAGGGTTTGTAAACGACTAACCCATTATTTCTGAACATAGAACCATTCATATGAGCAGACGACACAGGTCTATTGACACTGTCCATTTTATGAACCCTAAGTTCACTACCACCACTAGTAGATAAAAAGTTCCTAGGTAAGGTAAGATATTGAGGATGCATAATATTTGTTGTTTGCCCCGTGGGATTATCGTTCTGTCCTAAGTGGTTACCTGTAATCGGAACTGATTGATGGCTAAATGTTACATCCCAGTCTGTTGAATCATTTAAATCAAGTGAATCCAACGATGTGTCACTCCAGTCCTCAATGGAATGGAATCCACTATTATTTCCACCGTTCGAGAGTTTTTGAACGTTATTATTGTTGTGATTTTTTGGATTTAAATTCCCCTTTTGTAACTGATTCAATATTTGATTATATTCTGTCTTTATCTTCTGTACAATTTTACGATCCACAGGTGAAGATCTCGACTGTCTACCAATATCAGGTGGTGTTGACTGAGATCTTTTCCTATATCGCCCCCTTCTTTCACTCCCTGTATTACTATCTAATGAAAAGTCAGAGAAACCACTGCTCGCTATACTATCAATGGAAGAAATACTATCTGTTCTCCTATTAAATGTAGTGTTTGTCAATTTGTTACCTGGTTCAGGTTGAGTAAAGAATGAATTAATCTCCCCATTGTAGTCTGTGGTCACTGGAGTGCGACCATCTAAGCCTAGGGGGACAGCTTTGATAGGTACTGGTTTCCTTGGTAAATGTGAGTCCTGATCAGTCCCTGGTGATTTTATTTTAAATCCTGGTGGTAGTGCTATGAATTTCTTTAACTGGAAATCTGGTAGTTTCCTCCCACTTACAGTTGGCGGAGCACTTAAATGGCCATTTGACATTGCCTGTTGTTTCTTTGGGACTCTATTCTGAGTCATAATTGTGCTTAATTTAAATAGTTACAATCCCCAATATCAACACATGCATTTAAATTGATTTTACCATTCCAAACATTCAGGTGAGCCAGACAATAGCAAGGTGTTAATAATAACTTAGCACAGATCCATTGTTTCGTTCAATCATAATATTGATTTGTCAATCTAACGAATCCTTGGACAGAAAAATATCTTCTTTAATGTCTTAGGTCACACAAAATATCCTCTTAGAATTCTTATCTCCTCGATAATTGATTTTCTAATCAAAATCTACATAAAAAGAGACTTAAAATTGATTGAATTTTTATATAGTTCAATTTCTTTTTGAATTTTTGTTCAAACAATGTCCCTGCTGTTTCTTTCCTTAATACTGGTGTGACAAATAAAAACACAGAATGTGTATATACTTGAAACTTATAACAAAATTGATAATTATGCTACCAAAATTATAAATTATTCACATTTATTAATTAATCTTGTTAGTCCGTACCTTAATTAATTTATCTAAGCCAATTTCCTTTCATTAATTTCACTCCATGTTAAATGAAGTTAATTACTAATTAAAAAGTTATGAATTTGAGAAGAAACAAGACAGAATTAAAATATCTTGTTTAAATATAGTCTTTACCTTCATAAAAAACTGATGTTTGGAAATGTTTTCAGATTTATAAACTTGCATGTCCGATTTTTCACTTATTCCACTGCATAAAACTGAGCTTGTGTTTATAACACAATCAATTTCATTTGAACAAGTTTTAACGTAACATTCGCACAGCTATAAAATTCATAAAGTTTCAATTTTCACTCCATAATATTTACTTTTTATGGCCACAAATCTTTCTAGATCTTTCGGTTCCAAGTCTCATTCCATATGACGTGAATAGTATTTTAGGATATCTTAGGTGTTTCTTGAGAACGTCACACAATCCTAGTGCAGAGGACTGACAAATTACGTTAAAAGCATGACAAATCTTCCATTGATTGATCCAGGTTTACAACTGTTGCAAAGTAAATATTATGCAAGTCAACTTGTTTAATTGCTGATAAAAGTTTCACAGAAAATGTGGTTTAAATATTTCCCCCTCATATGTGCAAATAAAAATACATCCAATTTGTTGACGTTTTTCGAAATCCTTCTCATTGATATTAAAATACTCTAAATATTACAGTCAAGCTTGGAGTCAAAGAGCGAATATTGAAATTTGACAGCAATGACTTAATATGAATAAAAAACAATACTTCAGTATGGTAATATTTAAAACATCAATTGAACTGTCAATTAGCTGTTTCCAGTGGTAAGATAAGTAGTGACACTCCAAGACTATCATAAATTTATAAAAACTCCTGTATAAACTTGATCAAAAGCTTTGCAAACAAACTGCTACATTTTTCCTCTCTGAGATATGAGTTTTCTATTCTTTTAAATGGCTACGTTCCAACACAATCCTCAATTATTACTGTATATTGCCTCATAAATGCATCATTGTTCAGTCTATACGAAAACCATTATCATGGATACATGTACCGGCATATAGGTATGTTTTTAATCACAAAGCTTCATGAAAAATGAATGTTACTTGTGCAATTTTTCCACCAATGTTCCAAGAGACTGAACAAACTGTATGCAGAACAAAAGTTCCAATATTGAAACCCTGAAGGTGTCAACATTAAATATCCAAACAATTTCATTCAAAATTAATCAACAAAATCAATAAATGAATTGTCAAGATTTGTAAATGGAAGCAGGTTTAATTAGGCGATGAAATATAAGATATCCCATTAAAAAGCTGTTAAACAAATTCTTGTGGCTACTCGTTGTTAAATCTTGATTTTAATATTCAATTGTTCAAAAGTTACTCATATCAACCTTTTAAATTCCATATAACAATAGTTTTGATTTCAAATGACCGAAAAATAAGTATCTATTATTTTTAAAACATAATATTTGTCTTTTCAAAATCCAATATGGGGAATAATCCCATTAAGGGATATATTTATCCTAGGTTTATGTCGGCTCTTATTGACCTAATTCATATACCATATTATTTGAAAAGCTTTGAGAATTACTTATGAAAACATTAGATCTGCAATTTAAATCTAAACAATTCAGTGGTTAAGGTGTTCATTTCAAAGCAATATTTAAATGAAACAAAAGATTTCATTACTGTTAACAAAAAAACAGTAAATATGTACATTTTTCTTGTTTAGGGTCATTGTACTTTATTTGTTTAATTAGGAAGAAAAGGGGGGGGGGGGTATGAAAATAATGTGAAAACTAGTCATAGACTGGTGGACTGGAAAACCCTCCTCTTTCTTATTGAAGACAATAATCGCCAACTCACATGCTTTTCACATGTAATACAAGCTTTTTCAAATGTTTACAGGCACTTTTTTTCAACTCAAAGTATCAGTTTCAAAATCTATAACACTATTATTATGGAATAATTATGATTGCAAAATGTCTTTCAGAAGTTTCATTCACACCTAAACCTTATAAAAGACATTTGACCCTTTGTTTTCTGTTTTCTTTAAAGGGTAAAAAGGGTTGTCTTTGTCATTTCTCTTTAATTTTTTAGGTGTTAACAAAATTAAAAATCCCAATATTAATATTCACAATTTTTTGAACTTTTATCCTGCAACCCTTTAACATGTCTCTATATTTTTTGTCCATAAATCTTACATGATTGTACTCTATTTCTGTACATGATTCAACAACATTTTATTACAATCTTCAGACATCTTATTCATGTCCTTAATGGTGCAGTTAATGCTTTCAGCAAGAAGTTCTAATTTATTTTCTATGATGTTTTGTAAGAGTTGATAATGCAATCAATTTGAATCCATTTCATGAACTATTGATTACTGCTGATAGCCTTACAATGATTTATCAAACCTTATTGTCATCAGTGACTGATCGGCAAAGTTATCTTCAAGTAAGAGGAATGCATATTTGACATGATAAAAGTAGTTAAAACTAGGATATGAAGGGGTCTTATCACCAATTTTTCATTATTTCTTTAAGGGAAGAAAAACAATACCTACAACATGTATTTCTAAGGAAAAAATTTCAAGATGAAGCCATCATTTCCAAAAAGTGCAAGAAACTTAAATTTGCAAATTTCATGGAAAAAGTATGTAAAATCTTTACTCAAGTTATCATGTAAAAAAGATAGACAGATAGACACAAGCCTTTCACTATATCTAACTCTCAGAAATGTGAATGGGTATTAAAATACAGCATACAATGCTCTCTAGCTGCAGAACTGTTATTCTGATAATATGGCCATATCAGAACAATATGGGATATATTAAAAACTATTTGCCTTATAAAGACCTCTTGCTAAGATTATTCTGATAATTGCATCATTTAAGGGCTACATAAGATGTATGAATACAAGTCTTAACAATTGCTTTAAAATCTGTCAAACTTTGTTTTTTACATACATATTAACATAAAGAACATTCACAGAAAGAGCTACAATTAGAAAATTCTTTCTCGCAAATGAATTATAGATTTAAACTTTTGTACATGACCAAGTTTCCTTTTTTTCGGTCAGTTGAATTGGAATGTTTTTCATTACATTTAATATGTCCCTCATTAAAATTTAATATGTTAAATTTTTCCACAAAATAACTTAATCAAGTTTATCTTTTTCATAACCTTAACTTATAATAATAAAATCTTCAATATAGTGCTTTGTCAGCCAATATTTTATGTCTTAACTGTGTTCAAAGGCCATGGTATATAAATAAACATATAAAACTGTCAAGATATTATAAACCACTAAAGCAAATAAATCATGAAAGATGAAAACTTATAAAAATAAACACAGGTCATAGTCACAAGTTAATCAAACAATCCCATCAAATTTAAATAGAATCAATCAATGAAAATCCATTATAACTCAGATGTGAATTGAATTATAAAAATTACTATTATAAGCGTAAAGATTTTCCCATAATTATTACCTTTGATATGAATGAATGAAGTCATGAATTTTTATGATTTATAGATCTTTTAACTTTTCTTTTATATTGGGAAACCATCTGACTTTTTCCTAGGCTATGAATGAATTTTTATCCATATGAACCTCTTTATTTCAAAATGAATTTTAAAACATACATCACAAATTCACTCCTTGTAAAATATTATGAAATTCCTTTTATTTCTTATATACTTTTTATGTAGTTTAACATTGATCTATTCCCATACATTAATATGAAAAAATCCAGAGACCTTTTTTTCCATTTAAAAATCCAGTTTTTAAATTCTTTTATTTCAAAAAGAAGCAAAAGGACCTTTATTATATTTTTATAATTCTGAAGTCCAATACATTGATAATTGTTGTTATTTTAAGTTTCAGCAGCAGATATGCTGAAACATTCTAAATAAAATAATTTAATTCTATAGATTACATATTGAATAAAAATTATTAGAATAGAATTGGTAAAATTTAGTGTTTGATACTTTGGGCTCTTATTTATGATTATAAGCTTTTTTTGAAAATAGATTCACCAAAGTTTAATGTATGAATAATCAGATTAAATGTGATTAGTCAATAGATATCTGAAGATAAAACTTTAAAATTTTGTGTCAGTTTATGACCATAAGGCATTCTGAAAACACCTTTTCATGAATTGTTTTTTCTATTTCAATTTTGTTCAAAATATAAATAAACTTCATAGAGATCCATCTTTCTACCTCCTGTATGATTTTAAAGAATTTTTGACACTTTCTTTAACTAAGCTTGTCAAGATGAATTAAAACACGCCAAGAGACACTTTACAATTCACTGCCAAGAATTAATTCAAAGTTCAGTACCCCTGAAAATGTCTCAAGTTATCTACGTATCTATTTTCTTATGTTGCAAAATTCACACATTTATATGCTAGTTTATATATTCTTCAACAGAATATTTGATTAGATCAACAATAAGGTTTACACCTCTTGGACAATCTCAGAACTGACATAATAAACTACAAGTAATAAACTACATCGTATGAAAGTAAAACTTATCCCTTGAATTTAATATAGGACAAGATATGAACCTTCAAAGAGAGATAACTCTATTTGGACAAGACAAGACCAGGTATCATGATTAATCTATAAAACATCTGGAATGTTTAAACAGGTGATAACAACTTAGACCTATTTAGCTCTCTATTGATACAGGGATAGATTATAGTGATAAAATACAGTAATATACCCAGAGGTGAAAATATATCTGATAACAAACATGGTCAAAACATGACAATATACTTGTATCATTAATGATATAGCCACTTCAACAAAATTGGGAATGGCTCATTCAATATGCCTCATCAAGAGATTTTTTTAATTCAAATTTAAAATTCCATAGATTTAATTGAGATTAATTGTTTTCATATTCTTTTTTTTATCTTCTCCAAAAAAAATTTCATTCTTTCTTTCTTGAAATTCTAAAATCATTACCATTCATATTTCCACTGGAAATTTTGTTACTTTCTAAAATAGTTTATACATATTTCCCAATAAAGACATTCCCCAATGTCATCAATTCAACAAATATCTTATCAGCTATGAATAGTGACCGATCTTTATTTAATGACATCGAGCAAAGTTCAAGGACAGAACCTTTTATTGTAAACAACAACTTGATTTTCAAAAACCAGTTAACCTCAAACTGCTAAATCCAAACACCTTAGAAAAACATATTAAAAAAGAAACTAGTCTTACAAAAAAAACAACTTTGTATCCATTTGTGCCTTACTAACTTACGGTACCTAATATGAATTTTTAATCTACAAATGCTCTTTGTATCTATTTTTAGATACTGCTTTAAAAATCAGAACAATCATCTGAAGTAATCCCCATCTCCTCATAATATGATAACAAACAAAAGTAATTTCCTTCCCATATAAGGAAGGATGCAGAACCTAAATGAAATGTATGGAATTATGAAAAGACTCAAGGAAGTTATTCCACTTTAATCATTCAACTGAAATGAAGCTATAATGTGATTGGTTGATTGAGGTGAACTTTTCAACAATAAATTTCTCAGATCAAACACGGTTGTGGTCTAACAATTATAGGACAGTGGTATGAAATTTTTTTCTTTGAACTTTAACATATTTCCTTTTATGTCAAATACAATCACGCATATCTTTTTACACAAAACACATTGAACTGTGTTTAAATAAGATACTACATCTTCAATAAATCAAACTGTCATAGCTTAACTCTTATACTACATTGTACTAGATCACTCTAGAAATGTTCCTAAGTCAATTGACTTTTGCAATTAAACAACAGTATCACTTCAAAATGCAAAGATAGATTAGTTTTCCTGTACTTTATACCAGTTTTTCCAATCAGTACCTGACACACACCTCTGTAAATCATGTATTTTTGTTTGTTCAATTGGGAATAGCATTTGCCTCCTTAATCCCCCTCCCCCTTTTTATGTTGTTTAATAGTATGTACACTCTAATCTCTACCTCCACCATTTGACCTTTCACCTACCTGTATGTATGAACTATTGATGCCAAGGTATTTCTTTGTAAAGTGCTCTCCCGTAAAATATCACCACAGGAACCGGCTGTAGATATATAAACAAAATGTCTATGATATGAATGTTCTCTCCACATTTTAACGTGTAAATTTCAAATTTTTTAATCCCAATGCACCAAACATAATTACACAACAAACATATTAACAAATATTAGTTAACACCTATATCCATTCAAAAACTTCTATAATTCTTTTTTCGACAATTAAAATCCTAACTATTTATACGGATTCAGTTATTATACTGTATAGTCCATAGTTGTCCTTCAGTTCAGTATTTCCAAATGAAAAAATTGATCTAATGGTAGTCTTACTTTTCCATACAGAATGATAAGAAGAAATAGATGTTAATTTCATTGGTCAGACACTGTTTTTGGTGTACATTGTCAAAATTGTATGCAATTGACCAACATCAGGTAACCTTGTCAATTCCACAACATTACGTGTGAATATTACGTGCCACCAGACAGTTATCATGTACAACGAAAGGCTTATATCATTTACTACGCGCTACTTTGAACTTATTGGTATCCACTGTTATTATTGAATAGTCCTCCATCAACAAGATGCTTGTTTAACATCGTGTCATTATAGACAAAGCTCATTTTACAAACATAATTTAAGGATGTAACATGGTTGCTAGAGGGGGGATAGTTAACATCTATTTGAAGCAGGCTATATGAATCAAACTCAGGTCATGTGGTGAATGTTACTTTATATTTTCTTCTTTTTCCGATCGTAAAACACATTTATGACCAGTTAATTGTTTTAAAGTATTGAAAATATTTGCCTTAAGCTAACTGTGTGTTTTTATAATTTTTGTATGAAGGAAAAACAATGTTTTTCAATGGAAATTTTCAATTGCAAATAGGTTAACAGATCCTGTACAGATTTTTTTTTATATAAATATCTTTACTTCTTTTTAAATATATACATAAGTCATAGTAATCTTAAATTTGTAGCAGCATCTCTAAATAAGAATTTATGAATAATTGCTGATTTGATTTTCAAATTTTCGAATTTTGTTTTGTCAAGAATAAAGGGAAATGTTGGGTATACATCAATGAATAGCAACCTAACAACAAAAAATTACCAGTAAATGAATACATGATAATAAAAGAGTATTTTTCTGGCAAATAATATAACCTTCCCACCATCCCATTTCAAGGGGAAATAATTCAGATACTAACCCTTTCTCAGTCTAACTTCTTGTACATGATGATAAGGGAAAAATCCTTCCTGTCCATTGGCACGACCTTCCCACATTCCATTGTCTCCAGTTCCCGAAACTAAAAATATAAAAATAATATATATAAAAAAAAAGGATATGTGAGTTTACGTAAATGAGTCATAAGCCAAAACAACACATAAAATTACATACAAAATAAAATAAAAAGACCAAAAAAAGACATCTTTATTTGTAATTTGAAACAGAACAACCACTTCTGAATTTTATGTTTTGATGTTCTAAGCATACCATGAGAAGTTACACAGCAAAACCTAGATTGTATCCATCAAGGCTGGTATTTATCGATATCTTACACTTCAAAATTTACACAAGAGGCCCTCCTGAACTTGCTGTTAGGCGTGAGCTCCTTATGTCATCATGGAAGACCTCACAACTAGATGAAGACCAGCAATAAAAGAAATGTTGCTTCAATATATTTGTTTTTTCTTAGTACTAGTATTACATGGGTATATAATATCTTATATAGATCCACTCCATGATTCATTCTGTTCCAAACTTTATATTCAATACTATTAATTTCTATAAATTTCTGATGGTTCAGTTGTGTTTATCATCTATTTTCCTTGCTAATTCTTTAAAAGAGATTTTATTAATCTAAACTAATCACTGACTGGTTATATTGGTGTTCACAAGAACTGGTTGAATTTTGTATGTAAACATGGTATCTTGTATGACAAATAAGTTTTATGTAATATATCTATTTCCTAGATTTTGATAAATTCAGGATATAAAGTATTCTCTTTGCATACCTCCATCTCAAGTTAGCTAAATTTCAGTCTTAAGATGTTATTGAAAAGAAATATTTTAATTCCTAAAAACTGTAACACTACACTTTTTATACTGTAATCAAAAACTGGTCTAAAGAGGAAATTCATACTGACACATGTTCTTACATTACAGGCAAAGAAATATTCATAAGAAACATTTTGACACTTGGCTTAATTTCACTTCTATACACAGCAGGGGTTGCACAAGTCAGCATTATATGCCAAACTATAAAGCTCTGTTAGTTTTCAGGGCTGCATTGAGTAATAAAGACATAATGAAGCTGTGTTAATATTCAGGATGCACTCAATTAATATATTCTAGCAAGGTTAATATTGAGGGTCACACTTAGATTTACATTAATTATATGTTAACAAGCTCTGTAAACAGACGTACAAGCACAAGCTCTATAGTATAACTGTATGATTTATATATACTGTTAAATTTACATATGATACAATTTGATTATAGTCATACAAATATATTAACATGAATTTACACTGTACAGTCAATTTTAAGTAGCTCAACTCAAATACGAAGTTCAACACTATTATGCTAATTCTGAATCTAATGTGGATTCATTTATTTCCTTTGGTACCATTTTTCGTGGATTGAAGAAAACTTGCATTTGAATGGATATTTAATTTTGTGGTTTGCCAAAGTTTGCATACAAGCTTATAGAAAATTTGTAATTTGATGAACCTTTAAATTCATGGTTTACCTTTACCCACGAAATCCACGAAAATTGGTATCACACAAATAATAATGAATCCACAATATCTTTTTTTATTTCCTTTTGATTTAAGGAGGTTCACCTAGGTTAGGAATGGTTGTGGGTTGAAAACTGGTATTTTTGCTGCTTCCTCACTGAGCTCGCAGCATTTAGGAGTGAGAGAAAATATATTGTTCATCTAAGAGTCAGAATAATGTGTCCGGTTAAGGAAAATTTCACAGACACAACAAAGGTTAATGCATGAAATAGGGAATAAAATGCTCCGCAGGGCACAGCTTGATACGACCGCAGAGGTCGAACCCTGAACAGTTGGGGCAAGTGTGGACACAACATTCAAGCTTGATACAGCTCTGAATTTGGATTGTGATTAAATATTTGACACAGCATAGGTTTCTGACACAGAATGAATGTGGTCTAAGAACTTAAAAATTTTAAATTGGACATTCACCTATTATGGTCCAATATCCAAAATCTAAATACATGGTTAGATTCAGCATATCAAAGAACCCCAAAAATTCAATTTTTGATGAAATCAAACAAAGTTTAATTTTGGACCCTTTTGACCTCAATGTGGACAAAGTTGATAACGGGGCCCAAAAATCAAAAATCTAAATACATGGTTAGATTCAGCATATCAAAGAACCACATATATTCAATTTTTGTTGAAATCAAACAAAGTTTAATTTTGGACCCCGATTTGGACCAACTTGAAAACTGGGCCCATAATCAAAAATCTAAATACATGTTTAGATTCAGCATATCAAAGAACCCTAAAAATTCAATTTTTGTTAAAATCAAACTAAGTTTAATTTTGGACCCTTTGGACCTTAATGTAGACCAATTTGAAAACGGAACCAAAAATTAAGAATCTAAATACACGGTTAGATTCGGCATATCAAAGAACCCCAATAATTCAATTTTTGATGAAATCAAACAAAGTTAAATTTTGGACCCTTTGGACCTCAATGTGGACCAATTTAAAAACAGGGCCCAAAATCCAAAAACTTAATACACTGTTAGATTCAGCATATTAAAGAACCCCAAGAATTCAAGAATAAAACCCCATTGAAATTGATCAAGAAATAAGCAATTTATACGAATTATCTTCTTTTGCACAATACTGTGCAATTGAATATTTCTTGCTATTGCGCAATACTGTACAATTGACAATTTCTTGCTATTGCGCAATATTGTGCTATTGGATATTTCTTGCTATTGCGCAATACTGTGCAATTGAAGATTTCTTTTGCTATTGCGCAATACTGTGCAATTGAAGATTTCTTGCTATTGTGCAATACTGTGCAATTGAATATTTCTTGCTATTGCGCAATACTGTACAATTGACAATTTCTTGCTATTGCGCAATATTGTGCTATTGGATATTTCTTGCTATTGCGCAATACTGTGCAATTGAAGATTTCTTTTGCTATTGCGCAATACTGTGCAATTGAAGATTTCTTGCTATTGTGCAATACTGTGCAATTGAAAATTTCTTGCTATTGCACAATACTTATTATATAATAATTTACACATCCTGTTTGGTGTGTATCTCCTACCATATCATTATTATTTGCTTTTAAATATTAATCAGAAATAACCAACTTAAAATGGAAAATTTTAAAAGAAAAAAAAAAGGAAAAAAAGAAGAAAAAAAATCCCCCCTCCAAATTTTTTGAACCCCCTTATGATTCATCACCCCCAAACTCAATCCCAGCCTTCCCTTTGTGGTATGGTACCTTGCAGTACAATTTCAGAGAGATCCATACACTTGAACACAAGTTATTGTCTGGAAACTAGAAAAATGCTTATTTTTGGCCCCTTTTTGGCCCCCAATTCTTAAACGTTTCGGGCAATTACCCCCAAACTCAATTCCATCTTTCCCTTTGTGATATTGAACCTTGTAGTACAATTTCAGAAATATCCAAACACTTACACACAAGTTATTGTCATGAAACTAGAAAAATGCTTGTTTTTTGCCCCTTTTTTGGCCCCTAATTCCTAAAATTTTGAGGCAATTACCCCCAAAATCAATTACAGCCTTTCCTTTGTGATATGGAACCTTGTGGTACAATGTCAGAGAGATCCATACACTTACACACAAGTTATTGTCTGGAAGTTACAAAAATGCTTATTTTTGGCCCCTTTTTGGCCCCTAATTCCTTAACTGTTGGTACCATAACCCCCAAAATCAATCCCAACCTTCCTTTCGTGGTATTGAACCTTATGGTAAAATTTCATGGAGATCCATTCATTTAAACTAAAGTTAGAGTGCGAAAACCAATGTGTCTTCGGACGACGCCAGACGACGACGACGACGCCAACGTCATACCAATATACGACCAAAAATTTTTTAATTTTTGCGATCGTATAAAAATAACAACCTTCAAAGATATTCATGTTTACAGTAACAAAACAGCAGCACTTGAAGCCAGATCATTTTGTTTGGAGAGGACACCTCAAAAGAAATGTAAACTCTACTACAAAGAGACAAGTTTCTATATGAGTTACTCACACTCAATCTGTGTATAAACTATGTACATATACTTAGACTCATTTGATGCCCTAACAATAATCATTGAACACATAACAAGCCAATTTTTAGTCAAGCTACTAAAGTTACTCTTTACTTCTTCAACAATTGCTATCATTTATATACCAAATTTCATGGATAAAACAAAAGTACTGTGATATTTTGTAAAATTTGTTTTCATTTTCCCTTATAAACACGGAAATATACATGTTTCCTGATTCTTTCTTTTTATCCATGAAAAACAGTAACTAACAACACTTCACCAATTTTCATGTACCGGTAATTAGATAACACATATAACTTAAGCAATGATGAAAATAAGATTTTAGTGTTTCAAGTGCAAAAAAGTTACTACTTTGTGTGAATTATTTACCATAAAAAAACCTGTGAAATATAAAAATGAGACCATGATTCTCTGAGAATTTCATATTCTATATTTTGAGACAGTACTGAAAGCAAAACATTGGCCTTCCTTTAAGTAAAAAGGAAATGCTTAAATAGGAGTATTCCTTTGGGCCTAGCCCTACTCCTAAATCTTGCCCTCCCCCAACCCTAATGTTTCTTTACGTAAAAGAAGACCAAAATATCAACAGTTGTATGTACATAACACATTTTTTTCATGCTACAAACATGATGCTGAAATATAATAACAATTATATATATAAACAATCCAAATAGGTGATGTGGTTTTGTTTTGCATATCCTATGGTCTTGCATATAAAAAACTCTTTACAAGAAAGTTTATCAGGCATTTCAAAGTAAAAACATTTTTATTAAGAAACAACAAATTTTACCAACAGGTGGTGAGAATTGAAAGTTTCTTTGCCAGAAACTAAAATTTATAATTATTCTAAAATTAACATCATCTGTGTACACCTTTGTCAAAATTTGATGCCGATCATTAAAAATACCCATCAGACTTGTTAAAATAAATGCCCTGCTTTAGCTTCTGAATTGCCCCCTGTTTCATAGGTTTCTAAAATATTTTTACTAAACATGCTTAATTTATCTTTGATTTTTGTTCTACTTATAACACTGTTTATATCAAAATACAAATATAAATTCTTCCACATTACAACTTTTTAAAAAAGGAAATTAAAATACTGCAGTGTTTACAACCAAAACAGATTGCAGATACAAAAGATGAATGCCTAGCAAATCTATAACCCCTTATCTAAAATTGGGAGTTTTGAAAAAAAAGACAATAGAATATACTACAAAACAAGTCATAAAATAAACTCCATGCTCATGCAATAATTGTCAAACAAACAAGCTGGAAACCTTCAATGATTTCTCCCTTCTTCATGGATAACTCTTCAGCACATTTGGCTTCATATGGCACAACACAGATAAAAATACTGTCATCTTTATTGACAAGACTCAGGTACTGCTCCTCATTTATAAGGGACAAGCGTCTCGGAATTTTTGGTCTAGTCCACAACTTGGAATTCTTTTTAGTTTGGTTTGATTCATGACTTTCACTTGATGTATTATCAAGTTTCAAGGAGTACTGGTCGTAGGGCCTCCATCTGTTTGAAACAACACTAGAGGTATCACTCTCTTTATCGGGTGACATCTTATTATTCAATATTACTTCCACTTCCTTTATTTTGTCATCAAAGTATTTTATCCCATTGCTATAATTCCATTCTACATCCATCTCCTTTAAATTGTCTGATGATGAACTACACATAGATGATTTTTCAATGTTAGGTTTATAATAAGAGGTAGAATAAGGAATCTGTTCTGCACTAATATTGTACCAATTATTTGCATAATTTTGAGTCATGTGATCACTGTCAAAAAAACCTTCTGACAATCGTCTTCTAGCATTATTAATTCCAAGTCTCGCAGAAAATCCTGCACTGATCGTATTTGGCCTCTCTGGAATGAATGAGGTGCTATGGCTTTGGAACATTTTTTGTCTATTGAATATACTGTTTATATGAGTGAGGCTGCGAACACTTCCATTGAATCCTGGAAGACAGACGCTTTGTGGTCGTTGATATATTCCATCATTCTCAGAAAAGGACAAATGAGATTCATAACCTGGTTTGGATGTGGAAAGAGTAAGAAACAAACAACATATAATCATTTAGGTCAATCAAAATTAATCATACACCAATTCAAATTCTTGTATGAAAGATAAATAATGAATACCAATAGAAAAATACAAAATACACATAGGGACAACTTTGTGGAAATTTTGTCCACCATTTTGTTAAAAGCATAGATTAAATAATTTTGAATAAAACACCTGACATTGATACGTGTATTGTTCATGTTCTAATTTGAAAACTAAATTTTGAATGCATTAATCATTTTATCATAATGAAACTGAAAATTCAAGATAGTAAACTTTTAAATTACTGATTAAATCACTATCAATATGCCTTCCAATGTTTCTTTTTGAATAACATTTTAGTACACATAAAATAAAGAAAACAATAAAGGGGAGATAACTCAATTTGGTTTAGAAATACAACCTCTATCTTTAAAATACACTTGTGCTGAATCAGCTGTCCAAAATTTAATAAAAGAACTAGTTACCTTTTATTAAGCCACATTACATTCTCCTCAACATTTTCAAAGGTAAAATGTTAAAACAGTAGATAAAAATAGAGCTCCTGGAAACAACAACTGCAGCAAATAAAAAAATATTTTCTTTTTCCAAAATAATATTAGCATCAAGCTTTAAAAGCCACATCAGACCTGTGAAAATGCAAGCTAAATGAAATTTTATACTTTTCTAATCCTCAACCCTCTACAATTGTCAAGAATATTTACAAATCATACCTGGTCCTGAACTGGTACTTGATATACTCATAGACCTAGGCGAGTCTGTGCTGTAGTCTCTTGACGGTGATGAAATATTGTCTAAATGTGAAAAACTTTGAGTTGAGTTTGATGGACTGATATATCGGCCTTCTGCCATGATGAGGTTTATTCTGGGATCACTACGACTTCTTGACAAAGCAAACATGGCTGCCGAAGCAACAGAATCTCGTCGTCTCACAGAATATTTTGGAACTTCACGATATTGCACTGAAATAGCATAATGATGAAAATTATAAGAGATCAAACAAAAATTCAATCATCATGGGTACAAAAATACATTGAAAAATAAATCTTACATTATTCTGAATTGTTCATCAACTGGACTATTTAAGCAATAACATAAAGACTGTAGTTTTTTTCTTCAAAGAATTGGAACATGAATGCAAAACAAAAATTTAAGGAGCCTTTAAATACATGTGTTTTGGCAAGTGTCAGATGACAGTTTAAATTTTCCTGATGATTGTTGTTAAAATGGATCAATCAGAAAATTTCCTGTCTATTATAACTACTGTAAATTCAGAAATTATTGCGAGTTTTTTTTTAAAGCGAATTATGCGGTGAGTATCACAATAATAAGAACTCCCATTCTGATATCTGATACATATATCTGTATGCAGATTTTCATGAAATCCCATTTACAAATCTCACATTTTTGTCCATTCTTCCAAATATTGCAATAATAAATGCATGCAATAATCTCTAATCTACAGTAGTAGAGATATCAGTGTCAAATTACATTCATTAACAACTTGTTTTTAAAACTTACCAATATCATCTGACTTATGTTTATGGAGTATGTCTGCAATAGACTGGTTCCCAGATATAACTGCCACCTGGAAAGCTGACTGGTTCTGGTAGTTTTGTACATCTTTATTAGCACCACGGAACAAAAGAACACGAAGGCAAGATTCCTGAAATATATATGAATTATTTTACAAATCCATTCATGATATGGAGATGTTCTTATTCTACAGTAGCATTAAGTCCCATTTAGATATAAAATAATCGGATTTATGTAAGAATAGTCCAGACATTCATCAACCTATTATGCCATGTTTTTTTTTAGATAAGACATGTGTATAGCTCATGCAGGGTCCGGTTTAGAAAAGTTCCATTGTATTAGTATATAGGGAGGAGTCAGGTATTGGTAGTTGGTGTAATCTGTTGTACTGACCAATATTTTTGATAGTTACTGATATTTTTTTTTCTTATTTCACAATTTGAACAAAGTTTTTGAGGACACAGTGACATCAATATAGAAAACAATGCTGTTTTGCATTTTCATACTCAATATAATTCCATTACATAGAAAAAATTCATTCTGAGAAATAGTTACATGTAGTTTTTGTTAGTTATTTTGTCTTTTTTGTTATTTTTCATCATGATTTTGTCAGTCTCTCTTTGACTAATGAGCTTTGATTCTCCCTGTTATCTACCACCTCATATATGAATAACAATAACAAATAATAATGTACATTTGAATTCTAAATTTGATTGCCACTGTAGAACATAGTTTGAAACAGGATCCTTTGTTCTTCTTTTGAAAACTGAGTCATATTATGCATACATTTTTAACCTTCCATTGTTTCAGCAATCAGTAATTATCCCTTAAATATTAATTTCTTGTCATATGAAATATCGTGCATAGGTTTTGTCTAACAATCTACCTGATTATTTATAGCACAAATGTGGATGGCTGTATTTCCACCTGCATTCTGAACATCCATATCAGCACCATAAAACAAGAGATGTTCCAAATGCTGCAACAGTCCTTGTTTACATGCCTGAAATATTAATATTTTTTCTGTTTATGTATATAATTCCATTATTTCTGAAATATAAATGCAGGCTTATTATATCTATTATGAATAGCTTAACATTAACATTTCTTGAATTGAAATGATTTATTTGAAAATGCTTGAAAAAAGATAAAAGCATATATCTTTTTTGAAAATGTAAAAATTATTCTGTATATCTTCTGGATCTGAAGGCTTGTGTGCACAAAAAAATGGTTTAACCCAACTATGAGTTAGGCTATCTGGACCATGTTATCTTCTGTCTTGATTGCCTTTTTTGTATGACTATTTTCTCTGAGGAGTTTCGTGTTGATGGTTGGTGTGGTTTGTTGTTTTGTCCATTTTTTATTGGTAATTGCTGTTATCCTTTTCATGCATTATTCTGTAAATATTCTACCTCACTTATATTTCCAAGAACTAAAAATTAACTTGTAATGTCTCTTTAATATACCCAAGTACTTACATGATGAATTTCAAACCACCCCTGTTCATCCTGAGAGCCAATGACAGCTCTTTCTTGCAGTAACATTTCTGTAATGGCAGGGTCTGAATTATGGGCTATGCCATAGTAGAGGGGTGTCAAACATCTAGCATCCTTCATGTTAGGTGACAAACCAAGATCTAACAGCACCTGAAAATTACAAAAACCTATGAATCTTTGCTTCATTGATAGATCAATTAAGCTCCAATAAACAAGACAAAAGCAAAGCATAAATAATTGTAAAACACTATCTTTTTTTAATCACTTTGTAATAATTAAATTTTAATTTTAGCTAGTGAATAAGTAGACATACTAGCTGTCAGTAACTGTGAGTACTCTCAGATCTGTACTTAGTGTCTTTTTGTTGTGGGGATGTATAAGTACCCGTTCACGTCCACTCTGTGTTTTTGTTAGATGTATTTCTATTTGTATCCATCTGATGAGTTAAGCCTTTTTCAACTGATTTTTATAGTTTGTTCTTATGTTGTACTGTTACACCACTGTCCCAGGTTAGGGGAGGGTTGAGCGCTCACAAACATTTTTAACCCCACCACGTTCTTTATGTGCCTGTCTTAAGTCAGGAGCCTGTAGTTCAGTGGTTGTCGTTGGTTCTGTCTGTCATATTTGTTTTTCGTAAATTGTTCTGTTATAAATTAGGCCGTTAGTTTTCTCAATTGAATTGTTTAATATTTTTCATGTCAGGGCCTTTTATAGCCGACCATTAGGTATGGGTTTTTCTCATTGTTGAAGGCCGTACAGTTGCCTATAATTGCTTACACCCACTTCATTTGAACTTTGATGGATAGTTGTCTCATTGGCAATCATACCACATCTCCTTATTTTTATATAGTAGGCATATTAATGCAATATAAAGGGGACAGTATTTTTTTCATAATCTGGGAGAAGCTTTTGACTTAAATTCTAACTTTGACTGCTGTCTGATATGACTCCTTTGAATGTTATCAAATTAACCTTCACATTAAGGTATCCATATATGATATTGATGCTGCCTGCCATAGCTATGAGAATTACAAATGTTGATTCATTCAGTTCATTTGTTGACAGTATATTGGTGGAAAAAGATATTTTTGAAGTTTGCTGAGGGCTGTCCCATAAAAAAAGAGTATGGGGTCTTTAAGACTCTTGTTTTCAGAATCCATAGGGTTTTTACCCCCATACAACTAATGCTTAAATATGCTGAAGATATATAATACAAATTTATAATTTATAATTTATGAAGTGCCATCAAACACCAATAAATATTTTTTTTCTGGAGCAGCATGAATAATCTAAAGTTTAATGTTGTCTGTGTTACTACTGTATATATATCCTGTTAAAATACAGATGCCTTAAATCAAAAGGACTGCCATGTTAATAATTTCTCTGTGAAAACCACAGTGTCTTGCAGAGTTACTTCCCCTTACATGATAAAATTTTATTTGATTAATTCATATTTGATGACTTGATATAACTTAATTTAAAGTATCAGACTAATCTATAATGCATTTGTAACGGGTGACTTAACTTTTTATCATTAGCGTTGTCTTACTTCTACAGGAAAAATGTAATTAAAAGCATTAATGCCATAAAGCCATTTCTTTAGAATTTAGTATTAGGAATACAAATAGAGAATGAAAAATGTTGTAAACAAAATACTATTTGTGAAGGATTAAAGTTCAATACCTTAACAGCTGTGGGATTTTTGACCAACACAGCTTTATGTAAGGCAGTCATTCCTTTCTTGTTTCTATAGTCAAGATGTCCTCCACCGCCAACTAGTGTCAAAACTATCTCTCTACATTTACCTCCTTTTATTAAACAAGCTATTGTTAATGGTGTTTCTAAAAATAATAATGTACTAGATAAATATGCAGTTTCTAAAAAAAAGAAAGAAGATTTGGAAACATTTCTACACTTGACTAAATTACAAGTTTTTCATAAGCAGAATTATTCCTTTAAATTAAACTTAAAATTGTCTTTATGAAATGATTAATACACCATATATATATATATTCCTATGTAAAAGAATATTCCTGTTAGATTTCCTATATCAAAACAAACACATTTCTTAAATCCCTGTTATACAAGTTGTTTTCATTTATTTGAACTGCTTTATGAGTAGTTTTCAATATATAATTGAATGTTATGGTCGTTATTAATACTTACCCCCTGTGCTATGATCATGGAAGTTGGGGTCCAGCCCCTTGTTTGTCATTTTTGTCACTTTTTCTACATTTCCACTTTTTACACATTCCAAAAAACTTTTTAGATAACTCTGTAAAGATAATTAATACAATAGAATAGTTCATGTAAAAAATCAAAGGCATCTTTTTTGAATAATGGCTTTAAAGCATAGATCAACTTATACATAATAGTGATTTCTTATAAAGCAATAAAATCTAGGTATATTTACGAAGCTGTTCTTGATATTTATAAAAAAATATATTTAAACCCAACATTTAATGTTCCTGTAATTGCTGTTATTCTTCAATTGGAAATTTAACTTTTCTATCTATTAAGGAAATATCTTGCTAATTAATTTAGGAACCAAGGATTTTGTATCATAGAGACCTAAAGCATTCATTGTGCAGATCCTATGCTAAAGTTTTATTTTATAAGTGCTGTATCAAAATATTTACAGTAAACTAGTTTCCTGTTCATTAAGCAGGCACTCAGTCCATACCAGGGCAGAATGACAAGGTTCATGAAGACAAAACATCTTGTGACATTTTTTTTATTGTGAAAATACCTTAAATCTTATTCTTAAAACATCTAATTAAAATAAGAATCTGTAGGACACCTCACTCACAATCTTTGTTGTGTTTTGTGTAATGTTTGTCTTATCGTGTTTTTTGTTTTTTGTCATGGCATTGTCAGTTTGTTTTCGACTTATGAGTTTAAATATTCCTTTGGTATCTTTCACCTCTCTTTCACACTATATTTCTATGGCCATTGAACTGTGAAATAAGGGTCAAAACTAAATTTGGTATATTATTAAAAAAGTTTGCATTATAGT
The DNA here is from genome assembly GCF_021869535.1 of Mytilus californianus. Classification (NCBI taxonomy): domain Eukaryota; kingdom Metazoa; phylum Mollusca; class Bivalvia; order Mytilida; family Mytilidae; genus Mytilus; species Mytilus californianus. The sequence goes on from NW_026262681.1 coordinate 1,353,386, forward strand.
GAACATGTGTACCAAGTTTTAAGTTGATGTGACCACAACCTCCTGGTCAAGTACCTTGACAGAAAATTTTGACCTGATATGGGACCTGATATGGGACGGATGAATGGATGGATTGAAAGACAAATGCACATACCAGAAAACATAATGCATCTTACTACTGTAGACAGGGCATAAAAAAAGACATCAAAGAAAATCAAAATAGCTCAGATAAAAACATCTTGACTTGGGTATCTTAAATTTACCATAGCTACTCCTATTTTCTTAAATAACTCTTGATAAAAGTTATATTGACCTGACCATCTGAACATTTTTTTTGCTTCTGAAAATTTTTCGGCATTTGTGTCTTTTTTTTTGCCAAGAACAATAGCACCTCATAAACTATTAATAAAAAGTCTGTACGGTTTCCACATTATATTTAAATCATGTATCATCTAATAAATAATCACAAGCATCTGACCAACAAAAACCTACTTTGGTATGTAGCTGCTTTAACTTTCTTGGATTTACATGCATTAGCTTGTATACTCTCTTCTTGTGCTTGAACTGAAACAAAACAATAAAATAGAATATATATAACATCTCCCATTTTGAATAAGCTTCTAGTTATAGTAATATTATAACCCACAATATCAAGGGTCCAAAGAAAGTAGACAGTTTATTTCACCAAAACTATATAAATGGTTGGTTGAGCAAGAATATCCATTGATGGGCCCATTTTGTGGATAAAAAATAATTTTAACCATATGACGATGATATGTTGGTGAAACTTGCTTGGCATAAAAGAACGGTATTTTCTGGTGCTGTAATTGGTAATTAATTCATGAAATGCCATAGTATTGGAAAATGGAACAAAAAAATCTACCATAAGGAAACCACCCTATTCCACGCGATTATGTACAAGCATATTTATGAATAAAGCTTCATTGTTACTAGTTTATAGTATGTTTTTAGATGATTTACCGTATCAATATAATCATTCAGATGACAATGAAGTTCGATGCCCTCTATCCTATAATCTAATTGTTTATTTTAGTGCTGATGCAGCAGATGGCTATTGAAATTCATGTGTTGTCCAATACTTTAGTTATAAACAACCATAAATTAACTACTTAGCAAGGTCATGGACCCAAAATTGTGAGTCAAGGATATTTTTCTAAATCCATTGTTTACATGTTCTGCATTAGGAAATTAAGCATAAATAACAATACTTTCTCATCCAAATTACATTCAGAAGTCTGCATGCTTACTTATCTACCTATCAATATAACTAAATTCGGCAGAGTAAAATATCTTTTTCTTCCGTTGGTGGGCACTTTATACAATGCTAAGCCACATGGTTAAAAAAGATTTAAACCACATGTGCATTAAAATGTTTCGCAATAAAATGGTTTTTTCAGGGGTTGTGATTGGTAGCTAATTCATTATTACATCATGTTATTGGTAGCTTGTTGGCAAGAGAGCCATTGTAGTCACTGGTTTTTACACTCAAAGATAGAAAGACATATTAGAGAAACAAAAGTATACCTCTGTTTGTTCTTGAATAACAAGAATGTGTCCATAGTACACGGATGCCCCACTCACACTATCATTTTCTATGTTCAGTGGACCGTGAAATTGGGGTAAAAACTCTAATTTGGCATTAAAATTAGAAAGATCATATCATAGGGAACATGTGTATTAAGTTTCAAGTTGATTGGACTTCAACTTCATCAAAAACTACCTTGACCAAAAACTTTAACCTGAAGCGGGACAGACGGACGAACGGACGAACGAACGAAATGGACGCATAGACCGAAAAACATAATGCCCCTCTACTATCGTAGGTAGGGCATAAAAACATGTCTTTCTTCTGTTAGGTAAAGTATAACTTAAAATTTCAAAATGAGCATGTTAAAATCCTAAAATTCTTCTATCTCAAGTGCAGATATATGGTAACCCACTCACTAAAGAAGGAGAACTGTAGTTTTCATATAAAAGTTAGATTCATGATATAATAACCAATTCCATCTTTTTTTTCTATTCAGTGATATTTGTACAAAAATCATGAACATAATGACCTATCTGTCTGTACTTTAACCGACCGAGATTTGAGAGATCTGTATAAAAAACACAGATTTTTCTTTGATCTCTCAGTCCAAATCCTTTATGAACTAAAATAGATGACACTGGAGGCAATCGTGTACTAATACTATAGCTGCTTAAAGATGTTGGCTACTACTACAATACTGACAAAAAAAGATGTCACCAAGCTACTTCAGTAGTTGAACTGAAAGATTTACGAAATACTATACATGTACTATAAATCAAATTTCCAATGAGATTTGATTAGATTTTTAAAATTGAGGTTAGGATTATATGCTCTTTCTTTTCAAAAAATGTCTAGTGTGTTTTTTTTAAAGAAAAAGTATTTTGTCTTCCATTGTAAAACTGATCTTCTTTCACCTCTTCACAGAAGGATTAGTACAATCATTTTACAGGAAAGCTATTTTTACTTTGATGTGACTCGCAAACAAAACAAACCGATAAATTCTTTTTGGAATTAAACAGAATTATGTCAGATACAATTTGTTTTCCTGAAATATATCAAAGTGAACAGAAGAAGATCAGCTGCTGCAGAGTGGAATGTACTTTAGTCAACGTCACTGTACTTATAAATCATATAAAAATATGACGGCAACAGCATTGAATCTAAATTTTCGTACCTTTGAAAAAAAAATAATCTAGACTAAACACAAACAAGCATGATCATCAATGCTATTTTTAAAACAATACATTACAGAAACAAACAACAATCATGCTTTGTCCAATAAAATCCTTTAATGTCATTTCTTTGTGATTTACAATTCCAACAAACAGAATATTTTAGTGTATTGGGTCTACAAAATTGTTATATGAATAAAATGAGATGTGGATTATATGTCAATGTGACTGCAACCCAATGCAACAATAACCAAAGACAACTAGAGGACAACATACAGTGTTCAACAATAGACAGGTGTTCATACAATAGACAGGTGTTCATACAATATATCTGTCAAGCTCTAAATCGTCCAGAGTCTATAAGACTTTTGAATAAGCTAAATAGAAACATTTAGATATCTGCCTTCAATATTAAAGTCTAAAAATAACAAAACATTAAGATACACTATTGTGAAAAGGAAGAATGCTGTATTTACAATACAGTACAGAAACAAAAACAACCATGATTTGTCCCCCAAAGAGATTGTTATTTCATTTCTCATTTTGTTTTTTTAATTTCAACAATCCGAATATTTCTAGTGTATTTGGTCTTAAAATTGTTTTTCACTATAGTGTGAGTTTTGTTTTCAGTGAATCTTCCAAAACTGTGTCTTTGTTTGAATATTGCATTAAGATGCATACAAACAAGGTTTATGTACAATGTCAATTGAATAAAATAACAATGGGAAAAACATTGTCCATTACCAAAGATGAACAAATTGATAGACAAGGTTTTGTGTAAAAAAAATCGACAGAAGTATACCTCCAGAAATCCTATAGGCCCCTGCAGTGGGTATTCACTTAGAAATCTTTCTTCATCCAGAAACTTGCCAGCTCTACCATTCATAGGAGGCATATACAGACCATAGTTAATAGAGTCTCTCAAATCCTGAAAAAAAAATCAATATACATAACTATCATTAAGATATGGCAGGACCTTCTATTTTTGTTGTAGCCTTCTATTGTCAGTTACCTGCTAGTATTCTTTCATCTACATATTAATTTTTACTATTCCTAAATGTTAAACACCACATCTTTTAAGACATGTAAACTGTTTTCCTATTGATGAACAAATCATTGTCTCTCTTACATAATGATAAAGTTTTTTTGGTTTCCTCAGTTTTTTATAGAATATATGTCTATAATATTCTAACCAGAACACTGGTTCAAAAGGCAGAGTTGATGAAAAGTTGTCTGATTATCAATCCTACCACTACCGTACCTGCTAATTCTAATCTTCTTATTTATCTTTTCCCTTTGATCTTACTGCCTAATATTGTCAAGATCATGGACAGGACTTGATACTCAAAAATAGTAGGCAATGACGTCATGTATCAGTGCAGCAACGTCACATGCTCAAGTCCATCCGCATGAATGAAATGCACGCGACTTCATTCATACAACCGAACAACTATCCCAACGTTTTGTGCGCGTAAAATTAGTTTTACTTATTATTTCATTTTACTTCATATTCTATACCAAAATATATACAGGTAAGACAAATTGCTGATAAAAAAAAATAATGGCATTTTATTTTTTGATACTGACTTTATCAGCAAGAATATCAAGCAAGCCCGCAGAAATTTTTACGAGGTGATTGTTGTTTATTAACGTGAATAATATGCGACTGTGTGAGTATCGCAATAATAAGAACTTGCATTCTGATAACTGATACATATATTTGTATGTAGATTTTTCTGAAATTGCAACAACTGCTCTGGCATTTTTATCCATTCTTTCAAAATTGCAATAATAAATGCTTGCAATAGTTTCTGACTTTACAGTACGTACATGATGTAAAATCTAGCATGCACATAGACCCTTTAACATAACAGATGTGACGTAACTAGTTGCAAGTCCTATATTTGTTTTAAGAAATATTACCTACAAATTAATTCCCTTTCAACTGGCATCAAGTTAATAGTACTTGAATAATTCCAAAGATGATAAAAAACAACATCAAAATTGACAAATGATGAATAATCAAAAGTGAATATTGTAACTGTGAATTAGAAATATTACTTTATAGCATGTTTACATGCAATGTTAATTTCATACATTTTCTACCATTGTGACATACTTTAAATAACTAATGCATTAAGACTGGCAGACAAAATATTGCATCACTGCATTCGTCACAAACCCATTACTTATTCTTCTATATTTAGCAATGAATTATAAAGATAGGATGACCTGCATAAATTTTCATAGCTTACTTTTTCTTTTACATTGGAAAGTTATATATAATAGTTTAAAATTTCTGAAAATATAAATACGATACCTAATGCCAGACAAGTAATCAATGACATTAAAGCACATTTGGCCTTTTTTGGCAAAGAAACTAAAGATAATCAATTTTTGATTAATTTTGTCAAATTATATGTCAGAAAATTTTGGGATGATAACCATATCTATAAATTTGTTTAAAATATTCTACAGATTTGATTGAAATTTATTTATTATTCATGTAAATTTTATTTCAATTGCTTGGGTCACAGGCACTTGTTTCTATCCATGGGAAGCCCCACTATCAACGTATATTTACGAGTATATACGTTGATAGTGGGGCTTCCCATGGATAGAAACAAGTGCCTGTGGCTTGGGTTCATAAAATTAATTGCAGATGAGATTACAATTTTTTGACTGCACAATAAGATATCCTGATTTCAAACTTTTTCTAGACTTTTTTGGTATAGACATGTAGTCTTGTCATTTTTTTTTGTAGTCCCATACAAGTCACAATGAAAACAAAGCTACAAAAGGCATGAATTTGGGACAAGCATCATCACTGTGTATCTCAGTACACTGGATATTGCTCATGGATTTTTCACAGCTACAGTAGAACAACAAGACCAAAATTCAGTTTAATGTCCTGTATATTGCTGTAGTGAACTCTAAATTGGTACTAGAATGTTGAAATATAATTCAATTGTTGAGTGAATGAATTATTGGGTGTCAGTTAACATTACATTACATCAAGTTAAACATGGTGACTACAATATGATCAATATTAACACATAAACAAGTGCATGTATGATTCATGCAAATGCATTTTACTTCCTGTACCTCTGGAAAATTGGTCAGCAACCTTTGTTTGGCATGCCATACTGTTTCATCCAACTCAAATTGTAAACATTTCTGAAATATAAATAAAATAATTTGTTTATTTCAAAATAGTTTTCTCCAACCCTTATTTTAAAAATTCTCCCATAAAAATACAACCATACATGAGACAGTTAATGCCAGATACTAAATGTCAATAAAGAATGAATGACAGCTATGGTAATATAGTCATGCAGTCAGACAAACTGTTTTCTGTGACATTTTAAAAGTTGCACATTTATTATTACAATGATTATAAGTGTATGTTGGTTGTTGTTTTTAAATCAATCTATATGACTTTGAGTGCTATTTTTAGACAACTATTGAATATATCTGTGACTTTCTCTTAGCTTACAGCTCTTAGCATTCCTGATGAAGATTAATCCAGAGAGATATTGAAAAGCAACAAAGGAGTAGCATACCTAAAAACTTCATATATGTAACACTCAGAATCGTGTCCTTCCCCCCAAACGTGTCCGATTCCCCCAAACGTGTCCACATGACGTCACTGAACTGCAAAACATGTCTAAATGTAAAAGGGCGCCAAAGCCTGTCGTTTGTATAAATGCCCAAACGTGTCCATTTTTCAATAACACCCAAACGTGCCCAATCCCCAAAACGTGTCCATATCAAGCTTAATTTTTTTCTTTTACTTGAACTATCATTCGTGTCCATATTATAAATACCGGTACGTAGGTTATTTGGTTATTGCTTTTTCATTAACATATACTCATTTTATTATTTCATTATAAAATAGAAATAAATTACTTTAGGTCTTTTTTAAAACGTCACTATAACCTGGGAAAAAGCGGGGGCGTCCGTTCGGCTATGTTGGATGTAAATGTAAGCAGCCATGCTTAGTTAAATTGTAGATATTAAATCTGATACCTGGTGTAGGGGGACATTCTCTGCGCATTAAAACCTTTGTAGCAATTCACTTTTCATGGTGCCATCAGTTGTATTTTGGAAGCCAACATTTTTTTTTAAATTTCTGCAACTTTTATTTAAAGCGGCCTCTATTACATAACGGTGATTTAAGTAGTTTCTTACTGAAGTCATAAAAAAATGGGTCTTTACTCGCTCTCAAATTTTTTTAGATTAAAATCCCAACTAGTGTTAATCCCGAATAACCGTAAAAATTTAGGCCCAATCCTAAATTCCCTGTATGATAATAAAACCTATCTACAGTATTTATTGTTAACATGATGTCGTTCAAATAATGCATGAAATATTTGTTACTGGTCGTTATGTCTCTTGTTCGTGTGTCTTTAGTGATGCTCGAAACCTAAAATAAAAAAAAAAGGCCTGAAAACCAGTTTGTATCAGAACTGTTGAAAAAAGGGAAGTCAATTCTATAATTGAAAGCCCGCCGTGTAATATTCGCCGACAAGAATGATATAAAAAGGCATATATCGGAGTTTAATAGTACAAAATAATTCATTTAGTAAACGATTAATTCAACTGTACTAAAATTATTTGTATGTTCGCTCTACATATGCATGAAACACTTGCAACTGGACAATAAGCAATTTCATTCAAAAGTTAATTCATATGTTACAGATTAAATTTACAATTATGATAATCATTAACAACCGGCATTGAACAAACTAATGATAATAAATGACCACTTCATCAACTGTGTCCCCCATCATAGAATTGCCGTACATGTTATTGATGTCATTTGTACATGTATTAGCACTAAAGGACGTGAGACGTTCTGGCGTTTAACAGTGGACACATTTTGGCGAATAACAATTATCGGACACGTTTGGGGGTTATGAAATCGGACACGTTTGGGCAATATTGAATATAACGGACATGTTTAGGGAGAATGGACACGTTTGGGGGAATTGGACACGTTTGGGGGGATGGACACGTTTGGGAGTGTTACATGATATATGGACTTGACCACCAAAACTTAACCTTGTTCACTGATCCATGAAATGAGGTTGAGGTCAAGTGAAAACTGTCTGACGGGCATTGATAGGTACGCACATACCAAATATAGTTATCCTATTACTCATAATAAGAGAGAAATTAACATTACAAAAAATCACAACTTTTTTTTCAAGTAGTCACTGAACCATGAAAATGAGGTCAAGGACAATGGACATGTGACAGACGGAAACTTCGTAACATAAGGCATCTATATACAAAGTATGAAGCATCCAGGTCTGCCACCTTCTAAAATATGAATTGGACACGTTTGGGGGGATGGACACGTTTGGGAGTGTTACATATTGTATATTCATTTTTTTCTTTTAAGTTATCATTTAGACTTCTCCATAGTGCACAAACTCTTTATGTCTTCTGTATATATTTAATAATCACAATATACTTCCCTGGTGCACTTGGACCAAAGTCAATGTTAACATTATATTAGTTTCATTATCAAAGAATGTGTACAACCCTTGCTTTAATATGCTTTTTACATGTCTAGATTGAATTTTATATATATTATTGTTCTGCAAATGTTTCTCATTATAATGTTCATGTGTTATATTTCCTCCTGGGGTCCTAATTTGGTGAATAAAATTTTTCTTATTCTTATCTTAAACCAATATTTACAATTAAATAATGCAAAAATATTAAATCTAAAAGACAATTTTCATGTTTACTGTTTGCTTAAGGCAATGTTAATAGCTTCAATATTAGGTTTTTCCCAATTTTCAGGCATATTTCTTGTTTGAAAGTATTTTAAGGTCTATTTCCTTCTGAAACACATTTGCCACGCCCTTTGACAAAAACCAAGTTCTAATGTCCGAAATCAGTATGCAGTGATACTTCTGATAGGAAGCTATTTAGTGTCCAAACAACTTCTGAAAATTCAAGATTTATTGTAAGATGGGTGTTTTCAGTCAAATTTTGATAATTTTACATATAAATTAGTTAAATTTTATTCAAAACATGGCATATACTAAAAACAAACATGAACTTCTAGTAAACTTTTCCACAATAATGAATTTCTTTATTCCAATTCTTTCCCAAATTAATAAAAAAAAAAGGTCCATGTATAAATCCTAAAACACACTGTAAAATTACTTTTCTCAGAGGATATTGTGAAAATATTTTTGGTTTGTAGGGTTTTCAACTCATGGTTTTAAGACTAAATGGCAAATATGTATTTCATTGAATGTTGAATTCTGTGGTTAGAGGGAACATTGAATTCCACAACATTTGTACTCCACAAAACATAATTACTTTTATAGAAATAGTAAATCAGATGCATTTTCCACCACCATGCTACTTAAAAAGTACTACTACCTGAATTTTAAGCTCTGGAATAGATATCCTGATAAAAACAGTCCCTGTCTGATTCTCATCATTGTATCCATGTGCTGGACTACCAGATATAAAACTAACATCTCCCTCATCTAGTCCCCCATTTTGATAATCCTGGGGTCCATTGTAATGTCTCGTGGGTGATGTGTGAAATTTACTCATTGTTACTGTCATCCCATTCTGTTTCTGTCACAATTTACAATTTAAAATAACACTTCATAATGGCGTGACTGAAAATATAAATTTGGAATTACAAATTAATTCAAAAATTACATTGTAAACAATAAACATTTAAATTGTGTAGTTGTAGAAAAAAAATTGGTACAAGATGACATTTTTCTGTTTGTCTGATTTTAGACAGGAAACATCTTGTGACATTACTTGTTGAAAACAAAATTGATTGTACTAAAATATGTCTCTTACAATTAGGGTTTAATAGATTCAATTCACGAAAAGTGTTAGCGATAAAGACATATTTAAATATCTGATGTAATGCACAAAATGTTTCTGCCTTATTATCAACATCATCAGAATATGTAGGCAAAACATCAATAAAATATTAGCAAATAACTAGCATATCAAAAGTTGTTTTTCTGCTGTTCATCTAAACAGTGACTGAAAAATCTTCTATGAAAATAATATCACAAGTTGCAATGAGATCAAGGCATGCAATGACATGTCTAATAGTTTCAACTCATGTAGTATTTTAAGATAATCCCTGATGACTGCTTTATATTCTTAAACTAGTTTATTATTCGTGAGCAATTTATTTTCACAAATTTTGGAAAAACGAAAAATTACATGAAAATAAGTTTTCATCCTAAAAAAAACTGTTTGATATTTGTTTAAGACGTATGTATATGAGGGTTGTAATGGGGGTACCTTCATGACGAATAACAGTAAAAAATCTTGCCAAATGACGTTAATGGTATTTTTTGGTGCATGACAATAAAATGTACATTTTCTTTATGACAATAAAAGAATCAACTGATTTTGACAAATCAAGTTAAATTCTTTCGAAAAATAACGGTTAACGGTAATTATTTGAGACCTCTGACGAATCACTATAATGATACTTTGACGAATCACGATAATGATACTTTGACAAATCACGATAAAATTTTAACCAATTTGACGCTAACGGTAGCCTGACAGTAAAGGGCATTTCTACCCTCGTATATACACATTCTTAAAATGTTTCTACCAATAAAAATTCTACTGTTGCAGAGTGATGCATAGGAAAAAGGTCAGTTCTGAGTTCTAACTGTGAAATCAATTGTTATATATGTCAGCAAATATACAAAAACAAAATGATTAATCAAATTCTACAGAAAAATTGTACTTTGACTGCAAAAGGTATTTGCGAGTTAGTACTTATAATCTGTAAATTTTACCCCTCAAATTTTTGTCCAAATACAATTAAACTTATGGACATTGCACTGAACCTTGTGTTCTCCTTTGCTACAATAAAGAGAAAAACTTTATATTTTACTCCTTATGTATAAGGACAAAGTTTAAGTGATCCATATTGGTTGACATCAAGGAGCTACTTGGACAACTCTGCCAACTAAGAGGCTATTAAAGCACAAATTCAATGGCAAGATCTGCTACCTAATAGTATCTTCTAAGAACAATTCTGTATTCATTATCATTTGTGGAGTAAACAAGAGTGCACACGCTGAAATGTCTCGCCTTCTTTACTAACCACTGATATTATGTTGATAGTCCTAAATGAAAGCTTTACTACAACTATTTCATAAACTTAACATGATCCAAGAAAATGAAGTCAAGGTCATATGAACCAAACAAGAAATCCATGTACACCTTACAATCATTCAATACACTAAATATAGTTGACCTATTGCTTATAGTTTCTAAGAAACAGACTTAACCAAGAAAACTAAACATTGACCAATGAATAGTGAAAATGAGGTCAAGGTCAGATGAACCATGCCAGGCAGACATGAACAGCTTACAATCCTTCCATACAACAAATATAGCTGACTATTGCTTATAGTTTAAGAAAAACAGACTGAAACACAAAAAACTTAACTATAACCACTGAACCATGAAAATGAGGTCAAGGTCAGATGACACCTGCCAGTTGGACATGTACACCTTACAATCCTTCCATACACCAAATATACTAGACCTATTGCTTATAGTATCTGATATATGGACTTGACCACCAAAACTTAACCTTGTTCACTGATCCATGAAATGAGGTTGAGGTCAAGTGAAAACTGTCTGACGGGCATGAGGACCTTGATAGGTATGCACATACCAAATATAGTTATCCTATTACTCATAATAAGAGAGAAATTAACATTACAAAAAATCACAACTTTTTTTTTCAAGTAGTCACTGAACCATGAAAATGAGGTCAAGGACAATGGACATGTGACAGACGGAAACTTCGTAACATAAGGCATCTATATACAAAGTATGAAGCATCCAGGTCTTCCACCTTCTAAAATATAAAGCTTTTAAGAAGTTAGCTAACGCCGCCGCTGCCGCCAGATCACTATCCCTATGTCGAGCTTTCTGTGACAAAAGTCGCAGGCTCGACAAAAAAATCATACTTTCTTGGAAAACAAAGAAGTAATTAATGAACTTTAAGGAAATACATATGATCTGCCGAATTATTGGTACTTTATAATTTTTTCTACGATCATTTATAAGGAGACTAATTCTGAAATTACATACCTTTTGAAAAACAATATTGTATGTACAATATATATATATATATATATATAGCAAATTTCATGTTAAACAATCAACAATTCCTTACAGACAACACAAGAGCTTTATTACAGCTATACATCATGTAATATACAACAATATAGTACATAATATATCATTAATTTCAGCCATAAACTAGGCAGTAAAGTCCTAATAAAGACTACTTAATGCCTATCATTAAATATTAAAATATGTATAATATTTATATACTCCATTACGGTAGTATAATTAGACTGAGGAGAAACTTATGGAACAAGTGGAAATGATATTTTCCTAAATACTTGAGAAATTCCAATTTGATATAATATTTTCAAAATGCTGTTTAAGTACTCCTACCAATGTGATAAAAACAAGGAGGTTATTACTGTAAATTCAGAAATTATTGGCTGCATTTTTATCGCGATTTTTGAAGAATGGACAAAAATGTTGGATTTATTATTGCGATTTCAGAAAAATTTGTATAGATTCTTTGCTTTTTGTGGTTTTTGCTGTGCATGTACTAAATTTGTCTCATGGATGGATACCCATAATCCTTTCTTTTCTATTATATGTATCAGATATCAGAATGCAAGTTCTTTTAATTGCAATCATTACCCAGTCACAATAATTACACTAATAAAAACCTCATAATAGTTCTGAATTGACAGTATCTATCGTATCTTTCTGCATCTGAATATTTTCCAAAGCAGTTTCAAGTCGATTTGGAAGAAAACTTGATGTGCATCAAAAGAGTTCTAAAAAAGAATTGATATAAATAAAAAAAATCTTTGTTTATGGAACAGAAATCCTACTTAACAAACCAGACTTTTTATATACCCAGTAAGCCCCAAAGCCCCAGTCTTGTGTCAGACGTTCAAGGCACTAATTCAAGGATGTTCAATTAATAAGTCTAAGCTAATCTATCAAAGTGACTAGTTTTTATTGCCGGAGGAAGCCGGAGTTCCTAGAGAGAACCACAACCTTCAACACAGCCGGCAATGCTAGTCAGTCAAGTTTGGAGTCAAACACACCTTGCCAAGTGCAAGGTTCAAAATTAAAACCTCAGAGTTGACAGGCTAGTTATCATTGTAGATAAATTATTTAGACTATTGTTCACAGACAACTACTTTCAATTAGTAAAACTAATAATGCTGTTAAAAACCAGGATATAATTATATGATATATGTAATTTCAATTGTATAGGTACATATAAATGATACAATGTACTACATAACGTGTAAGGTTTTACAAAATGCTTGCTGTTACTGAATTCAATTTCATCATTTCAAAGTAATTTGCATGTACTATATAGAAAAAAGATCTCTGTTATTATCAACTAAAATACTACCAACATGATTTATGGACACTTACAGAATACACCGATAATTATAGTTATACATCCACAGCTAATAAATATGACACATTTCCTTAATTAATGACCAACAACAATAGTGTAAGAATTACTTCTATAATCAATTAATGACAGGACAATTACAGTGCAATTTCTGACTACATATCAAACATGTACAAATAATATCAAATTCTGTGAAATTGTCATTTTGTTTGGGGAATTTAAGGATTTTTAAAATACTTTAGAGACTCCTGAAGTAACAAATATTCCTCTGAAGTTAGGCCTTTGGAATAAATTACTTTTAAATAACACTTTATAATGTTTAGTTTGGCTTTGGTCCATTTATGGAAAAGATAATTTTGTTAAATGTCTTCACGCATGAAGTCAATGCCTTGATTTCATTGCAACTAGAGCTACAAACAATAAACCATTATTGTAAAAGAAACGATGAACTATAACTTGTTTGCATCTATCAGTTCAAGCAAAATACTTCCAGGACTTGACAAATCTATTTTTTAACCACTGAAAATGTTCAATTGCCGTGAGCAACTCTTACTTATTGCAATTTGTCAAATTACTGCTAATATCCAAATAGAGTTGACCCCAAGGACAAATACTTGACGAGACACTGACCTAATACAAATTAGTCAATATTTATAAAATGTTGTTGAAGGTTACACCACCTATCTCTGTAACATTTGCATATGTTGTATAACATGTATGTAACAAGCATTCTATCATTTTCATTTCTCATTATCTTTAGGTTCACTAAGTGTCAAACAATCCTATAGTTTGGTGATGTTGGGTTGTTTGATTAGTGATCAGGCAGGTGGAGCAAAGTATATCATTTTGTGTTATCGACTCCCCCTGCAGACTTTAAATCCCTGAAACTTAACAGAAAAATTGCTGACATATTGAAGATGTCCACCTGCTATAATGGAATTATATTGTTTGAGGATTCCCCCCCCCCCCCCCCCCCCCCCCCATTAAAGTCCGCAATATGTAGTGGATTCATATTAAACATAAACATACAAGATAATGGTTCTTTAACAAGAATCATCTGAAAGCCAAGAACTGAATTCGTACAATTTTTCATTTGATTTGATACTGTTGTCCAGGAAAATCAAGCATTAATTTTTGCTTTTTTCGACACCTTCCTAGTTCTTATATATGCTGTTCGTTACAATCACTGGAATTTCAAAAATTATTGCTTTGTCATAAAACTGAACTCATTAGTAAATCAGTACTGAAGTAGAATAGAAATTTCCATAGAAAAGTATGTTGTACTAAATTACATTCAATCACCAATCCAAAATATTGGCTAGGCAGATGAAATTGATGGCTTCAAGCAAGTTAATATCAAGAAATCCAGGATAGAAACCTTATTACTTAGTAATAAACAGACAGATCTCATTTGTTCTAAATCTTTTCATTTGATCAACTAAAAACAACTATTTGAGTAATAATTTCACCTACTTCATGAATATAAGTACATAAGCTGTGGTGTTTATAATGTCCATATTTACTTTAACAGCAGAAAAAAAAAGACTGGTTGATTGTTTGTAGTGGTTACTGAATAAGATTTTGAAATTTTAACCTCAAAGATCATTACAGACAACTTGAATTAAAAAGATCTGACAAACTACAAAGAGATTTTCAAAAAGTTTTAGGTTTAAAAACAAATGACAGTTATACCTAATATACTTGAATTAAAAAAGATTTTGAGAAATGTATTAGTAACTTTCCAAAAAACAAGGAAATGTTTTGAGATAATAAATATCAAAGTCATATCTCCAGTACTATATTTCAAATAAATATTTACTTTTATAAGATCCTACTGCACACAGCAAATTAACATTCCTTAAATTTCCTTATAATCCAAGTGACACTACCATGACAGAAGGCTATAGACCTCTTAAGATTATCTCTAAAACTTGACTAATTTCATATTAAAGTATCCAAGATTATTCACATTAAATAACAATCAGAAAGAATTTTATTAATTTCATATGTGCATTCTTAAAAGATACCATGGATATATTGACACATCTAAAAACTTCGCACACCTCCTTTGAAAAACTTAAAAACACTAAGTACTACACAAGTTCCAATGGAACTTTTTATTTAGTCTATGTTCGATATTGTCAGTTTTTATGAACTTCCACCTTTTTGAATTTACCTTGGAGTTCGGTATTTTTGTTATACTTTTTTACTTATATTTTACTCCAGTCCATTTAATAAGGACATTTGCAAACTCTTTAAATTCAGTGAAAAATTATCTTGCACTTCCAATACTTCTTATTATCAATGTAAAAAAATTAAAGCAAGGAAAAAGTTGACAACTTTGGTGGTTTCATGGTTGGATGCTTGACTCTGGTGTTGAGATCCTGGTTTTGATTCTAGACCTGGTCAAGTTGGCCAAGACTTGAAATTGGTGTTCCTTGCTACTACCCTAAACACACATCATTTAGGGGTGAGAGCAAAGACTAGTTGGCACAGAGTCAGAATAATATGTCTGGAGAGGTGACATGCCTTCTTGCCCGACTGTTACCTAGTGAACCAGCATGCTAAAAATTCAGCTCAGCATGTCAGTCTTTTACATGGCAGTGTTCATATTCATATCACATTAAAATGTTCATGTCCTGAAATGGTTGTGATATTTGCTACAGGATGTTACACCAATCAAAGGTTAAAATCTACTAATCATACATTGATATAATTTAGGTACAATTGATCAAATAAAAAATTTAGAAGCAAACACTTAAAGAAATATAATTTTTAATTGATATGGCAAGGTATTGAAATACTAGTAATAAAGAAAATTAATCATCTGAAAGTTTTGAGAAAATAAGGCATATGAAGATGTGAACATATTGTCAGCAATAAGACATGGGCAAATTCTCTAGGGCATTTCCTTATTACCACCAACCTAACCTTTATTTCAAACACTGGTCACCAAAGAGAATTTCATTTACATATTAACTATTAAATCTAAACCTCATCAATTGTTTTCCAGCAGGTTGGTTCAGTGGGTGAGCAGCATCAGAGAATCTGAGCAGATGGCCAGATTATTCAAGGATCATTACAAGTCTATCAGCAATTATTCCTCATAAACTGCAGGTCTAGCCATTTATGTGTCATAACATCAATTCTCTGATAATTTCTAACACAAACAGTCTTACCTAGCGTAAGTGTTTCCCTGCCAAACTAAACAGTAAACTTGTGACAATAATCGACAAAGCCTCAAGGAAGAAAATCGCCATAAATGTGATTATTGTGTACAATATGACCCTAACAAATATATGTCCTGTCTTGTTTGATAACTAAAGCTTTGTTTATGAAAACACTGTCATATTTACTATAATTATTGTTCACTCAAATTCTTTGTAGTTCTAATTTTTTCAAATTTACCGATTTACTGTTTTTTGGTGCTAATTTTTCAATGATGCCAATTATATAATTTCTTTTATGATATAATTAACTGTAAATACATATATTTTTTAGATATACCTCTGTTTTCATTGAATTACAATAAGAAAGACCATTTCACACAAAAGCAGATAATTCTTTAAAAAAAACAAACTCTGCTAAACATACACGTTGGGACGATCTCTCCTCTGAAAACCAAAAATACTCTTAACAACTATTTAAATTGAGATTCAGATTGAAAGTTTGACTTTTAAAGCCAGAGAGCATCATGACTTCAAATAACCCCCATTAGTGACACAGCCATTGATTGATATCATTTTGATTTCATCCTTAGAGCTGTTTTAAAATAGTTTTGCCTTGAAACCAAAATTGCTCATTTGGAACCCAAGGAACAATAATTAGATGTCTTTCAAATAGTTGAAATAGATCTATATCCAATTTAACCTGAACTCCAAGCTTCAAGAAAATTGGTTAACACAACAATGGTTTAGGTTGTAATCACCTGCTATTGTTCTTCCTGTAAGTGTGACATGCCCTTCATACAACATCTATAAATAAGCACTGCAGAATGTATCACAAGGACATATATGCATCAACATGTCCAAAACAGACATACGTAGATCACCCTACGTGTTTAGACATATGGGCAACATAATTAAGTTACAACTCCTGAATAATCATGATAATTACAAACATCACAGGTTTTCATTTCTGGTTGTACATCTTTATTGCAAAAGATAGTTACAGATTCTAATTTTATAATTTTTTTTAATCAAACAATGATGAAATCTGCTGTGTTGTATAATAGTTAATTTGAAAGTCACAACTGCTGTTTAGTATTTCAAATATCTAATAGCCAGAATTAGTTCAACAAAATACACATTTTCTATAAGCTTGTATGCAGACTTTTGCAAATCCACAAAATTAAATATTTACAAAAATATAAGTTTTCCTCAATCCATGAAAATTGGTACCAACGAAAATACAATGTAAAATAAAACAGTATAAGGCTGAATTTTTTAGGAGTAACTTATTTCTACTGATATAGAAATGCAAAAAATTGAAAATTTTCAAACCAAGCAAAATATATTGCTAACAATGAGAAAATAATATAGAGACTTCATTCAAACTACTCGTTGGGTAGCAGAACTGAAGAGTAAATAAATTAAAATTCATTTTACAAGTACAATTTCCCTGAAAGATTTATGAAACTTTTTCAATCAAGACCTAAAAGTTGTAAACTTTAAAGCAATATTTGTGAATGTGAAAGTTGAGGGATTACAAAGTATACTTATGCCAAGGAACTGAATTATCAAGTCATAAATTTTGATAAAACAAATTGATTTTATTCAATTTTCGAGATTAGGTTGTCAATTTCAATTTAAGCGTCTGATAAACATATTATTTTGGACAAAATGGTTTCAGATAATAAAATTGGGTGTAATAGGCTAGATAAGTTGACACAAATTCTTCCTTGATAATCTCAAAATACTACATAAGCATAAAAAATGCATTTCTTTTACTTCTGAGTCATTAATTCCCACCCTGTTGTAATACATGATTATTAGCTGAGTTATAAGGAATAATTTTTCTAATAATATGTTTAATCGACTGAAATCAGATGTGAAATTCTTTTAAATTAATACTGCATGCATGTAAAGTTTTTATCAAAATATCATCAATTTATGGTCTATTTAGTAGACTTTTCAAAGAGGGGTTTGGGTTGTGCCAGTTTATCTCTGGTACCCCAAGACATATTATGCACAGACCATGCATTCTTCGATGTTGTTTGTAGTGTTTTTATGTCAAATTTTTCAAGGAGTCAGAAAACATAATGCCCCCTTCCATTGAAAGGCAGGAGGTAAAAATCATACAAATCAGCATCTTATGAAAATGACCATTTTCTGATGGCCAAAATTGTTTAGTTTCTTTTCATGTTAAATATGAATTTTGTTTTCATTACCCTTATTTGGTCTATTTCAGTTTCATTGACCTTTATATTCCTATTCTTTCAGTAATACAAGAATTCGTGTTAGTCAATACCTTCTCCTGAGCGACAAGATTTCCTAATTAGCAACATCTCAATCGGATATAAAACTTAAATTTATCAATAAATCAGAAACTTTGCCTTTCATCAGAGTCACCTTGTATTGTAAGTCGAAGGTAGAAGAACATTGATTTTCTCCATATAAATTGAAAAACCCTATTATACGCATTTAATATAATAAATCTGATACTTACATGGCAAACTCCTTTATGAAGAGTTTATATCATGAAAGAAGGCATTTAAAATAGGTCAAAATATTTGCTGAATGTATGGTGCAATCTTGTTTATGGGTTAACTACATATATATATATATATTGAAAATAATCTACACAAAAGTGAAAAATGGACAAAGTTTTACAAAATAAAGAAGATTATCAACAGTAAAAGACAGTCAAAAAGTCTAAAACAATATCTGACATCTTCAAAATTCGACTTTAATGAAACTTTGCCTATTGTTAGAAAATGTACTGATAAACGATGTATGACATGTCCAAATTTAATAGAAGAAAGTTCAATTTATTTTTTTAAAAATGGAAAGCATTTCACAGTTAAACAAAACATGTCTTGTAAAAGTTCAAACATCATTTATTCTCTCATATGTTCAAATTGTGAGGAATTCTATATTGGAGAGACAAAAAATGAACTGCGTACTAGAATGACTGTTCATAGGCAGCAAACCAACCCTGAAGATTTAACAATCATCCGGTCTAACAACCATTTTCATCGTTGTTCTAATGGACGATTTAAGATATTTCCATTGTATGTGGTGAATCGTCAAAATGATTTTCTCCGGAAGAAGAAAGAAGAGTTATTCATAACCATTCTCAACCTGGGATTAAATGATAAATAATATTTTATTTTTTACTTAAATAACATTTTAAAAACTTTACTCAATTTTTTAAATGACATTAGTAGTCTCCCTTGTATTTGTTAACGTCATACTATTGTTAACGTCAATCAATTGTTTTGTATAACACTTATGTATACAAGTCACATAACCTGAAGATCTGTAAAAGCAGTGAAAGCACTAGTAAAAGTGATGAATTGAAACCGTTATTATCTTTTATTAATTTTCTTTTATGTATATATATATATATATATATATATATATATATATATATACAATATATAGCATATTTTTGCCCATTGTTACAGGGCACTAAATGCAGCATTGCTGAGTTGCCACTATGTCACAGAAGTATGGGCCTAAATCCTACTGGGGAGAGGATAATAATTTGCCACAGAAATTTGCAGATCCATCATTGTTGGGCGTAATTTGGAAAGATCTCAAAAGATCATAGGATGTTTTTTTATACTGTCTGATTGATTGTTTTTTGCCTTATGTCCAAAGGCAAATTTTTGTATGCACATCTTTCTTTTTGGCAACAACTAACATAAAGTCTCTGAATATGATTTCAAGAGTGCTAAAGTCAGGGACATGGTCAGTGGTTGTCATATCTTACTTTTTTTAAGTTATTTGTATTGTTGGGTTGTGGTCTCATGGATGTTTACCCCACATCTCCTTTCATTCAATAATATGACTTTGGACTAGTGACCTGCATCAAATAAGATTTTAAAATGGATACGCTAAACCATATACATTGCTATGGTTACATGAAATTAGCTACAGAAATACATGTATATGAATAAAACCCATTTTTAAATCATACTGCCGTCAGTCAAAGGTGGCCACAAATTTGCTGGAATACATTTATTAAAGGTATGTGAAACCTATTTAGAACATAATTCCCATTGTAAGGTCTCATGCTGTGATAAATAAGCACAGCTGATTCAAAAAGCCTGTTTCTATTGTCCTAGCTTTCAAGTTGTTATGCTATGGGTGATCCATATATTTTGATTTACATCTTTCTAGTTAAAAGGTTAGTTTACAGATCGTGGCTAGATTTATGTTAGGGTTACAGTAAGCTATGATAAAGGCTATGATTCGGGTGAGGGCAATGTATATTTTGTTGTAACAATTTAGTGTAGACCTATATGGATTTGGTCCCTAAAGCATTTGATAGAATAACCTTATATGGCAAGGTCTCATTCAGTGGATTGATTGGTTTTTATTTGCTTAATGTCCAGTGGCAAATACTTCATGCATGTTCAGGCAATTCCTTTAGTAGAGGTAGCAGCCACTTTCAGGTACGTGTTCCAGGATTTTGAAAAAAAAGAAGGGGGGCTCAGAAAGACAACATTGGGAGTGGAATTTTTATAAAGTCTATGCCTTAACCATATATATAGCTTCATAAGGGGCCAAGCTCCAGCCCAACTAAATCCTCCCAACTTCCCTTTTTTGCATCATTATTATAATCAATAGAAGGAACAGACAATGTACTGCCTAACCTAACAAGGTATGTATGACTAATGGTTTTAACTATCATGGAGCCGGTGTTTCTGTGTAAATGGTATGCGTAATTCATCTGTTTATTTTCTTGACAGATAAACAATCAAAAAGTTTGTAATTTGTGACAAATTATGTAATCCTTATACTAAACAGCACCTAGACTGCATGTGACTCTGTAACAGCTGTGCTTATTACATTTCAAATTGTCATTATATTGAGCAAAAATGGTGTTTTATCTCATTAAAGCCCTTTGGGAAGGCTGATAGAGAGAAATTTATTCATATTGAACCAAATAACAAAATTTTCCATCACACATTTTATTCCATTCACAAAGCTCCCACTTACACCCCCTTTTCTAGGAAACTAGTGTTTTACCAGCCCAAGCATATTACAATATAAAACACAGCTTGCTGTTTTGTAAGTGGAATAGTGTAAATGAATGAATATAACAGAATATACTGTTCCTGAAA
This sequence comes from Mytilus californianus, assembly GCF_021869535.1. Classification (NCBI taxonomy): domain Eukaryota; kingdom Metazoa; phylum Mollusca; class Bivalvia; order Mytilida; family Mytilidae; genus Mytilus; species Mytilus californianus. The sequence goes on from NW_026262681.1 coordinate 1,374,877, forward strand.
TTCAAATTCTTTGATCTTTTAAGTAAATTTGAAAAAAAAAACATCTTTTTTTATTTCATGATGGTTCAAATACCAGTAAACGTTGTGGGTATTAGAGCTTTTACAGGCATTTATGGTTAACCACAAATTTATAAGGCCTTGAGTTAAAACACTGGTTTAACTAACTCATATTGATTTAAAAGTTAATGATTTTTGTTCTTTTTTCATTATTTGGCAAAAAAAACCTTAACTATGGTATACAGGTATTGAATGTTCAGGTTTATTAAGATGAAAGGTCAAAACCATCATGATATAGGAGTTAACTATTAACTTAGAGACCTTGCTTCATAAGAGCTATCTCTTCATCTTTTATTTAAAGATCTTAAAAATAATATGTAAAAGTTAAAGAAAGAAAGTAAGAAATCTACACATGCAACTTACTAGTAATTCCATGTCCTATTCCATTTAAAACAACATATCTTTCTGTCATGTAAAATATGAAAGCCCACACTTATCATGTACCAAATCTAAAGTACATATCCAACATGTATCCCAGTGATTCAAAGCATGTTAAACCTGCACCACAATAACAATCCCTCTCTATTTTATCACAATACACCTATCAGAACATCATTCCTGCATACATATAACACACCCACAATTTTTATAAAGTTGACCTCACCTCAAAATTGGCAATAAAAATGTGTGAGGATATAGAGATAAAAATCCCAGGTGTATATTACAGATCACAGATGACCTGTGGCTCTGCTAGCTGACTAATTCAAATGAAAGTGTTATTAGGTAACATAAACCATAAATAAAAGGACCTAATTGATAAATCTAATTGGTGATAAGTAATTTCCCTACATCACGAAGTCAGGTGTAACATTAATAATCAATAAAATTTTTTATATATTAACATATTTTCCATGTATCATTTTTTTCCAAACCTAATGACTCTTACAAAGGTGAACAGATTTAATTATTTTGTGCAATATATTTCTTCTGAAGAGGTCTATTTATGATGCATGTTTTTGGTTTAAAATTGAAAATTCCACTTTTTGGACATATAAAAAAGAAACAATTTATAGGAACTGCATACTGCTTTACTTATATGGGTAGGCAAAAAACAACAACTTTATATTTGAACTTTAAGAATTATTTATGTTTTATCTAACTATTTATTTAGCAGAGGTCTTGACCATTTAAAAAGCTATCTGAATCTATTTCAAAGACTGTTCTAATGTTTCTACAATCATCTGAAATATTTCTTATACATCATATCTAGTGGTATTTATCCCTAACATCTCTGGACCATTGTGAAAAGTTTTGACTATCAATATAAGAAAACACTCACTGTTACAGGGTTGCAATGTTCCTTAACTGTCATATTCAAATGCCTCTATTTCATGTTGAGTAAGTTCTTTTAATAAATATTGTTCCATAAAAGGTCAATTATTTTGTTAACTTTAAAATATCTAATTGATAATGTAGCCATTAAGTCATGAGTATAAGATTAAAGTTACATAGGGACAACCAACAGGTGTTAGACATTCATTACCCATGATGCACCAATTCATTTTGCAGTACATGTAATCAGAGACATATATATACATGAATATATGTCTCTGATGTAATTCATTACTTTACATATACTGAAGATTTATTCAAATTGTTTATAGTAACTATATATGTATACATGTTATATTTCTCTCTCTGCTAAAGCTCAGCCTTGACTTAGGTGAAAGTAACATAAATTATGACTTTTTTTTTTAGCATAAAGTCAGTACACAAAATATAATTGGTTGTCTCTGATTCGAATGCTTTATATAAAAAAAAAATAACAATATCTTCACAATCAAAACTTTTTGAACCAGAAAATGAATAATATTTCAAAATTATGGGAAAATACAGATTGGGCAGACTGACGCTTTTCTTGGAAAACAATGTCTCTGGCTTTTCAACATAAACTATATATGGTAAGAAATGCATGTTAAACTGTATGAAAAATATACTAGAAGACTTAAAAGGATTATGATATTATTTTGTCAGAATTGTATTGAATTATATGTTTTTTACTAGTAAAAATGTATTAAGAAATATAAAGGTTGCTTTTTTTTGCATGACAAAAGTTTTAAATGTATTGCCTAGAAAAAACCCAAAGGAGTTACGGAAATTTAAACTCAATTAGTACTAATGTTCTACTGCTCAAAATCAACTGTTTTTGTGACCACCTCACAACTGCTTTTTGATAAAAAAAAAAAAAGATTAAAAATTCTGCATTTCCTCATGCAGAACCCTCTAGAAGTCAATCATATATTTAACCAAATAAACATATATGAGAGGAAGATGCATGAATATATAAATGCTAGAAACGGTCACCCAACAAGTTCTGCACACAGTGTCTATAAGAATTAGACAATTTTAATTTTCACCTCCGTCAAAAAACACTTAATCTTCAACAATATAAGGGCAATTCTATAGAAATCACAATCCATCAACACGGGACAAAACCCCTCAGGACAACCATGGATGATACAGCAATTTGATAAATTAATAACTTGTAAACAATACCCTGGAAGCTAAGCATCATAATAATGAAAGTCACCTTATGCTAATAAAATTTCATACGTAAATACTTATATTATCATTTCATATCAGGATGAAAGTGGGTACTAATCCTTTAGAAACAGATCTAGTCATTCTTTCAAATTGTTTCAGGGATGGACTAACTTCTAGATAAATAAACTGAAAAAATGCCTTTTTATTTTGTAATGTTAAATTTTTTCACCTTCATTTTTGACAAATTTTCAATTTTTGACATCATTTCACTGTATCAAGAAATTTACCATGTATACATGTAAATTGGTATGTATAAGGATAAGAAGATGTGGTTTGACTGTCAATGACACAACTATCCATCAAAGACCAAATGGTGTAGCTGTTAGCAACTATAGGTCACATACAGACTTCAATAATGAGCAAAACCAATACAGTATAGATAGCTATAAAAGGCCACTACATGACAAATAGTGAAACAATTCAAACCAAAACAACAACTGATTTATGTACAAAACAATTAACGAAAAACAAAAATGATATACAGCCACAAACGACAACAGAAGACAACTACTAAGCTAGAGGCTCTTGACTTTAGACAGTCACATACAGAATGTGGCAGCTATCAAGAGAATCCATCAAAAAAGAGTCATATTCAGTTGTTAAAGGTTTTTTTCTTTGTAAGCATAATCATTGAAGAAGGTGATTAGAGTCACTGGACATGAATTGTTTCTTTATCTAGTCAAATATCACAGAGAAAACTTTCTCAGAAACATACATAGTTCTATTTGTAAGCAAATATCTCTACTTTTGAAAAAATATGCTTTCAGGTTGATAATTCAGATAAAATTGAACAACACAAATAAAGTTCTCTATTTTAAAGGTAACAAGAGTGCATATGGTCAAACATCTTGCCTCCTTTACTGATCATGTTTGAATTCATGTTGAAAGTCTTTAAGATAAAGATCGTCCTGAACATGCATGAAATATTTGCCACTGGACATCAAGCAACCAATAATAAATTTGAGATAAAGGTTTAACTACAAATATCACAAACATAATATTATCAATGACCCATATAAATGAGGTTATGGTCAGATAAACCCTGCTAGACTGACCTCTGAAGGCGAGGGATACCAAAGGCACAAACTCATAAGTCAATAAAATAAACTGACAACACCATGGCTAAAAAAGAAAAAAGACAAAACTTTACTCATTGTTGAAGGCCGTACGGTGACCTATAGTTGTTAATTTCTGTATCATTTGGTCTCTTGTGGAGAGTTGTCTCATTGGCAATCATACCACATCTTCTTATTTTTATAAACAGACAAACAACAGTATACAAAACATAACATAGAAAACAAAAGACTGAGCAACACGAACCCCACCAAAAACTGGGGGTGATCTCATGTGCTCCGAAAGGGTAAGCAGATCCTTCTCCACATGTGGCACCCGTCATGTTGCTCATGTTAGTACAAACCTAGTGATCTCAGGTGCTCTGAAATGGTAAGCAGATCCTTCTCCACATGTGGATAAGTCTAATTTGGTAGGTCACATTCGGGGAAAAGGGGACGGGATTGAAGAAACATATCTGTTGTGATCTGTCAACCAACTCGTGATGGAGTCTGTAAAATTTACGAAGGGATGATTTCAACTTCACCACTTGAAACACTTGGTTTAATTGCTTCTTGTGAGCAGCAACCCATTAAAATCATTCCATACACCAAACATGCTTAACCTATTGCTTATAGTACCTGAGAAACAATGAGACCTAACCATAAAAACTATACATTTACAAAAAGCTATTAAACATAGCACAATTAAACTCCCTCATAATGGTAAAGTAATACACACATTACTACAATGTTATATACACGGTAAAGCTAGCTAAAAAAGTATTTCTAAAGTAATTATGTAGAAGATGGGTCAAAGGTTAAGGAACATTTTGATGAAAGAAACACATAACAGTTTATTGTTATAAGAATGTCAGCACAGGAATTCAGATCATCGATACAAATATGATTATTCATCAATGATACATCTCTAGATTCCATATTAAACATTGATATAAAAATTATGTTAAATCAAATGAAATTTTTATGTAAATTCTTTCATTATCACAAAGTCATCGGAACACAAGTGATGGGTAATCCAGCATTTAATCTATAAGATCATAGCCAATGGGGGTTATACTATCAAAAGAACAAAGGACATTTCTGAATATCTATGTATATATATATATATATAATATCTAAAGTCTTGAATATTTTATAACGTTACCTTTCGAGGTAATAGACAATATAGTTAGTTTACAATTTTCAGCATACATTTTTTTAGCTAAAGTGGACTGTCCTCTAAAAAGCCCATATTTTATTAGGTTTAAGTTTTAATAGGTATTTCAGAATTATAGCAGTTTTGTTATTCTGGATAGTTTAAACATCAGCTGTCAACAATTTAGCGGCTAGGATACTATTTTTCTCAATCTTTGCCTTTTTTCTTTGTGACATCAAAATAGCAAATTCAAGGGATATCAAGATTATTTGACATCATAATTGAGTTTTGACCATGGAAGAAATGAAAACAATATTTCCACATGTTTAAAATTATAAAAATATAATCAACCCTTTGAGGAAACTATTAATCTGCAAAAAATTATAAAAATTCATATTGATTGTCATGATTGTTGTTTGTTGTAAATTTAGATATTGGTAAAAAGTTGGAACTGTTTAGAATACAGGTAATTTGGTGCAGACTCTACAGTGAACTTTGATGTTTGTAATTTGATGAAATTTTACTGCTAGGTTGCCATCACATTGGCAATAACCTCACATCTCCTTTTATTCCTATATAATAGACCCTTAATTGTGAAGGACTATCATAGCATGAAAATTAATGGTCTTACCATGTGTCTCTATTTCTAGACAGACTTAGTCAACTAAAGAAATTCCTTCAAAACAGTATATTGTGTTTGAAAAAAACTATATTGATGCAAATACAATGAAATATAGCGATGTATTGTACTGAAATTTGAAGTACCATAAAATTTAAATCTTTACAACTGGAGGTGCAAAAGTCATACTATCTTCATATTTCAATGCATAAAAAGTATTTGAAATACTGCCAGATAAAACAACTTAATGTACATATCAAAACCCATAGGAGATCAAAGTATCTATAATCTATCGGTGATCTCTACGATACAAGGTTTTTACTAGAGTATAAATATATAAGTACTGGGGGATTAATAGCATAAAATTCTAGATATGGAAGTCTGCTTGAAAAACGTTTAAAAAGAATTTAAAGAGGCTGATAACCTTTGAGAAAATATCGAACATATATGTACCTGATAGAAAAGTGAAAACTATTCTAAGACCATTTAACATTATGACTGTTTAATTCCGATAATTGTTGTTACTGGACCTTCTACAAATTCCGATAATTGAAAAAGAAATAGCTATGGCATTTTTCTCTACTAATATATTTCTTTTTAGATTAAAGTCTAATGATTATCAGGGCCTTCTTCCTAAAATACTTTAAACTGAGACTTTCCTCAATTATGTAGGATATTTCAAATATTATAAGTTCTCTAAATTAACTGGTCAGATGGTAGCAAAAACTAAAGAGAAAATTTCATGAATCCTGTTTGAGTTGCTTTCATTAAAGTGCTTTTATCAAAATATTATACAACAGGATCAAAATGTAGCCTAAAGAAAAAAACTCTTATAAAAATGTTAATAAGTTTTTTTTGGAAAAACTGACTGATATTTACATAGATAATAGTCTTATAAATGCCTATGAATCATATCCCCTAAATATGGGATTCATTTAAATTCAACATTGCAGAAAAAAATATTCATACTGATTAAAAGCCAAAAAACTCACAAAGACAAATATTATTCAACAGTTTTCCAAGAGAAAGGGTCAAGGATGATTCAAATTCGAGTTATAGAACCCAAAACATCTCAAATTTATTTTCCAAACTGATTTTGGGAAAAAATGAATTATTAAAGTAGGTTTTATATGTAAACAGACTCTCACAACAATCGATAATAAAAGTTAGGGAAGGAGGAACTAAAATCAAATTACAACCAAGACATCTTAAATTCATATCCAAGGGAAAATAATTTCCTGAAGTAGATAATATATAAAGACAGACTTGCACAACAAGTCTACATAATTGTAAATCGAAAAAGGGCAGGGCGTCTTAAAAAGGGCACAGGGCGTCAGAAAAAGGGCACAGGGCGGCACTCTGGAAAGGCGGGCGGACCGCCCTGTGAAAACGACCTAGCTGGAACACTGTATTCCACCCACTTTTAAAATCAAACTTATACATATAACATTATGATTTATTCTTGTCCCAATGTATGAAATAATATTTGCCACTGGAAATTCGGCTACCTCAGCAATCAATCAATATTTTCCCATACCATCATGCTTATACATGTATACATAATTCTATTTAAGCAGTAGCATACGTTTTGTGTTGTAAAATCTAGCATTTTATTCAGAACTAACTTTCTCCCAGATAAGCCCCATCATTAGCCTCCTGAGCTCTTTTTATGCCCTTTGATCCAAATAAGACATAAACATCAAATGTGTTTTTGTAAATCACCTTAGAAGTAGTACAATATATCACAACAATTCATTTATTTACAGTAAACATGGTCATTTATTTTTATGTGAAAATGTAAAAATGGTTTTGTATTTGACAACAAGGAATTTCCTACAAAAGAAATCGGCAAACTAACAGTAAGTTCAAGAATTTCACGACTTCAAACTAAAACGATAGTTATTATACTGTTCATTCAATTTAACTATTGAACTGGTCGTTGCTCAGTGCAATGATACAAATAAATAAGCATTTATCAAGAATTTTCCACGACGTCTGATAACGTCAGCATGTAAGGTCATATATAGGTTTTGAGTTAGAACACAATTCACCAAACCTCAGACATTCTTAATCTATGTCGTGCATTTTACTCTCAAAACTGACAAAAAGTCATGATCATTACAAAATAGTCATTTACAATCTCTGACATAAAAACTATAGGGAAAGCAGTCAGTTCTTTGACCTATTAAATCACCTAGCACTCATCCATTTATAAGGACCCTGCAATTTTACTCGACTAAAAAGAAACCTAAATGAATCGCCATTCATTTCACAATATCAAGTTTGGGCAAATATATGGTACTTCAGGGTTTAGAGGTCTTATTTTTGTTTGTTAAAAAGTATAGAAAGAATTAATGTGAGTATGCCAGATTAAATTTTAGTCATTATCACAGGGATTGAAGTTCAAATTTTGGTATGGTAGCCCACAGCTTTAATTTTGTAACCAATATATATAGTTAAGTTCTATACAAGAAAAGCAGAAATTTAAGTAGCCCACACCTAATTTTAGGGGCCATTGGCGAGTGGGCCCCTGCTAATTGTAAACCCTGTTATCAGAAATGAAATTTCTGTTGTTAAAACTCAGTGAAATAAAATCTAATACAGACCTGCCTTTTATTAGTAATTGCATAACAAAAATACTTGGCTTTTCATTCTCATGGTGTATTTCTAGAGTGTTATACACTTTAAAAAAAGTTTTATGGCTTCTTCACTTTAACACCAGTTCATTGTCATAAATGTAATACTTGGAAAATTTTGTTTTGTACTCAGGGATAGAATACTTATTGTAATTGTATAGAATGATAAGAGATTATAAAAGCAAAGCAATCACAGCACTAGCATTTCAAATTACACAGTAATATCAGATACTATCACTGAATAATTTTTTACAGACATGTATGGTTGTAAAATGAATTGATCTTTTCAGAATCAACAAGAGTTATTAATATCAGAATCCACCAACTATCTACACAGGTTACCATGTTCCTTTATCTGAGATAACTCTAAATAGAGCTGGGTAATCTCCCCTTACATAACTTAATACTTTTCAGCTACTTAACAATATCATTTTATCAGTTACTGCCTGAAATTTTATCCTTCACAACTATAAAGTTATCATAAACAAACTGGAATAATCAGAAAATTTATCATTAAAGACCCTTCTTCACATTCATCAATGGAATATCATATGATAAGCTTCTTTTGTCAAATAACTCAATCCTCTTAATGAAATATTTCACATTCATTTATTTTCTATGTTAACTAAGGATCCATCTCTCTGAGGCAAAGTTGACCTTTGATGGTTTTGCTATTCTTTTAATAAACTGGTCCCCAATTCCATCTAAATCTCCCCACAGAAGGAACGGGTTGGAGCCATTGTCACCTTGGCATTATTTGGATGAGTCTCAAAAATTCAACGATTCGCTATGAAATTGACCAATTACATTGACAGAAACTTTTGACAACTTGACCTCATATGTTATTAATACTGCGATGCCGCAAATTAAATAAGTATCTGTTAATTAACTCCATGGTGGCAGCGCAGATAAATGCCCTCGAGCGTGTTATCATATTCTCGACAAACTGAGCCAGTATCTTCAATTTCCTTGAGAACTCAGTAGGGATAGGAATGTGCTAATTTCTCGTTTGAGCTTCTGTCAGTATAATACATAATAAACACATCACATGATGCATTAGTCTCGTCAAAATTATTAAATCACGTAGACCGAAAGCTGACCGCGGGATTTAGGCTGTACCTGTTGTTAGTGTAGCAAGAAGTGAACACAACAGGGGTCCAGTTTATTCTTTTAATGTCCCTTTTGGTCATATAGCTCCTCAGATATTTATACATTATTGGCTTTCAAATATTGATTTGACATTGGAAATGAAGGTAAATCCAGAAAAGCGCTTCGGACACACTTAATTTTTTAAACAGTTTTTTTTTTAATTTCTCTGCATTCTCTGAATATAATTAGCAGGACACATAAAAATATATGCTTCAAACATATTAGATTTTAAAATACTTGAGCTATCTATTGACAATGGCAAATCAGACTTTTTTCAGGTTTACATGAGACGTGAAGATTTGGAGCTTGACATATTGCATAGACACATGCTTATTGTAGACAAGGATTTGTATAGTAAGAGTCTTACTATACAAATCCTTGTTGTAGAACACTGCATGTTAACTTCTTGATGTTTTTTTTAGTTGTTTGTGTCATTCGGTTACTGTCTTATTGGTGAAACTTAACATCTTCTTTTATTCATTTTCATTATGAAATTATGCACAGTTTCTATGCTTATTCATATCTAATTTGTCTTACATTTAACTAATGGCAATAAAAAAATCATGCAATTCCATCTCAAACTTAATTTGTACTACCTATTAGATTGCTAGGTCATAAATGAAATATAACTCAATGTCAAATGTTTTTTTGATATAAATATTAAAAAAAATGAAGAAAATTTCAGTCAATTAAAACAAAAAAGTTTTTTTTTTCTGATATTCATACTTCATCAATGTCAAGTAATATGTAAAATTTTCCAATGTAATAGTTATTGTAAATATTTTTCTGATTAATCACTGGTTAATTAATTACAAAACATCAACAGCATGTTTTGTCACATTTAGATGGATAGTTTTCTAAGTCAGACAGCTTGGAAAAATTGGAAATCAGAAATTTTCTATCTAATACATACAAATTATTTAGGATGATCAAGTAAATTATTCCATTCCTTGAGAAGACTGTAAATAAAAGACCAGTTCACCTAACAATTGTGCCAAAGCTATTATCTACATGGACATCAAGTAACTATTTTATGTGTCAATAAGAAAATTTATTACAAAATAAGGTGTAAAACTGTCAATCAACACTTTACTTTGTCAAAATGTTTTATAAAGACAAGATGACATGTATTCTCAAATATGTATCAACCTTTCACCCTTAGGTAAATAAGCTTCAATTATTGTTAATAAATGCAGATTACAAAAACGAACAGATGAAAAATTGATCTCTATGGAAATAAATACTAATAAGCTGTTAATAACACAAAGGTTTCCCTGTTACAAGTATTTATTTAGATCTTAATTCTTCCACGATAATATGAAATGAATTCTATTGAGATTCCAAGAAAAATTAAATGACATTTATTAATCTCAAAATGAGCAAAAGACTAATTCAACACATAGTAAATAATTTTAGGTAGGAAATTTTTAATTCTCTATTAAATATAAAGAAAAGATAATATTTTATTGTCCTACTATCTAAGCCATCCCTCTAAAATAAAAATCAAGATCAATATACAACAGTCCTATATCTATCCCCAAGAAATCGCATCAAAATGATGTTGGATTGCAAATCAGCTTATCAGCCACATATGAAATTTTCACTCTGAAGGGTTAAAATGTAAGACTGAACAACTTCTGTTTTGTTTCTGTTCTTTAACAAATACATGTGTATTGCCATTTTTTCCATTTTTTTCAAAAATTGAAATAATAAAAAAAAATTCTGAATTTGCAGTACTATTCATTGATGGGAATGATTTCTGATGTCCTAAAACATGGATAGCTTCTTTCATTTCCTTTAATTCAAGAAACATATATAAGGAATTTTGTATAAATTGGGAAGTTCTGTTCATAGAACTCCCATAACCAAACAAATTTACAGAAGAATTTTTTAACATATCAACAGAAATTCAAGAAATCTGTCTACAAATACTGAAAACTTATGTATTGCACTTCAAACTAAGTCTTTCTTACTTTGTTTATAAGTATGCTATTTATTCAAAACTATTTGAACAGGAAGCAATCTGTTTTTCCAAGGGCCATATAAAATTACCTCTTTAATTAACGCTTTTTTAAAACACCCTTCGTCAACAAATAGCATCATTTGTACCAAAAGATTTCCTAATGATTAGTCAGACCAATTTTTTTTAACACCGTTCTTGTCAAGTATAAGGAACATTTTATTGTTGATATTATTTTGTGACAGAAAATTTTATCGATAACCTAATACGTGCAAAAATAAACAAATGAATTGTAATAAATGACTCACAAATGCAATCCGCTGCAAAGAAACGCTAGAATCTCTTCCTGAAGGTTCACTAAAAATTTAATAACTTCATTTTACACTGAAAATTTTTTTTATCATTCTATAGATTGGTATATATAGATTTATTCAAACAAAGTCAGAACCAATACGGTCACTTTCAAAATAAACATCAAAACCTCTCCATTCAGATTTGTATGTTCTTTTTTTAGTCAGTTTTTGTAAATTGCTATTTAAGATTATGAATTTCTCTCACATAAACCTCCAAAAAATCTTCTAAATTTCTGCAGTGATTCAGTGATTATGATAATTGTAATTTTAGCCCTTTAATTGTATAAGCATAATACTAATATAAAGTCATTAGATTTTCATAGAAAATAAATAATTAACAAACCATAATTTACCTTATACATACCTACTTTATGATCTTCTTATTCCATCATCATCATTATTCATCAATTCAACATACTTTAAACAATGTAAGTTAATAAAATATTCCTTGGTGATTTATCCTGTTACAAAAAAATCAGAAATAAAATCCTAATCAAACACTACTATAACACTATATTTCCATGAAACACAGCGTATTTAGTGAATTATTCAGGAAACAATAACAATGATTTTTACCTTCCAGTTGTACAGGTAAACTGAGGCTATAACAAGCATATGTCCAGGTACAAGTGGGGGGAAATTATCTACAGATATGATTAGATCCTTAAGGAAAATGAAAGGGTGATATAAACACTATTCTATGTCATCAATCTAATTTTATTGACCAATGATAAAAGTTATCAAAGGGTTTGACATTGTTGTGCTATATTTGATGTCTTCTTCTTGTTTGTTATCTTGTTTAGTTTTCACTCTCATATATCGCTGTATAATTTCTCTCTTTATATTTTTTCCTTTCCTTTCTATTTTTTCTTCTTCTCAAAATGCAATGTCAAAGACAAAAACACACAGAAAATGATGTGCATTTTCCAAAGGAAATCAAAGTGGTTAAGATGGAAAAAGCTATAACTCTTTGTTTCAAAATTTCCTTTAATCCATATATGTGCCAGTGGGTTAATTTAAGTCATGAGAAACTTTTATTCAATTATTCATGTTTTGATATTTTCTACAAAACCAATCAATCATTTAACTTCTGCAATTTGCAGCAGAAGTTTTACAACATAGTTTTTCACATCTGGTCAATTAATTTTAATTCAAATAAGTGGTACATAAAAAAAAAACCATGATAGCTGCTAAAAATAAAATACTAACGATACTAAGGTAACATTTATCTATAAGCCTACTTAACGGAGATTCTGTGTATGTTGACCTCTAGATGTCTTTTTGTTACTGTTGTGTTATTAGAATGCTGTCCCTGTGATACATACCTCACATCCCCCTTTTTTCATTTGATTTACAGTGATTTGAATCAATTTGATTGATTGTTGTTTGTTTACTGTCCCAGTGGCAAATATTTCGTTCATGGGATTGGATATGAATGAGCTATTTTGATTTTAACAGCTATCAATTTGGTAAGAATTTAATTGCATATGCTTTACTTTAAATAAAATAAATCTGACCGTGCAACGGCAAGAAAACTGTAAAACGTTGAAGCATCATTAATGTTATACTTGATATTCAGACATAACATATTTACTTTTTGCATTACAAATTTTACTAGAAATAGCTTTCATAGGTTGAGATACATTTTGTTAAACATATAAATCAGTTTAAATAATACTGATTTTCAGAGTTGGCATGTCATGATCAAATCCACACAAACAGAGACATCTTTTTTTGTTATGCAATTGGTAACTATCTCATAATATCTACCTCACAATTCTATTTGTTTATATTTCACTGATAAAATATAAATCACAGTTGGTCTTAGTAGATCTGTCTCTTATGTAATACTTAGTTATCCACTTAATTTGATAGTATTGTCTATTTTAAATTTCATGTATAATTATTTAAAAAAAGATTAAAATGTACATGACTGTACCTCTCTTCTCTAAAAAGTTAAGCTTCCAGCTATTCAGGATGATGGTAAATCTATAAGTTGTAGTGCTGCTACTTGTCTTATTGGTTTATCTGGAATATACAAAAGCACATTAAATTAAAAGTAAATTTCAACCAATATATATGTAAGAGTGCACACGCTGTAATGTCTCGCCTACTATACTGACCATTGATTTTATGTTGATAGTCCTACATATAAAGTTTTACTACAAGAATCACATAAACATTTATGATCCAAGAAAATGAGGTCAAGGTCAGATAAACCATGCCGGAAATACATGTACACCTTTAATACAATCATTCCATACACAGAATATAGATAACCTATTGCTTATAGTATAAAGAAACAGACCAAACCATGGAAATTCTATACTGACCAATGAACAATGAAAATGAAGTCAAGGTCAGATGAACCCTGCCAGACAGACATGTACACCTTAAAATCATTCCATGCATCAAATATTGTTGACCTATTGCTTAAAGTATCTAAGAAACAAAGTTAACCAGGAAAACTGAACATTGATCAATCAACCATGAAAATGAGGTGAAGGTCAGATGATACCTGCCAGACTGACATATACACCTTACAATCATTCCATACACCAAATATAGTTGACCTATTGCTTAAAGTTTAAGAAAAACAGACCAAAACACAATAAAATGCTCCGCAGGGCGCAGCTTGATACGACCGCAGAGGTCGAACCCTGAACAGTTGGGGGAAGTATGGACACAACATTCAAGCTTGATACAGCTTTGGATTTGGATTGTGATTAAATATTTGACACAGCATAGGTTTCTAACACAGATTGAATGTGGTCTAAGAACTTAAAAATTTTAAATTGGACATTCACCTATTATGGTCCAATATCCAAAATCTAAATACATGGTTAGATTCAGCATATCAAAGAACCCCAAGAATTCAATTTTTGATGAAATCAAACAAAGTTTAATTTTGGACCCTTTTGACCTCAATGTGGACAAAGTTGATAACTGGGCCCAAAAATCAAAAATCTAAATACATGGTTAGATTCAGCATATCAAAGAACCCCATATATTCAATTTTTGTTGAAATCAAACAAAGTTTAATTTTGGACCCCGATTTGGACCAACTTGAAAACTGGGCCCATAATCAAAAATCTAAATACATGTTTAGATTCAGCATATCAAAGAACCCTAAGAATTCAATTTTTGTTAAAATCAAACTAAGTTTAATTTTAGACCCTTTGGACCTTAATGTAGACCAATTTGAAAACGGAACCAAAAATTAAGAATCTAAATACACGGTTAGATTTGGCATATCAAAGAACCCCAATAATTCAATTTTTGATGAAATCAAACAAAGTTTAGTTTTGGACCCTTTTGACCTCAATGCGGACAAAGTTGATAACGGGGCCCAAAAATCAAAAATCTAAATACATGGTTAGATTCAGCATATCAAAGAACCCCATATATTCAATTTTTGTTGAAATCAAACAAAGTTTAATTTTGGACCCCGAGTTGGACCAACTTGAAAACTGGGCCCATAATCAAAAATCTAAATACATGTTTAGATTCAGCATATCAAAGAACCCTAAGAATTCAATTTTTGTTAAAATCAAACTAAGTTTAATTTTGGACCCTTTGGACCTTAATGTAGACCAATTTGAAAACGGAACCAAAATTTAAGAATCTAAATACACAGTTAGATTCGGCATATCAAAGAACCCCAATAATTCAATTTTTGATGAAATCAAACAAAGTTTAATTTTGGACCCTTTGGACCTCAATGTGGACCAATTTAAAAACGGGGCCCAAAATCCAAAAACTAAATAAACGGTTAGATTCAGCATATCAAAGAACCCCATGAAATCAAGAATAAAACCCCATTGAAATTGGTCAAGAAATAAGCAATTTATAGGAAGTATCTTCTTTTGCACAATCCTGTGCTATTAAATATTTCTTGCTATTGCGCAATACTGTACAATTGACAATTTCTTGCTATTGCGCAATATTGTGCTATTGGATATTTCTTGCTATTGCGCAATACTGTGCAATTGAAGATTTCTTGCTATTGCGCAATACTGTGCAATTGAAGATTTCTTGCTATTGTGCAATACTGTGCAATTGAAAATTTCTTGCTATTGCACAATACTTATTATATAATAATTTACACATCCTGTTTGGTGTGTATCTCCTACCATATCATTATTATTTGATTTTAAATATAAATCAGAAATAACCAACTTAAAATGGAAAATTTTAAAAGAAACAAAAAAGGAAAAAAAGAAAAAAAAGGAAAAAAAAAAAAATCCCCCCCCAAAATTTTTTGAACCCCCATTATGATTCATCACCCCCAAACTCAATCCCAGCCTTCCCTTTGTGGTATGGTACCTTGCAGTACAATTTCAGAGAGATCCATACACTTGAACACAAGTTATTGTCTGGAAACTAGAAAAAAATGTGTTTTTTGGCCCCTTTTTGGCCCCAAATTCCTAAACGTTAAGGGCAATTACCCTCAAACTCAAACCCAGCTTTCCCTTTGTGATATGGAACCTTGTAGTACAATTTCAGAAAGATCCATACACTTACACACAAGTTATTGTCATGAAACTAGAAAAATGCTTGTTTTTTGCCCCTTTTTTGGCCCCTAATTCCTAAAATTTGGAGGCAATTACCCCCAAAATCAATCCCAGCATTCCTTTAGTGATATGGAACCTTGTGGTACAATGTCAGAGAGATCCATACACTAACACACAAGTTATGTCTGGAAGTTACAACAAGAGTGCACACGCTGAAATGTCTCGCCTTCTTTACTAATCATTGATATTATGTTGATAGTCCTAAATATAAAGCTTTATTACAACTGTCACATAAACTTAACATTAACCAAGTAAACTAAACATTGACCAATGAACCATGAAAATGAGGTCAAGGTCAGATGAACCATGCTAGGCAGGCATGTACAGCTAACAATTCTTCCATACAACAAATATAGTTGACCTATTGCTTATAGTTTAAGAAAAACAGACGAAAACACAAAAACTTAACACTGAGCAATGAACCTTGAAAATGAGGTCAAGGTCAAATAAAACCTGCGTGACTGACATATAGATCATAAAATATTTCCATACACCAAATATAGTTGAACTATTGCATATAGTATTAGAAAAAAAGACCAAAACTCAAAAACTTAACTTTGACCACTGAACCATGAAAATGAGGTCAAGGTAAGATGACACCTGCCAGCTAGACATGTACACCTTACAATCATTCCATACACCAAATATAGCTGACCTATTGCATGCAGTATTAGAAAAAAAGACCAAAACTCAAAAACTTAACTTTGACCACTGAACCATGAAAATGAGGTCAAGGTCAGATGACACCTGCCAGCTAGACATGTATACCTTACAATCATTCCATACACCAAATATAGTAGACCTATTGCATACAGTATAAGAAAAACAGACCAAAACACAAAAACTTAACTATAACCACTGAACCATGAAAATGAGGTCAAGGTCAGATGACACCTGCCAGTTGGACATGTACACCTTACAGTCCTTCCATACACGGAATATACTAGACCTATTGCTTATAGTATCTGAGATATGGACTTGACCACGAAAACTTAACCTTGTTCACTGATCCATGAAATGAGGTCGAGGTCAAGTGAAAACTGTCTGACGGGCATGAGGACCTTGCAAGGTACGCACATACCAAATATAGTTATCCTATTACTTATAATAAGAGAGAATTTAACATTACAAAAAATCTGAACTTTTTTTTCAAGTAGTCACTGAACCATGAAAATGAGGTCAAGGACATTGGACATGTGACTGACGGAAACTTCGTAACATGAGGCATCCATATACAAAGTATGAAGCATCCAGGTCTTCCATCTTCTAAAATATAAAGCTTTTAAGAAGTTAGCTAACGCCGCCGCCGCCGCCGCCGTAGCCGCCGCCGCCGCCGCCGCCGGATCGCTATCCCTATGTCGAGCTTTCTGCGACAAAAGTCGCAGGCTCGACAAAAATGCTTATTGTTGGCCCCTTTTTGGCCCCTAATTCCTTTACTGTTATTACCATAACCCCCAAAATCAATCCCAACCTTCCTTTTGTGGTATTGAACCTTGTGGTAAAATTTCATAAAGATCCATTCACTTAAACTAAAGTTAGAGTGCGAAAACCAATGTGTCTTCGGACGACGCTGGACGACGACGACGACGACGCCGACGCCGGACGACGACGACGCCAACGTCATACCAATATATGACCACAAAAATTTTTTTGCGGTCGTATAAAAACTTATCATTGAGCAATGAACCATGAAAATGAGGTCAAGGTCAAATAAAACCTGCCAGACTGACATGTACATCATAAAATATTTCCATACACCAAATATAGTTGACCTACTGCATACAGTATTAGAAAAACAGACCAAAACACAAAAACTTAACATTGAGCAATGAACTGTGAAAATGAGGTCAAGGTCAAATAAAACCTGCCAGACTGACATGTACATTGTAAAATATTTCCATACACCAAATACAGTTGACCTATTGTATACATTATCAGAAAAACAGACCAAAACACAAAAACTAAACTATGACCACTGAACCATGAAAATGAGGTCAAGGTCAGATGACACCTGCCAGTTGGACATGTACACCTTACAATCATTCCATACACCAAATAAAGTAGACCTATTGCTTATAGTATCTGAGATACGAACTTGACCACGAAAACTTAACCTTGTTCACTGATCGATGAAATGAGGTTGTGGTCAAGTTCAAACTGTCTGACAGGCATGAGGACCTTGCAAGGTACGCACATACAAAATATAGTTATCCTATTACTCATAATAAGAGAGAAATTAACATTACAAAAAATCTTAACTTTTTTTCAAGTAGTCACTGAACCATGAAAATGAGGTCAAGGACACTGGACATATGACAGACGGAAACTTCATATCATAAGGCATCTATATACAAAGTATGAAGCATCCAGGTCTTTTAGCTTCTGAAATATTAAGCTTTTAAGAAGTTAGTTAATGCCGCTTCCTCCGCCGCCGCCACCGCCGGATCACTATCCCTATGTCAAGCTTTCTGCGACAAAAATTAACATGAAGAAAAATACTCTAGTTTGTTCTGCAAATTTTCATATTTAATTGACAAAATGAAAAGACCATAAGATAAACAGAATTTTTGGCCAGCATTATATTGTTATTATGCATTTATATGAACATCTATTGTGAATTTTAAAGCTTTTTATAACATCAAAAACAGTTTGCATTGATACAACATGTATAGATTAAATCTTCTCGACATTTTTTTGACCGAAACATATTCAAAACCCATCAAGTCATGTGAATATTTATTTGATAATCATATGATTTCTATCTGAAATAAAAATGGCTTGCGATTAAAAATAACATATATCTAGCACTCTTTAAAGCTCATCTATGTTTTCTCATTAATAAGTTCTTAAAATTTTAACAAAAGATATTTGTTTTTTTTTTACATTCTTAGAAATTTGTTTGGTAGAAAAAGATCCCTTTGGAATGATGAGGACTAGGTCCAGAGTTACATCAGCTATAAAAATTTTGAATGCTCCAAAATTTAGACCAGTTCAGAATTTGAGGTCATGGTCATTGCAGCTTTAAAAAAAAATTATTATTGAATTATCAGTGCAAACATGTCATCACATATCTAATATATAAAAATATTTTAGGAATAACCTTCAACGGTTTTTAGGCTCATCTCTATATAAAAATTATTAGCTGCTATGGTTTAGTTGTATTTCACATAATAAAACCTCTCATGTTTTGAAATTTTAAATAACAAATATATACACACTATTAGAGATATTAATTCTCATCATTCATATTCTTATGGCATGTCATTTGAATAGATCCATATTAGTCAAATATTCAATATCCCAAAATAAGTAAAAAATAATGCATCACATCCTTTGTGCACATACTGTCATACTTTTGAAAAGATGTTGTTTGTTGATACATGAAATCTTATCATTTTAATGATAAAAAATGATTTGTAAAATCTTTATTTTGTTTTTGATTTACGCCTTAATATGGTTAACTGAAGAACATACCATATGGCCGACACAAATTATTTCTGCATTTAAAATGGTTACAAAAACAAGGGCTCTAAAATAAACATAATTCCATCTTACTGAAGTAATATACCAATAAAATCAGTTATAATCAGGTCAACAACAAATAGAAATCGCATTAAATGACCTCTGGTCAGACAAGGTAATGATCAATTTTTTAATCAATCATGTTTAATGTGAAGAATATCCCAACATATATAAATCATCATCTTAGCTATTTCACCTTAAGTTAACTGAAGAAGAACTCCACCCTACCTAAAGGTCACAATAAGAGCAAGTTGTGTTGTGTTTTTTTATTATTTTTTTTTCTAGTTTGATGTAGGTCTTCTTTTAATAAAATATTATAGATATTATGTACATGTATGATGAAGACCATACTTTGACCTATAATGATTTACTTTTATAAATGTTGACTTGGATGGAGAGTTGTCTCATTGGCACTCATACCACATCTTCTTATATCTATAAGAATTTAACATTTTAGGGGAATGAACTTGTATGTAGTTATATATATAATTGAGAAAATTTAAAATTATTGACAGAGGATAAACATATAATCTGTTTCTCTAATGGGTGAAAAAAGGAAACCATATAGTTTTTTTCCTGAATCTCAACATTTTTTGGAAAATTTTCAATAGTACAAAAGAACAACTCTGCAGATTTATAAATATTTTTATTACCTCAGTATATCTATAAGTAATGAAGTAAATATTCTGATTTAATTTAGCAGCTTCAGAAATGAAAAAAAAAACAAGAGTCTTCACCCATAAAGTCTTCATTATGAATTGAATATATTTATTTATAAAGAACAGTAAGTATAAATACTTAATCAACTGCATCAAAAAGGGAGGTCTACCAATGAAAAACAATAAGATCTATCTTTTAACAGTAAAGGCAATAGTACAGAGAAAACAGTTTATATAAGTACATTGTATCAATTGAAATCATTTGAAATTCACTTATGCATAGCTTTTATTCCATGTCCTGGTTTGGCTTTAAAATACTTTTGGTCCTTTTTGGTATTATCAGATCTTTAACATTTATATAAGGATTGAATTTACAATAATTAGGCCTTGAGCATCACCAAAGAGACATGAATTGTTGAAATGTTGATCTGGTGCAGTAAAATTTGTACTGTTAATTTTATTGAACTGTAAATAGACCTCTTCTTTAAAGAAAAAAGGGAATTCTCTAAATAACCTAAAGATGATGGGGATGACACACTTTTGGGTGTGGGATATAGGGGTAAAAAGAGTGGCGATGTGGGATATAGGGGTCAAAAGAGTGGAGATGTGGGATATAGGGGTCAAAAGAGTGGAGATGTGGGATCTGGGGGTAAAAAAGAAGTACAGTTTGATATAGGGGGTACAAATGTCAGATAAAGAAGGAAAAAAGTGGGAAGTGGGAAAATATTTACTAAAAAAGCGGGATTTTGGAAATGAGCACCCCCTTGTCACCCCTCAAAGATCTGATTACTTGTTTTTCAGTTTTTGCTTAAAACTGGGGATAGTAACCTTTATAACATGGAAATCTGCAGAGACCTCAAGTATGTAACTGGAGCAAAATTTACATAATGAATTGCCTCTTAAAATTGTTTTCAATATTTGCAATGAATACCATTAAATCACTATTTATAACTAATTTCTACTAAAGAAATTCTCATTAGAATATATCTCCATGGTAACCCAACATAAAACCATTGATTTCCTCTAAATAACAAAAGGTAAAAATAATCAAACAGGTAATGTTGACATGTATTAATATACCAGGAAAGAAGATAGCCATGATTTAGTTGTTTGTCTCACAGCAATTAAAAACTCCTGAAATTCACATGGGGCTTAAAACAAGCATGTTTGACCATTTAAGTGAAGAACATCACAAATCACGGGAAATATCACTTTTATTTACTTTACTGATAAAATTTTTACTAACATTTCTTTTTTTTCATCTAATTTATAACAGGTATCTTCTCATACAATGTATTTTATATCAATATTCTCTTATCTAATTTTCTTTCTGTTCACATATTAATGCTTTTTCCATGTATAATCACTTCAAAATGTGTCACTTTTCACAACATGTAGCTTAAAAACATGAGCTCAGTGACCTATAATCTTTATTCTATTTTTGGAAATATCATGATATAAACTGCATTTTGGCCAAGTATGAAAACATTCTGTCGTTTCATGTTTATGCCCCAATTCTACATTTGATAAGCATCAGGTGTTGGTCATAGTAACCTTATTTTTTTTAGTGGGATGGTTTCTCTTAATCATAAAAATGATTTTTTTATTAAAATTTTCAAGACAATAAACAATGAAATATTGGTCATGTTACCGTAAGTCTAAGCCAAAGGATGAGTCACTCCAAGTTTCACATACATAATAAAATTACAAGGCTGTATGCATATTTCAATCAATATCTGAGACGTTGATGTGAAAATACAATAGCACACAATTATGGGCACTGACGAGTACCCATGTCCTTCCCATCAACTTTGCACATTCAAACTAAAAGATTAATGTTGCCCTTTTGATTAGTCAGCAAAATAAATTAAATGAAAACGACGTAAAAACTAATCTGGAAAAATTGAATTGAATACACCAAGTGATGTCACAGAAAAAGGGTTTCAAAAAGGTATTCAACAAAAGATGATAGATACATGTACCTACTGATGGCTATACATGTATAGCTTACATTGGCCTTCATGCTAGATGATGATGGTGGAATATGTTTAATGTCCAGTGGAAAGCTATTTGCATATTCTGGATGAGAACATGATAATATGATATGAATATAAATTAACCCTGCTTTGTACTAGATTGACAAGCTGAGTAAGATTTTTAACATGCTAGCTCACCAAGGTAAAAATCAACAGAAAGACATGTCACTATACCCAGGCACTGTCACCATACCCTGTCACCATACCCAGGCACATTATTCTGACTCCTAGCTGACCAGTCTTTGCTCTTACTCATAAATGCTAAAGCTTTGCAGACAGGCAGCAAATCCTATTTTCCAGCAGGGTAGGGTTGAAACCCAGGATCTCTTGCTTTTGAGGCGATCAGGCTACCATGAGACCACCAAGGACGTTTCCTGACAGATGAGCATAAAGTTATTGTCTTTCCATATAAAACAATATTCACCTGTCAATGCCTTAAATAGATGCATGATTTCAAATTATAGAAAATTTAAAACAGAAAATGACATCTTTAAAATAATTGTGTTCAATGTATTTTGAAATTAGCATAAAAACAAAACATATTACACAACATATGAATTGATGTAAGTGTCAAAATCAAACATACAAAACATTAGGTGTAACTTTGTAATTATTTTACATTTGACAGATTAATACAATGTGCACGAGTCTCTTCAAAACAAGTAGGACAACACATTCCACCGAAGAACAAAAGTATAATGTTTTTCCTTGTATAAAAATTATGCATTATAAGAGCAGATATTTATAATCAACAAGCGTTAAATACCCCCACGAATATACTAACATTATATAAAAAAAAGTGCTTTAAAACATGAACTTTTGATAAAATTATACTTTAAAAAATGTAGAAAAACTGTTTATAAATTCCTTTAGGCTTTTAATAGGCCATCTGTTACAGAAAAACTTCTCGTTTGTAAAACCAGATGCCCATGTCTTCAAGCAAAGTATGTATGATCAATGGTCTGATCATGCTTCAATATTAAAATATGTGACATGTTTTAAATGGTCCATAAAATATTGTACATGATGTGTTGATTTACACTGCACATAATCTGAAACTTATCTTGTTCCTGACACCTGTGAAAACCATGACAAACTAGAAAAGTATCCATAAAACTGAGATGCTTAATCATTAAATCAATTATATTAAAGATTAATTTATAAAATTTAACTAAACGGTTTAATTTGAAACATATAATCAATATAATAATAAGATAATAGCCAGAAATGTTTTGCGCTATACAAGACAGTAAAGTAGGGTAAATACCACAGAGGGTATCAGAGATGTTCACTTAAACCCAAATTTTCAAGCTAATTAAGCAAAAAATGTTTCTAGTACTTATCATAGTTACGCTTCATGAAATGTACTATGAAATAAAAATGGAATACTGAGATTAGATTTAAATGCAAAATGTAACCATTCATTGAAACATGAAATGTAGGTCGTAGTGACTCAAATGTTCAAGAAATGTCTTGATGTATATGATGAGAGGATGCATGATACCAGTTCATTTTAACCAAAAGACAAAACTTAACAAAATCATCAAACAGCATATAAAGGTAGGTCAAATCATGGAAGTATTATATGAAGGCCACAAATAACCATAGGAGTTCCGGTGTTTATTTACATTGGTAGGTAGATAAGACATTCGATAACAAATCACGTGATAAGATCAGCTTCAGTAAACGGAACAGGCGAAGGCGGCATCGCAGATACCCCACAAAGGAGTTATCACATACTTGACAAACTGAGTCCGAACCTTTTATTTTCTTAAAGAAATCAGTGGGATGGGAATGTACTAATTTTTCGTTGGAGTTCCTGTCAATATAATACTTCTGTGGTCAAATTAATCCTTTTATGATCAAATTCTGCATTGACAATAATGTCTTGGTGTAAATTATATATATTAATATATATATATACAATTTCTCTAATTCTTCGTCAATTTATCCCTTTCTGCACCCATTGTATAAAAAAAATTTAATCAACGTGTGGTTCGTTTGATCTCAGTTCTTCATTGGTTAAAATCCGATTATGACGTCGAATTTTCTTGCTTTCCTCTGAATTTCCTATTGTGACGGCATGAAAAAAGGCGACCATGCCTGATGACGTCACATAGAAAGAACACATCTTTTTGCAGATCATGCAAAAAGAAGGAACAAGTTTGCCTGCATATTGTTTGAAAATCATTAGAGAAACAGATTCCACCACCAAATCTCGTGTAATACGATACTTATCCACTCTCGACAGTTAAATTTTAAACATTTAAAACGCTCGGCGAGCCTCGCGTTTTAAATTTGAAAATTTAACTGTCTCGAGTGGATAAATATCGTATCACACTCGATGCAGTGGTAGAATCTATATGTAGCAGACATGTGTTGTATTATATGTAAGAGGATTATAATTGATATATACCATTAATGCTATTTTCTTAAATTTTCTTTGATCTTTCTGTGCAATAATTTTTAATCTGACGGGACTCCACTGATAATGTTTTTCTCTTGTCTAGAAGAATGATAAGACCATGATAATGATGATGTCATAAGTCAATGTCATTGAAATTGCCTAGGAAAATAGTGATAAGCAGATTATCTATGGTCTTCCAACTCAAAGAAGTTTCTCTGCAAAATCTCATCATTGATGAGATTGTAGTCCAAAAACTCCACCTGGTTATCAAAACCATAGATAATCTATCAATATTGGTTTCAAGCAAATTGGCTGAATGGTTTCTTGCTTGGTTAGTTGTTGTTTGCTAAATATCCAGTGGCAACTATTTCATGGATATTCATGAAGATCAAGAAATGGATCTCTATGCAAATCTTAACCAAATAATGTGTATCATCTACTTTTATACAATAAATGAAGAAGAGAAACACTATAATCTCCTTCTACTTTCATGGTTGATCATTCCTAACAAGATTTATTTCACAACATACTGATTCTATAATATCAATATGTCATTCTCATTTCTCAAGTATAAAATTCTTAATTGATGTCACCTAAATATATGTATTGGGTCAAGGAATATGGGCATTGATTAGGGTGGGCACAACTGTACATAAGTATAAACCACATATTGTCTTTGAATATAAAATGCATTTGTGTAAGGCTTAGAAAAATGTATTTAGTAAAAGTCTGAGGCTTTTTATCCTGTTCCATGTAGAATAACATTTGTATTGGGACATAATGTATGGTTTTTTTCTGTAATTTAATACAAACATAATGTAAACATATTAGGTGAATTTCACTCAGAAATATAAATGAAGCTAAAAAAGAAAATATCTGTGAAATTATTTTCCTTCGTTACAAAATCATGACACTCACCTAAGCCTGTATCCCTCGCCAAGTGAAAAAGTGTCAGTCTTCTGATGAGGACCTATAATTGCATATATACTAGTTATTTTTGTGTAATTGATCATTTTTGCAATTGACAAGTTTTAACCTAGTGCCTGTAGTTTTGAGATGACACCCAAAAACTGAAAAAACAGCAAAAATAGATTTCAGTGGCAACAACTACAGAACAGGTTGTCAGATATTCTGAAATTGTCAGAGTACATGGAATAGAGAGGAGGAATACCAAAGGGAGACAAAATCATGGAAAAAATGAAAAAGTCAAACAACAGATTACAAAACACTATATTGAAAACTAGACTAAGCCACGTGAACTCAACACAAATTTAAATTAATCTCAGTTGCTCCAGAATGGTAAGCATATCATGCTCTACATTTGTTCATGTTACACCAGTCGTGATGATCATGGCAAGTACAAATTGAGAGTTAAATCTCATTTAGTAATGTCACAATCAAGAAAAAGAAGACGACAGAATTTCTATGAGTCATACGACCATTGGAACATATCTGTGTAACTCTAAGAATATTCAAGATAACTGCCTAAAAATATAAAAATCGTTCAAAATAGATATTCAAGGGGCAATAACTCTGAAATGGGTAATTGTATTTTTCTCCGATTTTTCAGATATATAGACATACCTTGTTGAGCTCTGATCTTTTTTTTGCAATTTACACTTACCATACCATAGTTTCAAAGATGGCAGTAAAAATCTGTGAAAATTGGTAAAGTCCTTTTATATCAGGGTAAATAACCCATATAATGTTTTCAGATTTTTTTCTGAAATATTTTGGGTAGATAAAACTTGCCATTTTGATCATTTTATATTAATGATCTAGTTCCTACAATTTTGGAAACAGTAGACAAGAACTGCCAAAAAGTTAAAAATCAACATTTCAGGGGCAATAAATCAAAAACAGGTTGACTGATCTTTCTAAAATTTTCAGAGTAGATAGAGCTTGTTGTAATGACCATTATTATCTTTTGGTAGTTTTTCTCTAAACAATATAGATTTTAGATTTATAAGCCAAAAAAAGCTGTTTAATCTCTATGTTCTAAGACTATTTTTAGCACCATTTGCCATGTTGGTTGATCAACCAGGTGGAAAATCACAAAAATTCATAGTACATCTACTAATCCTATGGATGAAGCAGACTAACTTTGGTTTCTATCCATTATTGTGAATGGTTTTAGAGGAACAGATTTTTAAAGAAAACTTAACAGACAAAGGACAGACAGGTTAAGCAAAGTGATGGCAATAGCTCACCTGGCCCAAAACTAAATTCTATAGAACATACTGCCAATGTCAAAACATGACTTTGGGTGACCAAAGACTGCATAAATATACCAAAACAATCTAAATATGGTCACTACAATCTGACTGCAACAATATGGTGTTATATTCATATTAAAACAAATACTCTGAAAAAAGGGTACAAACATTATTGAATATGAGGTAAAATGCATAATTGCTAGATGAAATAAAAAGAAATTTAACTGTTATTCATCATATTTCTATTGTCATACAGTATAAAATATGTTAGGAATTGATTGTACACTGACTCATTAGGCTTAATCAGTTTTACTAAAGTGTCACACCCTAAAAATAAGAAATCTGAAAATATCAGAATTTCTTCTAAGAAAACATACTGACCTTATATATGTCAAGCTCTTTAGTCAAATTCACAGACTATTCCAATTTGGTTTTTATTAAACCACATCTACAAACTAGAAAATGAATTCATAAATACTCTATAATAACTATTGACAGTATAAGTCATTCGAGAATTCCTTTCTTGATACCTGTAAATAATCAATATACAATCAGCTGTTACCTATATAATGTGATTCTATCTCCGTCATTTCAGTCATTTCAAACTGACATTACATCTACCTGTTGATTGAAAATTTTCTCACTATAACAATTAGCGAATACAAATTCAATTATAAATTTAGGAATTCATATTTAAATATTAATAAATTTGCATGTTAGAGTAGATTTATAGCATGTTACTTTCAATGATTAATCACAATAAAGACAAAATTATTTCTTTTAAATTGACTAAGTGAAGGGGAACAACTCTAAAACAAATTATAGAATTTGTTAAAAAATTTCTGGTTACAATCAATTTGAATAAAATTGTTGAGACTACAAAGCAGGAGTTATTTCCCTTCCATCATTTCAAATTAACATATTGTGCAATAATAAATATATAAATATTTATATAAAAAGGTATTAAAAAAAACAAGAACAACTAAAATAAATAGCTGGAATAGGAAAATTAACAAAAATGGTAAAATAAGAATTTATTACATTCATAATGGACAAATTCATATTTTTTAAAACAGCTTAATTTATTATATACATATACATGTATGCTTAAAGAGTGATTAGTTGTGTAAATATTAAATTTAGTTTCAACTAGAAATTAATAATAAACCTTCATTTTAATTGAACACTATTCAAAACCTTTCATAACCTTCCAAAGATGTAAACATTAAAGCATTGGCTGAAATGGAGAATGTTCTTTTTTAATAAAAGAGTTTAATGAAAGGTGTTTAATTATATAATCATATTGGGAAGTTGACACTTTACAATTTTTTTCCTTTCTTATAATGAGAAGCATGTTCAAACTGTAAAAGGACATACATGTGTATTTATTTAGAGGATCAATTATGATCAGGAAAAAAAAACCAAAGACATACAACAATAAATAAGATAAACCAGTTAGCCAGACTTGGTACAGGCTCAAAATGTGGTTTGTTTTTATAAACAAGTTTAACATGCACACAATGGGATGACCACTGACTTAAGGATATAAAAGTTAACAAATTATTTGTAAAAATGTGCTTGCTACTGCAGGAAGTTTACTACGATTGCCAAAGCATTTGGTTGCATACTTAAAAGAGGCATGTGATTACAACTTGTAACCAAATATGTATTTGAGATATTTTTTGCTTGAATTTTGTTTTACCATGATGCACTAAACTGTCTAAACTGGCCAATAACTATGTGCTTTTGTCTAGTGTTATGTTGACTAAGCAGTTGTTTAAAACTTCTATGTCATTTGGTCTCTGGTGGAGAGTTGTCTCATTGGCAATCATACGGTACCACAACTTCTTATTTTTATATATACATGTTTTTCCATCATCATATTAATACCTGTAGTAAGAATCAATAAAGATATGATTTTTAGATTCCTGTTTAACTAACATATGAAGCTTCAGGGAGGTTTACATATCATTTGTACCATCTGAAAAAGTGAAAATTCAGATATAAATTTCAAAACCTTCACTAAATATTCACAGAAAAAAATACACAGTGGTGGTTCAAAGGTTTTGACCTCCAAAATTTTTGCAAAGGACCAACACAATTTTGGTATTTCAAAATAGAAATAAAGAAATAAAAGTGAGGATAAGCAGACTATCTTCAAGGACTCTGAAAATACAAGCCAGTGTGTAAGGAATTCAATAAAAACATCCAAAAAAGATGATTGCTACAAAGGTATAGAGCCAGGAGCCCCAATAAACAGCCCTGTAAAGTGTAAAGGTGTTTTTTTTTAATTTCAATTATTAAAGTAAATCTGATATGTTTATATTGCTATAAATGTATGATATTTGAAAGTATAATACGTAAAACTGTATCTGCTTCTAACTATAAAGATATTAGCCTAAAACAGAAAACTATAAAGATATTAGCCTAAAACAGAAAACTATAAAGATATTAGCCTAAAACAGAAAAAGTTTTCAGTTTCACCCATTTTCCTAGAAATTTTTAACTTTTTCCACTTTTTTCATGATTTTTATGTGTGGCGCCACTCCTCCCCATTGAATTTTTTGTTGAAAAGTAAAGAATATGGTATATAAAGAATATTTCAGCAAAAAATAATTTGTGGGCTAAGGGTGGCTGGCACCAGTTATTTTTTCAGATATTTTGCAAAAAATCAGGATTTTAGGAAATTTACCTTCATTATGATATCACAAATACATGTTCCTCACTTATGATGTAGTTGGTGAAAAATCTTTTTTTTCTGTGAAACTATTGGAGATTTTAGCATATATGAGTTCATCAAATTTTCACCTCATTTTCACAGTGAAAAACAAGAATGTGTCCATAGTACATGGATGCCCGACTCTCACTATCATTTTCTATGTTCAGTGGACTGTGAAATTGGGGTCAAAACTCTAATTTGGCATTAAAATTAGAAAGATCATATCATAGGGAACATGTGTACTAAATTTCAAGTTGATTGGACTTCAACCATCAAAAACTACCTTGACCAAAATCTTTAACCTGCAAACTCGCACTATCATTTTCTATGTTCAGTGGACCGTGAAATTGGGGTCAAAACTCTAATATGGCATTAAAATTAGAAAGATGATATCATAGGAAACATGTGTACTAAGTTTCAAGTTGATTGGACTTCAACTTCATCAAAAACTACCTTGACCAAAAACTTTAACCTGAAGAGGGACAGACAGACGAAGGGATGCACAGACCAAAAAACATAATGCCCCTCTACTATCGTAGGTGGGGCATAAAAATCAGATTTTTAGGGCCAAAATTATGAGTAAGTGAACCAACTCCTTTCTTGATGACAAAAACAAGGTGTTCAGTAACTTACTTATGTACATTCACAAATATGGCTAGGTTAAAATAGTTTTGTGAATAACCAATATTCATATTATCATCTCAATTCAATTTACTTTTGCCAACTGCAATACAATGTTTGAGACGCATATATACATATAGGGTTAATAGATTCTGAAAAATTTCTAATGAGTATTTGGTTTGAATTCTTCAACTTGTTAAAGAAGCCTGTGAGGATTAGAAATATAAAATGAATGAAGAAATGAGTGCTATTCAGTGTAAAATTTCATTGTATCGAGTTTGCCATTTACTTGAATTTCATTGAAAAATAATGGTCACATTTGTTTCTAATAAAGTACAGATATTTTCATAAAACTATTAAAATTAAAACTTTTTCACTCTAAATATATAAGAATTATTTGATTTTGTTTATTGTGGTCTATTGCATTTTGTTTCTGTCAATTTCGTTCATTCTGTTTTTGGATTTTACAGGTACAGTGCACTAAAGACTTTTGACTTCACTTCTGTTTATACTCATTAAACCAATAATCAGATAATATTGTGTGAACAATTCAAATCCATGGCATAGTTACTTTAATTTCATGAAATCTTCTTATTGTATGATTTAATTTCACCCTAATTAAGAATGGATGTTATGTGTGTCCAAAATTAGGGAAACTCTGTTTTTTTTTACAATTATTCCAAAGTCCAGTGATTTTGTGCATGCCTTAAAAAGACAGTGAGTTAGCTTTGAATAAAGGGGCAAAATACATTTCAGTTTGAACAAGACTGTCAAGGATGCAGCCTCATGCAAAGCAAAATTTAATTCATTTTGATAAATTTGCCTTAAAATGAAACTTATAATATGTAATGATAATGATGTCATAATTTTTATAGAAAATGGTTAAATACGATTAATCATGGGATTGCTAACCACCTTATCGCCATTTGTCTGTGATTACTGGACATCACATAGGTTCTCATTATTGCAAATTTTCAGGTCAAGTGTAGTAGATTTCCAAATAGTAATAAGGTCTATCATAAATGTATCCTTGAACGTATCAATTTTCATCTTTTCAATTTTAAACCTTCATGAAAGTTGAAACTGAAAGAACGATACTTTGAATGTTACATTTTAAATATAACGAAATCAGGAATTGCATCTTGGGCCACACAGACACAGCCGATTCCACTGTACCGCTTTTAATTGCATGAAGGCATCAAAGCAAAAATTAAAATAGTTTCCTATTTTCAATGCATCAAAATAATTTGGACTATTTACCATGTTTACAGGCACTTTTCACGAGAAAAAAATATACCGTTATCAAAGGTAGAAATCTGTTTTGTTGTATTTTACAGAGACTTTCACATAGACAAGTGCCTGTGATATATAATTATTTAAACTGTAACTTTTTGTATTTCTCTTCTATTTACGACAAATGTTTATAGCTTTTTACCATTTACATTAAAGTTCATCATAACAAATGGACAAAAATGGCTGTATTTACACTCAAAAACTACTCTGTGTACAGACTTACCTGTCCAGTTTGGAAAGTTTTAAGGCCTGGCATCCACTAGATATATAAAAGTTAAATGCATTTTGTGTTTCAGAAAGATGAAATCTTTTTTGGATTTTGATGGCCATTTTTTTTCCTTTCTGCAGAAGGTGTAAAAATGAACTAAGTTGGGATAAAACTTTGAGATGCTCCCTCTCAGGTAAAAACTGTATTGTATTGTATTGATTGGCCTTGATTGACACGGACAATAGACAGACAATAGGTATCTACACAACTATAGGTGAGTTAAAGGGTTTAACTGAGTGCCAGAGTGGACAGTATCAAAGCAATTCAGGTG
Organism: Mytilus californianus; assembly: GCF_021869535.1. Lineage (NCBI taxonomy): Eukaryota > Metazoa > Mollusca > Bivalvia > Mytilida > Mytilidae > Mytilus > Mytilus californianus. Next base: position 1,406,989 of record NW_026262681.1, read on the forward strand.
TTTGTTTATTTTTACACCTTCTGCAGAAAGGAAAAAAAATGCCCATCAAAATCCAAAAGTGATTATATCTTTCTGAAACAAAAAATGCATTTAACTTTTATATATCTAGTGGATGCCAGGCCTTAAAACTTTCCAAACTGGACAGGTAAGTCTGTACACAGAGTAGTTTTTAAGGTGTAAATACAGCCATTTTTGTCCATTTGTTATGATGAACCTTAACAATGATATGGTCTTGGTTTTGTTGTATTTTTCACCAGGATTTATATAAGATGGAAATATGCCTCAACTGACGCCTCAGCAGGTGCATAACTTATTAGCACTGCAAAATCCTGCAACAACTTTCAAGGCTGCAAACTTGAATTTTTCCGCGCCGGAAGTTTACAAAAATTGTAACTGAAAAATCAATTGACGGAAAAAGTCGTGTTCTAAAAATAGAATAATATTTATAGAGAATTTTGGATTCTCCCCCATTGTAGCTTTGGGAGCAATGTTTGCACTATAGTGTTATGGTTGGATATTTTTCGAATATGTTGAAGTGTTTAAATTTTTTTTTATTTCTTGGATATTTTTCAATCGTTTGAATGCCAGAAATTATTGACTTTTGACAGTGCCGTTTGAAAGGGGATTTCCAGTACGGAACTCATATCCCATAATGCTTCGCGCCACATTCCAGCAATAACGATAATGGCGAATGTTGCACCTGACTACGACAAAGCCGGTGATGATGGCTGTACTAAGGTCAAAGTAATTTGCCTAGGAGACAGTGCTGTTGGCAAATCAAAGTATATTTCATTAACTATTATATAAAAAAAATCAAAATCGCCAATAATAATGATTACCGTTTTAATACGCCAATTATTGCTACCCTACTACCACTTAAAGACACAAATCATCACCCCCCTTTTTTGCATTTTCCCACTTTTGAGTAATTTCCTCCTGAAATGAGGTTAGATAAAATTGGTAATGTTTCTCTAAGGCTTTCGACATAATTCAGTCAGTTAGTAAAACATGCTGTACCAGTAGAATCCTTTTTTTTCAGTAATGGTGTTTATGATCATACTATTGTCAGACTATTGATGACGTCCTTTCATTAGCTTTCAGTGAGGGACGACAATTTGATATTGAAAACATTTAGTTTGAAAGTTACGCAATAAAGGTTCATCCATCTGATGACAGTATACATGTATAGCAGTACTTCAAATCAAATGACTGAAATGTAGTCAAGTTGAAGTTAAAATGCCATTGATTTGAGTAAAATAAAATTTATCCCTATATTTAGCATTTATATTTCGGGAATCATGAAACACCTTGAATCAAACAACATACTTTATGATTTGCAACACAGTTTCAATCAAATTCAGGGCAAATAGATCTTGCGAATCCCATATAATTTCACTAATTCACCAGCTATCATCAAATAACGATAAAACATACAAACCAATCTAATCACGGATTTCGCAAAAGCCTTTCATAAAGTTCCACAAAATCTACTACTATACAAACTTGAATTTTATGTAGTATCTGAACAAGCTACAAATTGGATAAGATCTTTTCTATGAAATCAAACACAATCAGTTATACTAGAAAACCATTGGCATTCCTCTCACAAAATACCAGTTACATCAGGTGTTCCTCAGGGCACTGTATTAGGTCCAATACTATTTTAATCTACATTAATGACGTACCTGATTATATACATCACACTCAAATCTGGCTCTTTGCTGACAACAGTATCATTTCCCGACAAATAAAATCAACATCATATTGTCTCAAAGACCGACAAGGGGCAAACGAGAACAAGACTGGCTAATGCAGTTCCATCCTGACAAATGCAACATACTCTGAGTCACCACAAAGAAAACACCTATTTATTTTTATTATAATATGCAGGGTCACATTCTTGATTCAGTTGAAAATGCAAAATACCTCAAAGTAACAATATCATCAAATTTGAATAAGAACAAACACATTCAAAACATTACATCTAAAGCAAACAAGACCCTGGCATTCGTCGGAAGAAATCTCAACATAAGCTCAGTGACTATCAAAGACCAAGCTTACCAAGCCCTTGTCAGGCTAAAACTAGAATACTGCTGCACTGTCTGGGACCCACCATAGTAAAAGTTTACAGACTTGCAGCAAGATAAGTATGTTCTAAATACTAATATACTGAAAGTGTTGCAAACATGCTAAACACACTTCACTGGCCACCATTACAAGAAAGAAGACTTAAAAGCTGATTAAACATGTTCCATAGATTAGAATCACTAACAACAAAATTGCTATACCATATACTGACATCCTTATTAAAAGTAAAGCAAAGCAAACACCAGTGCTAATCATGAACAAACATACAGACAAATTCGATGCAGCAAAGACAGTTACAAATGTTCTGTCTTCTGCCAAACTATCAAAACCTGAACCATTAGCCTGCAGTACCACTACTGAGTGCTTCAAGGAAAAACTCACCAGAGAAATTCTCCTTCACATTTACCCATACCTTCATGCATAATCTATATTTTGTTTTTATCTTAAAAAAAAAAAAATTAGAATTGAAAAATTGTACTTACAAATATAAAAATTGGAAAATCAATATGAAATTAGAAAATTAAATTTATTATTATTAACAAAAGTGTTAAATCAGGCATGTGCTAGAAATTAACTTTCTGTATATGAAGAAGAAGAAATTAATTTTAGTGTTATTTTAGGCATTTTATACATGTATTGTAGGTACCACCAATATGGCTTTGTTTACATCTCCAAATTTACTCCTAGTACATACAAACCTGGGCACCTGGAAAAGTTTTCAAGGCATGACAGGAACCAAACAAATAAAATAAATGAATACTTTTTATATTTTAGAAAATAAAAAAAATATATCCTGGAAATTTAGAGAAATTTTTCGTCAAAGCCGAATTTAAGTTTTAAAAAATGTTAGAGACGTCCTCTCGTGTAATAATTGAAGTTAATTGTATTGATTGACATGTAAATCTGTAAAATCATAAACAATAGATAATAAGACAACAATAGGTGTTATAAATTTTGTAAATGGGTGGACTGTAAATGTATCATATATTTCAGGAGTTTATTTATTTTACCATCTTCTACAGGCTTGCAAAATAAGAACCTCAAAATCCAGGAAAGAATATCAAATTTGGAGTGTAGCAAACAAACTTTGTTCAATCTTTATCCAGATGTTATTTTCAACATTTTCTTTTAAGACCATATAGGAATAAATTTAATCTTGTAAATCAAAATTCTTTCAAATATGTCCAGGTTGGATGTTCTATGACTGTAAATCACATTTTCTATTCAACATACATATATAAAGTGAATATTTTAAAATATTTTTTGTTACTATAGTTACTGTTCATATAAATCAATAATTTCTTTTGTAGGTTAGTTGAAAGATTTTTAATGGATGGATAGTATCCTTTATGAGTATTTTATGCAAAGAATGTTAAACATTACATACAACAGAATGAAAAAGATTTTAATATTTGTTGTGATAGTTTAAGCACTTATATTTACTATACAGTAAGAGGAGCAAATCAATTAACAAAAAGATGTAAAATTTTAAACTTCATCCTGCTACAAGTAAATAATCTATTGCATTGTAACATTCATTATATTCCTTTCATGGTCAATTAACTTAGATAAAAGATATTAGATATACGTCTATTAGACAGCAGCACAACAGTGCAATAAAGCCAGAAAATAAATTGAGGTCAATAATAGTCTTATATAAGTATATATACAATACTTGTATAAGGGTATGGATGGGGGGTAGGGGGAAACATCATTTCTGGATTCTATATATTTTTGTAGACATTGTATTCTAGTTCTTTTTTTTCGTCCATTATTCTCTTTTTATGCCCCTGCCGTAGTGGAGGGGGCATTAAGTTTTACCCTTGGCCATCTGTACGTACGTACGTCCCAAAATTGGTTTCCGTTCTCTAACTTTAGTTTGCCTCAACCAAATATTATGAAACTTATACACAATGTTTATTACCACAAAACACAGATCCAGTTTGAATTTTCGTGGCGTCATTTTTACTGTTCTAGAGTTATGCCCCTTTACAAATGGAAATATTGCTGAATTTATCGTTTCCGTTCTCTAACTTTAGTTTTCCTCAACCAAATGTTATGAAACTTATACACAATGCTTATTACCACAAAACACAGATCAAGTTTGAATTTTGGTGGCGTCACTTTTACCGTTCTAGAGTTATGCTCCTTTACAAATGGAAAAGTTGCTGAATTTTTCGTTTCCGTTCTCCAACTTTATTTTTATACGACCGCAAAAATATTTTGGGGTCCTATATTGGTATGACGTTGGTGTCGTCGTCGTCGTCCGAAGACACATTGGCTTTCGCACTCTAACTTTAGTTTAAGTGAATGGAATTCTATGAAATTTTACCATAAGGTTCAATACCACAAAAGGAAGGTTGGGATTGATTTTGGGGGTTATGGTATTAACATTTAAGGAATTAGGGGCCAAAAAGGGGCCAAAAATAAGCATTTTTGTAACTTCCAGACATAACTTGTGTGTTAGTGTATGGATCTCTCTGACATTGTACCACAAGGTTCCATATCACAAAGGGAATGCTAGGATTGATTTTGGGGGTAATTGCCTGAAAATTTTAGGAATTAGGGGCCAAAAAAGGGGCAAAAACATGCATTTTTCTAGTTTCATGACAATAACTTGTGTGTAAGTGTATGGATCTTTATGAAATTGTACTACAAGGTTCCATATCACAAAGGGAAAGCTGGAATTGAGTTTGGGGGTAATTGCCCAAAACGTTTAGGAATAAGGGGCCAAAAATAAGCATTTTTCTAGTTTCCAGACAATAACTTGTGTTCAAGTGTATAGATCTCTCTGAAATTGTACTGCAAGGTACCATACCACAAAGGGAAGGCTGGGATTGATGTTGGGGGTAATTGCCTCAAAATTTTAGGAATTAGGGGCCAAAAAGGGGCAAAAAAACAAGCATTTTTCTAGTTTCAGGACAACAACTTGTGTGTAAGTGTATGGATCTTTATGAAATTGTACTACAAGGTTCCATATCTCAAAGGGAAAGCTTGGTTAATTGCCCTAAACGTTTAGGAATTGGGGCCAAAAAACAAGCATTTTTCTAGCTTCCAGACAATAACTTGTGTTCAAGTGTATGGATCTCTCTGAAATTGTACTGCAAGGTACCATACCTCAAAGGAAAGGCTGGGATTGAGTTTGGGGGTGGTGAATCATTAGGGGTTTCAAAAAATTTTTGGGGGGGGGATTTTTTTTTTCCTTTTTCTTCTTTAAAATTTTCCATTTTAAATTGGTTATTTCTGATTTATATATAAAATTCTGTGTCAGAAACCTATGCTGTGTCAAATATTTAATCACAGTCCAAATTCAGTGCTGTATCAAGCTTGAATGTTGTGTCCATACTTGCCCCAACTGTTCAGGGTTCGACCTCTGCGGTTGTATCAAGCTGCGCCCAGCAGAGCATTTTATTTATTTTAGCACCCCATTATTCTCTATTCTTTATATTTTTTCCCCGTTATTTAAATTTTATCAGTTATTCTCTTATCTGTAAATCCCATCAATAACCCCCTGTATCTCAAGCTTATAACTTCCCTGAGTCTAAGACAAGTTGTTTATAAATTTTACAACCATACAAGTTATTCAGAAATATTAGTAACACAGTTGTACAGTTATTATTCATGCCCTTAACAACACTTTCAGTAAACCTCAACAGTTATCTACCTTTGCATTAACATTATTCAATTATGAAACAGAAGTCAACAAAGAAAAAGTTTCAGTTGGTAAGTTTATTTCATGAAATGATAAATATGTTCTTGTTGTCTACACTTGATTTTTTCTCAGAAAATATTCAGACATATATTACAAACCAGTTTTTATCTGACCATATAAAACTTTCTTGAGTTTCTGAACTGTTATTGATGCATTTGGAATAAAAGTAAATACCTAAGATCTATACCATTAACACAGTGGCTACCAAATGACTCCCACCCTCACTTTTCACAGTTTTCAGATTTTAACCTCTGAGAATGACATTATGTTATCATATTTTCACAACAGCATATCAGGAAAGGGTTAATGGACCATGAATTGCTAGCTTGAACTCCCTGTTGTCAACATGGTTCAGCTTTGACAGTTTGAAACAATATGGATGACCATATGGGCCATAAAAGAATGGCGGTTGCAATCACGATTACAAATGGGATTTAGGATTAAATGACTGATTTTCAAGTTTTTGTCTTTTATCATGTAATCTATAATAGTTAGGTTTAAACTGTAAACTGTAAACAGTAAAAATGATCAGTAATACAAAATCTACAAAATCACCAATATGGCTGAAACTAGTTGATGACTCCTTTTAGTAGGTAGTGCCCTCACTCAAAATGCTCAAATCAACTGATGATTTTTTTACCAATTTTCCAGTTTTTGGTTTTTTGTCTACAACTGTGATAGAAAGGTAGAAACTGCAAGCAGCAAAAATGATTAGCAAAATCAGATTTACAAAAATGCCCATATAACCACCCATTTGATGACTCCTTATAGATATAAATAATCATCTATACAAGATCTACAAATAGCCCCTGTGACTTCAACAATAGACTGACTCCTTATGATTGTACTATAAGTTGGGTATTTGATTGTGTTATTTTTTTATATATATATATATCTTATATATAGAGGAAAATACCAAGGGGGCATTCAAAACTCAAAAGTAAAAAAGAAACTGACATGGCAAAAAACAAAAAAAAACACGAAAAGACAAACAAATCCACAAAATGAGAAAAAATCAAGATTAAGCAACACGAACCCTACAAAAAACGAGGGGTGAATTTAGGTGGTCTTAAAGGGTAAATGTGGACAATTTGAATTCTTAGTACATTATGATAATATTTGTGTAAAATTACCAAATCATTGTTGTCCTTTTAAATTTAAGTCCCATTATTTTTTCTTCTGTCTTTGATTGACTGTTTTAGGCTTCAGAAGATCAATTTAGAAATTTAGCTCAGACCTTTTAAATTAACTGGTGAAGTCTCAGTTTCTACTTGAGTTCAATCAGATATAAGAGGAACAAAGGAATTCCATTTGAATTACATTTCTTTGTACTAAATTATTTGCAGATTTTTGGGACACAGCAGGACAGGAAAGATTTAACAACATGCATCCTTCATATTATCATCAAGCCCATGCCTGTATAATTGTGAGTATTTTTTTCACAAAACTTTTCTAGTGCTATATTGATCCCAATCTGTCTTAAGTCTGTATTGGTATTTCGTGCAAATTCAGAATTAGTCTGAGTATGTGTATTTGAAATAATTTGTTAAAGTTTGTGATTAGGCAGTGTCGGATCCAGAAATTTTCATAAGTGGGGGCCCACTGACTGCCTAAGAGGGGGGTCACTTCAGTCATGCTTCAGTGATTCCCTGTATAATCAACCAGATTTTTCCCATAAAAGGGCGGTGTTGTCGTCCGAAGACACATTAGTTTTCGAACAATAACTTAAGTTTAAGTTTAAGTGAATGGATCTCTCTGAAATTATACCACAAGTTTCCATACCACAAAGGGATGGTTAGGATTTGCTTTGGGGGGTTATTGCTCAAACCGTTTAGGAATTAGGGACAAAAAAGGGGGAAAAACAAGGGTGTCCTGGTTAATGGACAAATACTTTAGTACAAAACATTATTTAAAGCAGTGTAAGGGAGGTATTTCAAATACATCATTTGAATTACCTCCCTTACACTGCTTTTAAATTATGTATAAAGTAATGGTTAATGAACAATTAAGATAATTTAAAACATTGTAAAGGAGGTAATCCAAATACAACATTTTGATTACCTCCCTTACACTGCTTTTAAATTATGTTTAAAGAAATGTATATTTATAAAGGAAGACCAGTAAAAATATCTGCAAATGTTGCATCTTTTTTTTTTACCAAAAAATCCATATGAAAGATTTGACACTATATTTTAAATTCTATTATGAAATAGATTAAGTTAGCACTATGGTAAATTTAAATAGGTAATTATGGTTGCAAACTCCATTGGAAATTTGAATTGAGATTATGACCATATCTTGAGGGAAAGAATTTTTTGGGGGAAAAAAGGGGGGGGGGGGGGGGGGGGGGGGGGTAAAAAGAAATTGTGGGTGGTCAATTTTTTCACATTTCAGATATCAGAAATTAAAAAGAAAAATTCTTCAAATTTTTTTTTTTTTTTTTCCCAAAAAAAGTGTGTGTAGGGGGTGGGTAAATACGCAACAGCATAGTGTATTGCACAAAAGCAAAAGAAAAGGGGGGGTAAAATTTTTTATTTTTTTTTTGTGGGGGGATTCTGTGTCAGAAACCTTTTATGTGTCAAATATTTAATTATAATCCAAATTCAGACCTGTATGAAGCGTGAATATTGCGTCCATTTTTGCCCCAACTGTTCAGGGTTGGACCTCTGCGTTCTTATCCAGCTGCGCTCAGCGAAGCAATTTATTAAATTTTGTAATGTGACATAACAGTGCTAAGATGTCTCTAGTGTATTAGTCATTTGCTTTTGATACATGTAGGTAGCATAAAACAGATCCATGTAGGTTTGCTTTCAGCTAATGAAATTGCAAGATTATTTTTTTAGAAGTAGGATATGAAAGACTATACATGTACCACAAATATTTATGTAAATTAGCTTAGACCTTTGCGGAGTTATTGACAAATTCTCACATATTCTGATATACTGTAAATTCAGAAATTATTTCGTGCATTTATTATTTCAATTTTTGAAGAATGGACAAAAATGCTAGATTAATTTTTTGATTTCAGGAAAATCTGCATTGAGATATATGTATCAGAGATCAGAATGCGAGTTCTTACTATTGCGATAATCACCAAGTCACATTATTCGCATTAATAAAACCCTCACAATAATTTCTGAATTCACAATAATCAGGCCATTGAGGATATATTGACCAGAGACACAGTAAATGTATTGATGATATCTTTATACATTGAAAATGATAAAAACAAATTTACTTTCAGGTATTTGATACAACAAGAAAAATAACATATAAGAATCTGCCGAACTGGTTAAAAGAATTACGAGAGTATAGACCTGAAATACCTTGTTTATGTGCTGCCAATAAAATAGATGGTAAATTTGTTTCATATATACATACTTTTGTTCTATAAACTTTTATAGTCACTATGACTGCAAACTCTGTCATGAATTGGAGCTTATATATTTAAGATGATAAAAAATAACATGGAAACAGCTAATGCTTCAGTAATTCAGAGTATTTTTTTTATAGATTCAAGACAAAAACCTGACAAACCCTACTTAGATATAAGAAGATGTGGTATGAGTGCCAATGAGACAACTCTCCATCCAAGTCAAAATTTATAAAAGTAAACCATTATAGGTCACATTACGGTCTTCAACACTGAGCATTGGCTCACACCGACAGTAAGCTATAAAGGGCCCCAAAAATTACTAGTGTTAAAACCATTCAAACGGGAAAGCCAACGGTCTAATCTATATAAAAAACGCGAAACGAGAAACACTTATGAACCACATCAACAAACGACAACTACTGAACATCAGATTCCTGACTTAGGACAGGTGCAAACAAATGCAGCGGGGTTTTAATGGTACCAAACCTTCACCCTTTTTCTGAAACAATAGCGTAACATCACAACATAGAAAGACACACTATAAAATATCAACTGAAATAGCTTAACTCAATCAAAGGACATATTAACACCATTGAACATACACTGAACAAATAAATTTGACCTATGATACAATGTAAATACAAAATAGATAAATTAAGGGAAGAATAATAAAAGTAACATGTTATATCGGTATGAAATGTTAAACAATTAAAGAAAAACAATATGCTCGAACAAAAATATCAGCCATTTGCAATAACTTTAAACACAGGTAAATGAAAATAATTTTGTTGTTAGGTATACGTGTACAGTTCCAATAGAGAAAGGGAATATTTTTACAAAATAAATAATTTTGATGTTCATAGTACGAAGTGAAAATTTAAAGTAATATCAAACACTTATCAAAGCTGGTATATAGACCAGATTTAACCCTGAATAACATTAAATAACAAAAAAGCAATACAATTAGTATCAACAGGTCAAATAAACAAGAAAGTACGATTTGAGAGTACTCGCAGTTACTGACAGCTAGTTAAAAGCCAAAACAATTTATAATAAAAAATCATGCATCAGAGACTAAAATCAACTAAAACACATCCCAGGGATTTAGTATTTTAACGTCATGGACAGTCAAAGAAGACATGACTAGTGCAATGCCAAAAATAAATGTATCGACAGACAGTAGGATAGTTAGGAGTTTAACCTCTTTATAGATCAAAACGAACGTGGGTGTGTCTTTATACATCCTGTTTGAAAAGAATACAAATTTAGTTATGTTTCAATTTGCTGATGACAAAATCGATATTAGTGCCAATGTAAACTATATTCAAAGATCTGATTACAACATTGGTAAGATAACCTTTACTAATAAGTTTGTTTAAAGGTTCAATGAGTTTACTCGGATCACATAGTGATTTCCGCGCTTTAAGTACAATATTACCGTAAAATTTAGGATGTGAAATACCGATTTTAATCAGTTTTCTTCAAATACAGCCAAATTTACTAATCAAATCTTTGTATCTATGAAAGAACTTAGCAAAAGTTTTACGCAATTTATGGTAACGAAATCCCTGACTTAATAATTTACCAGTGATGCATTGATTACGTTCGTTAAAATCTATGACATCACTACACACACGGGCATAATGAACGAGTTGGGATATATAAACACCGTATGATGGAGCCAAAGGAACATCGCCGTCTAAAAAAGGAAAATTAACAATAGGGAATGAAAAATCGTCTTTTTTGTCTTAAATTTTCGTATGGAGTTTTCCTTTAGAGATAAAAATGTCCAAATCCAGAAAAGGACAACTACTGCTGTTTATGTTAGATTTAGTTAAATTAAGTTCTATTGGGTAAATTTCGGTAGTATATTTAGAGAACTCTGGATTATTTAACGAAAAAATATCATCTAGATAATGGAAGGTATTGTTGAATCTATCAACCAAATGTAACAATGACGTGTCTTTACTGAGTTTGGTCATAAAATGAGATTCATAGCAATACAGGAATAAATCTGCTATTAAAGGGGCGCAGTTAGTGCCCATAGGTATACCTACTACTTGTCGATACACTTTATTGCCGAAACGTACATATGTGTATATTAAGTCTTTTATTTTAAAGCAAAAACATGTTTTTCTCTGTATGAACTACATCAAAACACTATGAATTGTGCAATACAGTGGAACCTCATTTGATAATTTCTGTTTGAAAAATGAATTATAACTCTGATATTCAGTTGAATTGGTTGATTTCAAAATCTTGGTTAACTTGAGTATATTTCAAAATCCTTCTTGGAAAAATTGCCCTAACCAAATGTTATGAACCTTATACACAATGATTATTTCCACTAAACACAGATCAAGATCAAATTTGGGTTGTGTCACATTTACAATTCTCGAGTTATGTCCCTTTGTAAATAGAAAAATTGCTAAATTTGCTGTTTCTGCACTCTAACTTTACTTTTTTCAACCTAATGTTATAAAAATTAAAACACAATGCTTATTACACCAACACAAATCAAGTTTGAAATTTTGGTTGCGTTACTTTCAGCATTCTCAAGTTATGTCCCTTTATAAATAGGAAAATTGCTGAATTTACTGTTTCCATACTTAAACTTTACTTTTACCACAACAAATGTTCTGAGACATAAACACAATGCTTAGTAGCACCTAACAGAGATCACATTTGAATTTGGGTGGTGTCACATTCACTGTTCTCGAGTTATGTCTCTTTCTAAATGGAAAAATTAAATGTATATTTACAAACAAGGCATCGGTTTCCCATCCACTCATTCTTCTATTATCTTATCTTAGTATGTATTTATTAAGATCCAATGTTTGTATATAAAATAGATTTGGTTTCAAAACAAGTTCCAATTTTTTTTATAAAATCTGACAAAAGCTGATTATAATGTATTTAGATCCATTATGTAAGGTGACACACTTTCATTCTTCCTTATTTTATTTTTCAGCAAGTTACATGTAGATTTTGCAGAACAATTTTCGACAAACTTTTTAATTTTGATGACAATTACATTTTATTTAACATTATTGTTCAAGTTTACTTTCATAACTACCATACTTTCACTTTCTATTTTACAAATTAATCTAAATTACAGCAGTAATCTCTTCAGTGTTGTTCTTTCTAACAGTCATTATAATTTCTGATTGTGTTTTCAGTTGATGTGTCAGTGACTACAAAATCATTTAATTTTGCCAAGAAACACAACATGCCATTTTATTTTTGTTCTGCATCAGATGGAACAAATGTAGTGAGGGTAAGATTTTAATAATGATAAAGTTACTCATAAATATGAATAAAAGAAGATACCATTACAATTCTAATTCAGATAGTATTGAGTCATTCTTAATATTTCAAAATAGATTACATATATAGAATGAATTACAAAATTCAGTCCATATAGGCATGTTTATATTTGCGTAATGTATAATTATTTTCATCTTTCACCTATGTTGTTTCAAGGAAATAAATTGTGTTTTTTTATAAAAAGACAAACTTTGTTCTAGGAGAAAAGAATTTAAATCAGATGTATACATTGATTTATAAAAATTGGTAAATTCTGGTACCGCATTATGGATTGTTGTCACCAGAGTTTTTCAAATTAAACATTGATTTTAATCATTGTTCATCATGTCTTATTACTTTTATTTCTTACGTTACAGTTACATAAAAAGCATATTATAAATTTTACCAATATTTTTCAGTTATTCAAAGATGCTATACGAGCAGCAGTTGCCTATAAAAATAACTCAACAGATTTTATGGATGAAATCATGAGAGAATTAGAGGTAACGTTTTGTTTCTAAAGTCATTAAGGCATATAGATGGGGGATCAGGCTGTTCTCACTCGTCTTTTGTCGGAAAATATTTATATTCATGTGAAAATGTGCAACAAATTTGACTTCAGGAACCACCTTCCTCCCCTTCTTTTCCAGATTGAATTCCTCTATTTTAAAAATTCGAGATCCCTGTCTTAATGTCATAAACAAGTACACAAGACCATGACTTAATGTGAGTGGTATAGGAACTACTGTAAATTCAGAAATTATTGAGTGCATTTATTATTGTGATTTTTGAAGAATGGACATAAATGCGAGAGGAATTATTGCGTTTTTAGGAAAATATGCGTACGAATATATTTATCAGATATCAGAATGCGATAATTTCTGAATTTACAGTAGTTAAATTTATCAAAGATAATCAAATACATACACTTGACTTTATATCATTTTTGCATAAAGCATATAGTTTAATTGAAAAATAAGAGAAGCTTTTCTTGATTGTATAACTGTAATGCAGTGACTTCTGTCAAATTTCGTAGTTGTAATTGAAGCCATATACAACTATTTCCATTGCATGTCTGACAGGTTTTTCACAAGAAATTTTTTTGAAAAATTCTCTGTTTACTAACTTACTAGAGAAGAAGTGGGCACAAAAAAGTGAGAAGCTTGTGCTCTATTCAAGTCTCCAAGTCATTAATGAAAATTCTCATCAATATCCAAGTTCCATAAATAAATCTCATGGATTAAAGAAGATATGGCACATACATCAGTGAGAAAGCGACCTAACTTTACAAATCAAAAGATATCCATTACAAAACAATGATTAACAATATCATTTAAAAAAATCCTTACAGTACTGAAAGAAAGCACAAAGGATTTAAACTGTATTTTAAAATAACCCTTTCAATATAATTGTTCATATGATATCATGTGTCAGAACATAGTTTATCTAATTGTTGTCTCGCCTTGACGGAGTCAAAAAGCGAGACATAGGTATGCTGTTTCTGGTGGCGCTGACGGCGACGGCATCAACAATGTATTAGTTTGTGATTAGGTCTAGTTCAAGGTGAACCACTAGTGGTAGGTCAATGATATTTGGTATGCAGTTGTATTAGCATTGGCACATCTCATTACCATGAAGATTATTTGGCCCTGCCCCCTCAGTCAAGGTCTATTGACTTTGAAACTTTTCATAGTTTACATGTATTAGTTTGCGATTAGGTCAATTTATGGGGAACCACTAGTGGTAGGTCAATGATATTTGGTATGCAGTTGTATAAGCATTGGCATATCTCATTTCCATGGAGATTATTTGGCTCCGCCCCCCTTAGTCATGGTCTATAGACTTTGAAAATTTTGCTAAGTTAACATGTATTAGTTTGTGATAAGGGCAGTTCAAGGGGAACCATTAGTGGTAGGCCAATGTTAATTAGTGTTCAGTTGTATAAGCATTAGCAAATCTCATTTCCATGGAGAATATTTGGCCGTGCCCCCTCAGTCATGGTCTATTGACTTTGAAACTTTTGCTTAGTTTACATGTATTAGTTTGTGATTATATCAGTTTAAGATGAACTGCTAATGTTAAGTCAATGATATTTGGTATGCAAATGTATTGGCATTTGCAAGTATCGTTTCCATGGAGATTATATAGCCCCCACCCCTGATCATGGCTCATTGACTCTTAAACTTTTACATAGTTTGCAAGTTAATGTTTGTGTTTAGGTTTGTTTAAAGGGAACGACTTATGATAAGTCAATGGTATTTGGTATGCAGTTGTATTAGCATTGGCACTTCTCATTCCATGGAGATTGCTTAGCCATGTACCTTCAGTCATGGTTCATCGACTTTGAATATTTGCATAACTTACATGTTAAAGTATTGCTATTTTAATTTCAACATTTGCATTATCAAAATTACAAAAAGGCGAGACATATCTCTGTGATAACAGTTTATTATCTTTATTTGGATCTTTCTATCTTACTACATGTAAGTATCTGTATTCCCAAAAGGGTTCTGAATAGGAAATAAAATATGTTTAATGTTATCTTTCAGAACTTTGAATTAGAAACAGATAAAAAGGACAATGAAGTAGATAGTGGTTTAGATTCCACAGGAAATTCTGATGAACAGAAACAAACAGCAAGCTGAGACTAGGATAATACTTATTGTTGTTGAATATTTATTTATTTATTCCGGGGAAAGGTGGGCAATGTTATCATGTGTCAAATTGATTTTGTCACATGATAAAACTTTGCCAGGTTGTCACATGATATAACTTTGCCAGGTTGTCACATGATATAACTTTGCCAGGTTGTCACATGATACAACTTTGCCAGGTTGTCACATGATATAACTTTGCCAGGTTGTCACATGATATAACTTTACCAGGTTGTCACATGATATAACTTTGCCAGGTTGTCACATGATATAACTTTGTCAGGTTGACATTTATTTTTGTTAGGACTTATTTATACCTCTCAGCACTTAAGAATTCTTCATATTCTGTTGTTAAGAATCAATGAAAAATGTACAAGTGGTACTTAAAACTATCAAAAAATCTTTCTATACATTCAATGTTTTACCATGTAAAAATTTTAATTTCACATAATACATTTTATGTCACTATTAACATCTCTTGAAAATGGAAGGGTCAGATTATCTTTTCATTTGAAAAAGTGCTGTCAACTAACAGGTTTATTCTTAGGAATGTTCTTCAAACTGACCATTATGTTTTGCTTACACCTATTAATCTTATTCAAATAAGATCCTGTGCCATATTGCAATATGAAGACTCATCGTTTATAAGTTAGTAAAGTCATGGGTTAAGATTTGTTATTGTCCAAAAGAACATGAGGTATAAGTAAGATCCTACAGTTTTCACAATCTTTTATTGTGCTAGCACTCTCTTGTAACGGGTTCTCTCTGTTTCTGTATGCACAAAACATTTTGAAATATGTGCACACCTTGCCGTCATTCTTGTGATCTGTTGTCATTGTATCATTACTTGTCATTGTTAGTCATCAGTATCATTTCCTGAGAAAATGATTGGATAATTTAAGGAAATTGGTAAATAGCTAAAGGAGCACATTGTTCTAGTATGAAAGAAATTTTGTTGAATTTTTTTTTGATGTAATAATCTATTTCATATCAGAAACCAGTTCAGAAAAACTATTCTGTTATGTTCATAATAACTGTATTTATCATATATTAAGTAAAACTGTGGTTTCTGGGTATAAATTATATATATATGACATATAATATATTGCTTTTCATAACAATCAATATAAACCCAGTCAATATTAAAACGTCAGAGTTAAAATTTCAGGGTAATATGAACATATTTGGTTGTTACTGGAAGTAATATAAAAAATTGATATGACACTCTATAAACACAAACATATATTTTATATAATTTTAAAACAAAAACAATAACCCCAAACAGTTGCATTGTGCTGCTTCTGTAGAATAATAGAATAGATTTTTCTTTGAATTTGAAATCTGAATACTGTTAGAGTATGTGGAATTTGTGAATTATCTCCCCTCTATTCTGCATTTTATGACACATTTTTGTAAAAAAAGGCAGTTTGCATCTAAATGTGCTGTGATGTTTAATATTGGTACTTTTTTACATCATGATTTTATCATCGAAAGGTTGTAAAGAATCCTAATACTTATGTTAAATGATTGGTCACTAAATTATCACTGCCATTGTCATCAAACTTATATACCAGGAAATAATATAAAATATGTTCACAAGTGTTTCTGTAATTAAATTTCCACACCGTTCAAGCTTAATTCATATAATTCTTCTTGAACTGACATTAAGTAGCTAAATAATTTAAATCACTTTTTTAAAACTTAACTAAATTTAACCAAGATTTTGTTCAGCATTAAATTGTTCTGAATTAAAAGGTACAATTTTTAGCCTGTAGATCTATTAGATAAAATCTTAAGAACTTACATCTAGGAATGGAGCTTTAATTGTGTGCATGTTGTATTTTCTAAATTAATTTTGATGAAAGTTCTAAAAAAAATAGCCAAACATTTATATATTTGAAAGAAGTAAAATCAACATTAACCATCCATTAGATATTCTCTGAATACCAATGCATATATTAAGCCTTAAACATCCAATATAAATTTTATATTTACTACATTAATGCATAAAGTAGAAAGAATACCCTCATCATCATTATCCTAAATAAACTTTCTAGTACTTCAGTATTGGCATGAATATGTAGAGACATTCTTTCTTACTTTCTGATGTGGAAATTATATAATTGTATTGTTACTAAATTATATAATTGTATTGTTACTAAATTATATAATTGTATTGAAACTTAGTTGAATTTCCCTCAGGCAAAGTTGACCTTAATATATATTTACCTAATGTTGGATATTAAAGAAACTTGTCATGTACACTGAAAACAATGTTATATATGTTTTTATTACTATTGAACTTTTTGATCTGTTGTTTAAGTGTTGTGATTCTTGTATGAAGCTAGTCGGTTTTTGTGAATGAATGAACTTTTGATTGCAATTGTATACTGATCAGATCTTGTGCCAAGTTTTTCCCCATATCATTCACATGTATGTTAGATGCTAGATTTTTAGATTCTGTTATTAGTATATATTACACAATATTTTCATTCAAACAACCAATTTTTTGGGGTACACATTTTAAGAGATATAATACAAATTTTAATTTAAAATTTTTGATAACTGAAGTCCTGCATATAGAAGTAGCTTCTTACAAATATGCTGTTGATAAGAAATTATTTAAATAATTATGATATTTATATTTTTATTGTACCAATGTAATACTTTTTAAACAACTTGATGGTTCTGTAATTGTGCAAACAAATGTCCTACAGTGAACCTAAAAACACTATTTTAAACAAAGAAAGATAGAGTAGTAATGTTTCATTGAAATGTAGAACAAAAATATGAATCAAAAGTTAATTTATCATAATTACATACAATGTACCATTAATTCAAGTATGTACATCAGCAAGGGAGATAATTTGAAACATAGCATATGTTTTTTAACATCTCCCTTTTAAGTAACATCCTGTAAATGTACTTATGAATCACACATGTAAAGAGATCAGAATATATTTCTTCAGCCATTATAACATTCAGCTCTAAACTGGTTTCAGAGAATCTAAATATAATGAGCTGGAAAAGGGTCATAAAGCATAACTGAAGTAACAGTTATCCAAAATATTCATTTAACATTGGAAGATGGTTAAATTGTTCTCCTGCTTAATGCTAACATTAGGAAGAAAGCGGCATTGCATTCTTTGTAGTGTTGTAGATTCAAATTAGTGAACTAGATTTAAAAGGGTGTTCAGCTATGAAAAAGGAAAGTAATTATCATTCTTACAGAATCTCCCTGTATAATTATTATACACTGCATCTTAAAATGCCATTGAAAGTTTTTTTATCTGATCAAAGATCTACATCAATAGATTGTACTCTTGGCCACTTGCTCTAAAATTTATATTTTTCCTTTTGATAATTTGACAAATATACTTTCAAGCAACATAAAATGTAACTGAATGGAACATCTCCCAATTAGTCATAGATAACAGTACTGTAATATGTATTTATTTTCATAGAATTAAAACGGTATGATTTCTAAGGCTGAAACTGTGTTGGAGTTGCTTTTTTTTTTTGTATTTCTTGTCCCTGATTCTAATTTTACCCTTATCAAATTTACACAATGGAAATATTTCACAATTTTGTCTTGATGGAAAATTAGCAAAAATCAAATTTACATGATGGAAAAATTTCATGATTTTATCTTATGGTAATGCGAACTAAGCAAAAATTTCCCACTCATATTTTTTAAACAGGTAGTCAAAGAACAACCAGGTGTGCCAGTCTGTTATCTGATACTGTGGATTTATTTATTTATTTTCATAGCTACCAATTTTCATTGATTGAAGAAAAATCATATTTTCATTAAATACTTTATTTCATGGTTGTTTCAAAGTTTGCATACAACCTTTTGCTAAATTTATACTTTGTTGAACATTGAAATTGGTGGTTTATCTTTACCCACGAAATCCATGAAAATTGGTACCCTACAAATAATAAGGAATCTACAGTAACTTCAATGGTATATTTTAAGGTGGGATATATAGATCTAATGAATGGAGAAGAAAGTATTATGTTTGTTTCTGGTTGTATAAGTTGTTACTATTTTTGTCTGTTTTATATATTTAGGTAAGATGGATGTCAAATGATTTGTGTCAAAACACTGTTATATAGATAGGTATAGAAGTAGATTTTTTATAAAATGTAATTGCCATTTATTGAAAAGTTAAAAGAAATAAGATAAAAAATTGAATTATATTTTGCTTATTATTGTTATTTTATAAAGGTCAGGTTACAGTAAATGAGTGATGTCAGAGGCATCACTTCTGACATTTTGCAGGAGTCTCTAGTTGTGTGGCCTGACAGCATTCAGCTGCAGTGACACACAGGGATCACTCCTGTTATCTTATGGGAGTCTCTATTGTGACCTGACAGCATCCAGCTGCAATGACACACAGGTATTACTTCTGTCATCTTGTGGGAGTCTCTAGTGTTGCCTGACAGCATCCAGCTGCAATGACACACAGGTATTACTTCTGTCATCTTGTGGGAGTCTCTAGTGTTGCCTGACAGCATCCAGCTGCAATGACACATAGGGATCACTTCTGTCATCTTGTGGGAGTCTCTAGTGTTGCCTGACAGCATCCAGCTGCAATGACACATAGGGATCACTTCTGTCTTCTTGTGGGAGTCTCTAGTGTTGCCTGACAGCATCCAGCTGCAATGACACACAGGTATTACTTCTGTCATCTTGTGGGAGTCTCTAGTGTTGCCTGACAGCATCCAGCTGCAATGACACATAGGGATCACTTCTGTTTTCTTGTGTAGTTGTCCGTGTCACACTTGGTTAATTGGTAACTCCTTCTAAATGACTTAACAGAATTAACCAATTTTGCACAGCTGTATTCTTTTACAAGACTTTCAGGCGCGTAGCTGCCTTTACACAAAAAATCATATGCTTGCACATTTTTTTCAATAAAAAATAAATAAATAAATCTGAAATTGAAATACGGATAGTCTTTAGTCTTTACGGATTATCGTGTCGGGCGGTGTTTGTACTTGCAACTACATTATCACATCACAAAGTTTAACCCCCGTAGAAATCAAAATAAAGATGAAGAAGCTAGATTTTTATTTTAACAAGAGGGCAGCGGATAACAAAGCCATAATGTTATATCTAGTATGCCTAGCAAAGATGTAAATGAGCCATGTACGTCGAGTTTACAAGACGTTACTGCAAAGAAAAATAACATTGTTTGACCCCCCTTATCCTGATATGTCTAACCTGACAAATGATGAGTTGTCAAAACATGAAACAAAAGTCAACCTACTGCAGCATGAATGGGAGCCAAACTTGTATGGAAACTACTCTTTCCCATCTAGGTAATTAGAATATGAAAAAAAAACAATTTGACTTTTAGATGTTGAGATATATTAACGGGGGTAATACCCCACCCCCTTCCTGTAGTAACTTAGTTGGCTTCGGTTCTACATATACCAAGAATTTACATTTTCCACATAAACACAAAGGTCTTCATTTTCACAAGCCTTTAAGTCTCACGTGCAGTATTAACATTTAATAATACAGGCTCAATACAATCACCTTGAAAACATCTTAGATTTATATGATCCCTTACTTATAAGTCAAGACTTAAAAGTGGCCGTTCAATTTCATATTCCCATTGTATGTTTGTCCAAAAGACCATTAATTCACATGGGGTATCTGTGTCCCAAATGACCTTCTACGTTTGTCGTAGAAACCTCTCTTTTGATTTGAAAATGACCTTCGTGAGAAACACTACGGGTGTCTTGCAAGAAGAAGGACCTGCTTACCCTTTCGGAGCACCGGAGGTCACCACATTTTTTTCAGGGTCCGTGTTTTCCATCTGTATTTAGTTTTCAAAGTTGAATGTTCTTGTTTGTCCTTTTGTGTCTTATCTGGTCCCGGGTTTGTCATGTGTCCACTGATTGGCTTTGCCCTTCTATTGATTAACGCTTCGGTTGTCGACTCTTCCTGATCTCCCCGTTTTATAAAATTTATTTTATATTTGAAAGTAACCATGTTATAATATATGCAGCAAATTACTGAACTCACTAAAATTTTACTATCTTTTCATGAAAATCTGGTATAGTAAGAAACAGATAGGGTATTTTTCATGTTCAAAGCAGTCACTGTAATTACTCATATGCCTGGAGCTTCCGAGGAATTCGCTTTCCTGGACCACCGTCTAGGGTGCTGCCCTGAATCCATGACTAGGGTGCTACCCTGGACCAGCTGGGGACTTTGAGCGGTCCATAGCCCCCTCCCTTGCCAAATTACTATAAAGTCTACAAGTATTCACAAAATAGAAGTTTGGGCTTGAAGGAATGATGTGAATTTCATAAGCATGGCATACCGGGAAAATGCCAGAAAAAACTTATCATTTTCTGCATAAAATGGTCCACAAACCTTTTGCTAAATTTATACTTCGTTGAACATTTAAATTGGTGGTTTATCTTTACCCACGAAATCCATGAAAATAGGTACCCTACAAATAATAAGGAATCTACAGTAACTTCAATGGTATATTTTAAGGTGGGATATATAGATCTAATGAATGGAGAAGAAAGTATTATGTTTGTTTCTGGTTGTATAAGTTGTTACTATTTTTGTCTGTTTTTCAATTTAGGTAAGATTGATGTCAAATGATTTGTGTTTCTTTTTCGACACTTTGAAATTTTTTCATTTTTTCTCTTGGCATCGTCAAACTTTTTGTATGTGAACAGCTTCTGATACAACACTGAGCTAGATCATGAACTCAACTTGGCGGGAATATACACTATAGCTTGTTTGATCCCTAGAGATGTAGATTTTTTTCAAAAGCTAATATGATATAACTGATTCACATATGTGCCCCTAGAAAACTTGTTATTTTCTTGCTGATTTAAAATCCAAAATGCTCCTTAAAATAATTATATTACGGTACTTAAATGTTTAAAAGCAATATGTCAACTATATTTGGTGTATGGAATGATTGTTAGGTGTACATGTCTGTCTAACAGGTATCAACTTACCTCGACCTCATTTTCATGTTTCATTGGTCAATGTTAAGTTTTCCTGTTTAAGTCTGTTTCATAGATACCAGTACTATGAGCAATAGTTCAACTATATTTGGACAATGGTGTATGTAAATGATTCCAATGTTTACATTTCTGTCCGTCTTGGTTTATCTGACTGACCTCATTTTCATGGATCATTGATAACATAAAGTTTATGTGATACATGAAGTTCAACTTTGTCTTTAGGACTATCAACATAAATTCAATCACGGTAAAGCAGGCGAGACATTTTAGTGTGGGCACTCTTGTGTATGTAGCACAGCACAGCAGCAATTCCATTTTTTATGCCCCTGCAACTAAAAGTTGGGGGGCATATTGTTTTACCCCTGTCAGTCCGTCCATCCTTCCATCCGTCTGTCCTTCCGTCCATCCGTCCTTCTGTCCGTCCCATTATGGGTATATAGTTATTCTACATAACTCCTCCTGCAGTTTGAATGCTAGAAAGTTTTCACTTTGCTGGCTGTTTGTACATATATTGAAGGTGTGCATGTGGTCAGGGTTTTGAATTTTATTAGTATTTGCTCTTTTGGGAGATAGTTGAACTTTGTCATTTTGGAGTATATACTCCCATAAGAGGTGCATAGAGTTTCTGGATAACTCCTACAGTGAACTATAGACCTATGTGCTCCCATGCTCAAGTTTGTGTATTTTAAAATAACACTTTGCATCTGTGGGGGTAAAGTTGTGTCTCCCAGACACAATAATATCTCAAAGAAAGTCCTACATTGATTTTGTTATAATACAGATAATTAAGAGTGGAGTGCGGGGGCATCACTTCGTCTAGTTTATGAATGAATCTTCTCTAAATTGAAAATCTTTTTTAGTCTATTGTTATATTCTTATTGACCTTTACATGATATAGGAAAATATGCACATTAATCCACCAGCTTAGATAGCTACTATTTGATTTTTATGGTGGGGTAGGATGAAAAATTTTGTCCTGCATTTATTTTTTAGTTGTAACCTCTGTCTTGCATCCTGCATTTTTATTTTTCACTCTATTCGGTCCTGCCTTTTTTTTTATAAGTTCATTCTGACTTTTTTACATAAATTGTCATCCTGCCTTTTTTTTTATACTCAAACTCCTGTCCAGCCTTTTTTTTCAAATTTCATCCTAGCCCCCCCCCCCCCTAAAATTCAAATGGTAGCTATCTTAGAATAATTTGCCTAGAAAAGTAAATATTCTCCAACTTTGAGTACCATTATAAAAGCTTAATTATGAAATTATGAAAATGAAAATTACCTTAATGTCACCAAGCAATCATTTGCCTTCAATGTCATACAATTTTAATCAATATTAATATGCAATTCTAAGAGACCTGAGGGTAGGAATGCCGTTTACCATCAGGCGTCAAACGGTCATTTTTGGCTACCGTTAGCATCAAATTGGTTTCAAATTCTATCGTGATTCGTCAAAATATCCTTATCATGATTTGTGAGAGGTCTCAAATAATTATCCTTTATTTTTGGAAAAAATTGAACATAAATCGTCAAAATCAGTCAATTATTTTATAGGCAGAAATACATTTTGTCATCAGGGGCCGATTCAGGTGGGGGCGTGGTGAGCATGCGCCCCCTCTAGAATTTGCAAAGCATGGGTTGTCCTCAGCTTAATAAAGAATAATTTTACCTCAAAAATATTTTCCCCTCGCTCCGCTCGGCAAAAATTTAAGTTTGCACCCCCCCCCCCCCCCCCTTTACCTAAAATCCTGGATCTGTCACTGGTCATGCACCTAAAAATTACCTTTTATGTCAATTGGCAAGATTTGTTTACCATTATTCATCAATAAGGTACCCACATTACGACCCTCAGACATGGGTACGAAAAATAGAAGACCAATTTTTGAACAGAGAAAGTCATGCCCCAAAAAAACAGCCATTTACAGGTAAATTGTGATAAATGAAATTGAACAAATAATCGTATTAACATGTGGGCCCCTTGATCTATTAACTCTACACATTCGCACCCTTTTTATTGGTTTTGTGTTAAATAATTTGTCAATCGTTTTTTGGTTACTGTGTTGCTGTAAATATATTTTTTGTTCATTGTTTCAAAATGAAGTGATTTTCTTCATTGTTTTTACTCATACCAAGCTAAATACATGCTAACTACATTCAGAGTTTACATCAAAGCTAGTTAAAACAACAATCACGATTTTCAAACACATAACAATAACTCCTAAAAAAATATTCTGATCCCCAATTTGATGAACCAAAATATTGTGGTAAAGCAGAGGACAAAAAAAATTATTCTGAATCCACATTTTCCCTATACCTTATAGTGTTAAATTTTAAAAAAAAATAATTTGATTGATCGCGTCAAAAAAACTAAAAAAAAATATTCGCCCTTTGCACGAAAAAAAAATCTGACTCAGACAAAAAAATCATAAAACCATAAAACCCTTGAAGTTAAGTGGTTGCTACCTAAACTAACGGTATAATAGTCCCAGCTATTTTAAAAAACATTATTAAATATACAAGTTGGTAAGCAAAGACTGAACAAATTTTAAGTTTATATTCCCTGGCCGAGTATCCATAAAAACTATATGACTTTTTTCTCTCTTTTATATTATTACTTTTTTCGACCTTTTAAACATGATTGTAAAAATCTTTCATTTTCATCTGGGACTAAATTTAATATTCAATGTATTAGTCCCAGATTTTCATGAATCATGTTTTATATTTGGTAATATTTCACAAATCAACAGTTGTAGTTTAAATAATAATGAAAGATTGCTAGCCTACATTTAAAATAATTAAAGATTAGCTGATACAATTAAATTAACAATGAAAGAGACATCGATACTGAAATAATTTAAACCCCAGTTGGAGCCTCAATTTAACTTCCATAAAAAATGAGTTTTGATTGGTATAATTTCCTCGAAGAAGTCCAATCAAACACTATTTAACATCTGTCATTTTAAAAGAGAAACCGGAAGCTGATCAGAAAATGTAAACAAACTTATCTTATCTAGAATGTTAACTTGATTCTTTTAAAAACAAGTAATTCGCTAGAAAATATGGTAGAGCCAATATTCGATTTTCAGTTCAGAGTTATACTGATCGGAGACAGTACCGTTGGTAAATCGTCATTGTTGAAATACTTCACAGATGGGAAATTTTCAGACGCATGTGATCCAACTGTTGGGGTTGATTTTTATGCACGTTTGATTGAAGTGAATCCTGGTGTCCGGGTAAAACTACAGCTTTGGGATACTGCTGGACAAGAACGATTTAGGTAATTTATCAATTAAGAGTATGAAAGACGTTAGTAGGTTGGTGTTGCATAATGCGTAAATTGATGCAATAATTTATTCATCATGGCTGCATAATTTTGTGATGCAGTGCACATGGTCCATATGGATACTGCCATTATTTTGTTGTTAAATAACTGAATTATTATTTATTAGTTTTTTTTCAAAGAAGGAGTAAATCAATCTCTTTCTAAATAATAAATTTAAATTCCCATAGTAAAGTTTTTTATAGAGCTAGGCTGCTAGAGTAGAGCTTGTAAACTTCTTTAGCTTATTGGGTTAGAACACTGCAGAAAGCTTTCATACTTGGTATAAAACTAGATTAGTTTGTCAACATATATTCTCTTGGCCATACTTATACATGCTGTCAATTTTTATCGGAGAAATGGGACTTGGTCATATTTTTTTTTATCATTGTCACACAATAACACCTTGAACTGAACACAACTTCTCAGACCATTAGGATTGTGTCATTTTGTGTATTGGCCATAGTATTAATACTGGCATTTTGATTTGACAATTTTGCAGGACTAATTGAAATGTGACCAATTTTTAGTCTGGTAGCACAATGACACCTTGTGAATGCAACTCCTTTGAAACAGATTACTCCTTATTAAAACTGTATACATCTTTTTATAAATAGGAAAGCAAAAATAAAATTTTCAAAATTCAACCTCAGTCAAAGTTGACAAAGTTATCTGCATTTGGCTTTTGTTCCACAACTTCAGACAACAGTGTCAGTGAACCTGTTATATTTTTCTATCAAAGAAAAGAAGAAAAAACATGAAATAACCGTGCTATACATTACACGACAAATCATCCCTTAAAGCTAAATGATGTAAAGTGTATAAGAAATTAAGGCTGATCTATGTTTCAATTTGAAAAGAGGAAATTAAGACTCAATCTGACTCTGAAGTTTGCTACAAGTTTTCCAAACTGGCGAAAAAATATAGCAGCTTGGGATTTTTCTGGCTCCACCTTTTTTTGGGAGCCAGAGCAGCCCCTGTTTATGGCCTCAGTGATAATATTAAAAATGTTCCACATGCATTTGTTAAATGTTAAATAATAAAGGTTGTGATAAAAACTGTATTATTAACCAAGTATATATCATTTATAAATAATAATAAAAAAAAAAATTAAAGAAGCCAGGCAATTGGTTCTTGTGTTGGCTATGATATTTGTTTCCTAGTTTTCATTTATTAATGTAAATGTTTATTGTATTTAAAGAAGAACTTCAAAAGTACCAGTATGTAAAAAGGAAACATTGCCAAATGAAAAATGCTCATATACACTTATATGTTCACTTACAGGTCCATTACAAGATCTTACTATAGGAATTCAGTGGGGATTTTAATCGTATTTGACATAACTAAAAGAAAAAGCTTTGAGAATATTACTCAATGGTTAAAAGAGTCAAGGGAACAGACAGAACCACATAAAGGTGTGTACTTAATTGTTGGTCACAAATCTGATAGAGATGATGAACGACAAGTCACAACTAGAGAAGGTAAAATGTTTGCGGAGAGTAATGGACTAAGATATATTGAGACATCTGCTAGAAATGGACAGAATGTGGAGGAAGCGTTTCTTTTATTAGCCCGTGAAATACATAAACTGATACAAGATGACAAATTACATGTAGAAGAAGGTTGGGATGGTGTGAAACACGGATTTTCTAGACCACCGAAAGAACCATTCCATGTCGTAGAGGGTGAACCAGAAGGGAGTGGTTGCTGTTAATAAAAATAATATATAGGTGTAGAATAGAAATCTGATTTATTTTACCAATTGTTAAAAATATTGTAAAACTACAGCAATGTGATCGATAATTTCGTGCACAGCCAGTCAAATCATAACAATGTGTAGTTTAAGTTCAATGTGCCTATATGAAAGCGACATCAACTCATAGTT
Source organism: Mytilus californianus (assembly GCF_021869535.1). NCBI lineage: Eukaryota > Metazoa > Mollusca > Bivalvia > Mytilida > Mytilidae > Mytilus > Mytilus californianus. The sequence continues at coordinate 1,434,334 of NW_026262681.1, forward strand.
ATTAAAACGAAAACAAAGTGAACAAGTGAAAAACGAAATAATGATGTCTGTCAGAAATACCATTTCCTTTTATTTATCCCAAATGTTATTGTACAAAAATGTTGTACATGTACATGGTATACAAATTAAAAAAAAACTGTTATCAAACTCTGAAGGTCACTTTGGAAAGAAATATTTTCAAGTATAATTTATCCATGAAGAATTAATACTGAAAACCTGTTTGAGAGGGAACACATTTTGCTCGAAGAACAGAGACTTGATATGATAAGTGGCATTTTTTAACTTCTTTTGAATTAAATGATTATTTTTACTGAATTCCTACATTCTAATAAAAAACAGGAACAACATTTTCCTCAGAAATTTTTAGAACTTTTTGTCGAGCCTTCGACTTTTGTCGAAAAAGCGAGACATAGCGATCCTACATTCCGTTGGCGTCGGCGGCGGCGGCGTCCACAAATATTCACTCTGTGGTTAAAGTTTTTGAAATTTTAATAACTTTCTTAAACTATCCTGGATTTCTACCAAACTTGGACAGAAGCTTGTTTATGATCATAAGATAATATTCAAAAGTAAATTTTGTAAAAAAAAAATTCCATTTTTTCCGTATTTTACTTATAAATGGACTTAGTTTTTCTGCCAGGAAACATTACATTCACTCTGTGGTTAAAGTTTTTGAAATTTTAATAACTTTCTTAAACTATCCTGGATTTCTACCAAACTTGGAAAGAAGCTTGTTTATGATCATAAGATAGTATCCAGAAGTAAATTTTGTAAAAAAAAATTCCATTTTTTCCGTATTTTACTTATAAATGGACTTAGTTTTTCTGCCAGTTAACATTACATTCACTCTGTGGTTAAAGATTTTAAAATTTTAACAACTTTCTTAAACTATCCTGGATTTGTACCAAACTTGGACAGAAGCTTGTTTATGATTAAAAGCTAGTATCCAGAAGTAAATTTTGTAAAAAAAAAAATCCATTTTTTCCGTATTTTACTTATAAATGGACTTAGTTTTTCTGCCAGTTAACATTACATTCACTCTGTGGTTAAAGTTTTTAAAATTTGAACAACTTTCTTAAACTATCCTGGATTTGTACCAAACTTAGACAGAAGCTTGTTTATGATTAAAAGCTAGTATCTAGAAGGAAATTTTGTTCCATTTTTTCCGTATTTTACTTATAAATGGACTTAGTTTTTCTTCCAGTTAACATTACATACAGTCTGCAGTTTAAGTTTTTAAAACATTTATTAGATTCATAAACTATCCTGGATTTTTACCAAACTTGGACAGAAGCTACTTACAATCAAAAGATAGTATAGAGAGGAATATATTTATTAATTTTTTTCCTCATTTTTGCTGAGCCTGTGATTAACAGCAAAAAGTAGGCGAGACACTGGGTTCCGCGGAACCCTTACGATTTTTTTTTTAATATAAATATTATTATTACATTTTCAGGCAAAAAGATTATAGTTCATAAAAAATGTTCTCTGATTTTATTTCTCCAAGTTGACAAACTTTGAAAAGCTTTCAGTCTTGTAAAGTTTACTCTCAACTGAAATGAAAGGCCCAATTTTAAACAAAATAGGAAAACATTTACATTTTGAAAAATGCACCTGATTGTTCCTTGTCTATGCTTTGATCAGATTTAACTTCACACTATACATGCAGATCAAAGCAAAAATGTACTTAATAGTTGTCATGTTAATGTTGTCAATATTTAAAAAAAATATGTTATAAATCACAATCTTATTAAGAAATATTCATTGTTTGCATTTCTAAACTGCTTTTATCTATATAATTTGAAGTCAAATATTGATTTAAATGTTCTGATTGTTGAGCAACCTTTAAATAAAACCATTTGACCAATATACACATTAACCTGTAAATGTAGCTGATTTTTATTATCATTTAGTAGTGCTATTTTGTCTCAATATTTATATATATTTAAGAATTACATATTATGTTTTAAATTATTATCCATTTATGGGAATGAACTGCTACTTTTTTTTTTTTTTTTGTATATTAGTGTATGTAATTGCAGAATAATTGTACCAGTGAAATTCCAACGGATGAAAGATATCAGAGTAAGAAATAACTGCAATTAACTTAAATTGTTTGATGAAGTGTAGCAATCTGTATATGATACATTGTTTGTTGTTAGAGAATCACCTTTGTTAAATAACCTTTGTTATTTAGTTGTGTCTTATGTAGGTAGGAAAGTTTTGTTTTCATATCATTTTATTATAATTCAGGGCATTTTTATAGCGCTGATGATCGTTTCGTTTGCATTTGAAAGAAAGTTTGATATGATTAAAATATTTTGAAGCAAAGAAATAAGATTAGCTGATGTAAATTATTGACAAGGAAAATTTTTTTATGATGGAGAGATTTAAAAAAAATTTAAAATATGGTTAACATTGTTATACAGTTTAATCCAGAATTTTTTAAACACCCGGTTTATAACATTATAAAAGTGGAACCCTTTGCATGTTAGATTCAGGTCTTTTAAATGTAGATTATAAATTTATGGTTATAATTTACATGCATACATACGTGTATACATAATTTTGTGATCCTGTTCATCAAGAAAAATATTTTCTAATTCCATATTTATTCAATATTCTATAAGTTTTTGTGTTTGTCTTCTTCAAGGGTGGAAAAGGGGGGGTCTGAACATGGAAACACGTGAAATTAAAATCGCAAAAACATTGCATGGAAAATAAAAATCAGGGAAAACGAAGCAGAGAAATAAAATTGTAAATATTAAGGAAAAAGTACTAGAAGTTATTTCTCAGCCGTTCTTGGAGATCATGCAGTCATTATTAATGGACATCAAAGTATAATAATGCATTCAACAATGTGTTTTGAATTTTCCTCCATTTCAACTTATTGATACTGTTATTTAAGTACTTATAGGCTATTAATGAAGAGAGCAATTAATATCCTGGGAACAGGTGAGTTCATCATTAATACATAATTTAAAACAATATCTGGGCTGACTTTGAATTTGTCCCAGTTTACTTTTTAATCAAATGTGGGACAAACAGGAGAAAGTAAGAGTACTGACATGAAACACGGAAAATAAATAAGGAGAAACACGAAGCACGCTCATCGACCCAAACACGAGAAAACGAGAAATAAAACATCAATACACGAATACACGTAAAATAAAACGGCCTAAAACGTTGCAAGAAAATAACCCTTTACCACCCTCCTCTTTATATTTTTAATTATTCAAAATATGTATTTTTCAAAGTCCTTTATCATTGTTTTTTGTGTACTAACATACTGAAATGATCTATACCATTCAAACTTAGTTCAACTACCCAATGTGCAGTTTTTACCCCAAACTTACTTATAGCCAATTCACTGCTGATTTTTTTGTTATCTCATCCATGTGTACTGGTAATATCAATGGAGATGAGAAAAAAGTACAAATTTTCCTGTGTCATAGTAAAAGTTGAAGGTTAAGTTTTCTGAATGCATGAATATACAATGCTTTAGTTTTAAGTGTGTGTAGTGTTCACTGTTTATATATGCCTCATTTTTGTTTGGCAGAACACCTGTCTCTGTGCATTTAACGTCTCATTCATGAATTGTCGTCCAGATTTAGAAATCCTCTTTCAACAATTGGTTCCATATCCTTTACATGTTATTTCAATATACATGTATATTAAAATAAGTATTCACTAAAAATGAATGAAGGGAGAATTTGAGACTCTCTGCTTAATTATGATCCAGTGAATTCAAAATTTCCACAATATTCCATGTTCAGGTTTTCTATATATATAAAGGTAAAATAACTAATTTTGTTAGACTGTCGACACAAGTTGATATTTGAGAAGTCTTGTGTTTTGATTTTGGTGAACAGAAAAATCAGAAGTTGGTAACTATTTTGATTTGGGGAGGGGCCTTATATAAATATAACAAATATTACATTAATAATAATATTACATTAATAATAATACATGCAATTGTTGGCACAGTCATATTTTTGCTTACAGGCAAGACATTTTCTTTGCTTACAGATTTTATGATTATTGTTTAAGCATAATACTCATGGGCTTTGGTGCAATTTGTTCTATATATTTTAGTTTCTGCTTTAATTATTGTATCAAGTATACATGTACTACTTCATATAAGTTATATGGAATTGAAGAAATGTGTGAGTGTGTATGTTTGTGTGAAATGAGGTTAATTTAATGAAAAAAATTCCTCATTAAGGTCAAAAGATTATTGTTATATGTATATATCTTTGGTAAGACCCTTAGAGTAATTTCTTACTTCATCAGTGAATAAAAGAATGTTTTACTAAAATAAAAGCTAATTCAGAATCAGACAAATGTTAAGAGCAAAGATACTATAATTATTTTGTTGATAATCTGGCATAATTAATTAACACCATATTCTTTTTGTTCCAATGTAATTATTTGTCCTTCTATATCTTTGAAAGTCCAATTGGTCTTTCAATCAAGAGAACTCTATAATGATATATTTATACATTTAACCATAAAAATAAGCACTAGAATTATATATTACATATAAGTATATTGAGCTCAAAGGATGGATCAAATCTAAATTAATAGGAAGATAAAATACCGGTTCATTGACTTGACTTTTATGACTTACAATTTTAGCATGTTTATTATTGATTGATATATATCAATTGAATTTTGACTACATGTATTATTTTATTGTTCAAAATTTTATAATTTATATGAGGCTGACCATTCTTATTTATTCATCATATTAATTTAGAATCAAATGAATTGGATATCCAACTACTTAAAACATTAAAGTACTATATCATATGTTTTACTGGTATACTTTTTTTTCTATATATTCATATATATAATATATCCCATATATTTATATTTAGTTAAAAAAGTTTATTATTACTATATCTTTAAGTGATGTTTGCATCCACATAGATGTCTATATGATTATTGATTTTTGCAGTAGCCTATTTATGTTATATGAAAAAGGTTGATGTTTCAGGAATATTTGGAGTTTAAAATATCAATTGCTAGATGGACAAAACAATTGGTTATGTATATTTTGTTGAGGACTTGCAATTATTGTTTTTTTCTAGCCTCAAAACCAACGAAATTGCACTTAAATGTTTTGATTAGCATGAAAAATGCTGCATTTCTAATGTTGCCAATGATTCAATGTTAATAGTATTATGCCTCATGTATCTGATAACATTGGTAAGCGCCATATGTGATTTTTTGGCAATTATTGTGTGGTTCTGTCCTATAATATTCATGAAATATTTGCTACTGGATATTAATTAGCATGCCAAAAATATTTTTCTTGTAAAGTTATACAAATAAGGACATTTTATGTATTATATTTATTGAAATATTGATTGATTGATTGGTGTTTAATGCCACTTTCAGCACTATTGCGCTATTTCGTGGTGGTCAGTTTTTGTTAGTGGAGAAAGCCAGAGTGCAGGAGAGAACCAGACCTTCGGTAGATTAACTGACAATCCTAGTCAATTAAGATTGGAGTCAAACGCACCTGCCATATGTGGGATTCAAATCCACAACCTTAGTGTTGACAGGCTAGTGATACAGTAGTTGGCCTAGTAGCCAATGACAAGACTGGAAAAACTGCCCAAAAAATCAAGAACATTTACAAAAATTTGGTATTTGCTTTGCTTTTAGTTTCATTAGAAACCCTGGTGACATTATTTATTTATTACTATTAAAGTTTTATGAAAGTTTTATAACTTAGTATAGTAGTAATTTTAGTTTTATACAAAGATAAAACTATTAACCTACCCATGTATTGTATTTTATATATCCAAAATAATCCAACAGTTTCCCACCTATCCATTAGTTCATGTGTTAGATAAAACTTACGGACAATATCACCAAAAGTCAACGAATGCAAGTTGTCTTTGCCTATAACATTCAATTATGGATGCATCATATTAAGTTACAGGCAAGTGTTTAAACTTGTCTGCAAATGACCTATATTTAAGGAATGACTGTCTATGAAGAAATAACATAAAAAATGTGGTGCACACTGAATAACCTGCGTAGCAGATTATTTAAAAGTGTGCACCACAATTTTTAGGTTATTTCGAATAGAAAGAAAAAATATTACAGCCATTCCTTATAACTTAATTCTAAATTCCATCTTTAAGGAGTAAATCATGAAAAAACGTTGACGTCATGCTCACATGACAAAATTAGGTCTATGAGCTGATAGACAAACATTTCACCAATCAGAAGACATGTTACATCCAAAATTAAATTATTTGAATATAAAGCTTTATAATTGTTGTTATTACTGCCATTTTATATGTTCTTTGTGATATGAATTTATTTTTAAATGGCTTACAAAATCTGAAAGCCAGTATTTATGAATCGCCTGGATTCAATTTTGGTTGTATTAATGTACAAGTATAAATGTATGCTAAATATGTGTGCAATAAATCAGTATTAAGATTTGAATGTGTTTTTTTGTTTTGTTTCTATAAATTGTGCATGAAACTCTAGTTGTCATGTGGTGTTTTTTTTTTTTATATAAATATTTTCTTGTTGATTTATTCAAAGGGCAGTAAACCTCAACTGGACATTATTATTCTGTTAAACCTTTTTGTGGTCTAATACTCAGGTGTAGGGAAGGACCTCAAAGGAATATAAGTTGTAACTTCAGGACCCTGCAGCATACTGGAATGTCCTAGATTCTACCTGCATATTCCAGTATACAAAACCCTGGAGTAATATATGCAACTACCATCAATTTTTTGTCGAGCCTGCGACTTTTGTCGCAGAAAGCTCGACATAGGGATAGTGATACGGCTACGGTGGCGGCGTTATTTAACTTCTTAAAAGCTTTATATTTTAGAAGGTGGAAGATCTGGATGCTTCATACTTTGTATATGGATGCCTCATGTTATGAAGTTTCCGTCAGTCACATGTCCAATGTCCTTGACCTCATTTTCATGGTTCAGTGACTACTTGAAAAAAAAGTTAAGATTTTTTGTAATGTTAAATTCTCTCTTATTATAAGTAATAGGATAACTATATTTGGTATGTGCGTACCTAACAAGGTCCTCATGCCCGTCAGACAGTTTTCATTTGACCTCAACCTCATTTCATGGATCAGTAAACAAGGTTAAGTTTTGGTGGTAAAGTCCATATCTCAGATACTATAAGCAATAGGTCTCGTATATTCCGTGAATGGAAGGACTGTAAGGTGTACATGTCCAACTGGCAGGTGTCATCTGACCTTGGCCTCATTTTCATGGAACAGTGGTTATAGTTAAGTTTTTTTGTTTTGGTCTGTTTTTCTTATACTGTATGCAATAGGTCTACTATATTTGGTGTATGGAATGATTGTAAGGTGTACATGTCTAGCTGGCAGGTGTCATCTGACCTTGACCTCATTTTCATGGTTCAGTGGTTATAGTTAAGTTTTTGTATTTTGGTCTGTTTTTTCTTATACTGTATGCAATAGGTCTACTATATTTGGTGTATGAAATGATTGTAAGGTATACATGTCTAGCGGGCAGGTGTCATCTGACCTTGACCTCATTTTCATGGTTCAGTGGTTATAGTTAAGTTTTTGTGTTTTGGTCTGTTTTTCTTATACTGTATGCAATAGGTCTTCTATATTTGGTGTATGGAATGATTGTAAGGTGTACATGTCTAGCTGGCAGGTGTCATCTGACCTTGACCTCATTTTCATGGTTCAGTGGTCAAAGTTAAGTTTTTGAGTTTTGGTCTTTTTTTCTAATACTATATGCAATAGTTCAACTATATTTGGTGTATGGAAATATTTTATGATCTAAATGTCAGTCACGCAGGTTTTATGTGACCTTGACCTCATTTTCAAGGTTCATTGCTCAGTGTTAAGTTTTTGTGTTTTGGTCTGATTTTCTTAAACTATAAGCAATAGGTCAACTATATTTGTTGTATGGAAGAATTGTTAGCTGTACATGCCTACCTAGCATGGTTCATCTGACCTTGACCTCATTTTCATGGTTCATTGGTCAATATTTAGTTTACTTGGTTAATGTTAAGTTTATGTGACAGTTGTAATAAAGCTTTATATTTAGGACTATCAACATAATATCAATGATAAGTAAAGAAGGCGAGACATTTCTGCATGTGCACTCTTGTGTTATTCTAAATGAATTACACCCGACTAATTATCCTATAAAGATAAGAATTATCAATTAGGGCTTGTAGCAGTTATGTTCACAAGGTTTTGTGTATAAAACAAGGTTCCAACTCTTTTGCAACTTACTTCCATCTATTTTAAAGTATAGTTTCTTCAGACCAAGATGAAGGCTTTAATACATTAAAGTTGTGAACAGTTACAGAAATATCACTTTCTTACAAATACCTCCAAGACTCAGTTATTGTCAGTAACTTAGTGAAGATAGACTGATATATTATTTTAATTGTTTATTATATTTATTTCATTATAGAATAACCAATATTTTCCTGATGTGTCATTTATAACAATTCCAATTTCAATTCTGCATGGCTCCTCATAGTCAAGGATAACCACAATTCAGCTAAATGTCCTGTTAACTTGGTTAAAGACCAATTTTTTCCCCGTAAGAAGGTTCCCAGAGTTGTTTTCTCGCTATTTTGTTGGGACTTAAAAATGGAGACGTTTTTCTAACTTTCAAACACCCCAATAGTAGTAGTGTCAAATTCAATTCAGAAGACATGAACCAAGATCGATGAATGTAATAGTGTGCTCTGTTTTGGCATTGAAGTAATTATACAAAAAGTGTAAAACAAAGAAAATTGGTTGGAAGAAATCGCTGTGTTAGTGACAGTTTTTCTTTGTTCTTTCCTAACTCAATTTTAAAAAAACAATCCGGTTTAAAGCTTTGACCATTTGATTTTCAGGAATAATCTTAAACTGCACAAGAATTTGTTAATGTTTGTCTGGTATATGATCGAAAAGGACATCTTGGCTATCAAATTTTTTGAAAGTAACCAAACTGGATTATTTTTGTATGTAAAAGATATTGCAGAGTTCTAATAATCTTTTTTCCCTGGTGGTCCTTAAAAATCTGCTGGTCCTAATTATTTATTTCTATTACAAAATTTTGATGGTCAAATCCTTCGGACCACCACGTTTCCAGAATCTTGAATTGCATATGTATACAAGGAATACAAGTTCATGACCTTTTCACAGACGGTTTATGACTAAATCCGTTGGTTGTGTACTGATTGATACTTTAGTCTGGGAGATCAAGATTTATTTGTCAGTTGTAATTGGCTTTGAACAAACTTTAGGTAACTGCAAATACTCTTTATTTCAGTGCTTTGTGTCTATTGTCTTAATGTCAGTTGTTTTTTTGTGTCTCGTACCGACCTTTTGAGTTCATCCAACTGCAACTGATTTTTATACGACCGCAAAAATTAAAAAAATTTTGGTCGTATATTGGTATGATGTTGGCGTCGTCGTCGTCCGATGACACATTGGTTTTCGCACTCTAACTTTAGTTTAAGTGAATGGATCTCTATGAAATTTTACCATAAGGTTTAATACCACTAAAGGAAGGTTGGGATTGATTTTGGGGGTTATGGTACCAACAGTTAAGGAATAAGGGGCCAAAAAGGTGCCAAAAATAAGCATTTTTGTAACTAACCGACATAACTTGTGTGTTAGTGTATGGATCTCTCTGACATTGTACCACAAGGTTCCATATCACAAAGGGAATGCTGGGATTGATTTTGGGGGTAATTGCCTCCAAAGTTTAGGAATTAGGGGCCAAAAAAGGGGCAAAAAACAAGCATTTTTCTAGTTTCAATTAATAACTTGTGTGTTAGTGTATGGATCTTTCTGAAATTGTACTACAAGGTTCCATATCACAAAGGGAAAGCTGGAATTGAGTTTGGGGGTAATTGCCCAAAACGATTAGGAATAAGGGGCCAAAAATAAGCATTTTTCTAGTTTCCAGACAATAACTTGTGTTCAAGTGTATGGATCTCTCTGAAATTGTACTGCAAGGTACCATACCACAAAGGGAAGGCTGGGATTGATTTTGGGGGTAATTGCCTCAAAAATTTTAGGAATTAGGGGCCAAAAAGGGGCAAAAAACAATCATTTTTCTAGTTTCAGGACAATAACTTGTGTGTAAGTGTATGGATCTTTATGAAATTGTACTACAAGGTTCCATATCACAAAGGGAAAGCTGGGTTTGAGTTTGGGGGTAATTGCCCTAAATGTTTATGAATTTAGGGCCAAAAGGGGCCTAAAAACAAGCACTTTCTAGTTTCCAGACAATAACTTGTGTTCAAGTGTATGGATCTCTCTGAAATTTTACTGCAAGGTACCATACCACAAAGGGAAGGTTGGGATTGATTTTGGGGGTAATTGCCTCAAGTTTTTGATTTTGGGGGTAATTGCCTCAAAATTTTAGGAATTAGGGGCCAAAAGGGGCAAAAAACAAGCATTTTTCTAGTTTCAGGACAATAACTTGTGTGTAAGTGTATGGATCTTTATGAAATTGTACTACAAGGTTCCATATCACAAAAGGAAAGCTTGGTTTGAGTTTGGGGGTAATTGCCCTAAAAATTTAGGAATTTGGGGCCAAAAAAGGGCCTAAAAACAAGCATTTTTCTAGTTTCCAGACAATAACTTGTGTTCAAGTGTATGGATCTCTCTGAAATTGTACTACAAGGTACCATACCACAAAGGGAAGGCTGGGATTGAGTTTGGGAGTGATGAATCATAAGGGGGTTCAAAAAATTTGGGGGAGGGATTTTTTTTTTCTTTAAAATTTTCCATTTTTAATTGGTTATTTCTGATTTATATATAAAAGCAAATAATAATATGGTTTGAATAGGCAAATTAAAAAATTTTAAGTTCTTAGACCACATTCATTCTGTGTCAGAAACCTATGCTGTGTCAAATATTTAATCACAATCCAAATTCACTGGTGTATCAAACTTGAATGTTGTGTCCATACTTGCCCCAACTGTTCAGGATTCGACCTCCGCGTCGTATCAAGCTGCGCCCAGCGGAGCATTTTATTACAGTTTGTATCTCGTATCTTGAATCTTGTTACACCACTGTCCCAGTTTAAGGGAGGGCTGAGCGCTCATAAACATGTTTAACCCTGCCACATTCTTTGTGTGTCTGTTCCAAGTCAAGAGCCTGCAGTTCAGTCTGTCAACTCATATTTGATTTTTTGTAAATTGTTTTTTTATATCTAATTAGGCCGTTGGATTTTTCGTTCTAATTGTTTCACATTGTTCCTGCTGGGGCCTTTTATAGCCGAATATACGGTATGAATTTTTTTCATTGTAGAAAGCCAGTGGATAGTTGCCTCATTGGCAATCATACCACATCTCCTTATTTTTAGTATAATATACCTGACTTTTAAAAAATAGCAATACTTAGTAAACAATTTCCATGGAAATGAGATGTGCCAATGCTAATTCAACTGCATACCAAATACCATTGACTTATCATAAGTCGTTCCCTTTAAATAAACCTAAACACTAACATTTACTTGTAAACTATGTAAAAGTTTTAAAGTCAATGAACCATGATAAGGGGTTGGGGCTATATAATCTCCATGGAAATGAGACTTGCAAATGCCAATACATTTGCATACCAAATATCATTGACTTAACATAAGTGGTTCATCTTATACTGATCTAATCACAAACTAAGTAAAAGTTTCAATTTCAATAGACCATGACTGAGGGGTGGGGCCAAATATTCTCTAAGGAAATGAGATGTGCTTATGCTTGTACAACTGTATACCAAATAGCATTGGATATACCACTAATGGTTCCCCTTTAAAAACTGACCTAATCACAAACTAATACATGTAAACTAAGCAAAAGTTTCCTTACTGTTATTGTCCGTGTAGTTCTTATATTTATCCAACTTATCGTCCCTACATGGATGTCCTATTAAGGTTGCCATACCATAAAAACGTTTATCACACAGCTTACATTCTATTATATCTGCATTCATAAATTTATTAATGTCACTTAAACTAAACGACCCCATGTTTGTTATGTGCCATCTGCCGTCTTAACAACCTATTTAAAAGGAAGAGGTAGAAGAGAGACAGAAGAACTTCCCAATGCAAAAAAACAGAAATGGACCTCTCCTGGCTCACTCCCGAAGATCAATACAACACACCCCTGTAAATTCAGAAACTATTGCGAGGTTTTTATTAATGCGAATAATGCAACTTGGTTGTATCACAATAATAAGAACTCGCGTTATGATTTTCCGTACATACCGTATGTATATGTATGCAGATTTTCCTGGAATTGCAATAATTAATCTCGTATTTTTTCCTTTCTATAAAATCACAATAACAAATGCACACAATAATTTCTAATTTACAGTACAGATTTGTGGAAGGCAAAAGTTTAAATCTGAAATAGTTTTAATGACTTAAAATTGCAAATTCCACAGTAATAGACCAAGCAACATGCAGCTTTCGATTTTAAATGTAAACTGGATGTATTCATTTGATTGTAAACTATGAAATGAATTCTGAATTATGATATGAATTTTCTTCAGACTATCAAGTTGCAGTTAATATTTGAGTATTTACTCTTAAACTACTATTTTAAAAGTGATTCATTATGATCGATAGTTGTTGTTATTTAACATTTAATTAAGTTCTGTTTTACAATTAACAGTGTACCCTAGTACTTGTTTGAAAAGGGGGATGCTTATTGCGTCAATCAATAAAAGCATGTGTTTGACTTGTGAAACTTTTTTATTCTATTTTTTAATCTAAATTTATTTTCATCAGCATTTGCTGAAAAGTAATTATATATTGCAATTAATCGTTTCTCTTGATCAAGTGTTTTCCTGTCAGTTGTCCCGAACTACCTGTACAAGTGATAAGCGATCGTTAGCAGGATATCCCTCAGGGCTAAAATAGTAATCAGAAGGACCCTCTAGATTATAATAGGTTATGCAATAACAAACAATTGATTATAATTGCTAACAAAAATGGCGGTAGCTAGCGAAACAAATCAAATTTTGACTACACCTTTCAATCATAGCACACTTATTTAACAATGGCAGAATTTAATTTAACGATGGCAGGGATCATTTGACCATGGTGGATGATAATTTAACGATGTCGGTGAGCAATCATTAAACAGGTCACGGAGATCCCTGGACAGATAGCATGTGCATCAGCAAGGGACATTAGAACGCTGTCCTTTTGTTTAATATGTTTTATTGCAATAATTGGCACTTGCTCTTTGGTGCCAACTAACCGTGTAAGGTCTACAGAATAAAGTTTCCTAGATCCTGGTATTTGGGTATACATTTCCTCTATGACTAATATCCATGGTTGAATAAAAATAACATCAATTGATAAAATTTTGTTGGCTTAACATACAGTAGCAAATATTCTATGCATATTTAAAACAAAGAAAATACTAAAGAAAGAATAATATTAACAAACATTTACTGTATATGATAAAACTTTAATGTCACAGCAGTGTGACCGGTCTTCCTTCAATATCATCTAAGAACAAAGTACTGAACACATCATTGACAAAGTTTGGATGATATTTACATGCTCTATCACAGTCTGGACAAAAGTTTACTTCACAAACAACTGGCTGCATAATTCTCTCCCCTGAAAAAAAAATCTAACCAGTGAATAAGTTTCAAGAATAATTTTTTTTATGTCTCATAACCTAGTGAATGATCATGTCGAAAACTAAACTTAATTGTGTTTCATTCTCCATTTTAATAGATTATTAATGAATACATACTAGATTGACTGATTGATTTTTTTTATGTTTAACACCCCTTTCAGCACTATTATCTATTTCGTGGCATCCAGTTTTTATGGATGGAAGAAGCCAGAGTGCCCAGAGAGAAACACTGACCTTCATCAGAAAAACTGACAATCCTAGTCAATTAAGATTGGAATGGAATGCACCTGCCATGTGCTGGGTTATATTAATGCTAGAAGTTTCTAAGGCACTGCATTTTATTATTGAATTTAAGGATGTTCGCTACTCTGTTTCAAAATAACAAGCTTTTTAAAAGACTGTTATAAATTGATAGTATATAAATAACGGAACTAAAAAAGCAGAAAAAAATGAAGGGTCCGTGTGCTTGTTTTTGAGATTTAAGCCGTTGAAAATTTGGCGGGAAATGATTCTCTCTAGACTTTTCATACTATTAACATTGGCACTGTTTTTCTATCAAAAACTATGAAAAAATAACAAGGATTTTACAAGATTTTCAAATATAGCTTTTTAAACTATATGTTATAAAATTATGAAAAGAAAAGTAGGGCTTAGTGGGCAAAATTTTTAATGGCACTACATGGATAAAACCAGAGGATTCCGAATATCTGACAAAAATTCAAAAACAAGAGGAGCGAACATCCTTAAAAAGATAGAAGTACTTTGAGATTACTTTACGTATGATTATTCATTGCTGCTGTATCACATTGAAACTAAAATGACTGAATTTAGATACAATGTCAAGACAAGGATTTTGTAGTCCCATCAAAACAAAGGTAAGTCACTTGTTGTTATTTGGAAAGTCATATTATTGAAGGGGTTTGTAGTTTCAGAATAATCAACAAAAACCATCTAGGAAAATTAACTTACAGAGAGTACAGTGCTATCCACAAGCTATTATGGATATGTTTATTATTTTTATAGTTTGTATCATGTTTTTTAACTTGCAAATATGACATACAGAAAATTCTTGATAGCAGTTTTGCTTACACATCATTATTTTTAATATATTTAACTAATTCTTTTATCAATGAATAAATAATATGGTCATAAGAGATTACTGATTCAAAAACATGTCCCAGTGTCTAATTGTTTAATTTTGAAATTTACCCAGAACCTGTTTTTTCATACCAATATCTAGTAATAACAAGAAATACAAATTTGTTAAATTCCTGATCTCCTTATAAACAATTATTTTTTATGGATACTAAACTGCTCCAACAGTCCTTTTCATGTAACACAAACCTTGCGGTCATAAAACTACCATAATTGGACTTGAAATTTTTATGACTGCAAGGCCTGGTCTGAGAACAATAGTTACTTTTTGTATTAGTTTTCCACTTGAGTAACAAGTCCACAGCATACATGGCTCTTGACTGAGGTGATTGTGCTATACCTGCTGGAGCAGGTTTGGATGAAGCTGCCTCAAATAATTCTCTGAACATTTGGAATATACTCTCCTAAAAAAACAGTAAACTATAAATAAATATACTGAAAAACCTTCATTAATCAAACATTAATTATCTTCCAAAAGTTCTCTCTATATACACACAAGCACCTGAGTCCTCCATATAAATACAGTTACATATACCTTTCCATGTAAATATAAATAGATGTGGTATGATTGCTCCACAATAGACCAAATGACACAGAAATTAACAACTATAGGTCACCATATTATAATAATTATATAATAAAATTATAATCACAGATTATACCATAATTTCATGGGTTTTTTCTTACTAATACTGAACTTTTTTATGTATGTTTTATGTTGATTTTTTTTGGTGTGAAACATTGTCTTATCTGTCAAATCATTTGACAAGAAAAAATTTTTTTATAATGTACATTAATAAATCAAGGTTTTAATGTAATTCTATTGCAAATATTGATTCTTGATCCTTTGCTAATTTTATGTCTCCAATATATTTGAAATACAGTATTTTTTTATCAAGGGATTACTAAATTGCATTTAATATGAAGCTAATGTTCAGTCACAATGTGACCAATAAAGTCATTGACCTTACTATACATAGATTACAAAAGAAATGCTACTTCTTTATACAAACTGTTTAAAAAGAGGCCAGGGTCATATGTACAGATGAAATTTCAGGTGATTATGATATTGTTTTACATCTTACCTCCACTCCACTCCACTTGTGATCTGGGTATTGACTGTCAAACATTGGTATAAAATCATCATAGTTTACCTGCAAAATTAAGAACATACTCAGAATAGTTTTTTTACTACCTGTTTTGATATTACTACTTTGCATGTACTCTTACTTTTATTTTGAATCCTCTGCAGATTTTACTCCAACTGCTTAAAAATTAACATTATTTGTGTCCTAAAACCATTCAATAACTCAACAGTTTGAGCTTCTTCTCTATTGAAAATGATTTCATTGTAAGTTCAATGACTTTTTTTTATAATTTGTTTTCATTTCTTATAGGCATAAAAATCCCTAGATCTCATTTTAAATAAATGGAGACAGTGTCCATGGGACGCAGATGATGCCCCACTTGCATATAAAGTTATAAAGGGGCATAACTTGAGAACAGTACAAGTGACGCTACCCGAATTCGAACTTGATCTGTGTTTTGTGGTAATAAGCATTGTGTTTAAGTTTCATAACATTTTGTTGAGGCAAACTAAAGTTAAGAGGATGGAAACTAATTTTGGGATGGATGTACGGACGGATGTACAGACATACGCACATACGGATGGATGAACGGACGGATGTACAGACATACGCACATATGGATGGATGTACAGACATACACACATAAGATGGATGTACGGACGGATGTACAGACATACGCACATACGGATGGATGGACGTACAGATGGACAAGGGTAACACTTAATGTCCCCTCCACCATGGCAGGGGCATAACAATATCTTTGTATTTGGTTCTCCACAAGTCCTATTATTCTTTGGTTGTCAAACATTTTAGCTCCGAATGAGACAGTTAAAGTTTTTATTAAATTTGTCATCTTTGCATTATTTTGTGATGATTGATGATATCTTTTTATAACATATACCTACCTGTTTGAGATTTTGGCCATCTTCCACATAGTTCATGACTGTAAAATGTTTTTCATAATCATCGAATTGATCCAGAGAGAAAGTCCTAATTAAACAAAGAAAAGAATATATCATTATTTTGATGTCTTAAAGGTTTATAATTTATTTTTTTCATAACAAAAGTATGTGAAAATTGTTAAGTATTACTACAGCAGAATATGAACAGGGTAACATAAAAAAACAGGCTTTTGATTAATAGAGGTGACATTTATAGCAAGTTTGACTGTAGTGAAAATTAGAGTCTAAGTTTACAGTACATGATAACATACTACCAAAGCATTTAAATTTCACTTACTTGTTTGCAAATCTCAACCAAAAGACTCTGTACACATATAACTTGAGAGGCTGCACACTTGAAAGTAGAACAATGTATCTTATATCAAACTTTACATCACCGATCTCCTCTCTGTGGAACAGGACTGGATCCTCTACATATTTACATGCCACCTAAAAATAATAAATGGCAATAAACTTAATAATATTGTAATAACCATGGTATATTGTTATGGACTGATTAACAGTAACATTTTGTGTTCTATTATACTGTTATTAGCTGGCTGTTTCTGTGTTGGCTCTGGTACAAATTCGAGAGAATCTATACCAGGGCCAATACAGAAACAGCCAGTTCATAATACTTTTATCAAATGACTAACCCTTTGAGCTAACTAAGAAGCTTACTGTTAAATACATTAAATACATTGTAGGTACAGGAAATCACATATAACTTGTTTTTTCCCAGTCACAACAAATTGTTTTCTTCATATATTGATGAAATTTCTGATTTCCAGTCTAGGTCCTTAATCTATGCCAATGCAATTCAATTTATCTAGCAAACATAAAATACCTGGTAAGAATAAATGAGACATAATCAAATTATACCATTCTTAGTGATGACCTTGGCGCTCCTGTGTTTTTGATTGACAGAGATGAAACAATGATGATAAATTGAAACTTCTACTGGGAAAGGTTGTGAAATGTTTCCACTTTAAATCGTAACAAATAACAGATTATTATTAAATTTTTCTTATTTAAATTGAATAGATGTGTCTTCGTCCAAAATTTGGTGAACCGTTATTGAAAATCTTGTATTGCTTTTTGCCCTGGTCCAATATGGCTTTTTCCTGTATTGAACCAGGTTGAAAGGCAATATCAACTCATGATTTATATCAACAGGGTGACGTCATCAGTATTGCACATGCTGATTTATCAGTATTAGAGCTGATTTGCTAATATCATTTAATGATTGTTTATAACAAATGAGGTTTACTAAATAACATGTAAAATCTAGAGTAGCTAATGTCTGTATAACTATGTATTTTGATAAAAAAAAAATCTGCTAGAATGACATTATTGCAAAAGCTACAGGATGTTTATGTGTCTTTATATAAATTACCTTGGGTCCTGATTCTGGAAGCCTGACAATCTGATTTAAGTTTGAGGTAATATGCATGTCTAAACCTCTAGCTAAATTCCATGGTTTACATATCCAGTGGTTATCTAAACCTCTGAAACATTAAACAAATAAATGTGGATAGTGTCCACATGTGGACACAGATGATGCCCCCGCTTGCATATCATATAGTTATAAAGGGACTTAACTGAAGAACGGTAAAAGTGACGCTACCCAAATTTGAACTTGATCTGAGTTTTGTGGTAATAAGCATTGTGTGTAAGTCTCATAACATTTGGTTGAGGCTAACTTAAGTAGAGAACAGAAACTAAAAATTCAGCGATTTTTGTATTTGTAAACACGCATAACTCTAGAACTGTTGTGTATAAGTTTTATAACATTTTGTTGAGACAAACTAAAGTTAGAGAACGGAAACGAAAAATTCAGCAATTTTTATGTTTATAAAGGGACATAACTCAAGAATGGTAAAAGTGTTGCCACCAAATTTCGTACTTAATCTGTATTATGTAGTAATAAGCATTGTGTATAAGTTTCATAACATTTGGTTGAGGCAAAATAAAGTTAGAAAACGGAAACAAAAAATTTGTACTTGATCCTAGTTTTGTGGTAATGAATATTGTGTATAGGTTTCATACTGTTTGGTTTGGGCAAACTTAAGTCACAGAACGGAAACTAAAAATTTTGCAATCTTTAGATTTATAAAGGGGCATAACTCAATAATGGTTAAAGTGACACTACCCAAATTCAACTTGATCTGTGTTTTATCAGTGGAAGTCAAAATTAAACATTGCATTGTATAAAGCATTGATTGTAGTTGATTCAACTATAATCATGGAAAAAGGAAGATAACTCCAATTTTAAAAATTTCTTGATATTTAGAAGAAAATAAAAATTTAGCAATTTTTCCATTTCTAAAGGGGCATAACTCTAGAACGGTTAAAGTGACGCCACCATAATTCAAACTTGATCTGTGTTTTGTGGTAATAAGCATTGTGTATAAGTTTCATAACATTTGGTTGAGGCAAACTTAAGTTAGAAATTGGAAACTAAAAATTTAGCAATTTTTCCATTTGTAAAGGGACATAACTCTAGAAAGGTAAAAGTGACGCCACCAAAATTCAAACTTGATCTGTGTTTTGTGGTAATAAGCATTGTGTATAAGTTTCATAACATTTGGTTGAGGCAAACTAAAGTTAGAGAACGGAAACCAATTTTGGGACGTACGTAGTTCTTCATCTCAAAGTCACAGTGTTTCTACAGGGAATTTTGATTTACTACACATACAAAAACATTTAGTTTGAAGATCTTCTGATACAATCACAACCTATCAATTTTGTACGAGCCCAAGGATAATCCCTAAGGAAAAATCTTTCAAAATTAATCTTTTGTAATTGACATATAGCGCATGTTCAATAAAAATACAACTTAAACCCAAAAAACATTGATGATAAAAAAACATAGGAATATTAACTTATATCAATCATACTTTTAGATGTAATTTAACTCACTTTTCCTTTCTATTTTGGAAATATGAAACAAATAATGGTAACTCTGTTTGTAAGTTATATGTCCTTGGAAGCCATGCTGGCTCTGTTTCCATGGTTTCAGGGTCCTCAATGTCACTTCCTGCTCTACGACAAACAACTGCTAACATATCCTTCACTGTAATCACACATTCACAGGGAAACTGATTTATAATTTTCCAAGGGGTCTCTTCACTAAACTTTCTGGAGAAAAAGACATACTTTGAGGAATTCATTACTGTACCAGGCAAAATAAACTGAAAGAGGGAAACTTTTTTTTAATGATTGAGAACAAACTAAAAGATTAATGAATCAATTTCATTTTGGTATTAGGGCAGCTTTATATCATTCAATGCAAAGCTAAACAATTTGTAGACATGAAGCTATGAAAACCTTATGCATGAAAATAATATTTTTTTTTACACTGGTCACATTATTTTTTCTTAGGTCAAACAAAACACTGCAGACCTCTGAATTATGGGTAGATCAGGAGTATTATGATGTGATTGAGTAAACAACACATGAACATACACGTTCATATACATGTATAGCTTGATTAGTCTATTTTCTTGCATCTTTCTAAAACAAATTGTGTAGCCACAACAAACAGGTTGTTACATGTACGAAGCATGTACAAATGTCAATAATAAAAATTAAGTACCATTTATTTGTCAATTACTAAGAGTCTTTTCTTGTATTTGTCTTTGATAATGTGATTGTTTCCCACTTGATTACAAGATTTTAGAAGGACTAGTCTATTACTCACTTATAATCTTTCCAATGTGTATTGCACCAAATAATATCTGCCTCTTCAATAGTTTCTACAAGTTCAAACCTCCCATCTGTCAAAAACTTGGGAAAACTTTGATAATTCAAATAAACTTTAACATTTCTGTCTTTAGATAAACCTGGGTAATCTGTTCTCATATCAGGAAGGGTTTCATCCTGCTTATGGCTCTGCAATGAAAGTTAACAATTTCATATTGATATACAAATGTATACATCTCTAAAGTGTTGCGAATATTTTTAAATTTCACAGTTAAAAACAATAAACCGGAACTTGATTGTAAACTTGTTTACAGTAGAAGACGTTCTCTTACTCATTTGAAATTGTAGATCAGGATTTCACATTTGAAAATAATACACTGGAACTTAATAATAAACATGTTTACAGTAGAAAACGTTCTCATATTCATTCGAAACTGCAGATAACGATTTCTTATTCTTGTTATTTATTTGTTATTGTTCTGCATGAAAAACACAAGTTTTCAGTTTTATGGATAAAAATCTCTTTTGTTTGCAAGTATCATTAGTACAACTGTTTTGACGCCTAGTTTGGTCAACACAATTTTTCACATGTTGAATATCATGCCAATAAGGTATTCCATAATGAATCATCTAAATATTTTTAGAATTCTCATTATTTTTACAAACGTCAACGTCATATTTGCAATTACCAGAAAATATGAAATGTCTGGCTCTTTTTGTTCATAATCTATTTGTTTAAGGTCACATGGTTGCCATGGTAACAGTCTGCACTGACATACATCTTGACTGGAAACATTTTCTGCAAAATTTCTGGTGACTTCTCCTACAATGAAATCATAGATACATGAAAGATAAATTGAAAATCACCGCTAGTTCTGATAAATCAGACTTACATAATAACAAGTCCAATAGAAAACTTCCCTAATCAGGTTTGTACCAAATTTTTGGTATGAAGATCTATGTTACTTCATTCAATTTAAAAGTTATAAAAGCATGGAAGCCCTGGAAATGCAGTTTCTGTCTACTCAATAGTTTTGTGACTTTCATTTTTCCATTTTTATGGAAGGGGATCACACCTGATAGAAGACTATATGAATTAATATAAAAATAAAGAGATGTGGTATGATTGCCAATGAGACAACTATCCACCAAAGTTCAAATAAAGTTCAGATAATTAACTTCATTCTTTAATAACTTTCAGAAAAGGCTATTGACAATTAAGGTTTAAAATTAAAACTTTTAATTCCATTATGTAGAAAAAAGCATTTTTAACTAGTCAAATTATTCGATATTATTCACAATGCAATAAGCATGTGAGCTCCATTTTATTCTAATAAGTTCAAGATAAGACGCTTAATAGTAAATCACAAAATAATTTCATGCCAAATCACAGAAGTAAACAATTATCGGCCATATTAAAAACTTTTACAAGTATGATATCAATCATACAACGATTTACTATCACTTGATAGGCAGAAGAAATCCTGCATATCAAATCTGGACACTTATAATCAAGTTGAAAAGCCAGTCAATATTTCAATTCATTTATAACTGTGTAACTATATGGATTGTTCAATAGAAATTTATTATTTTCAATACATAATAAATTAAAACACGGATATAATTATTACTTTATTTTTGAAAAACTAAATAATGTGATAACCAAACTTGTTCACTTGGAATTCCAATTAATCTTGTAATCAAGCATCTGGGAGAATTAATATTAATATGCTTTACAGTTTATTTTACATCTTTGATCATGGATGTACAATAACTGCATGAAAAATCACCATTCTTTAGGATTTTTTTATTACATATATTTAATGGCAAAAAATAGAATTTTCAACACAGCAGAAGAAAAATCTAAATGTATATTCATCAGTTTGGTATGATGACTTGTTGACTTTGGTCAAGTACCAATATGGCGTCTATGATACCATAAAGGCAGAAACTGCCTTAAAAATCACTTTACCTCCTTCTTCTAAATCTTGGACTGGCCAAAGTAATGTAAAAGATATCTGTAATGGGGCATAGTAAAATGGAGCTGTCCTAAATGAAGGGGTGCTTGAGTGTTGTATTCTGGACCCAAACTCATCCATGACATACCAAAGTGGCATGGCTTCATCTGATCCCTGTAATATGAAACAATATAAAATCTCTGATTGTTTTATAGAAATGATGCTAGTTGTATTGTGAGCAGAAACCATAATTTATGGTTACATTATCGCTTTTACAACTAACCTTATCTACAGTACTCTACATCTGCATGGTTTTGTGATACGATAAATTGAAGTTTATTTTTGGGCATTACAAGGCTGGCTTTGCACATTCCTGGTGAAGATTTACTTTTAATATTCCAATACACCCATAACTACTATGGCGTTTGTACAATTAACTTCAGATTGAGAAGATGAAAATCTTCTTGATCTCGTAGAATTGACAATTTATGAAACCAGTGATTGTTACATTTTCTCTGGTGTCTCAAATTCTGTGGAGTGTTTCAATTTCAGTTAAATGTGTTACCCTTAACACTCAGTATACATTAATTCCATTCAATGCAATATTAAATCAAAAATGAAATAATTGAGTAAGTCGTAAAATTTAATCAGCTTACAACTGCTCAAAATACATTTTACTTCAGATCTTGCCCTGAGCTGATAGACAAGTTATCTTTATGCTAATTAATCAGTTTTGAAAAATTGAAATGTTTTAAAGGTTAACAATAACAATCAATATACTGGACAATTGATCTGTCAAATTAAGTACCACGGTGATCATTTTAAAATTCAACAATATTTCTTAATGATTTCAATACATATTTGGGGCCTCGGTGGCCGAGTGGTCTAAGTAGTCAAACTACTATATCACTAGCCTGTCAACACTGAGGTTGTGAGTTTAATCCCCCACAGGGCATGTGCACTCGAATCTAATCTTAATTGACTAGGATTGTTAGTTTTCCTACCGAAGGTCAGTGGTTCTCCTTGGCTTCCTCCACCAATAAAAACTGACTGCCACGAAATAGCACAATAGTGTTGAAAGTGGCATTAAACACCAATCAATCAATCAATACACATCTATATCAAATCTATAAATTTTGAAAAAAAGGTTTGGTTAACTGGTTAGCGCTTTTGGTATTCGATATTCAGTCCTTTTGACGGTTAACCGGTTAACCGATTAACGGTTGACAACACTACAAAAAACAAACAAAAGACAAACAGTCCAAAAAACACATTTTATATATAAGATGAGTTGTAAAGACAATGCCTTCATATGAATCAGCACACCATCATCATACCCCTACTCACAGGCCTCATTCAGCAGGTGTATAAATATTGAAATTCATTTTTTTTAATATCTTTTAAATTAGAATAAACATTTATACATGTACCAGTATCTATAAAGAATGATTGATTGTTTCTAGCTTAATGTCCTAATTGTTAAAAAAATTTCAACATAAAAATTTGATGTACAAATGCTAAAGTTTCAGAATCAGAAACAACTTATACTGCAATTTAAAATTACTGTATCATCAGTGGAGATTTATTTTTTAAAACTACTATTTTTTCTAATATAAATACACGTAAAATCATATTTACCCTTTCTAAATGGCCAAAGCTGTAAGTCTGGTTATATCTGAAAAAGAAATGAACCTATTTATCTTTCAAAGATAAAATGTTCTGCATTAATTTTCATGTATTAAATAAGTTTAAATATAATTTCAATGGTTTTTTTTTTCATATTAAACAAGAACATAAGTGTAAAATAACAAGAGGCTCTCAAGAGCCTGAATCTCTCACCTGTAATTTTTTGCTTAATTTTCATCAATGATTATTTTTGCTTTTCAATATATATTAACGAGTGGCTTAAAAATGCCATTTAAATGTTCTTTGTATCTGTCATATTTTCTTCAAAAGCAAAAAAATGCATTTTACCCCGAAGTTCCATTTTAGCCATAGTGGCTATGTTTCTTGACATACAAGGAAATGAAATACAAAATTTATACCAGATACTCTAAAACACATTCAGCCCAAGTTTGGCTGAAATTGATTGATTTGATTGATTTTTGGTGTTTTAACGCCACTTTTAAGCACCGCTTTTGGGCTATTTCGTGGCGGCCAGTTTTTATTGGTGGAGGAAGCCGTAGTGCCCGGGGAAAACCACGACCTTCGATAGGAAAACTGACAATCCTAGTCAATTAAGATTGGAGTCGAGTGCACCCGCACGAGCGGGGTTCGAACTCACAACCTCAGTGTTGACTGGCTAGTGATTACAGTAGTAACTACTTAGACCACTCGGCCACCGAGGCCCCAGCTGAAATTGATTCAGCAGTTTCAAAGGAGAAGATTTTTTAAAGTAAGCAAACTAAATGAACAAATTGTGAAAAATTGTCTTTAAAGGGCAATAACTCCTTAAGGGGTCAGTTGACAATTTTGGTCATATAAAAACTTATTTGTAGATCTTACTTTGCTGAACATTTTTTCTGTTTACAGTTAATCTTTATCTATAATAATATTCATGATAATAACCGAAAACTGCAAAATTTCCTTAAAATCATCAATTCAGGGGCAATAACCTAAAAATCAGATACCCCATTTGGCTGATAGTTTCAGAGCAGGTAGACCTTGACCTAATGAATACTTTAACTTCTTGTCTGATTTGGTCGAAATACTTTAGTTTTGAGATATGTCAAAAACTGCATTTTACCCTATGTTCTATTTTTAGCCATGGCAGCCATGTTTTCTGAGGAAACAAAATAAAACACAAACTTTATTCTAGATACCCTAAGGATCATTCAGCTTAAGTTTGGAAAGGTGAGCTAAAAATGGTGCCCTGAAAAATAATCATGTTTAGAATGAAACTTTTGAAATTTAAAATACTTCTAAAACAGGTTTACCAAAAGTTATATGTCCCATCACACTGATGACATAGTGGACAGCAGCCCTTTGCAATCTACTGGAAAATTTCCAATTCTTAAACTTTGAAGACTTTCTTCCTGTCGATCTTATTATGACAGTTATATCAGGGATGTACATTTACATCATTTCACAGTGACCTTGATGACTATAGATCTTAAAGCGCACAGTACTATATTTGGTTATTGATTTCTCTACTGGTGTGTGACCTTAACAATGTTTTGATATTCAAATTAAATTTGTTCTAATATCTTTAGACAAACTTTTTGGAGTATTTTTAATAAAAGTATGAGCACTTTTTCCACAGCACATTTATTATGTGAAATATTAGATAAATTACTTCCACATTTCTGTGAGTATTTCTTCAATAATCTCTTCTTTATCTTGTTCTGTGTCAATCTTCATCAAGTCTGCCATTCTTTCCATTAGGCCTTGGATCATCTGTAACTGTAGTCCAGCATCTTTTGTTTGATATGTCCAAGCATGATCAATCAGGTATATTCTAAAATAAAAAGAATGAACCATCAATATTTTATTACAGCAAACTAAATTTTTATGAGTTCAGATTGTTCTAAACTTTTCAGTTTTATCTTGCAGGGTAAACAAAATAATTTCCAGGACAAGACATTCAAAGATTCTTTCAAAATGTTACAACTATAATCAGAGCAAAAAAACAAAAAAGAATTTAAACCCATTTTATTGCTTATCTTGATTTATATATTCAAAAATTCCTTGTTATGTTTTCCAGGCAAAATAATTAATATAACATGTCTAAAAAGTGATGACAATAACTTGAATTAAATCAGTAATAGGACTATACAATAAATGATAGTTGAACAGCTGATTTGCTAAACACATGCTTAAAGCAAGCAGTGGATTATCTATTATTGTCTTGTAAAACTCAGCACCCATTCCAAAACACATACATGTACATGATACATACATTGTATTAAATTTAAGTAAATAATAAATTACTTTATTCCTTTTATGGTTGTTCTTTGTCTAGATATAAATTGTATATGCTAATTCAGGATAAGAACAATCTAAACCTTAACAGTTACACCCAATTGATAGGTTGTCAAAACTGAGTTGAGAGGGACTTTCAACAAGTTGAGAGTTTTGACTGTCATTGTAAAACAAAGGTGTATTACATGTTGGTAGACTGTTTCAATAGGACACATTTAAAACTTTCCGAGATAATGTAGTTGTTGTATGGTTTTTTAATGTATATACAGCATTTCTAGGCTAAGATTTGTCAACCCATCCTCCAACACAAAAACTACTACATATTTATAAAAATGTACATGAAACAGTGCCAGACTCGTAATATAATTTATGATGGAAATTAAGTAGTGATTTTGTAGGGTAAACATGTTAAATGGCAATGGTTATTGAGAAATATAGTCTTACTGGTTTGGATCTTGACAGGAAATTTCTTTCTCTGTAACTACCTTCCATTTTACATTGTCTTCCTCATCCATATAACATAAAATTTTGAATGAGCTGCCAGCATCGAAAATCTGCAAAAATAAAACAAATTCGATTAAACTTTTATCAAATGTAAATCAATACTACAATAATTATTATACCACAGTTACATAGCATCCTTTCTTTATGATGGAAGTAATTATCACAGCTTTCAAATTGCTTTCCAAAAGAAATGACTACTGAAGTCTTGATGAGGATCCAGGATTTTGAAATAAGGGGGCCCATTGGCCCCAAATCTAGACAAATTTTGGAGTGGAACCAGTAAAAAGTCTATAAAGGTAGCTCTAAAACGGGGGTGGGGTGGGATGGGGGCATAGGTGTAAAATATTGACAAATATAATACCTACCCATGTTAAAATTAGCATAGAGCATGGCATGACAGATTTATTTCGATTCTAATAGGAAAATTTTGAACTTTTGTACCTCGAATCGGACCTATAATACGCGTTCAAAAGGCATCCATTTTGATTTGATGAAGCCAAAACGTTTTAGAAAATCAACTGTTTCACGATAGACAAATGAACAAATACATGTACATGTAATCTTACTTCATGAATGATTTTATTTAATTTCCTAGCATGCAACACCAAAACAAAATGTCCATTTTGATTTCCGGTGTTATTCAAAACACAGCTGATGTTGCAATTTCAATTGTGACGTCAATCAAGTGCAGCCCATGTTTTATTGGAATTAGAACATGGCCTTGTTTCCAAAGCAAAAAAAGAACGTCATATTAGAATTACAAATAAATTTTTAAAAAGTACTTGATTAAATAATCAGTATAACTATTGTCAAACAATAACGTTTGAGCTTAAAAATGAAACAATTATAAATCATAAATAAAAATGTAGTATATATTTTTCCTTTTCTCCATCTTTTTTTTCTTTTTTATATCGCAAAATAGGAAAAAGCAATTGAAGATCAGGAAATATATGCTATATAGAGACAAGAATTTGGTCTAGTGGTAATGATTCGGTCTAGTGGTAATGCATTAATCACTATAATATCTCTGAACCGTCTGACCATTAAGCTGTCAGACTATTGAACCTTTGGATTACCACTACGGCCCTAAGATTTTTATCCTTATTTAGTTATTACTCATGATCCATATAAATTTATTTTCTGAACTGAGTGTTTTAAAATTATGACAGCTCTTGCTAATGGATTTTATGTATTGTTCTCTGTTCTGTTTAAGACAGGTGCAGTCCATAAGGAAATGTACCTCGTCTTCAACAGCCTGATCACAAAGATTATGACTCTGGTTTCTTGTGCAGTTATATATATAGGCAAAAAATAAACCAAATGAATGAAAATGAAAGACCTCATTAGCCAACTTTTCGTGTAAAGTTGGCCATAAAATATCAGGCACTACAGATGATGACAACTGTGCTCCATGTACAGCTTTAAATTCTTCTTGGCTCATTTTCCTTTGAGATACATCGGTGGCATGTGGCATGTTTACAAACAGGACATGTGCTGGAACTCTTTCCAGAGAAAACCAAAAAAGTTGTTAATTTTGCGTTCTCGGATTTAACGATAACATTTTATGAAGAGATCAGAGAACATCGAATAGGTTATACTTTCGATTTGTTTGGGCGCGTCTGCAGCAACGGATTATATGTTGGTTAAAAATGCCTCTTGGAATAGATAGAAGTCATTTTTACGAGGAAAAAGTTAAGCATATTGAAAAAAGCAACAGGGTAAGGAAATAATATTATTAAAAATTGACACCACAAGGCACAACTGTTGAAACTTGAGTAAATTAACAAATTTGCCATATGCAGTGTGTTAACCTTTTAAAAATTGCCAATTACATTAAAAAAAAAAACCAAACCTGTAGAAATTGAAACAGAATACAAATAAATCTGTTCAGGTAAAGATTTGCCATATAACATTTTATTTGCTTAATAGAATATTGACTTAATTATTGTATACATTGCAATATGAGTTATACTATAAATCTGCACTAGGGGATATCTAGCTGCGCATCGTAAGGCCCGACAAGATTAGCCAGGACCCCATGCTAATGTCACTATATGTGTTATAAGGTCACAAAATGAGGCAAATGTTAAATGACCTTGTTTACATCGCATTACTGGCATTATTACTGCTGTAACGGTATTGCTTCCCTTGAGTAGCAGAGAGCTAGCTACTTTGTAATACAGAGGTTTTGGGTTCGAGTCCTTGGGGAGACAAATTAATTATGTGTTGAGAATCATGCTCTCTGGTTACATACACCATCTAGAGTTGTTTTTTATGAATGATTTGCACCAATTAACCAGGGGTCAATCAGCGTAAACAACGTCATCGAATAATCGGTTCTTACCAAGACATAATAACATAAGCATTATGACATAGGAAATTTACGGGAAAGTGCACAATTTCGAAAGTCATCTATTTGCGCCCATTTGAAAACCCACAATGGTTAGAAAGGATATCTAGAGGCCTCACTGTGACTTTGTGCGCTGTTCCTTTGCTTTTTATGTTTATTTTCTGTGCATATATGTGTTGTAAGAGTCATAATGGTATGATGACTGTTGAGATGGGGGAAGTGTGATGGGATTACTCCCTTGAAAAGTAGATACTAAATCAGCTGTAAGCGGTTGAGCATAAGAATTAAAGAAGTAATCATATGTTCATCAGATACAAATTTTTTATCAGTGGTGCTCTAATTATAACTGTTGCAAAATCACAAACTAGTAACCTGCTATTCTTTGCTAACAATGGGATTAATCATGTTTAAAGTCAAAGTTTACAGTGATAAACCTAAAGTTTGGTAACCCTTCATATATAAGCTACAAAAACATTTCAAAACAGAATTCTGTTGAACAGTGTTCAAGAAAAACAGTGAATTAGACTGTAACTGGATATAACCAGTATAGTTAAACTTTTTATGTCATGTATGTACTGCATAGATAATGCCATAACATCACATAAAGGGTCCTATAACACTGATACTTTCAGTTTTTTAGAGTTTGTTTTTTAAAAGTGCAGGATGGGCCAAAAAAAAAGAATAGAGCCTCAGAACAATTTTATACATTTTGTTTGATTTCATAAACAGGTAAAAGATGAAAGAATAGGTTCATTAGAGACAGAGAATGCTATGCTGTATCTGAAACTTGCTCAGTTAAGAGGGGCACTTCAACATACAAGACAAGAGTCAATTGAAATTCATGAAAAGTTTGAAGATGAGAGTCGATTTAGGAAATCAGTAGCTGAGTCAGCCTTCAAATTTAAGCAAGAACTTGATGTAAGTAGTAGATTTATATTTTATAGTTGTTTTTACTTCACTTTCAAAACATTTCATCAGTTTCAGAGAGTGACTGACCGCCCAAAATTTCTTATGAACAAATGAAATACTTGTTTAATCAATATTAATAAGTTATTTTCAGTACCTCCCTCAATGCTTCAGTGCAAAACAGGGTATATGGAAATATAAATAGTCTCATTTTAACATTTTTGACCTGAAAGATTTATATTTTCAACATGAGAATATTCAATAAAACAGAGATGAGATGTAAAAAATAAAACAGACAAAATCCAAACACATGCAGTGAAATCTTCTACTAGCATGACTAGGTCTAGAATAGTTGCTTCAGGATCTTCACCAATGAGATCACCTTGGATCACCACAGCTAAGAGTTGACAATAACATACTTTGAATTATACCTACATTGCAAATTATGTGTACGGGTGTGTGTGATTATGTATCTTAATAAAGGACAAAAACGGAAAAAAAAACAATAATTGTTACTCCAAATATTATTTATGAAGAAATATTTTCTTATTTACCATATATAATATAAAAATGTAAGATTGGTACTGAATAAACAAGAGGAGGGTGGTGCCTTAAATAGCCAGAGGTAATCCCTGCTCTAACATGTCATAAGACTGCAACCCACTGACACAATAAAAATAGACATAAGAGTTCAACATATGATCTACAACAATAGATACATTTATGTTTATATCAAACTCTAAATTATCACTAGTCTGGAAAAGTTGTGATTAAATTTTACAGAAACTATGTAACTGCATATCCCTGTAGAAAAAAAAGATAAAGTGGAATAATACTATAAAACTTTGTTTTTGAAACTCATGTACATGTATTGTAAATATATAATATATAATTGATAAATGTTTATCCCCTTCATTCAACAATGGACAGGGAAACTGTAATTGGAATAAAATTTTATATATATTTTTGAAGAATATTAAAAAAGATATGCAGTCAGTGCAGAGTGCTGCCAAAGAAATTCCTAAGCAATTTAATGAACAGGTTCAGCATGCCAACTCAGTGGTACAAAGACATAAAATGGCGTTTCAATCCCAGAGTTCTAGCCTGTCAGAGCTACAGGAACGATTGGCTCATATGGAGCTGACACTCCATGATGTTACAGATAGACATGCAAAAGAGAAAAAAAGAAGACAGGAACTTCATAACACACTCATGGTAATTTAAAGTTCACAAAATTTCTGAAATTTTACTCAGGCTAAAAACATGATAGCTGATTTTGGGTTTCTCTCCTGTCCTCACTTTTTAACCACTTACTAAAGAGATAATTTTTGTTTACTGTTTTTATTCATTTTTTAACAAGTATCTCCTTTATCAAAGATTAATTACCTTGGCCTTACAAAACAATATTGAAATTATTCTTAAAATATTTCCTTACTCATTGTACAATTGTCCATACCCTAAACCCTTTCCTTTGATATTTTTAATGATCTTGAAGATTTGTTGGATCACTTTTACCGTTTTAGTGATTCAATATTTTGGAAAAATATCTAGGAGTATGTGAACATACTGAATCACATTCATGCAACATTTAAAAAAAAAAAAAATTATTTGTGTGGTTCTGTCGCCGTCACGATTGCAACATTACAATTAATGAACTGTTTTAAATGGAGGAATTCAACATTTTAAATTCAAAAAATAGAAACAAAACAAAAGATGAACCAAACATAATAGGAAAATATGGGAGTTGTTAACTCACATTCAAATTTCAGGAGTTGTCTACCATGTGACAACTCATTGTCACACTTGACAGAATAATTTGGGGAATTAGCCTTTTTCTTCCCTCAGTAGGATAATTTTAGGTATAGTCTTTCAGGAGGTTTTGTCTGCATCAATAGCAAATTTTCTGGAAAAAAAAAAAATTCCAATTAATTTATAACCTTTACATAATCAAAATATGTATATATAATAATATGGCTTAGAAGCTTATACATATAATATACGGTGAAATAGGGTATACTATTTAATATGGTTTTTACTTTTTGTTACAGGAATTAAGAGGTAACATCAGAGTTCACTGTAGAGTAAGACCACTTATGGATTTTGATAGAGGTCAAGAGGATATGTCAAGTTTTGGAAGGTAACATAGAAGGTCATGAGTTTTTATTGATATGAAGTCAATAAAAGTTTAGATTTTCTCTTATACAAAGGGAAAAAGGGGTATATGTATCTTAACAGATGTCACCATTATACTAATGAATGCTTATATGCATCTGTTCATTTTTATAAGCCCGTTTACGGGACGTATTATGGTATACTTTTGTATGTCTGTCTGTCTGTCCGTCGTCAACATGTCGGACAATAACTCAAAAACACTTGAACCAATTTGCATGAAACGTTGGTGAATTGTTTATGTCTATTGACGTGAGCTCCCTTTCAATTTTTATAAATTTTTTATTTAAAATTTCCTAGTTATGGGGTTTTATTCATTAAAAAAGGGGGATTTTCCAGTTTTCGGACAATAACTCAAAAATGCTTTAAGCAGTTTTCATGAAACTTTATTGATTTGTTTATATCTATTGACGTGAGCTTCCTTTCAATTTTTATAAATTTTAGATTTTATGTTTCTGAGTTATGGGGTTTTATTCATTAAAAACAGGGAATTTTCCAATTTTCGTACAATAACCCAAAAGTTCTTTGAGGAGTTTTCATGAAACTTTGTTGACTGGTTTATATCATTAAAATAACCTCCCTTTAGTTTTTAATAAATTCCTGATATGACATTGAGGAGTTATGGAACTTTATTCTTTGAAAAAGCGACAGGTGTATCATGCACTCACAGTGATTTTGCTAGCGCTCGTCATTTTTGTCATTTGCGAAACGGTTTTCAAAATGACGAAAGTATTCCAAATCAATTTCGTCACTTAAATTTGGAAAGAGTAAAAATATTTTCGCATGAAAATACTATAATTCTACCTGTCTTATTGTTTCTGACAAGTTTATGACCCTCAGCTAATTAACATTTAAAACAGGTGTTATAAGTTGTGATTACAGATAATCCGCTTATCGCCATCGGATGGGTCACTAATCCGTTAATTATTTATCAACCTCATAATTGATCATCATAATTATTTTCCCCAGTAAAATCAGTCAGTCGGCATTTCAATTTCAATATTTATCAAACGAGAACAATTTGCAGTTTTTTGTCGTAGTTTCGTCATTTGAGTTTTTACTTCGGACAGTTTCAATATTTCTCAAACGATCACAATTTGCAGTTCGCTTGTCGTAGTTTCGTCAAATGAACGTATTTTCGTCATATTTGATATAACTTTTAATCAAAAACTTTCGACAATTTCGATTTAAAAGATAGAAGTTTATTCATAACATTCAGAAAGTCAAACAAGTGCTTCCTTTACGATGAACTGCGCATGCGCGAAAGTATTCTTATGAATTAAAGACACTAAAACGTAAAATACGAAATAATTAAGTATCAAACTAAACGAGACGAGAGAGACAAATATAGTTCTTATTTAGCAAATTTAATTTAAAAAATGATAATTTCCTGCCTTTTTTTAAACACGAACCAATCCGTAGATGAATCCGGATTCATTCTGAATTTATTATCCACTTGTCACTTCCCATTTTCATTTCATTTGGAAATCGAAAGTAAACGTGATCTATTCATGATAAATTGACAATTTAAAGTCATTAGAAATGTTCCAATCCAACTTTATAGAATTTATTCTAAATATCGCTTTAAAACGTTTTTAAGGATAATGAGTATGAATAATGCAGTGAAATAGCATGAAATAGTCCTTACAAGTTCATTTATGCTGTGATTCCTGGTTTAACAAAATGGATCCCAACTTTTGCTGATTAGGAATGTACCCTGAAACTAACTGAAGTGAAATTGTGAGCTAGATTTCTAGATCTTATATCCTAATCTTCGTATTAAAGTGCCACATCAGTCAAATCATGCAGTAACTGCCTAGTATGCCTAAGTCCATCAAAGTCTGACAAAGATGTATAGATAGTAATATATATCCTAATCTTCGTATTAAAGTGCCACATCAGTCAAATCATGCAGTAACTGCCTAGTATGCCCAAGTCCATCAAAGTCTGACAAAGATGTATAGATAGTAATATATATCCTAATCTTCGTATTAAAGTGCCACATCAGTCAAATCATGCAGTAACTGCCTAGTATGCCTAAGTACATCAAAGTCTGACAAAGATGTATAGATAGTAATATGCATCCTAGGTCCCTTGCTGCTATCCAAAATAAGGTTGATTGTCATCCCGCGCAAAAGTGACTAAAGCCCTCAAAATCCTAGCTTAAACCCTGCACTCATTGCGCAACTCTTTATTCCAACAGCCAACATTGTGACAAAAATAGAATTTAGCGATAACCTTGACAAAATATTTTCAAGACACTTTAAATGGCCAGTTCCCATTAAACTTTAAGAAATGGAACTTTTATTATAGAATTATGGTTGACACCAAACATGGCTCGAACCATTAGTTAAAATGAAATTAACCCCTACCCCAACCACCTCAAACATAATATAAAGTTAAAATATTCTGAATTCATTTTTTTCCCTCTTTTATGGTGGATGACCCCTTCCCTCCAATTAACACTGTTGCTACTGTTGTGAAAATAGAAATACAAACACCAAAAAATTATTTAAAAATAAAATAACTATGAAAAGGAACTGCTTCCGTACTTGACATCTTCTTCAAAAGATTTATGTTTTACTTTAGACCCCAGTCACCATGGAGCATATAAAAAAATAGGAATGTGATCCCAAAATATCAAATTGTCATTTATGCAGATTCATTATTACTTATGAATATGTAATTTCAGAAGAAAAAAATCGTGTTTGTCTTTGGCATGATTATGTATCTGTTATTTATTAATCTATTAATCAGAACTTTTCAGAGAAAAAAATCCTCAAGACTTGCATATTGATAGTAAAATAAAATGTTTTTGAAATTAGATTATTATTCTTTTCCAACATAATCACAGTATTTCTGAAATTTGTAGGCAAGGAGCAAAGTCAGAAGTTGTAGTACACTTTGTAGATGATGTAAGTATTAAAATTTAATACAGACTCTCCTATCTCATGTTTTGGAATTAAATTATTGATTATTTCTAATTTCTAATTTTACCACTTTGTTGGTCAAATGGTAGCTTGCTTGCTTGAGTTCAGGAGGTCCTATGTTCAATCACTTGCCAGATCAAACCAAAGACTTAAAAACTGGTATTTGCTGCTTCTCTTCTCAGCACACTGCATTTAGGAGTAAGAGCAAACTTTAAGACTGATTGGCTTGGAGAATAAAGTGTCCTGATAGGGAGACATGTCTTCCTGCAGACTGTTACCTAGTGAACAAGCAAATCATAAATCAGACTCTGGGTGTCTCTAGTACAAAACAGGGTTCCTATTCCTACCACATCAACTTATTCTCATCCTGATCTGTATGTAATATATGCCACTGGACTTTAAACACCAATCCATCCATCTACCGTATTAATTTTTTGACATTTTCTTTTTTGTTCCTTGATGTTTTTAGGGTTTTTTTCAATTAACTAGGCAAATTTATCAGGTTTTATTACCATTTAGGTGTATTGCTATTCCTTTATATATTTGCAGATTAATTGAAATAAAAAAATCTTATATTATAGGAAAATGTTTGTGTGAGAACAACAAAACATAACAAAGTGTTTGAATATGAAAGGTAAGAATTATGATTAATCCCAAACTGTGTTATTTATCGAAGCACATCTTTTCACTTTTATTTTTATTAGTTGTATATGAGGGAGTATTTTTTAAATAAAGTAATATCGTTTATTCATGTTGCATCAAAGATTGTTGTGACTGTTAAATTTTATGATTCAATCTTCTTATTTTGATATGGTATAATGATTTGTCCTTATAATTTGGGGTTGAAATAATTTGATTTATTCTTCTTACTAAAGTTAATTGAACATATATTGTAACATAAAGTATCAACTATTGTAATTGTAATATTCATAAGAGAACTGTTAAGGACTTATGATAATGAAGAAATCTAACATTGATGTTTTGTTGTTAAAATTTTGACAAATGATCAATGTTGATATGCACGCTTGAAATATATACAAAAAAGGTAACTTTACAACTTACTTTTCAAGATACATTGTATTTGCTTTTTGCATGTTTTGTTAAAAAAAAAATCATCTTTCAATACTTTTCTGAAAAAATAATACAGAAAAATATATTTTTATCCTTTTTAAAGTGGTTTTTAGTTTATAGTTATCAACAATTTAAATTTGGATGCATTATCCCTTGTTACTATATGCCCTTAACTGAATTAATTTTTAACATTTTAGAGTGTATGACATGACAGAAACACAAAATGGTTTGTTTGATGAAGTTCAACCAATGTTAACATCACTTCTTGATGGGTAAATATTCATCTTAGTTGATAATTCAAAAATGCATTGCATGTATGTACATTGTACACTTATCAGAATTACCTTTATTGACTTTCCAAAGTCTGCAGGTACCTGTGTGCTTTAGTGAGTACTCAACAATTAAATGAAGCAGAATTAAATGGTCAATCTCAAAAGTCACAGACATTCATTAACAATTACCATGAGTTCAACCAAGGTCCACTTCAAACTGATTTAGGATTCTCATGTTTTACACAAAAATAGAGTGAACATGGTGAAAGAGAATTTCATATATTTATTTTTTGTGCGTTTTTAAAGGAACTTCAAATAAATGTTTGAAAAGGTGGAATAAGATACATATGAAATCAAAGGAAAACTATAGATAGACTACTATGCATTTATTATTATTTCTCTAATTCTTCGTCAATTTATCACTTTCTGCACCCATTGAATAAAAAAACGTGTGGTTCGTTTGATCTCAGTTCTTCATTGGTTAAAATCCGATTATGACGTTGAATTATCTTGCTTTCTTCTGAATTTCCTATTGTGACGGCATGAAAAAAGGTGACCATGCCTGATGACGTCACATAGAAAGAACACATCTTTTTGCAGATCATTCGAAAAGAAGGAATAAGTTTGCCTGCATATTGTTTGAAAATCATTAGAGAAACAGATTCCACCACCAAATCTCTTGTAATACGATATTAATCCACTCTCGACAGTTAAATTTTAAATATTTAAAACGCTCGGCGAGCCTCGCGTTTGAAATTTGAAAATTTAACTGTCTCGAGTGGATAAATATCGTATCACACTCGATGCAGTGGTAGAATCTATATTTATATGATACTATTTTGAGTGGCGTTATTAAGCTGAGTCAAACCACAAAGATTTCATGACTACAAAATTAGGTATCTTGACATGAGAATTTGAAGTCATAAAACCAAACAATCAAATTTCTTTGAATTAACAATCAAGAAAATTGGTAACCAATAGCCATGAAATCAAACAAATTTAACAACATATCACAAGTAATAAACGTAAAAACATTTATATTAATTAGACTTATATTTATATGTAGATATAACATATGTATCATGGCCTATGGACAGACAGGTAGTGGAAAGACACATACTATGTTAGGATCTCACAAAAATGAAGATTACTGTCCTACACGAGATCCCCATCCTGATGAAGGAGTCATTCCTAGAGCAGCTAGAGAATTATTTAGGTAAGTTCGACTGAAGAGTTTTAAAAGTGTAACTAATGTTATTTTGAGTATAGGTTCATATGTCCTCATTTATGTTTTGAAAGTCTTTTAAGGTTTTTTGAGAGGGAAAATCTTTATTTTTTTTGCTTAATTACATATTCAACCATTCATTATTATTTCTTTATTTTTTTTGGTGAGGGGCATATTATCTTTTATATGATTCCTGACATAACATGCATATCTCTCCTTTTATTTCCAGACTGACATCAGAGAAACAGAAAGGAACACACACTGTGGAAGTCTCAGTGGTAGAAATATACAACAACGATATCCGTGACCTTCTGAGTCATGACCCAAACATCAAACATGATATCAATACTGGTCAAGATAACTCTATAAGTTTGCCTACTATTATATCTAAGTAAGAAAACCAGATTCATATTAGTAATGTAAGAATTAAATCCTGCAAATAGTAGATTTTTTTTTTTGCAGCATCAGCAGTAAACAGGTAGACATTGAGTGGAACTCCCCTTAATTACATAGCATTATAAAGTCAGGCCTGGTCAGGTCAAATTAATGAAGTGATACACCTGTAGTAAATACATTCAGATCATTAACTGTCTAAACAAAAAATAAGTGTTGAAATAACAAATACTGGGAAAAAAATTTACATTTGTTCTGGAAAGCACTTTTAATGTTACCTCGCCATGCATACACATATTTAATTGATTATTGCCTACAATTGATACAGCTACATTAAAAAAATCACCGCTGATCAAATTTTAATAGAAGTGCCTGCCGATCATCCAAACAATTAATTCTGAAAAAGCCCTTAGGTTAATCCAATAGAAAAGTTACCTGAATCAATCTTATTTACCCAGCTCTATGTTTTTTTTTTATTTCAGACAAGTAGATACAGTGTATGATGTTATGTGCTTAGTACAACATGGCCTGTGTACGAGAAGAGAATCTGCCACTTTGGTTCATGAACATTCAAGTAGATCACATCTTGTTGTAACCTTAACAGTCATTTCTCAGGCTCCAAGCTTCTTCTCTAAAAACTCAGTACCTGGAGATAGTAAGAACAAATTTACTGTTTATTTTACATTTTTTTGTTTTGATATGAAAACATGTAAAAAGAAATTCTTGATATTGGTCTCCCTTATTTTCTTTCATTTTATATTATCTCCTCCTTTTGTGCTTTTTTTGTATACAACTTTGAGTTTACAAATAAGACAATGCTATATAGTTTTTTAGTTCTTTAGATTTTCTCAGATCAGTTTTGGCATATAATGAATTTAATTTTGAAAAATTAATTTTACAGAATCCTTCAGACAAAATATATAAATTTTGTATGCATTGACTTTTATGCCCCTGCCGTATGCAACAGGGCATTAAGTGTTACCCTTGACCGCCCTTCCATCCGTCTTTCCGTCAGTAGCTCTTTCCGTCCGTCTATCCTTTTTTGTTTCTTTCAAAATTGCAAAGCTTGAGTGTGGGCATTCGTGTCCTGACACATTTTTTTCTAATTTTTATTTGAAAAGAAGTTATAATTTGTAGTGAATTGTTGTCCTTACAATTGTTTTAGAATTAATACATTTTTATGTCCCTGTGATATAAAGTTTAGTGATTTTTGTTTTATTTTCTTTTAATTGACCCCACTTTCATAAACAACAGTTAACTGTATATGGAACTTTCAGAACCATGTAGATTTTTGTATTATTTAACATTGACATATATTTACCTCTTGGTTACTTAAGAAGTTTGAAAGGAACAACAATAAATTGATCTACATAATGGAATAAATCTTAATTTTTTGCTGGGGAACCAAATGTTTACAATATATAATTTACGTTCTTGTTGAACTTTAACATCTCTGCTTTCTAGATCTAAACGTTTGCTGGACTTTATTCAAGCTACAGCAGAGGCATCATCTTTATCTAGGGTTAAGTCAAAATAACAAATTAAGAATGAAATAAATGTTTTATTTGCTCCTTTCATAACTGTTTCCTTGAATAAAAACATTCAAATTGAAATTTGCTTGCACAGAGCTCTTTTTGTCTTTAGGTTGATTGATTGATTGGTTGGTGTTTAACGCCACTTTCAGTTAATAGTTCTATTGTTCTATTTTGTGGCGGCCAGTTTTTATTGGTGGAGGAATCCAGAGTGCCCAGAGAGAACCACCTACCTTCGGTAGGAAAACTGACAATCCTAGTCAATTAAGATTGGAGTTGAGTGCACCTGCCCCATGTGGGATTCGAACTCACAACCCCAGTGTTGACTTGCTAGTGATACAGTAGTTCGACTACTTAGACCATTCTGACACCGAGACCCCTCTTTTTGTCTTTAGTAGAATCCATTTAAAAAAAATGAAATGATATAGACTAAACTTTTAGCATATTAATACTTGGATAATTTTGTTATCGAGTACTTAAACACTTGATTTAATGATGTGAACAAAAGCCCTTATTATTAAACTCTCAAAAATAAAAATCAATACAAATAGCTCAATTCAGAAATTCACTTTCTGTCCTTATATTATATTGTGCAGTCTCTCTCAGTGGTCTTGTAAATGATGTCTGAACTGACCTGAACATCCAAAATAACGATTTATCCCATTACGCAGAAGCATTCATGTATTGACCCATTAAACACCAACCCTAAATACCTCAATAAATATCAAACATGATTTCTAGAAATGTACATGTATTAAAAAATTTGATTTTTAAGTAGTATCATTCGTTTTTTCATAACAGAAACTACAGTCAAAATGTTGCAACGTATGTACCCATTGATTGAATGCTCCCTTTGGTTTGGCTATATGAGATTTTTATTGAATGATGTGTTATTTAGATTTTATTTCTGTGTTATTTTGTTTGTATATTTATGTGTTGAACCCATGCATGAAAGTTTCTCTTTGCTCATTGCCAAACAGTAGTCTTATATATCTATTGATGTGAAAGAAGTTCGAAGTGTGCATAAAATAATATTGTAGGGTTTCCTTTTTTCGTAGTAGTTAAGGTTTCCTAACAAAAAACATTTCTATGCAATACCATTTCTCCTTACTTTTGCCATTGCTTGCTTCTGTAGTGAAGTCTAGAAATTATTGCATGGTAGTTGGAATATGTTAAAAAATAAACAAATCTTGAGAAGAGACGCAAATCAATGTGAATCAAAAAGTTAAAAAGGCCAAATAAAGTACTTTTAAAGTTGAAGAGCATTCAAGACCCAATATTCCGAAAGGTTTTGCCAAATTAAACTTTGAAATGTTTCATGATTTACCAAAGTACTTTATATATACATGTATATTTGAAGAGTGTGTATTGGAGGTTGCTATACTTATCAATATGTTTGTTTGCCAATGTATGATTTTTCAGCAAAGACATATTTATAATTTTTACATGAATTTAGTTTTCAGGAAAACCCCAAGAAAATCTTATACAGAACGTCAACTTCTTGATATGATCCCTGCTGCGCTTCTACAAGGTTGATGACCGTTAGCCCTCCGTCTAACATATACTCTGAATTAGCTAATAGACCATGCATGCCTTTCCCAACCTGAAATAAATCATAGTAAAGTTTCAGACATTCAAAACTTATTAATTTTTTACCAATATGATAATTAATATTCCATTTGTAAATTACCAATTTTCAAAAATTTACAAAGGAAATAACACCTTCTTTATTTTTATACGCCTGTCAAAATTTTGATTTATAATTATTGCATAAAACCTCACACACACGACGATGGGCGTCTGTTTATTATGGATATGTCCTAAATAAGGAGCCTTTAAATTGTTTATGTTGTTGCCACATTTTCATGTGAATAACAAAAATGAATAGAAGGATATATGGGGTTAATGTTAATGAAGCAGCAACCAAACAATGCAATAAACAAGAAAAAGAATCTAGAGGTCAACATACAGTATTCATCAATATAAGTGTCTTACCATTGTGCCAAGCTCAAATTTACTCTGAGTCTAGAAGAGTCTAGTCTGTGCATAAGTAATAATTGTATCAGACCAATATCATTCATTGCTTTGCAGATGATATTTATAGATTATCGTTGGTTATCTCAACGAGGTTGATTTTCTCGCTTGAGCCGGTACGGCGAAAGCCAGAAAAGCAATCAAGTTGAGATGACCAATGATAATCTGTTTATCGCTATTTTACCTATGAAGACGTTGTTAATTTCCTTGACAACGGCACGTGTTCCCTTAGTTTCTAGCGATAATTTTCATATCACTCGACTCTGCTGAGAACGGAAATTATCAGTCAGCAAGATCAACGGAAAAATTCGTAAAATAGCGATAAATTTAAATATGAATTAAAAGAGATGTGAGCTGCGTCAGATAGAAATCGACCTTATAAAAGTGCACATAAACATGTACATGTGTAAGACTTTTACTGATTTTGGAACATTCAAATACGAAATATAAAATTAATTTTGGTTTGTTTTGATGGGTTCTTATATCTACTCAATTTTCAAACAGTTACATACTTTGCAGGGAGTTTTTTTCAACTAAAAAAAATGGTTAACACATTTATTGATATTCATTTATATTCATTTGCATAAGGTCGATTTCTATCCAACACAGCTCATGTGTATTATACATTAATGTGGCAGCAAGATCCAATGATAAAAATAACTAAAAGACATCTTGAGGTCAACATTCAAGCTTCAGCAATAGACAATCTGTATAATTTGTCAAGCCCTACTCTAAAAAAAAAGTTAATAAATTTAAGTGAGATAACCAAGATCTGCCTTAAATACCAAATATAACTAAACACAACCACTGACAATTTATATGAAACATTTTAGTATTACATTGTACTGTTTTTTTGGGGTTTCTATATCTTTGATATTTCCTCAACATTTTCCTTCCTATGAAAACTTATTAAGTTTTGTTTGACATACAGAATACATCCCTGAACATGTGCATTGTATCCCTCCATACAGAATACATCTCTGAACATGTGCATTGTATCCCTCCATACAGAATACATCTCTGAACATGTGCATTGTATCCCTCCATACAGAATACATCTCTGAACATGTGCATTGTATCCCTCCATACAGAATCATTGAAATAAATTTGCTGATTACCTAATTGATCAAATATTGTTACCACTTCTAGTTGCTTATTTAGCAATAAACTCATTTATCATGCAGCTTTATCACTCTGCTGAGTAGCACTGTAATTCTCATATTGCTGCTTTCTGATGTTAGGGTAGAACTCTGGAGCAGATGCAGGATTTTTATAAGAGGGCATAATTCCAGAAAACAAAATATACATTGGAAAAAAGATTT
Source organism: Mytilus californianus (assembly GCF_021869535.1). Classification (NCBI taxonomy): domain Eukaryota; kingdom Metazoa; phylum Mollusca; class Bivalvia; order Mytilida; family Mytilidae; genus Mytilus; species Mytilus californianus. The sequence goes on from NW_026262681.1 coordinate 1,477,451, forward strand.
GTACACGCCCTCCCTAAATCTGCCACTGGAACTTATCAATGACATCATAATGTGAGAGCAGGACTTATCAGTGACGTCCCAATGTTAGAGCAGAACTTTTCAAGCTTACTTTCAATAAAATAACCAAGTGTTAGAAAAAATGTTTTAGGGAGGCACAAAATTAGGATGATAAACATATTATTAGATTTTCTGCGTATAAGTAATGTACAATATCTGATGCTCAAGACAATTTGAAGCTTTTTGCCTTGTTTTCTTCGCTCACTTGCCAAAGAGGTACACATTATGACACAGCTGATTTTTTATGATATCAGTGTTTAAAAAACCTAATAATCTATACTTAGAGAGCTGCCAAATATCCCATATTTCTCAATTTTTATATCGTATATCCCTTAAAATAATGTAAACTATCGTTAACCCCAAAAACAGAACTATCCTACATTCCAAAAACGCATGATTATCTCTTAAACCCCTTTAAATCAGTTAACATCCTAATTAACAATAACAAACAATCTAACTTATTGTTCCTACCTGAGAATTTATTTACTGTACCAGGTATGATTTTATTTGAAATTTTGGACATCAACTTAAAATAGTTTCTGATATAAAGAAGATGTGGTATGATTGCCAATGAGACAACGCTCCACCAGAGACTAAAAGAAGTAGAAGTTAGTTACTATAAGTTCTTCAACAACGAGCAACACCCATACAATGTAACAAGCTATAAAAGGCCCAGATGACAAATGTAAAAAAATTCAACATTGGACTAAAGGTGACTATACTTTTATTTTTTCAAATCTTCATTATAGACTTGAATGCTGTTTTTTTGAAAATTTATATGAAATTAAAACAAGTGACCACCACATTTTGCATGAAATGTATAAATTTCTAAAACACAGCATTCAATTCTATTTTTATATTTACAGATTCTTATACATGTACATGTATTTACATATTATTGAAATAAAAAAACAACAACTGTACGTTATTCTGTTTTTAATCTGAACTTTAAATGCAAAACTTTGGTAGAAACTATCTATTGAGATGAAGACCTTATCATTCCATGTGAAATCAATTATAATATGTCTAATAGCTGAAATTAGCATTTGATTTTCAAAGTAGATAGCTCATAACATATTTAGCAATTTTTTATCAATATTGTACAGGTATATCATAGGATAATTAATAATTTATGGTTATAGTTATTGATATCAATTATTCATATTTTAAGATATATTGTGAACTATTCTTTTCTAATGAATATAATTTTCTTTTTTTTTTTAAAGCATAATTGTTTGCATGTAGTACACAAACAATGCTAAATAAGAGTGTTGATTGATTAGGAAGGTGGAGCTAATAATTCTAAATTCTTTGGATGCATTGATTGCATTTATTTAAGGAATGACTGTAATATTTTTTCTGTTGATGAAGAAATAACATCAAAAATGTGGTGCACACTGTATAACCCATGTAGCATGTTATTTAACAGTGTGCACCACATTTTTAAAGTAATTTCGAATAGACAGAAAAAACTATTACAGTCATTCCTTATAATCTAATTCTAAATTTCATTTTTAAGGAGTAAATCATGAAAAAAACATTGATGACGTCAAGGTCACATAACAAAATTATGTTTATGAGCTGATAGACAAAAAACTTTGAGCCAATCAGAAGAAGTGTTACATCCAAAATTTAATTATACTGTTTTGATTGCTTTCATACGGAATGAAGTGATTCGTCTTTCAACCAATAATAGATCAGTATTTGAATGAATTGAACAATAGTATCTGTTTGTCTTGTCCTCTTTCAAACTATTCAGACCAATCATTGAATTATATAAGTTTTATTTACAGCGACACCTAGGGACAGTAAAGGGAGATCATCGTCTTTATCATCATCAGGATCAATGCCATCAGGATCCATGTGGCAATCTAATGACTTGAGTACTAATTCTGCTGGACAGGCCGTTATTAAAACAAAACTGCAGTTAGTAGACCTTGCTGGCAGTGAATGTGTTGGTAGGTTTTCGCTCAGAGATTTATGGATAGACAGTACTCATGATCAAATTTTGCAGTCACATGCCAAACAATCATTTTTTGAAAATTTTCATCATATTGTGCTCATTGAAGTTTTTTTAATGCAATATTTAGATATCTAAGAGGCGAAAGTAGCTTAAAAGTCTTTAAACCATTTGGACAACAATATATGGAATACATGTACCAGTATAGATAAGAAATTATGATATTTATACTTTACAAACTTCACAAAACAGTCAAAAATGGAAATCAAATGCTAGAGGAAAATTTCACCCTGTGAGATAATCATCTTAAAATGAATTTAATGTACCCATATTGCATGTAATTGTTAAAATTTCAGGCATGAGTGGTGTAAAGGGACAGGCATTACGAGAAACAGCAAATATTAACAAGAGTTTGTCTGCATTAGCTGATGTCTTAGGAGCTCTAGCTGAACACAGAGCACATGTACCCTACAGAAACACACGTCTTACACATTTGCTACAAGATTCCATTGGTAAGTGGTTTTGTCTGTACAATCAATAACACATTTACCATGAGGGGGAATGTTTTTCACATTTGTTTAAAGATTTTATTGGTAAGATAGTCTAGCAGGACGTAACTTGTGTACATTTAATTTGATATTAGGGTCAATTGAATGGGAGCTTTTGTGAATATGTATCACATGTACCTTACAGACGCACATGGCTAACACATCTGAATAGCCTTTGTGATTAAGTTCTTAGTAGTTGGTTTAAATATACTCTAAATGATTAAAAACTGACACATATGTCCTATACATTGTAAGCTAGTATATAACATAATCTATAAAATCCAGTAGTTGTGCAGTACAAATCACTGGGTATGTACTTGGACTGATAGATGTGTGCAGTATATATTCTTGTGATAAAAGGTCTTTTGTAAATGATCGAGAGATTACTTGTATAACTTTGTATTCTTTGTACTATTAACACAGTAAGTAAGTATGTTTTGTAAATAAAGGCCAAACATTGGTCTATCTTCAATAACAGTATGAACATATATAACAAATAGATAATGAACAACTGCAGAAACAATATATTGAACAAAACAATTATGAAAATTATTATTGATCAATGATACCAGTGTTGAGGCTTATAGAGTTATCTCCCTTTTTTTTTTTTTTTAATTATTTAAGAAAACACAAGATATCTCCCTTATTGCATATCAATGAAAATGTGTCCAAACTAAGTCATATCAAGTAAATAATTAATTTTAAGAGTTGAATTACAAATGGATTCATTACCCCTAAAATACATATTTTACAAATGTCTAACACATGCTATTGTTCAAAACATTGATAGCCTTCTTTATGTGAATTATTTAACTAACTGTCAGGATAATATTTTTTTCACAGGAGGAGATGCCAAGTTATTAATTCTGTTATGTGTAGCACCTGCCCAGAGATACATCACAGAGTCTCTACAGAGTTTAGGTTTTGGTGCTCGTGCTAGACAAGTACAAAGAGGTCAAACTAAACGTCGTCTGCCATCATCTGCAGAGAAAGTCAGTTTGGACACACCAAAAAATTCTAGATCTATCTCTGTTACAGGTCCTCCACCCTTTAGCCAAAGATGATTTTTATGATATTCTGTACAAACTTTCATATATATCTTAATAAGAGATCCCAGACATTCTGTTTAGAGACAGTTTATTTATCCTGACCTGACACAAATTTATCGCTTAAAATCTCTTAAAGTTAACAAAGGTATGGAATGATTTTCCACTTGACTACTTCTTGAATTGCTTTCTGTTATTATGCTTTTCCATCAGAAAGTTTTGTTGGTTTCTAATATGCATAATTGGCAATGAGAAATCATGTCATGACATTCCATGCCAAAATGTGTGTAAAATACCATTGTCATTTCTTATATGATGTGAATATCATCCAAAAGACCACTTTCGAGTTCATTGCATTTCCGTCAAAAACTTTGATTTTAGTGAACATCATTCTTGCGTTTAGGAGCATTGTCACTTCTTTCCCATGTTGAGTGAGCGGTTGAAAAAAATATGATGCTATATTGTAAGAATTATTAGGCAAATTAAATTCTTATAATTGATAATCAGCACTGCTGTCATTAGGGAATTGTGATTTAGTACCTACAGAATAAACACTATTTCTAGTTAATCCTGCATAATGACAATCACGAATACATTTGATGAACTTTAATAGTGCAGGGATACAGGTGGGCCCCTCTATCTGGTAAATGACGTCATGAGGGTGCACATAATTGACAAACTTTTCCGGTGAAGGACATTACTCGAAAGTGGTCTATTAAATTTAAGTACACTTTACTTAGTACTGTTAACTGTTAATATATTCAATACTTGCCTGTTTGGCTAATTTAGAACATCATAGCTTGAGGCATATTCACAACATTGTACAGTATTGGTTACATGCTTATGACAGCAGTTTCTTATGAAAACTTTTTTGCAAAAACGAGTTTCAAATAATTTTGAATTCTGTGTGAAAGTTGGCAACTATGTAGACAAAATATGGACTCCAATTTCAACATGGAGAAGTTTGTCAATGCAAAAGTGTCCTACAGTTAACATTTGAACAGAACAGAACAAAACTCCACTATTTTATACTAATTTAGTGAAATTGTGCAATTTAAAAAAAAAATTTTTATCAAAAAGATTTCTTATTTCTCATATCAAAACACGACTCTTTATAATAAAATAAATATATAAGGAGTTATCCTTATTGAATAAATACAATAGCTATTGTTCTCTGTGTAGTTTATTCTAATAAAATTTCTTCTAAGAGAAATCCATCACTCATTAATTTATTTACCGTAAGATAAAAAATTATCTTCTAAGGAGATAAAATACATGTATCAACTCTAAATAAACTCTAAAATTAAAGTAAACATTCAAAGAATTTATGCCATTCATTCTAATAAAAGTACTGGTATTGTTGAAAAGTTATTAATAAATAGGTGCTAACATATAATTATTTATCCAATTTAGTGATGCTAGTTGTCAAGATTACTTTTTATTTTCAATATTGAAAGTTCAATTTATACACATGTATGTATACAAATATAGAAACTAACATGTTATGATTTGTTATTTCACTTAAGTTTGAAACCCCATGTTGACTTTCACAACCCAATTTAAATGATGTTTTTAATAAACTTTATTTACAATTCCAAAGTGTTATCCGTCCAGTAGTTGTGCCCTTTATTATACTTGTAGTATTTATTTATTTGAGTATTGTTTTTGTTAGTTTTATATGGAAATTAACATATGTTAAATAAAAATATTACAAATGATCATGATGTTATTATTTTATATAATAGAAATTCATGGTAATCATGTTATATTTATTGTCTATATTTTTAATAAAAGGATATACAAAATTAATTCAATGATACAGCAACCCAACAAGGTAACTGTAACTAAACAAGAGGCTCTCAAGAGCCTGAATCACTCACCTGTAATTTTTTGCTTAAATCTTTCATCAATGATTATTTTTGCTTTTCAATATATATAATGCCATTTAAATGTTCTGAAATTGATTCAGCAGTTTCAAAGGAGAAGATTTTTTAAAGTAAGCAAACTAGATTAGATGAACAAATTGTGGAAAAATTGTCTTTAAAGGACAATAACTCCTTAAGGGGTCAATTGACAGTTTTGGTCATATTAAACTTATTTGTAGATCTTACTTTGCTGAACATTTTTGCTGTTTACAGTTTATCTTTATCTATAATAATATTCAAGATAATAACTGAAAACTGCAAAATTTCCTTAAAATCATCAATTCAGGGGCAATAACCTAAAAATCAGATACCTGATTGGCTGATAATTTCAGGGCAGGTAGACCTTGACCTATTGAATACTTCAACTTCTTGTCTGATTTGCTCTAAACGCTTAAGTTTTTGAGATATAAGTCAAAAACTACATTTTACCCCATGTTCTATTTTTAGCCATGGCGGCCATGTTTTCTGAGGAAACAGAAAATAAAACACAAACTTTATTCTAGATAACCTAAGAATCATTCAGCTTAAGTTTGGTTTAATTTGGTTTAGTAGTTTCAGGGAAGATTTTTTTAAGTTAGAAAACATGATAAACAAATTGTGTAAAATTGTCCTTAAAGGGTAATAACTCCCTAAGGGGTCAATTGACAATTTTGGTCATTAAACTTATTTGTAGATCTTACTTTGCTGAACATTTTTGCTGTTAACAGTTTATCTTTATCTATAATAATATTCAAGATAATAACCGAAAACTGCAAAATTTCCTTAAAATTACCAATTTAGTGGCAGCAACCCAACAATGGGTTGTTAGATTCATCTGAAAATTTCAGGGCTAATAGACCTTGACCTAATGAACATTTTTACCAATGTCAGATTTGCTCTAAATGCTTTAGTTTTTGAGATATAAGTCAAAAACTGCATTTTACCCCTATGTTCTATTTTTAGCCATGGCAGCCATGTTTTTTGACGAAACATAAAATAAAACACAAACTTTATTCTAGATACCCTAAGGATCATTCAGCTTAAGTTTGTTTGGAATTGGTTTAGTAGTTTCAGAGAAGAAGATTTTTTAAAGTTAGAAAACATGATAAATTGTGTAAAATTGTCCTTAAAGGGCAATAACTCCTTAAGGAGTCAATTGACAATTTTGGTCATATAAACTTATTTGTAGATCTTACTTTGTAAAAATGATCTGTAAAAGTTTGCTATATGGCCTTCACTGCTAAGTAAACATTAACACAATATGGTTTTAAATAACCTCAACTGTTCAAGGCATGATTATATAACATTCTAAAGAATTCAAAAAATTTCTCAAAATTTCAAACATGGCAATTATGTGTGAAAATATACAAGTATTCAATAAATAGTAAGTGGATGAGCAATGAATATGAAAATGCATCAAACCCTAAATATAAAAATAAGGAGATGTTGTATGACTGCCAAAAAGACAACTATCCACCCAAATTCAAATGAAGTGGATGTTAGCAATAATAGGAAACTAAAGATCTTTAACAATGAGAAACACCCATACCATACAGTCGGCTGTAAAAGGCCCCGATAATGAAAAATTTGAAACAATTCAATTGAGAAAACAAACAGCCTAATTTATAACGAAAATTTTTACGAAAAACAAATATGACAGACATAAACCAACAATAACCACTAAACTACAGGCCCCTGACTTGGGACAGGCACATAAAGAATGTGGCAGGGTTAATCATGTTTGAAGGGGCCAACCGTCCCCTAACCTGGGCAGTGGTGTAACGGCACAACAGAAGAACAAACTGCAAAACAATAAATGAAAAACAAATATGAGAAACAGCAAAAAACAACAACCACTCAATTTCAGGCTCTTGACTTGGGACAGGCACACATAGAATGTGTAAAGCCTGCCCACCTGAAGCTTGATACCAAATTTCAGGAAGGTCTGATTTGTAGTTCCCAAGAAAAATGTGACCAAAACCATATGGGACAGACAGACATAAACCAGTATACCCAAACTTTTGGAGCAAGGATATAAAAAATGCTGGACCTTCTAGATTCATACAAAACTAGTTGGAAAGAGCAAATCTTAGAGGATGGAACCAGTTTTGTAAGAATTTAACCCTCTCCTTCGCTGAACTAGTATACATTATTGTTTAGAGGCCAGCTAAAGCCCGCCTACGGTTGCAGGATTTTCTCGCTGGGTTGAAGACCCATTGGTGGCCTTGGGCTGTTTTCTGCTCTTTGGTTAGGTTGTTGTCTCATTTGACACATTCCCCGTTTCCATTCTCAATTTTATAGTATTCAGTATATTTCCAAATTTGAAACAAGCTTAAAGAAAAGTTCTCAATCTTACATATATATTTAATGCCCTGCCTATGATAGTAGAGGAGCATTATGTATTCCCATCTGTGTCTGTCTGTCTGTCCAGTATCAGGTTAAAGGTTTGGTTTAAGGTAGTTTGTAGTCACTTCAACTTGAAACTTAATGCACATATTCATTATGAAGTGAACTGTTTAATATATATGCCAAATTAGGACTTTGACTCAGATTTCGTGGGCTCAGTTTTGGTTTAATGTAGTTTGTGGTCGTATCAACCTCAAACTCATTACACATATTCATTATTAAGTGAACTGTTCAATCAATTTGCCAAATTAAGGGTTTGAGAAAAATTTAATGGGTTACTGAACATGTACATGTGATAGTACAAGAGGGGTATGGACGCATATTCTTTTTAATCCTTTGTTGGAAATATTAAGAACTAAGAACAAATATATTTACAAAATTTTGCAGTAAAAAATTTATTTTCAATGCAGAAAAAACATGTACAAGTATAATCATTGTTAGTTTGTTAGTAAAAAAATTAAACAATAAAAAAACATGATTTTCAAAAGCTAAGTATACATGGGTGAAACTTCATCAATACACCTTATCGCTATTTAGTCCAATCCTGAAAAAAAAACAGTCATTTAGACAACTTCCTGTTTGTGTCAAGTGATGCAAAATCAAAGGGAATCAGTAATGAGCTGAAGGAGGAAAAAGTTTTGAAAGTGAACATTTTGAAATTTTAACAGATTATGATCCAATTTTTTTTAATTACAAATTAAAGTCATAAAAATTCTCAGCTTGAAGTGTTTAAGATGATTAAACTTGAATCTTTGAAAAGTTTTATGCACAATACATTGTTTAAACAGGGCCCCAGATAGCTTCAACTGGTTTGTGACATATTGAAAAAGTTGTGTTATTTCACAACTTATCTGGATTGGACTAAATAGTGATAAGGTGTATTGCATTAAAAAATTATGTTATAGAACTGCTATTCATTTATGTGATAATTATAGGTAGCATTCAAATCTATATAGAAAATCACTGCATATAAAAGGCACTGAAAAATAATTAATCCCAATCAAATACAAATTTTAATTTGTTCTGTGTATAAGGGAGACCTCTAAAAATTACAAGAAAATTATGAACTGAAAATAAACTCTTCTTTTTATTAAGGTTATAAACATGCTATACTTGTCTATAAATCAGTGTGAGTTGTGTGTAAATGTAATTCATGTTATTGAACTAACATAACTGTGTAAAGTTTTATGAGGATTTGTGAAAGCATACTGCAATTATAATGAGACGGGAGAAATTGCCTAATTCTTTAAGGTTAAAGTCCTATAACTCGGAAATAACTAATCTGAAAATTTTCAAAGTTGAAAGGGAGCTGACTTTAATTACTTAAACATTGTCAAAATTTTGTATGTTATTCAGTGACAGCAAACTTGAGTTTTCACCAGATATGAATCAAAAAGGGGGTAAAAATGCATTCAATTTGCATTGAGATAAGCAAAGAAACATATGTAGACAATATTGTGAATTGTTATTTCTCTTTGTTTAGAATTTAGGTATAACAAATTCATACACCACACACTACATATCTTTCTTATAAGTATGGTAATACACACACATAAATATCATTTTGTAAATCTCAGTATATATCAATAAATTGCCCAGCATGGGATAGGATCTAAAGAATGTACACCCCAATAATGCTTAGTTCTTAATTAAAGTCCAATAACAATGGAATGCCAATTAAAAAAAAAAACTTGTCAAAATCAAAGGCAGTTTAAGACTTGCATACTCGTTTTATCATGAGATGTGCTCAAAAGGATAGAGGAACCAACAATAGTATACCATAATACAGCATCTTTACAGGGAGTATAAAAATACCTTCCTAATTTATTAGAAGCTCCATATAAATGTATGTCAAATAATGATACATGCAATTGTAACATAAAATAATGTCCCCGATGAAATATTGTCCGACGGACAAAATTTCATATAAAATATTGTCTGTGGACACTATTTCATAAAGAAATACTGCCAAGGACAATATTTCATTATGAAATAGTGTCCTTGTCCATGAAATTTAACACTGTGAAATACTGTCCCTGAAAATATTTTTTAATCTAATAATGTCTTCTGCCATGAAATTGTTAGTGTTTCTGGATTTTTTTTAAAATATTTTTCATGAAAAGTATGTGTATGACCATAAATTGCAGCAAAAATTAATTAAGGAGGTTTGTTTGTTATTATTAATCAAATAAAACACTTAAATGATATCATTATCCAAAGTATTAAATGTCTATAACCTCCCTTTCATGAGACAAACTTTCATGAGAATCCATCTATGACATATTGTCTCAATATACAACTTTGGATAGCCTCCCTTTAATAAAACAAAATTTCATACTATTCATCTATGAAATATTGTCGGTATATGGACAACATTTCATATGGAAATTGGTCCTTCTCTGGACATTATTTCAGATAGGGACAAAATTTCATGATACAAAGTCATGAAATATTGTCTGGTGGGACAATATTTGGCTTTACACATTGTCATGCTTATAGGCATACCCAATCATAATTCAAAGTATTAAAAATAACTAGGATATCGGTATCTGACAGTCCTCTCTCATTACAACTAATCACGGTCAAGCTGCTGACCAAATATGAAGTCATATTATTTAGAAGTACCAGTAGAACAGACCATAGGACAGGCGATTGTAAATGCAATATAGCCTACACTCCTGGATTGGGGGTATAATATAACAATAATGAGATCCAATTCAATTGAAAAAAAAATCAAAAAGTACATATCAAATCAACAATAACAAGTAAAAGAACTACATACATCAATAAAAATCATTAGGCAAGAATTCCACACAAAAATAAACATGAAAAATTCTCATTACAATAATATACAGTAAATGCTTTTTTTATACAAAAATAAACATAAAAAGGTAAGTAATTCAAAAGTTAGCAAGTTGAAAATAAAATAAAAAACTGTATTTGGTATAAGTCTCTTCATAAAAAGGCCATTTCTACTTTAAAAATCGAACAAAATAAGCATCATCTTGTATATAATATTTTCAATATCATTCAATACACATTATCTATGAAATGCTTACACAATTACAAAACAGACATATGAAAGACTAGGTATGAAACAAAGATTTGACCAGATGGCCACCTGCAGCCTCATTGTGAAAAGACAAGTCATTTGGAGCAAAAGGCAAACTCCATACATAAGTCATCAATATACAGTATACACTAATGTACCAAAAATCAGCTCCAGATCTGCAGACATTACAATAAAAAGTTCTGACAAGTATATTTTTCATTGAATTTTCTAAGTCAAAATGGTGTTACTCTGAAAAAATAGTCTGTCAACCAGAGAGAAATGTGGATGCAATCTGTAAGTCACCATTACACGCTGATGTATTGAAAATGAGCTACAGATCTCCAGGTATTACAAAAAAGTCTCAACAAGTACAGTTTTCATGAAATTTTCATTGTTAGAACCGGTAAGTCCACAAAAAAAATCTCAACAATATACAAATGCAAAAGCAATCTGTAAGTTATAATTATACACAAATACACCAAAAATCAAATCAATATCTACAGACATATTGATAAAAAAGTCTCAATCAACTGTTTGATTTTAGAATGTCACAAATACTGACATGGGTAACCCTACATACATAAAACATACTGCTTTCTTTTACTGACTTTTTTAAAATTATGAGACATGTAACAAATCTCTGCTGAAATCAAACTATTAATTTTTCAGAATTTGTATGAGTTGACTATAAAGTATTTTTCCAGCATCAATCCCCCAAGCAAAGTCCAAATGATTCCACTTTGGAATTTCTGTACTATTGTATCTGGTGTGTAGTTGAGATTTCAAGTATGACACATCCTGAAAAATTAGAGAAAAACAAAAATCAAGTTCTGGACATACTGATCATAAGGTGTATTGTCCTGCTTATTATACTGTAAATTCAGAAATTATTGCCAGGTTTTTATTTATGGGATTGAATGAGTATCGCAATATAAAGAACTCGCATTCTGATATCTGATTTATAATCTGTATGAATATTTTTCTGAAATCGCAATAATTAAACCTGCATTTTGGTGAATTCTTCAAAAATCGCAATTATAATGGAAGCAATAGTTTCTGAATTTACAGTATTACAAAAGAGCAAGTATACAAAATTCTGCAGCTGGTAAATAGTTGATTATGCGATTGTAGGGGGCATTATGTTTTCTGGTCCCTGCCAATGACAATCTGTTTTTACATCTTAATCGTATGGAGACATATTCTTGTTGTTTAAATGTTTTTGCTCTTTTTTATTTCACATTTAGCATGTCTGAGTAATCTCCTTTTCCATTCTTTCATGCAGCGTTTTTTTTCGCTGCATTGGTAGTTAATTAAACAGAATGACCCATTTCCAATATTATTGTGCAGCTATGAAAATGAAACTACCAAATACAAATGAAGATTAATTTTTCAGGAAGCTCCGTCCCAAATGGTATGATTTCCCACATTTGAATTCAGAAGTGGATTTATTTGTCTCTGCAATGATTACCATATTATGAAAATACTGATATTTTATTTCTGATTGGAAAGCAATGTAATGTCTTCAATTACATGTATGAGAATCTATAAAACCAAAACTTTGAGAAAGAGAAAGAGAGTGAAACTCAGTAAATTATGTTCTTTACTACATGGAGAAAGGGCAGTATATGCATCTGTACATGTAACCAAAGTGATAGAATAATTTTTACCTTTGGATCAGCCAACCAATCGTTCACTGCTGAATACAAAACTACAGGTGTCCTCATGTTACTCACATTATACTGAGGTGGTGTTGCCTTAAACAATATTAATAATATTTTATTCAAGAAATACATTTTAAATTTTATAAACAATGATAAAAAAAGAAAATACCGAAAAACTAACTAATTTTCAACAGGCGATTTATTTTCGGAGTACAAAAATAAATAGTGTGAATATGTAAAACTTGGATCTTTCCTTACATAACTATATCCAGTAAATTTGAAAATCGTGAAATTAATCACGGCAAAGTGATTTTCATTCAAGAGTTGAGAAAGTTGACGTTTGTAGAACAAAGCTTTACTTCTCTTACCTGCCCATAGTGCTGTTTGTTTCCACCAGTGCCATAATCATACTTCTGGTACTTTCCTGACTTTATTGCCTGAAATATGTTTATATATAATATTTATTAAGGATGAACAATCCATTTGATATACAAACACTAGGCTAAGTTGACATGAAAATATAATACGACTTCAGTCTTCAAATTTTGCTCAAATTGCTCTAAACATCAAGTTAAAAAAAAACCAACACTGTGAAGTTTGAGATATGACCAGAGTTTAAAAAGAATAACTAAACCAATAGTAAATTTGTAATTTTCAGACAACACTGACCAAGTAATATACAGAGAAAAGGGGCTATTCTACAAATGTATTTAGTATAATTGATGAGTTGCACTTAACAAGCACCTTAAGCAGTAATAATGCAAAGTTTATTTCTTTATGAGACAGTCATTGAAATGCTTTAGTCACCTTTTTAAATGAGACAGTCATTGAAACACTTTACTCATACCTGTGAATAATGTATCATATTTTTGACAGATGTTCCTGCAGGACTATGGCTTACATATACTGGTAGTCTGGACTGAAAAGTTACACAACAATGACAATGTAACAATATACACATATTTCAATTTCTTATTCAAAATTGTCATGCATGTTTTTAAAAACTATGTTTCAAGGACCCTTAATCACTCAATTGGTGAAAATACCAAATATGGACATAAGAAATCAAGATAAACAAATTATTTACACCCCTCCATCCTTCCAAAATGGCTCTCCCTTAGGCAGTCATTCATGGCAATTTGCTTGTAAATCTAATTGGCTGTTTACAGTTTTTCTCTATTTATTATTTCAATGGTTTGAAGATAATATCCCAAAACACTAAAAGTTCAACTTACTGATCATTATTGTTGTTTACAGTTCTGTCTATCTATTGAGGTTTTTAGGATTATAGGCAAAAGTGTTAAATTCAGTTTGATAAAAATAGACATTTACAGGCCATATCTCCTGTAAAGGGTCAATAATGGTTTCAGTCTGTACCTATTATGGTTTTAAATAAATATAAGACAATTATTTGCATTTTACCCTATTTTCTATATTTAAGTGTATGGCCATGCTGGTTGATGAATCAAAATAAAATCAACAAACTATAATATAGACACCCTAAGGAACACTCATATGAAATTCATTATAATGATTCAGTGGTTTGGGGAGAAAAGATCTTTGAAAAAATTTAAGAAAGCCAGTTGCCAAATGTTAGCAAAGGCTCATATTGACCTTTAGCCAGATGAGCTAAAAACAGCAGTGGGACATAGACAGCTTAATCTTCCAAGCATTTTATTTAGATCAATACTCATCTGGTCTGGTCTTTTTCTTGTGTTTAAAAAGCATAATACCAGAAACATTATACATGTATTAAAGACCTACCTACCAAAATGTAATGAAACCTTAGTTATTCATGTCGAATTTTAGTATCTATACCTGATTTAGATTTTTGTTATCATAACCACAGAGAAGAAATAATACATTGGTACAGATTGGTAGGGTCAATTTGTCTTTACAAGCTGTTAAAGCCATCAACTTGAAGAACCAATTAGAAGGCAGAAAATCCTTGTCTCCAAATACTTCAAAGTACACCTATAAAATAACAGTTTGTTTTTAAAATATGGCCATGCACAAGATGGTTTCAATTGTGTACTATTCAGGTATGGCAGCACATCTAACTACTTAAGATAAGAATTTTGAATGAAATATTATTTATAACTGAATTTGTGCTTAACATGAGCAACATGACAGGTTTCACTAGTGGGGCAGGATCTGCTTACTCCTCTGGAACACCTGAGATCACCACCATTTTTTGATGGGGGAAAGTGTTGCTCAGCCTTGAGTTTTCTATGCAGTTTTTTGTGATATGTTATTATTAGTTGTCTGTCGTCTTTTGCCAAGCAAGGCCTTGTCAGTTTCTCATCACCTTGTGAGTTAAAAATGGCCCTGTGGTATCTTCTGCTTCTTTTTCAAAGAATTATTTTACTGTTAAAGGCATAAGTCTACAAAACAATTTGTAAATTTAAGTCTTGAATGTCAAGTATTCAAATAAAATTATTTGTATTAAACTTATTTTCCTACCTGTTCAGGCCAATGAGCCAGTATCTTCAGTGGAGTTTTGGTATGTCCTAAATATGCTACTGGTGCTAATGCAATAAATAGCTTCACCTGAAAAAAAAATAAATACTGTAAATTCAGAAACTTTTGCAAGCATTTAGTATTGCCTTTATTAAACAATGGACAAAAAAGTGATTTTAGTTATTATAATTTCAAGAAACGCTGCAAACAATGCTATTTTCTATTTTTTGCAAAACATATCCTGTTGGAATTTTGCCCAATGATAAAAACATCGCATAAATTTATGAATTTACAGTATTATTTTATAATAGATCCAGGCAAGATGGAAGCTACCTAGACACAATATTGCTGAAAAGATTTAGACAGGATGAAAATGTGATTTTACATAAGATTGGGAACTACTGGTATGTGCTACAAGTGCCACCTTGTTTGACAGCAATTCAATATCAATAAATTAAAAAAAAGATCTTTTATAAAATGTCTTCCAATCCTCAATACCTTAAAATAACAAAACTTTTCCCTTAGTACTTTTAGTGGTGATTTTTTTTACACTAGCACATCAGACTCAAAGATAGCCACTAGGTGAAAGTTTTTCATCTAATTAGAAGCAAATATGGATTATTTGTAAAAGACCTTCCATAAATCAATCATATCAAGTTTGTCTAAATTTGGGAAACAAGTTTCATATTTTTGTGAAAAGTTTACTGATGACACTAAGTGAAATTAATCCTGTATGAAATATTCCACACAGAATCTACACGGAATATAGTAGGAATATTGCATTGAATTCCTATCAGAAAAGAGTGATATTCTAGTCAGACAGTATTAGGAATCCACACAGAAAATAGCCGAAAAATTTAAATTAGCAGGAATTTCTTAGTAGGAATATTGTATATTCCTACCAGGAATATTTAAATTAGCAAGAATAATTTGGCGGGAAAATAAAATTCCTACTAGAAAACCTGGTAGGAATTTTTCAAAATTCCACATTGAAAAAAACATTTTCTAGGAGAAATCTAAAAATATACAAAATGTAAGTGTATATTCACAAATACACAACTGGGTCAATCATTTAAGTTTGAATCTCAACAACAAAGAACAAAGGAAATGCATGGAATATATTCATTTAAAAAAAGTTGACCTTTGAAATGTACATGAGGAAGCTGTGATATATTCAAGCTAGAAATTGTGTTATATATGTAGATGGGCAAAAATGTTTATTAGATGAAATTAAAGAGTTATGAACAATTAATGAGTAAAATTATGCACTATTGTTGAATTAACTGATTACTAAATATATTGGCAAACAGATAAAAAATTTCATCTTAAAAGTATAAAAATTACCTTCAATCTGCATGAGCCATATTTTCTCATATTTCAATATAGTAGTTGTTTGACCCTTGCAGCATTGTGTTCCAACACAACTTTTCAATCTTCTACCCTCCAACTTTTGAATATCTGAACTGGAACTTGGTTGCATTTAACACAGCAAAATTTGTGTCATTAGCAAACAGGAATCCAGTTTAAGATAATTAAAAAGATTCCATGTAGAAAGATTTTCTAGTAGGAATAAATTAATTATGGTAGGAATCTTGTAGTAGGAAAATGAATAATCTAATCATATTTTCTGTCCAAATTCCCAATTAAGATTTTCAAAACAGAAAAAAATCCATACAGACTTTTAAAGTTCCAGCTAGATGGTAGGATTTTGCTAGTGAGAAAATAAAAAATCCAGTCAGAATTTTGTTCATTTTCCATGTCCGCCTACTTTCTATATAGAATCTTAGATTCTAGGTAGATTCCTACTACATTCCTACTAGATTATAGGTGGAATTCTACTACTTATTTCGTACGGGAGGCAATAATTCACATGACCCTTAAAGCTAGATCTGAACTAAAAATTTAAAGGCCATTTAGCATATTGATTGTCTCCAAAGGCTCTAAGTAATCTATTATAGGGTTGACTTTTAGGCTTAAATCTGCTGGTTAAAATTCCTTCTCTGAGCAGTGATGTACATGTACATTAAATTGGTGTTACATAATTATACTTCATTTCCTTGACTGATTTTTTGCTTTTTTTTATTTATTGCTTACCTTTTTAGCAACTTGTTGATTCTGTGAAAATGCTGAGAAACCAATGAGAGTGCCTTGGGAATGTCCAATGTAATACAATTGTTGTTGGCCTGTTGTATTTATGATGTAATCAATCACTGCTGGAATATCATATTGGGCCATTTCATCCCAACTGAAAAGATTTTTTAAATTAATAACTTTTTTTCATTTTTGAGTGAAAGTGCAGTATACATTTGTAATTATTTACAGTTCATTTTTGTACTTTGATACTCAATAATCAGGTGAAGTTTATGTAATTGGTTGGTATTTCAGATTTTATGAAATTTCAATGTATACATTTAGAGCTTATTTAACTACATCAGAATATTGAAAAAATACTATATGTATCATTTATTTTTCTAGAGATGCTATCAATTAAAAATGTGTGAAATAGATCTATAAATGCATAGAACGTGTAAAAAGTGATGTAATTTTGCATTTTTTTCTCACTTTTAAAAAATGATTTCTCCAAAAACCTGAACACAATATTTTACTCAAAATTAATGATATATTATTACTAAGAACATTTCTGTATTAATACAATATGATTCTACACCCTAAATATAGTTGACCTTTTAGTTAAAGTAACAGAAAACTGACCTAATCTCAAAAACTTAATGTGGATCAAAGAAACATGAAAATGAGGTCATTATCGTCCCTATGTATTGCATTCTTTGACACTTGTCATAGGTGAGACAAACACTTGTACTTTTATAGTTTTAATGATTTAACAACTCTACAGTTGATTTACCTCCAATCCCAAAACTTGGGATTTTTTGGAGATAGTGTCTTGTGTCTTCTGGAATAGGTGTTTCCACGAGAGTTTCCCAACCAAACATCAAATCCAGCATCTGCTAGCAGAAAAGCTGAAAATATGTAACATTTCTACAAATGAGTTGAAGAATAAAAAAAATTTTAAAAAGTGACATTTTATTTTACGAGGAGATATACAAATTACCTAGTATATGAGCAATTCATATTGATATGTTGAGATTACTTAAATAAATTAAATGAAATTGAACCTTAAGCATTTAAATGTGAGCTTAAGATACACCCTTCTTAAGCATAATTTAAATTTGAGGCAAGAATAAAATGAAATATCATAGAAGGTATTAAATTAGAAGTCAGTAAAATAGCCCTGCAGAAAAAAATTGCAGGTGGATATCCCTAGGTGTATAAAAATAGCCTTAAATTTTACCTTTCCAGTCCTATGATTTGAAAAGAAAAAAATTTTGTTTTTAAATCAAAAGGGAGTTTTCTTCCACCAACCTAAACAACTGTATACTTAAGGCTAAGCTAGTCCATGACATAAGAAAAATGTCTTAAATCTGATGGTTATAAAGAGTCTGAAATGACAAAGACGAAAACTTTCAAAATCAAAGTCTGGACAACTGTTTGATATCAGAATGACAGAATGAGAGAAGAACAGAAAGACTCAAGGACAGTCATGAGTAACACTATAATGAAAATGGATGAAAAAAGGGATCTTTGCTATGACTTAAATGAAACAAAGAAAAAATGGAAGTACCTAAGCTGTCTTTTACAATATTTGTAACCCACAACGTAGAGTCACAAAGCAGTCCATGTTGTAAATACACTACAGGCCGTGGTCCATTCCCTTCTAGACCATGGACGCCATGTGGTATTCTCTGTATCCCCAGAATGAAGTCATCAGATGTGGTTACTGTGTGATCTTCACAAGGGTAGCCTTTACTTGTGATCAGCTGTGTCTGAAATAAACAGTCCTCAAAATACAGCTTTCTATATCCACTCTATGGATCCAGAGAGGTAATTTTTCCCATTTATACACTATTTTGTTCTGTCTATATTTGCATCAAAGTTAAAAAAAAATATACATAACATATATATATGACCAACTAATCAGTTTTTGAATTTAATCAACTTTACAGATAGTTGTTTTGAGTTACATGTAGTCTTGCAACATTATTAAATGATTGATGTCATATTGTTATTGAGCGGTATATTATCTGTAAACTGCCATCTTGGATTGTAAATTAGCAGTACACAAATGGTCTAGATTTTTCCTAAATCTGCAAGTTTTGAGACAGATGGCAATTAGTATACACATGTAAGACTGTTCATTTAAATAAGAAAAATAAGTGATTTATATTGCATTATTTAGACTTTTTTAACAAATACAAAAATGTTCCAAATATTTGTTTTTGTTCAATTCAATTTTTGAACATAGCCATAAAAGGGGAGATAACTCTTATAGTAAAAATTTTATAACAGAATGATAATGACATTTTTCTTTTTTTCTTTCAGGAAGAAAACAATTTATTTATTTTCTTAAAGCATAATTATTACAAAACCTATCTTCTCATATTTTAATTCAAAATTCTATCTCATATAAGCAAGGATTTGTATACTTATCTATACAATGCAAATCCTTGCTCATACTCATAGATTTCTTTATATTTACAAAAAAGTGTTTATCAATAATCTAAGCAAAATATTGGGCAGTTATGCTCAACTTGTAGCTTGAAAAATTTCATGGTGACCCATTATTTTGGTTATACTTTTGAAAAAAGCATGGTCATGGTAAAATCTACATTTCGGCAAAGTATACGAGAATTCAACTGAGGAATAGTGATGATCGGTAGGTCTTTTCACCACCGAACACCACCGAATACATTAAAATACCATCTAACACACCTAAATATATTGTTTTCATCTTTATTTATATATTTGACTTAACTTCTGAACGAGGATGAATATGTTTATACATATATATATACACAAATTAATCAGAAATGATAACAAGAGAACCAAAAAGAACAGTCTTGCAGGGCTGTTGTCAGAACAGTACACTTTCAAGTCGAACATTTTTTAAATATAATTATTGTGATAATTTCACATTAAATAAAATGTTTTAACTTATTTGAACGATTTATTTCTAGTAATTGAAAAGTAAAGACCATAAGATAATTGTATGATACAATGAAATACAGACAATGTAAATCCGGAAAAAATATTGCCGGATCCGGAAGCGTTTTTTTTTTTATTTTGATTCTCAACTTTAACATCACTAATGGCCTAATGCACATAAAAATGTGAAAAAACATGACAATAGGATTATATTTTACGTAATTTAATCGATTTTAATGTTTTATTGTGTAAAATTACTGTTTTTCTTAAGGGTTAGTGGTCTTTTTGGGTGTTCGGTGGTGAAAAGACCCACCCTAGTGATGATCCACCTTAAATAAGTTACTATGCCACAAATGTGCAATATTTTTAAAGTGTTAAAAGAATTCTTTTTTTGAATGTAAACAAAAATCTTGTTACAAAAATTCTTACAATGTTGCGAAAAACGTCAGGATCAACTGCATGACAGTGTACTACTTGAATGAAGACAGCAAAACAAATAACGCAAAAATTGCCAACTTTAAGATTCATAATGTGTGGTGTAGCTGTTATCTTCTTTTCCAAACATTTCCGCATTCAGCATTCATTTCCGATTTCTCTTTTTGCAGACAACCCAAGGGAGATAATCGTAAACTGAATAAAAGAATAAATCAGAATCGGAATTTATCGGTTGAATATCCGTAATTTATTAAGAAGGAGCGAAATCACAAAAAAATACAAATATAAAAAGATTAACACAAAGTAACAATATCTAGTTTGTTTACTCCATTCATAATTATAGATGATTTTGATGTTAAGAAAATGATATGTAGTACAGTCATGACAGTTGTGGACAAAATATCATTCTGTGAAACTAATGAACAATATTAAACCAATTCTACATATTACCACTAACTTAAACATGATTAATTTCTGTATTGAAACATGTTCTTTTTCAGATCAGCTAACCTGAGGCACATGTTACACCAATGATTAAAAAGAGTGATTATTTCCTGAATAATAACCATAGACCTGTAAGAATTTTCCCTAATCCCTCTGAAATATTTGAAGAAATACTACCAGAGCAGTTATATCAGAGTTCTTCGAAAATATCTTTGATATATTTTTATTTGCATCCAGGAAAGAATATGGCTGTCAAACAACGTTATACAAACTCTTAAAGATTGGAAACTTGCTTGAGAACGCAAGGGGACGACCATCTGTAGGAGGGCATCACAGCAATTAAATGTTTTAAAACGTTTGGGCTCAGTTTTGGATAGACTTAGTAAACTTACTATTTTTCATACCTTTATTCTTAGTAATTTTAATTTTTGTCCTTTGGCATGGCATTTTTGCACTGAGAAAAATTCCAAAAAATTAGAAAAGGTGCAGGAAAGAGTACTCCGTTTTGTATATGAGGATTTTACCAGCCCCTACGAGGACCTCTTACTTAAAGCTAAGGTGCCCTCCTTGCAGATTAGAGGGATTAGAACAATGGCTCTAGAAACTTTTAAGATTATAAATAATATAGCTCCTGTGTGCTTACAAAATTTGGTGAGTGTCAAAAAATCTAAGTATTCTTTCAGGTATGTAAATATTCTGGATGTTCCACAGGTAAAGTCAAATCGTTACGGTAAAAAATCTTTCAAATTTGCTGCCGCTACTTTATGGAACAGCCTTCCAAACCATTTCAGGACTGAAAATAGTTTTTCACATTTTAAAAGTCTTGTTCAGTCCTGGAACGGTTTGGAATGTCGCTGTTCTGCTTGCAGATAATTCTTGAGATGTTTATTATTTATGTTGCTTTTGGTTGCTCTGGTCTAGCATGTTTTATTTCATTTTAAATTTGTTGCTAAATTTTTATTGCATGCTATGTAAGTGAGATTTAACTTCGTATAACAGGTAGTTTTATATGTCAAATTATACTGTTTTTATGTTATGTATATGTTTTTATATTCGGTCAAAAGCTCCTAATAGCTTGTGTTGTGTCTTTTAACTTATGCCGAATCAAAATAAAGTTTTCTTATCTTATCTTATCTTATCTTATCTTACCATTTGATTTTCAGGAGGATTATCCTGGCCTGGTAAGAGCTGAAAATGTGGACAAAATGAACATACGTAGCATACAGATGAAAATGAATAGTCATTCTGCAAAAAAAAAATAATAATCTCCTGGTCGTTCCCTAATAAATCATGATTTGGCTGCTTTTCCCATTGATCTGTACAAAGCGTTTGACTGCTTAAAATTGATTGTTAATTTTTCTTGTTACATTTGTCTTTGTTGATATTTCATATTTTGGTATGCACATTAATGTGATTACATAATAAAACAGCTGTTGCATTCGTCTGGGTTTTTTGTTGTTTAGGGGATTCAATATTTAATTTTAACGTCTCATTTTTTTTTGTACAAAGATGTACATATTACATATAACTTATTTAAACTTTAAAATACAAAAGCCACCCAATACAGAGTTATGAGAGACTATAAAAGCTAGACAGGATACACAAAAGACAAATCCCATGTACTTTTAGACTGTCAGCTTTATCAGTACTTAAGAAAAGCTTTGTTTAACGAAGTTTAAATTTTGAACCAGAGTTTTATGAATTTTGATAATTGTCAAACAATTATATTTTTATTTTCAATTCGTTTTGGGTCCTGTTTTAGCTCCTCACGTTTTCAGATTTTATACATCTTTGGGTTTTGAACTTTCCTGGTGAAGGTAAATCCAGAAAAGCGCTTCGGACGCACAAAATTATATAAGTGTTATTTTCATTAAAAATACAAACAATAAGGTTTCAAATCAAATCTTGGCTTTGTTTCTATGAAAGAATTTATAGTACAAGTTTCCAGTAATTTGTGATAAAGAAATCCCTAACTTAATAATTTACCAATTATACAAAGACTACGTTCATTGAAATCTAAAACGTCACGATTGAGACGAACATAGAGAATGACTTGGACAATGTACATACCAAAGGAACAATCAACGTTCAAAATGGAAAATCAACAATAGGGAACGAAAAATCGTCTCTTCATCGTAAATGTTTGTACAGAGTTTTCCGTGGAACTGAAATATCCAAATCTAAAAAAATAAAAGACATTTATTGCTTTTAACATTAGATTTAGAAAGTCTTCCCTTGAATAAATTTCCGCAGTATAATTAGAAAGTTTTTTTTTATTTAAAGCAAATATATCAACAAGGTAATGGTAAGTGTTATCAAGTTTATCTATGGAAATTAGATGGATCTTTCCTGAGTTTGATTATAAACTGTGATTCAAAACAATACAAGAACAAGTCTGCTATGTAAAGGGTGTAATTGGTTCCCATAGGAATACCTACAAAAAGTCGATAAACTTTATTGCCGAAACGTACACACAAAGATGTTGTAAAGTAGGTCATTTCATATTTAATCATCTCATCACAGTTCCAGTAAGTATATCTAGCATATTTGCCTTTCCCATTACTAAAGAAGTCCTTACATGAGTTGCAGCAAATGCATATGCAATCAAATTTTTCAAAGGACCATTTAATCGAATAAAAAAAAATGTGTTTGATAAGGTTGTGAGAAAGTGTAGTGTAAAGAGTCGAAAAGTCATAACTGTCAACTGAATCGAACAGACCATCAAAGCACGTTAATTTGTCCAAAACATCTATAAAGAGTTTTATACATTCCAAAAATAATTAATTTCATCATTTTCATATGCTTTGTTGCAAAAGTATATAACAAGTTCTTTATAATTGTAGTAAAGAAGCTAGTTAAAAGCCCAGAAATTTATTTGTAGAACCCTTATTAGAAGCCGATTTGGCGGGTTTTTTTTGTGTAGTCTAGGCAGTCAATATATAGAAGAGACCTTCAAATGTTCAGCGGAGGCCTTAAGCTGAGATGTGGTAATGGCATGATTGTTCTGTGGAAGAGTCACTGAAAGTAGAAGAATTTATGCTTTCATTCTGTAGAACTTCCGTGTAGCTTTTTGCGAGTACTTGATTTTTTTTTTAAATAACAGGAATGGGCATATTACTTACTCTTTAATCTATTGATTTCTAAATTATTTCCTAGATGTGATATGCAAATATGCACAATATTCTGACATTTATTTAAATTGGAATCAAATGACTTTTGTCAGATATATATATGTTACAGGCATTTTCTAAATTAAGTCATTTTGTAAAATGCCTAAAAACTTTAGGCATTTTCTAAAATGTCTGTAAGATTCAGGCATTTTATATATTGCCTATTTTTCAAGGCATTTTACATTTACTGAATGCAAACAAACAGCAATCAGTCAATTAAAACCAAACTTTATTATTATTCATGTTTCACTTCTATTTTGAATCTAGATTTTCTTAAAATTCGTTTGTAAATTTTGTTTTATTGAAAGAATAATTTGTCCTTCTGTCATTTTGACAAAATAATTTGGAGTTTAGTATGACGTCCATTATCACTGAACTAGTATACATATTTGTTTAGGGGCCAGCTGAAGGACGCCTCCGGGTGCGGGAGTTTCTCGCTGCATTGAAGACCCATTGGTGGCCTTCGGCTGTTGTCTGCTCTATGGTCGGGTTGTTGTCTCTTTGACACATTCCCCATTTCCATTCTTAATTTTACTATCTGAAAAACAGAGTGAGTACATACTTAACGTAGTTTCACTGAAAAGAACATATCATAGACATACAAACTTTCACAGCTGGTTTTTGAAGATTAAATTAATTTTACCGACTCATTAGTTATTTTCTTTGTAAGATGTTGTGTTTTGTCCACTTTTTGTCATATGAATCTCAATGATATCCTTAATCTATAAATTACCTGAAACTAAACAGGCTATTTTTTTAATTTTGTTCAAAATTTCAGTCATTTTACAAAAAGACCAGGTATTTTTAGTCATTTTATATAATGCCTGTCAAGGTTAGGCATTTTATAAATTGCCTGAAAATTCATTCATTTTACAAAATGCCTAAATTTAGAAAATGCCTCAAACATATACATATCCCATTAACACCAATGTTTACACATTAGAACGAACTACGACGAGCATCTTTAATGACAAAATGACACTCTTTCCAATTCATTTTCAATGTAAAACGATATTTTGGTACTTTTTTAGAAAGTTTATAACCTCTCGGTATGATATATGTTGTGGTCCCTGTAATAACATGGGTCATATGGAGCATATCTAAACTTCGATTTTTCACAGTCTCTTGTTGAAGGGGCATTATTTTCTATACTAACCAGGTGAGCTTAAAAGTGAGCAAATAACGTAATGAATTTTATCTCCATGCTATGTGATTTTTTAAAATTATTGGACGCTTTATGTTACATGAGCAACGCGAAGAGTGCCTGCCACATGTGGCCAGCAGGACCTGCTTACCCTTCCGGCGCACTTGTTTTCGACTAATAAGTTTGAATGTTTCTTTAACATCTTTTGCCTCTCTTTTACATGCATGCTTTGGTCGATTCTAATGTTTCCGAGATTAAAGCAATAAACACATAAAATAGTTATTATTTATGAAATTATAGATTGATCCATCAAATCGCAATTCAATGAAAACAAACGAAATTACCAAAGAAAAAGAGAAAAACGACGTTGATATAAATTTGATTTTTCCAACTCTTTAAATTGTTATTTATAAGATCTAAAATGATATTATTTGTTTGATGTTACATTCCTTACCAATTGTTTGAAAACTTTTGCTGAACAGTGTCAATATAGAGAAGATGAGAGGTGGTAATTATCTTTGTTCCAGATCAAGTCTATTTATCAGAACTGTTGTTTTTTATATATTAATTTGACAGTTAAATGTCTGTGTTACTGTCCCAAAAGCGGATTTATTACTTGTACTTGTATGAATATCTTACAGCTGGCACAATATTTTTGTACTCATTTTGTACTTAATTTAATATCTACTTAATACTGTAGACATTTCTGCTGTCATCAAATTGATTTTTATATATTTAAAAAATCAAATCCAATCATATTCTCAAAGGACCAGTTGTTTATAAATTTTATTAGACCAGTTGTTTCATAAGTTTTGCTGAAGTTTGATACAGAATGCGTTCTGGATATTCTTTTTTGAGGATTACATTTGGTATTCTTTGCATTGTTAGCGTTACGAGTAAGTAGATCATCACCAGGAGTGACAACATACGCCCTTCGTTTGCATTTTGAAATTATAAAACAGAAGGTATAAAATTAGAATTCAGTAAATTGAACCTGTAGAAGGAAAAATTCCCTTCTTGTGTGGACCGTTTGTATAAAGTCCTCAGGATTTATGTTTTTTAAGATTCAGATTCAAATTTTTGTTTTACGCAACTGATCAATTCAAACTCAGGTCTGTCTTCAATAACCCATTTTGTAAAACAGACCAATTTGCTAACATTATCTCCATAAGCGGAATATGTTCAAGAAACATATGACAACGTTCAGTACTTTATGATATTTATTTTTTTTTCAACTTCTCTTTACCTCGGCAGTAGTTTCATAAGAAACACTCTGAAAATTGAGGTTTGCAAATAAATTAAGTTTCTCTGTATATACAATGTATATTTTTTCCAAATTTGATTTTGATCTCTAAGTTTCGATATTAAGCTAGAAAAACTGCAAGGATAGCATGATTCACAGACTTTTTATTTAACTGTTAATCTAAGTATGCTTTCTTAATCTTTCGATCAGTTTACTTGATGTCTGGAGCTGGCATGCATGTCAATAACTGCTAGTAGTCCTTTGTTAATTTATGTTGATTATTGTCATCTTGCTTAGTTTCTTCTGTTACCTATTCTAAAATCGAACTCGGCCTTTTTTAGACTGGGTTTTACTGTGCGTGTTACTGTGTGTTTGTTTATATTCCACATTTGCTAGAGGTATAGGGGAAGGGTCGAGATCTCACAAAACATGTTTAACCCCGCCTCATTTATGTGCCTGTCCCAAGTCAGGAACATCTAGCCTTTGTTAGTTTTGTGTGTTTTGTTATTATAATTTTAGTTCATTTATATGTTTCGGAGTTTAGTGTGACATCCATTTCGTTGAACTAGTATATATTATTGTTTAGGGGCCAGCTGAAGCCCACCCACGGATGCGGGATTTTCTCGCGAAGTTGAAGACCCATTGGTGGCTTTTTGCTGTTTTCTGCTCTTTGGTCGGGTTGTTGTCTCTTTGGCACACTTCCCGTTTCCATTCTTAATTCTGTTTGTTGCATATTTGTATAAATAAAAAATCTGTATAATAATGTATTCACAGAGTAATGTTATTTTTATCAATTGCAGTATTCATTTAATTTAGAACCTTGTAATCCAAAGAATAATGCGTTTTCCTTGTATCTATTTTTTCGCCTATAAAGAGACCTGATATTCTATTAAAGGGGAATTAGCTACGAGATATAAAAAAGAATAGAATATGATGTTTTGTTCAATCATTAATGAAAGTGAAATAGTGAAATAATAATTCGTTTGTAGCAGCCAGTTTGATTCAATTTTGTCAAAATAAGGTAAGGAACATCCCTGATAAATTATTCAGCATTTCGTCAGTATTTTAGTCTAGACGCCATCTAGTTAACCATCGAGATATCCTCGAAGACTGAGTCGACGGTCATATAACCCGATATAAAAACAAATATAGATATAGATAGATAGCGACCACGCGCAATTGGATTTTTCTAGGTCTGTTTGATTTCATGTTATAGGTTAAAACATGTGTTAATCATTGTTTTTACCTGCACAAGAATGATTTTATGTGGATCGAATCGGTCAACAAAATGGTTCATCCTTGTTTCACTTTCACTGTTGACATTCTTTTCCTTATAATAGCCGAACACGCCTAGGACATGCGTAACTCATCTCTAGGTAAGGGGTTAAATTGAAGGTCACATGAATACAGATTGATATGAATTAAAAACACACTCAAAAATACGCATTGAATATTTTATAATAATTTTAAACATATCTATAACATCAAACTGTTATTCAATGCTATAGTCATCGTTTTTGAAGACAGTTTTGATAAACAATCGAAAATTATATTTATTTTTCGTAAAATGTTGCATTGAAGGACCTTTACCAAAATAAAAAAATAAAATGATTTCGGACCAATAATTTCGAGCGTATAAAAAACCTTTTCGTTCTATAAATGGTAACAACCGACAGTATGTGTTCCGATTATTTAGAAAACGCAGTACAATCTAGCATTTGGCCTGTTGTTCGTAATTTGTAATTTTGCGATTCACGTCAAAGAGAAAGTTATAAAGTGCACAGAAAAAGTCCGGAGTTGTTCATATTAATTGGTGTTGACTGATATTGTTAGACAAATTATACAGAAGAAAAGACTGAGCCAAACAAAAACACGAATTTCAGTGCATTTTTATTGAACAGCTAATTTAAAGTCGGCTAATTTTGCAAATTACAGTAGAAAATCATAAATTAACGTCTAACATAAATATAAGAAGATATGATTACCAATGAGACAACTCTCCACAAGAGACCAAACGACACAGAAATCAACAACTATAGGTCACCGTACGGCCTTCAACAATGACTAAAACTAATACCGCATAGTCATCTATAAAAGACCCCGAAATGACAAACGTAAACAATTCAAACGAAAAACTAATGGCCTGATGAACGAAAAACAAATATTATATACAGCAACAAACGACAACCACTAAGGCTGAAATAATTTTTCTCGTATCAATTACTAGTAACATCAATAAAAAGTATATTTTTATATTTTTGATAAAAATTATTTCACATCAATCAAAATAAATTGTTCATTTACACAAATTGTAGGCAACAAAAAAGTATGTAGAGTTGTCAATGGAAAATGCAAACCGAAATCTGCTGACTGTAGTGCCCTTGGATCTGGATTTGAAACTTATTCACCAGGGAACTGCTGTGGCAAGAGAAAGTGTTGTGCACCATGTAAGTTTTATTTTCCTTGGGTCTTTTGTAATACTCAAGTTGTTCAGTAGAGATCTGTTGAAAATATCGGAAAGATTATCCGTATTTTTTTAAACGTGTATAATAAAAGGTAAGTGATTGATAGATGCTCGGTTTTTTGTGGGGGTTCGTGTTGCTCAGTCTCTAGTTTATTATGTTGTGTTTTGTGTACTGTTGTTTGTCTCTTTTCTTTTTTTTTTTTGCCATGGCGTTGTCAGTTTATTTTCGACTTATGAGTTGAATATCCCTTTGGTATCTTTCGCCTCTCTTTGACATTGTCATGATGTGATATCATCCAGAAAGATTCACCACTCACTTGCTTCAATTAGAAAATTTCCACTTTTTCATTAAGATGATATTTGAACGATTAAACTGGTAAGTGTGTATTTCGTACTCCAGCCTCTATTCTAGAGGCTTCTCATCATATACATATATATAATGATTAACTGTTTCAAGAATATGTTATTTAGGTTTTACATTTCACACCCTTGTTTATCTTAGTGTCAAAATGTCTACCAGACTTGCATGTAGTACCAACGTATAGAGTTAAGTTGAACCAGTAACCTATTTTCAAACAATCAGAACTACGTTATTTGAAAAAAAAAGAATATGAAGACTATTCGTGATTTGAACCGTATCTCTATTCCAACAAAATGAAATATGTTTTTCAGATAACTCCCAAATAATGAATTTATCTTGTCTGCAGGTGACGCTGCATGTACACACGAATATGGCGGGAATTGTGTACTTGAGAGCGAATGCAATATGATTAAAAACAGCAGTCTGTGTACATCATGTGATGACTTAATATGCTGCATACCGGTAAGATTTTTATTCTTTTAGTGAGTATTTGATCTTATCATTGGTTTTTGTCTCGCCTGCGAAAGTCGTAGTATGCGAGACATAGGTATTACTATTCGGCGGCGGCGTAAACTATTTGTATAAAGCATTATATTTCAGAAGGTAGAAGACATGGATGCTTCATACCTTGTGTGCAGATACCTTATGTTACGAAGTTTTCGTCAGGCTGTCATATGCCCATTGTCCTTGACCTCATTTTCATGGTTCAGTGACTGCTTGAACAAAAATTACGGGTTTTTGTCATCTGAATTTCTCACTTACTAGTATTATGAGTAATGAGATAACTATATTTGGTATATTGGTTTATTGCAACGTCTACATGTCCGTCAGACAGGGTTAACCTGATCTCGACCTCAATTCATGGATCAGAGAACAAGATTAAAGTTACGTGATTAGGTCAGTTTCTCAGATACTACAAGCAGCAGGTCAACTATATGTGGTTTGTGGAATGATTGTAAGTGGTACATGTCAGACTGGCAAGTTTCATCTGACCTTGATCTCAATTTCATGCTTCATTGATCATTGTTAATTTTTTGTGTTTTGGTCTGTTTTTCAAGTACTGTAAGCAAAAGGTCAACTATATTTAGTGTATGGAATGATTGTAAGGTGTACATGTCTGTGTGACAGTTTTATCTGACCTTGACCTCATTGTCATGGATCTTTAAAAATGTTAGGTTTATGTGATACTTTTAGTAAAACCTTTATCTTTAAGACTTTCAACATAAAATCAATGGTCAGTACAACAGGCGAGACATTTCAGCGTGTGCACTCTTGTTCCCTTTTAATGCCAATATTTTTTGAATTTTTATTTGGATCTAGTTAGATTTGTGTAAGCTCATTGCTCAATGATTGTTGTTGTGTCCTATTTCTCATTTGTTTAACAGTTTATGACATTTTTACTCTGACTCTCAGTATCCTAGTGTACAAGCAGCAACAGTACTTCGGTTTTCAGGTGATTCAAATAAAACATTTTGTCTGAAAATTTTCAGTCCTTAAACTATGTAAGTGTGCTAGAGCAAAGGATGCAGCTATCTTACGTTAAGTTTAACTAGTTTTGGTAGTTCTGTGGAGGTTGGTGATGGTTTTGGCAGTTCTGTTGAAGTCGTAGACTGTTTTGGCAGTTCTGTTGGGATCGTAGAATGTTTATGGCAGATCTGTTGAGGTCGTAGACTGCTTTGGCAGTTCTGGTGAAGGCAGGTCGTAAATGGTTTTGGCAGTTCTGTTGTGATCGTAGCGGATTTTGGCAGTTATGTTGAAGTTTTATATGGTTTTGGCAGTTCTGTTGAGGCCGTAGATGGTTTTGGCAGTTCTGATATGACCGTAGATGTTTTTGGCAGATCTGTTGAGGCCGTGAACTTTGATTGTTTCGGCAGTTCTGTTGAGGTCGTAGATGTTTTTGGCAGTTATGTTGAGGTTCTTTATTGTTTTGACAGTTTTGTTGAGGCCGTAGAAGGTTTTTGTATCTCTGTTGAGGCCGTAAATTGTTTTGGTAATTCTGTTTAGGTCGTAAACGTAGATGGTTTTGGCAGTTCTGATTAGGCCGTAGATGTTTTTGGCAATTATGTTGAGGTTCTATACCGGTATTGTTTTGGCTGTTCTGTTGAGGCCGTAGATGGTTTTGGTAGTTCTGTTGAGGCCGTTAACTTAGATTGCATTGGCAGTTCTGTTGAGACCATAGATTTAGGTTTGAGGTTGTTGATTGTCGTGGCAGATTTGTTGAGGCTGTAGGTGTTTTTGACAGTTTTGTTGAGGCCGTTTATGGCTGTGGCAGTATTATTGAAACCGCATTTTTTTTGTAGTTCTGTTTATGTCGTAGATGGTTTTGACAGTTCTGTTGAGGCCTTAAATTGTATTGGCAGTTCTGTTGCGGCAATTTGTTGTTTTGGCAGTTCTGTTGCGGCTATAGGTTGTTTCGGCAGTTCTTTTGAGGTCGTAGACTATTTTGACAGTTCTGTTGAGGCCGTAAACTTGACATTTTTGCTCTCCAACGTTAAATATATTTGGCTTTTGAAAATGTTTGCGTCGATTGTAAATGTTGAAAATTATTGCTGAAACCCGTGTTGCTTGGTAGGAAATCATTTACGTTTTGTATTATTGATTAATTCATTTGAATATATGATATCATTTTTTAGGGGAAGCTAAAGCTCAAACAACTGCAGACTTTAAATAAGAAGGGTTTGCTAGTTGAATACACCAGATGATGCACCTGCCGGATTGTTTTTTATTTTTAATTTCCGAAGACAAAATGTTTGAAAAAAACATATGAAACGGTTGTGGTTTGCTTCAATGAATATAATAGTTCAGGACGAGAACAAGTTGATTTAATAAATAAGTGGTTTCTGCAGGGTTGGTTGAACAGGTAGGGCAAAAAAAGGAAAATGCCACTGGAAAAAAAATGGCATATTGAAAAGGGACAGAATCTGCGGGATCCCATGAGAGTTGTAAGGGAATCTTATTGTGGGTCACTCTCCAAACATTACATCACACATAGCCAAACAGACGTCCCGTCGACATAGATCCTACTACAGACAATACTTCTATTCCCCTGTCAAATTATGGACTCAATATAACAAATATAAACCAATTTTCAACAGTTTTTCATAATATACTTTGCAAATTCAATAATTGTGGAAAAATACAACATTGGTGTCATTTTGATTGTTCTGTAACCAGTAGTACACACATTATTAAACATATTTTCGCAGTATATAATGAATACATGTTGTTTATATATGAAAATATATCATGGAGAATTCTCCGCTTACGGAACAAATTATAAACAATATTTATATTGCCAACAGGTACAAGAAGAGAATTTTTTAAATATATGTATATATACTGAAAAAAATCTCATCTTGTACATGTTGGCAAATAGGTTACAAGAGCACAATTATTCAAAATGCATTTTCCATAGGGTACCAGTGGTGTTCCATGTTTCATTTCTCGAAGTCTAGACAAACTAGAAAACGAAACGAAACAAAAAGAAACGAAACGACTTATTTCCTGCATTTTGTGGGACAGAAAGAATATCCATTTTCGTCCGGTCTTTGGCAATATTATATATTTCCAGTTCTTACTTGGACATGATATTCATTTATGAAATCCTCTTGCACCTCTCCCCCCCCTCCTCCCCCACCCCCAATGAAATGTTAGTTATGACTGTCCCCTTACTATAAAAACCCCTTATTAGTGTTGCCTCAACAATCAACTATTCATAAAAAGAACTTAATTTTGAGATAATTTAATGCTTGAGTAAGATTAATGTTATAATCGTGTTAAAATAACGAATGAGACTACTAATAAATTATGCCTAACATAATTGTTAAAATGCTTGGATCGCTTATTTTAAAATAGTTAGATGCAACTGAGTGCAATAGTACTGCTGTTTTGTTTCAGTCTCCTGTGTCGACAGCTCAGTGGAATGGAATTTACACACTGTCTGGTGATAATATAGCATTTGAAATGACTCTTACGTTCGATGGAGGTAAAATAACAGGACAAGGTACCGAGGACAATGGAGATTTTACAATCGATGGTACATTCAATGCAAATACTATGCATATTGAGATTACAAAGCGCTTCACAAACATGGGTACGGATGCTGGATATTTTGGATCTTTGTCTGCTGATGGACAGACAATATCAGGCAGATGGCAAAACGGACATGTAAACGGAGTTTTTGAACTAAATCGTGCGCAATGATTTAAAAGACAATTTATGGCGTTATCCTTGACGCAAATAAAGCAAAAACGACGCTTTACTTAGAAGAAGTGTTTTTTTATGTTTTAACATCGTCAATTCCTATTTGAGGTGTCAAAATCACTGTGGCATTCGTCGTCATTTTTTCTGAAGTCTTCCATTTTTAAGCAAATGAAGACATAATTTAACCTGCATGATTTACGATTCATTAATAGACCGTTACTTTAGAATTAATTATGTTATGTGTCCAATGATTTTTTTATTCTAACCAATTCTCTTTTCTTTATTTGAAACAAGCTAGAGGCTCCAAAAGCCTGTGTCGCCCACCTAGGTCTTTGTGCATCTTCAACAATGGACACTCTCCTACATGGTAAACTAGAATACACTTCGTGACTAAAACGTAACTCTTTTTTGTTACCGGATCTTATATAACTGATACTTTTTTTTCTGTTTTCAGTTTCTCTCTATATTCTAAGGTTTTTGGCCAAACACAAAGAGAACAATAACTCTTATAAGAAGACAACTGACAATTTCATCTATGCTGACCTATTTGCAGATCTTGACTTGCTGGTCATACTTTAAAGTTTCTATCTATCTATTATAAGAATTTAAATATAATATGCAAAAACACAAAAAAGTGGTAAAAAATTGTCATTTAAGGGCACTAACTCCTATATATATAAAGATTTGACCAACGATTTCAGCAATTTCGACTTATTTGTAGATCTTGAATTGTGGATCATTTTCGCTATTTATAGTTTCTCTCTATCCATTATAGTTTCAAAATAATACTAGAAGTCAATAGCACAAAACAAAAGGTAAAAATTTCATTTTAGGGCAATAACTTTAAACGAGTCGACTGACAATTTCGTACATTGCTGACTTATTTAAAGATATTAACTTGCTGATCTTTTTTGCTATTCAAACTTCTATCTATCTATTATAGTTTTCCAAATAAGACAAAATCGCAAAAAAAGAGGAAAAATTGGAATATAAGGGCACTGACTCCTATAAAGAGTTGACCAACGATTACAGCAACATTGACTTATTTGTATAGTTTGCCTTGTGGATAATCTGATGACCTTTTTTAATTTATGACTTGTTGGACGACTAGCCATAATGATGCTATCTCATCATATTTGAAAAATGTTACAAACGGATGAAATCTGGTAAAAAATCACTTGATTCTTTTTTTTAATATAAATGTACTAAATATTGTAGTTATTCGCAATTCACATTTCGAAAATAATTTGAAATTAATAAGAGGATTTATAATATGCCCATTTCTAAGATTAGAAATACACCCACTTCAATCACTCGCAAAGCGTGTTATTGTTTTACATTTGTTATTTCGGCGTCTTTTCTAGCTTGCTGTACGGTAGTGGTTTTGCTCATTCTTGAAGTCCGTACGGTGACCTCAGTATAGTTGCTAACTTCTACGCATTTGGTCTCTGGTGGAGAGTTGTCTCATTAAATTGGCAATCATACAACATTTTCTTATTTATATAGTAGGTAGATCTCAACATTCTAAATATTTCTTTTCTTTATCTATAGTTGATTTCCAAATAAAAGATAAAAGTTGCATTTGTCGCCTATGTTCTATTATTAGCCATGTCAGCCATGTTTGTCATTATCGGACAAATTTTTAAACAAGATAAATAATGATGATTGTGGCCAATTTGATTCCAACTAGTTCAGTAGTTTCAGAGGAGAACATTTCTGGTAAAGATAACGGACAACGGACGATGATGGCCAAGTGATAAGAATAGATCGCTTGACAATTTGGGTCAGGTCAGTCAAAATTATGGAGATGTGGCATGATCGACAATGAGACAACTATTCCATTTAAAGACCAAAGGACAAAGATTTTAATAATTACTGCAGGTTGTTGTACAGCCTTCAACAGTTCAACAATAAGCAGAAACCATACCGTATAATAAGCTATAAAAGGCACCGGGATTAAAAAATGTGAAACAATTTAATAGAGAAAACCAACGGTCTGAACAACATTGAACGAAACACTATTACAGCAGATCGACAGCAACCAACCGACAACCAGTGGATTACCGGCTGATGGCTTGGGACTGATCTGTAAAGCATGAGGCAGAGTTTGTGTCAATTTGAAACAAATAAATCATATGTTTGTTTACATGACTTTTTTTTTGTATGAATCGCAAAAATCTATTGTCAACTACAATGTAGTTGGTTGACACGGGGATTTACATTAGTAAATAATATTGTATTATATGTCTCTGATTAGATGCACTTGACGGTAATCTTAAGCACATGAATAGAAGCCATCATCTGTCTTAATCTTATCTAATCTTTAATCAATCCTAATCCTATCTTATTTTTGGGAAATATTTTTACAAATTCAAATGTGACGTCACTCTGTGTGGTTTTTTTTAGAATTTCAAATGTGACGTCACTTTGTGCGTTGAGGCGTTGGCTAACTCGGCTGTGTATTTTTTTATGTGTTGGATTCAGTTGTTTTATGTAATGTATCCGTTTTTATTCTGAAGTTAGTCCCCACTTTGGTTTATCATGTATATCTATTATATAGTCATTTTATAAAATTTACTGTTTGCAAAATTATAAATTATTCTAAATAATAAGGATGTTCTTGTCCCAGGCAGAAAACCCTGGCCGTGTTAGGCGCTTCTTTTTGGAAGTTTTGGTCCTCGGTGCTCTTCAGCTTTGTACTTGTTTTGGCTTTCAAACATTTTTCATCTGAGCTTCACTGGTTGGTCTTGTGTGGACGAGACGCACGTCTGACGTATTGAATTTTAAGCCTAGTACCTTTTGTTAGCTATTATTCGTGAGTTTGTTTGTCCTATATGTTCTCCCATTTATTTGTATTGTGGTCCTGTCATGTGATGTTGTCATTTTGGTGTTGTGTTTGACGTTGCCATAAAAGCGGGAGGTTTGGCATGCCACAAAACCAGGTTCAATCCACCATTTTTTTCTTAAAATGTCCTGTACCAAGTCAGGAAAATGGCCATTGTTATATTATGGTTCGTTTCTGTGTGTGTTACATTTTAATGTTGTGTTTTTGTTGTGTCGTTGTTCTCCTCTTATATTTGATGCGTTTTCCCTCAGTTTTAGTTTGTAACCCGGATTTGCTTTTATCTCTATCGAATTATGAGTTTTCGAACAGCGGTATACTACTGTTGCCTTTATTTAATATAAACAGTATAATGATAAAAAGGATGGGACGTAAAATATAGTATGTGCAATTGGTGATATACTGAGGAAAAATATCCAAATGAATTAAACCGATTTACCTAGAAAGTATTCCATATATAGGACAGAGACACATATACATGCCTCTGCATAAGAGATTGTTCCTAACTGGTTTTAATGATATGTGTTTTGTTCATGTTTACGGTTCACACACTACTGTACCAGTACAATCATAAGCTCTTGGGAGCTTTTTACTGAATCTTAATAACATATACATAACATTTAAACAGAGAGGATTCAGATAAGATTTATAAGCAGCATATATTACAATGCATATAGATACAGCGCAGGCATATACATAACATTTAAACAGAGAGGATTCAGATAAGATTTATAAGCAGCATATATTACAATGCATATAGATACAGCGCAGGCATATACATAACATTTAAACAGAGAGGATTCAGATAAGATTTATAAGCAGCATATATTACAATGCATATAGATACAGCGCAGGCATATACATAACATTTAAACAGAGAGGATTCAGATAAGATTTATAAGCAGCATATATTACAATGCATATAGATACAGCGCAGGCATATACATAACATTTAAACAGAGAGGATTCAGATAAGATTTATAAGCAGCATATATTACAATGCATATAGATACAGCGCAGGCATATACATAACATTTAAACAGAGAGGATTCAGATAAGATTTATAAGCAGCATATATTACAATGCATATAGATACAGCGCAGGCATATACATAACATTTAAACAGAGAGGATTCAGATAAGATTTATAAGCAGCATATATTACAATGCATATAGATACAGCGCAGGCATATACATAACATTTAAACAGAGAGGATTCAGATAAGATTTATAAGCAGCATATATTACAATGCATATAGATACAGCGCAGGCATATACATAACATTTAAACAGAGAGGATTCAGATAAGATTTATAAGCAGCATATATTACAATGCATATAGATACAGCGCAGGCATATTGAAATACACAGAAAGCACTACTACTCTACACATCTAAACCTGCTAAAACTGAAGCACAACTAAAATTAAGCAAAGCTAATTTAAAGCACAACTAAAATTGAAGCACACATCCAAAATTAAAAGTTATTATGCAAAAATTAAGCATATCAGTTTAAATGCAAAGCGCCAACTAAAAATAATACATGAAAAGCTTATCTACATGCAGAACAACGACATTCCGATTCACTTTTGGAATGTAAAAGGCTTTTGAATAGTGAAATCCTGAAATGGTCGGGTAGGCTATTCCACAGAGTAACAACTGCAAGTCTAAAACTTTTCTTACCAAGCTGTGTTGATTGTACTTGGGGAATATACAGTATATATCTATATCTGAAAGAATATTTACAATCTAATACATTTAGGTGCTATTTCATTGACTATGTTAAAAGTTTCAGTTGCCATTGATCTTTGTCTTTTAATATGCAGTGAATGCATCTTGGCTTTTTCAAGCAACTGTTGAAATTAACTTGAATGATCTTCATACACAAACCTGGGTGCTCTTTCTTGCACTTTTTTCTATTTTTCTCAGTACAGAAATGCCATGCCAAAGGGAAGAAATTGAAATTGCTCAAAATAAATGTATGAAATATAGTTAGCTTACTTAGCTTGTTAAAATAAGTTCCTAAACGTTTAAGAATATTTAGTTGCTGAGATATGCCTTCCTGCATATTTTACCGATACGAGTATCAAAATCTAACTGATAATCAATGTCAATGCCAAGAAGTTTAACAGATAATTCACATGAAAGATCAGTACTTTGAACACGTACACATGGATTTTTGTCATATGTCTTTTCCCCAACTGCTAAGCACATACTAGATAAGGATGAAATATATTTAAAAAATCAATAAGTTGAATTTCAAACACCTTTTCATAGATGTTAGAAAAAAAATAGGTAGAACACTGACAGGCCTTTAACTGGCATTTGTCAAGTTGGTTTTGTGTCAGTGTGTGCAGTGGTGTTACTTGGATCTGCGTAAGTTTATCAGGAAATTCACCAGTT
Organism: Mytilus californianus; assembly: GCF_021869535.1. NCBI lineage: Eukaryota > Metazoa > Mollusca > Bivalvia > Mytilida > Mytilidae > Mytilus > Mytilus californianus. The sequence continues at coordinate 1,516,253 of NW_026262681.1, forward strand.
TCTACAGATAAATTTATCAATGTTGTTAATTGTGTGACAATTATAGGTTTACAATATTTCGGTATGCCATGTACACCAGTAGCTTTTTAGTCCCCTGCCGACGAGGTCGAGGTGACTTTAGGTTTGCAATCCGTCAGTCCGGTAAATCAGTTTTCCACACTTTTTTCTTCATGCTTGAAGATATTGATTTGATATTTAATATATAGTTTTATCATGACCAGTGACAGATCAAGTTTGAATTTTGTTCAGGTCTGGTCATCTTGTGCAGAGTTATGGTCCTTGGACTTCGAAAATTCATGCAAGTAATCAGTTTTCCGCACTTTTTGTTTTGTCATGCTTGAAGATATTGATTAAATATTTAGTATATAGTTTTACCATGACAAGTTACAGATCAAGTTCGAATTTCGTTTGGTTAGGATTATTTTTTTTGCAGAGTTATGGTACTCGGACTTAGAAAATTCACACAAAAAATCAGTTTTCCACACTTTTTTTTGTTATGCTTGAAGATATTGATTTGATATTTGTTATATAGTTTACACCATGACAAGTAATCAGTTTTCCGCACTTTTTGTTTTGTCATGCTTGAAGATATTGATTAAATATTTAGTATATAGTTTTACCATGACAAGTTACAGATCAAGTTCGAATTTCGTTTGGTTAGGATTATTTTTTTTGCAGAGTTATGGTACTCGGACTTAGAAAATTCACACAAAAAATCAGTTTTCCACACTTTTTTTTGTTATGCTTGAAGATATTGATTTGATATTTGTTATATAGTTTACACCATGACAAGTCATAGATCAATTTAGCATTTTGTACCAGTACAATGAATTTTTAACCGGTTGGGGACTATGTATTGCCATGCAATACTCTCAGAATTCTTGTTTAATGTTAACTTTGTTTATAATTTTTGCTACCTTTTCTGTTGTTGTTTTCTGAAAATCAAATTGTATGTTTGTGCAATTATGATCTTTTATTTGTAAAATACTAGTATGAGTTGATGGACGGTCTGCAACTGTTGAAAAAAATGAATTAAGACATTCTGAAACATCTTTGGCATCATTTATGATTTTTGTTGTTATCGCATGATACATTTTTTAGTTCCCCAGAGTGACATTTTTTTTTTAGAAAAACGGCTTTAAACTTGTCCAAATGTTTTTTGTTGGTCCCACCTGTACAACGCTCTAAAAAGTTGTTTTACATTGAATTTTTTAAAAAGTTTTGTAACAAGGTTTTTCTGTTTTCTATATTTTTCCTATGTTTTTGATCTTTACATGACAATAGACATTATATATATATATATATATATATATATAAGTCTGAAAATTAAACCCAACGGTGTTAGAATTAGATTTTTATGCTGGCAAATTTTTTATCCCTCAGTGGGATTTGAACTCACACCTTTGATACACTACAGCACCAATCGCTTGGACTCATGTCCATATATATACACATATATATAGACCATAGACAATATTTATTTATGCTTTGTAAATTGTGTGTACAGCATGTGTTTTGCGATTTTTCCTATCATAATAATTACTATTATGTAGGGGTGCTCCGGCAATTAGACAACTACAAATAAATTATAATGTAGTCTACTTTAAAATAAAAATGGATTATCACCGTAAAAGGTTCTGATCAAGGACCTGTCTGTAAGGTTTTATACATATCACAGTCAGTCATGTCTTCCGGTCAGCAACTTGCTAGAATTTTTCAACGGTCTTTTACATTATTAAGCCAGAATTTAACTAATGTAAACAAAGGTAACTGTGTTATTATTAGAGATGATGAAAATCTGTAAAGTAATAAGTGTAGTTGTTGCAATTCAATTTTCTCTCTCCAAGATTCCCGTGAAGCTATAAAAAGGGGGGACCAAACACATACATGTACTGACATTGACTGAAAGGTAAGTTTGTGCAGAGACGTATATATGTCTCTGGATTGTTATGCTAACAATGCTTATCTTGCATGTCTGAGAAGAAGTTTAATTAAACACGCTGGACTGCTTGATATTAATAAACTGTCCTAATATATCCTCTCTTTTTAAGGAAAATTGGTAAGAAATGTTTACAGATCAGAAAATAATATTAATAGACCACTTCATGGTTATTGCAGTCATATTAAAAAGTCAGCAAATTTTTAGGATATAGATGGAAATTGTAAGAACGTACAAGAAAACATATGCATGTTTCCAAGCAACAGTTCTGCTTCAATGATATTTTCCAGTGTTTTTGAAAGCATTTTTACCTCCATTAATGCGAATCCCGGTCTGTTCACCCAAAATCACATTCGCTCCCATTCACGTTCGCACCCTTTTTATTGGTTTTGTGTTGAATACATTTTTAATCGTGTTTAAGTTAGTGTAAAGCTATAAATATTTTTTTTTTTTTTATTGTTTCCTCAAAATAAAGTGACATTCTTAAAATGTAAACCAGTTCCTTTAGTGTTTTATATGGGACTAATTTCTACAGGCGAATTACCGAATTTTTATTAATGAAAATTTAGATATTTTGATAAATACACCTAAAAACATCTAATAATTCAACCAGTATTTGAAAAAAAAAGGGTGTGAACGTGTGGGGAGCGAACATGTATTATGAGCGAAGGGACCCGATACCCATTAATGCATAGACCTTATCGCTATTTGGAAATCTGCGCCGCTTGACCCAAGAATCTGCGCCTCTTGAACTTTTGACATCTTACAACAATTACTTTTCCATTGTGGTATCAGATATTTTCTATTTTGAAGTCAAAATTTTACGGGAACCTTTATGATGTCAAGTAATGGTGGACAAATAGCGATGAGGTGTATTATGAAAATCTGCCCCTATTCAATATGGCTGCAATAACCGTGAAAGGAAAGTCAGAGTGCGATGTACACATAAAATTTGAAGGCTGAAATTTCTTTGGCTGATGTAATAATTACCAGAACAGAAACTAAACTGGAGTCAGAGTGTTGTCAGATCCTTGTAAGCAAAGCTAGATACATGACAGGGTCTGTCTTTTAATCAGATCAGGCATGGGGTAATCATAATCAGTAATCTTAATCAGCTGTAATCGATTACATTTTGCAGTGTAATCACATAAAATCAGTAATCATGCTTTTTCTGATTACAATTAATCGTAATGTAATCGATTACAATTAAAAAAAAACAGGTGTAATCATGATTACTTTTAGTTAACATTCAAATGATTACTTGCTGATTACAAATTTTATATATAAAAAATGTTTTTTATACATGTTATATACAAGCATAAATAAAAAAATCCTCAAACTACTATTCACTTTGATTGATCATGGTTCAATAAGATTGATCCTATTAATTATTTAATAATTTCAGTTTCAGTATACTCATGCTTAAAGGTATGTAGGGTGTAAAGGTGTGGCTTTTTTTAACAGTTTACTACATGAATTTACCCTTCCAAAAGTTTCATTTTGAGATTGAGCCCTTGTGATATAAGATGTGTGCTTTTAAATATTTTGCTGTTCCCTTGGGTTGCAGAAAATTCACAGACTGTTAAGGTTAAGTGTAAATTTTGCTCTTTATATTGACTTTGATGTTTGACTTTAAATGTTAATGGAATTTTGAACCAACTATTTTTTCACAATTTTTATAACAAAAATTCCATAATTTTTTATCATGTGTTTTTTTAATACGTTTGTATAGAAATATAAATTTTACAATGATGTATATAATAAAAAATAAATTTTATACAAATTTATTGATTATTCCAATCAAAACAATTCATTTTAATTACCCAAGCTCACCTATTGTTTGTTATAAAATTTGAAGTAGTGATTAACACCTGTAAAAACAAAACATTTAAGTGTCAATTATATCCACACAGACATAAGGGCTTCTTGATCATTAAATAATCACTATTTGTTAGTTTCTTTTTCTTAATTGAAAAAATGTTTTAAATTTTAGCTAAAATATAAAAAAAAAAAAACAATGTTATTCCTTTAACAGAGACAGCACAGACACTTTACATTCAAAGTAAATCTGTCAAATAAAATAATATAAATTATGTCATCAAATAATACAAATATTACACTGCTCCTTTTCTAAGTTCATATAAATAACATGTTTATATTTATAATATTAAAAACACAATTTTTCACTCAGATTAGATTTTTTATGTGAGGATCAAATGTTTAAAAAAGTTTTATTTCAATACCACAGTATACAATGTAAATGTAATCATAAGTAATCTAAAGTAATCATGATTACTTTAAAGAAAAATAATCTAATGTAATCAATTACATTTGAGTTTAGGTGTAGTTGTAATGTAATCGATTACATCAAATTAGAAAAGTAATTGTAATTTAATCGATTACATTTTAAAGTAATCAACCCCATCCCTGAATCAGATTGGGTTCTACATAATACATAAAACTTTATTTGAAGTTTGTATATACAAGAAAATTACAAACCCTGCAAAAAATTGGAGAGCTTTTAAAACAGACAAAACAAAAGCAAATTATACAATAGTACATGCATATCAAAACGTGTAAATATAAAATTAAACATAGAAAGCAAGAATTCATGATCATATTATGCATAAATAAAACACAAAAGTTTAATCAAGCAGTTTAAACACACATATTGTAGGATGAACATTAACATAAAAGCAAAACATGTAAAAGGGTTTGCAACATAAAAAAAGTAGTATAAGTTAACATAAGGTTGCCATGAATATAATAAAGGAGAAAACTAAGAACAATTTACATGACCAGAATTATCTGGTAATGCAGGCAAAATACTGGCATGAGCTGCCCCGACCAAGAATTTATTAGATACTTAATTTGATTTAAAGATAGTTGCTTACAAAGCTCATCATGGTGATGATCATGCAGCTCATCCCAAACGTTTAGCACCTGCATACCAATAAAATTGTAGGCCATATGCTGTTGTTCTGACTTGTGGCGGATTTGCTGTTTATGATCTTATATCTAAACAAGTAAGAGTTTTCCATTTATAAGTGGATCATTAAATCATGTCCATTAACATGACATTCTTTATTAATAATTTTGAAAACTTCAATAGCCAATGATCTCATTCTTCTAATTTTTAAAGATGGTAGTTTAGATTAGCATAGTAGATCTTCATAACCATGATAACCTGCTGAATAGTCTTCATATATAAATATTCACAACTTTACTTGTTGTTGAATATTTGCCCAAGAGGTTTAAAATTGTCTGCTAAATTAGGTTAAGATAAAGGTTTGTTTACATGTAAAATAACAGGTACATGTAATAGAGTGAATGAATTGACAGTGACATCAACTGGGCAGATGTTCTGTCCACAATTCTAAACAATATAATTTAATAAATTGTATTTAAATAAATTGTACTGTTAGTGACAATAGAAGGGCTGCTTTGATCATAAAATGTACTACCTCCTAAGAAAGGTGGATTATAAAACTAAATATTTGTAATAAATAACATAAAAATCTGTTTTGAATCGTCAGAGTTAGTAATTACAAGTGGGAAAAGGTGGAAATAAAATCAGCTTTATCACAATAATGTGGCATGTTAAAATTTATATATTTTTATTAGTTTTATTTTTGAAGATTATCATGATTATAGAACCTTTATAAGAGACTATGAATACTTTATTTGTCAGGAATTACTTGTGGTTGCAGAGTAACCTCGAAAAAATATCAAAATGGGACATTTAGTGTGAACAGATTTCTCCATACCTCAACCAATCTTGCACAGAAAAAGTAAGTGATATTTTACTGATTTTAGAACAATTTTTTACTTTGATAATTGATGCCATTTCCATTGAATAGGTTTTATTTGATTTCCACTGAAGTGTCTCATATAGATGGAACCTATTTGTAGGTATCTTTGAAAAGTTTTTACAATGCATACATGTACAACTGCATTGAAAATCCTAATGCTGTAAATATATGCAATTTTTGGTGTATTTATAATGTAAATTTTGTTAGCTGTATCAGTTACGTGTTATTATTTAAATTGGACAAAATTATGGAAATATCATACACCTTGAGAGACTGCAGATATTCTATTTTGCAGTTCAATTGTATTTGTATTAAAAGGAACTTTTAACCTTGCTTTCAGTGGACATAACTTCAGTACTGCTTCAGATGTACAACTACAAAAAGACAATGAGCCTAATAGTAAAGGTAAGATTAACTTCACAGAATATTACAAATGGATTTATAAGTATTATTAAAGATGTCTGTACTTAGTTGAAGAAAAAAACATCGATATAAGAGAACATCCTGAATGTTGGACATCACTATAACATACATGTAATAAACCAGATAAAAAAAAAATTCTACCCAAGTTGACTTCTTTTTTGATGTATTCAAAGTTCATAGTTAACTCAGATTGTGCTATAGAAAAAAAGTTAGAAGATACCATGACCAAAAGACAAACAGCAGTATATTTTTGGACAAAAAATCTCGCTAAAGCTATCATGCTAACTGCTAACGCTAATTCATGGAGAGATGAATAGATTTGACAATTATCTGATGCATTTACGACTAGTTTCAATCACATCTAATGATCCAAGAGAAAAAATCAACACCTGATTAGTTTCAGATACTTAATATTCAATCAGCAACTCTGTCATATATTTTATCTTATTTTCCTGACCTTATCATATATCATGAAGCCTGAAAATTCCAGAGGATTATCCCTACCACTATTTACATAATGTGTAAACATTTTCTGCCCCAAAAGTGGCATTTTTCTATTTATATCCAGGTCTATTTAAGGGTCACAATTATAGTACAGTTTCTCTGTAATGGCTGCCCTGGAAGTGAACAATTTCAGTAGTTTTATAAACAACATCTTTTTGGCATATTAGACCAAACAAAAAGTACATGTATGTGTGTTTCAGGAGTTTTATTCTAACATAGGATAGATAGGGATACCAGTAGTTTGCTGTTGTTGTTGATTATGTAACAAATATACTTTGATTCAAACTTTCCGTTGAATAAATATCATTTTTTTTACTTATTAAAAAACTTAGGGTAAGCAATTTTCTGTACAAAAAGAAAGACTAAGTAAGGGAATTATACATATAAAAAACTATCATGATTAAACATTATTAGTCTATTAGTCTTACTGTCACCGCTAAGTACAGTTGTATGTACTCGATACATTTTGTAATATCAAAAAGTTGCCCATCACTCAATAAGCTGTGGATATGAAGAAAGTAGTAAAAGGAATTAACATTTATTTAGGCCAAAAATGAAATTTAAATTGTTGGATGTTGCCTACCTACCCACATAAAATGCAGCCTACCCGAAAAATTTTATGACACAAATCATTTCAAATTTTTTTCACAAGATTTTTTCCTGGTCTAATGTTGTTTTCTTGTCTAAAATATGTAACTTAAGTTACTTATGTTGTTGGTAAAAAAAAAAAATCCCTACCTAACTACCCAACCCTACAAGTCATGGGTAGGCAACTTCAAACAAAGAACTTTTTAAGGGTGGCTTTGGGTAAACTTTTAATTTTGTAATCAATTTTAGATGTAGTAATAAGTAAAGTGAATGATACTTTACACAGAGAAGATTTAGGACGATTATTTGCTGTAATACATGTCCAGGGAAAACAACGGAAAGTAACCACAGAAGATCTTGTAGTTCTTAGAGGTCATTTCTATCCTTCTATTGGCGACAAAATTAGATTGGAAAAGGTAAATATTTATATACCGGTAATACTTTATCTTATAAAAAACAGACGTAAGATCATATGAAACTATTTTAGATACTGTCATATCCAGAAAAAAATATCAGCCTAGTAGGATTTGTTTGATGATTAAAAAGAAATATTATGAAATCAAAATTGTTGACAGATAAGAACATGAATAATCATAAAACAATATAATAAATAGAATTAAATCCTGTGTCTGAGGAATAGATTGCGAATTTGACCAGACTTAAATGTTGATACCTCCATTTGATACTGTAAATTCAGAAATTATTGCGTGCATTTATTATTGCGATTTTTCATTTTAGACTAATATGCGATTTGAATTTTTGCAATATTGAGAAAAATCCTTTTTCTCATCACTTGGCGTCCGTCGTCTGTTGTCGGCGGCGTCGTCGTTAGCTTTTTACAAAAATCTTCTCCTCTGAAACCACTGGGCCAAATTTAACCAAACTTGACCACAATCATCATTAGGGTATCTAGTTTAAAAAATGTGTCTGATAACCCCGCCAACCAACTAAGATGGCCGCCATGGCTAAAAATAGAACATAGGGGTAAAATGTAGATTTTGGCTTATATCTCTGAAACCAAAGCATTTAGAGTAAATCTGACATAGGGTAAAACTGATTATCAGGTCAAGATCTATCTGCCCTGAAATTTTCAGACAAATCTGACAACCTGTTGTTGGGTTGCTGCCCCTGAATTGGTAATTTTAAGGAAATTTTGCAGTTTTTGGTTATTATCTTGAATATTATTATAGATAGAGATAAACTGTAAACAGCAATAATGTTCAGCAAAGTAAGATCTACAAATAAGTTGTCATGACCAAAATTGTCAGTCGACCCCTTTAGGAGTTATTGCCCTTAATAGTCAATTTTTAACAATTTTTTGTAAATTTTTGTAATCTTTTACAGAAATCTTCTTCTCTGAAACTACTGAGACAAATTTAACCATACTTGGCCATAATCATTATTAGGGTATCTAGTTTAAAAAATTTGTCCGATGACCCCACCTTCCAACCATCATGGCCGACTTGGTTAAAAATAGAACATAGGGGAAAAATGCAGTTTTTGGTTTATATCTCTGAAACTAAAGCATTTAGAGCAAATCTGACAGGTGGCAATAATGTTCATCAGATTTAGATTTATCTGCCCTGAAATTTTCAGACGAATCCGACAACCTGTTGTTGGGTTGCTGCCCCTGAGTTTGTAATTTTACAAAAATTTTGCAGTTTTTTGTTATTATCTTAGATATCATTATAATATCTAATATCTAATACTATTAATTATGATTTTAACCTTATTTTACATGATTTCCAAAGCATCAGTAAATACAGGTGAGTGACACAGGCTCTTGAGAGCCTCTAGTTTGAATTCATATAAAAATTTTAAAATGCAAGTTTAAATTATTGCGATTATAACCCTGTTGCATTTTTCGCAATAATAAAAACATTGCAATAATTTCTAATTTTACAGTAGTCATTTTAAGATTCATCAAAATTTTACCTTTTTTGATTAATGAAGAACGTCTCAAAAATGTAATAAATCCAGGGAAAATAAATAAATACAACTGATTCTGGCATTAGTATCACAGTGTCTGCACACACGACAAATACCTTAAAGACAGATGGAACAATAGATGGGACATTAAGGAGTAAGAGCAAAGGCTTGGAGTCAGAATAATGTGTGTGGGTAGGAGGACGTTCTTCCTGTGTAAGTTACCTTGTGAACAAGCATGTTAAAATCCAGCTCAGCATGTCGAGCTAATACAAAACAGAGTTGATATTCATATTAAATTGACATGTTCTCGTCCTGAATATGCATTTGATGTGCGGCTGGTCGTTAAACCTTAAAACATCATCATCATCAGCAGCAATAGATTTCACAATCATAACTGAGAACAAGTGCAATACATTTTTTTTTGTCTTAACCAAATTATAAATGAAACAATATTGGCAGTTAAAATAGGTTGCATCAAGCTGAAACTTCTTTGACTTCATTTTTAAGTTGACCTGGCTCATATACAAAAAATCAACATAAAGGTCTTGGTGGCTTACAATGGAAAACTAGTACCTTAGTGTACAGCAAAAATGAATCCAAATATCTTTAAGCCCTGCCTACACGTATCAGTGTTTTATTTCATGCATACAATATGAAAATAAGAAGACGTGGTATGATTGTCAATGAGATAACTCTTCACCAGAGACTAAATGATGTAGAACGTTAGCAACTATAGGTCACCGTATGTCCTTCCACAATGAGCAGAACCATACCGCATAGCAAGCTATAAAAGGCCCCGAAATGACAAATGTAAAACAATTCGAACAAGAAAACTTATGGCCTGATTTATGAAAAAAAAACCAACAGAAAAGATAAAAAGCAACTAGCAACAAGCATTGAAGTACAGGCTACTGACATGGGACAGGCACATACAGAATGTGGCAGACTAATGTACACTATAGTTTTTTTTAAGATGACCTTACTGACTTATGTACAATATATATACATTATCGTAAATCGGGATATTTTAGTTGTAGTCATATTTTGGTTTATTTGGAAGCTTATATGAAAGTGTCAAATTACCCACTACAAATAATTAAATTGACCAAAAAGATAAGTGCAAAATTTTTTCGATAATCATAGTAAAGTACAATAATATTATTATATATTTAAAAAACAATTGCACTAAATCAACTTATTATAATAGATTAAAAAACATAAAATTTTGTAATAGTGCATAAATTATATAATAGATAAAAACACCACATGTTGTAACAGTGCATTTAATTGTATAATAGATAAAAAACATCAAAAGTTGTAGCAGCTCACTAGTTATATAATAGATATTGTAGCAGATTGAATTTAATGACCACTCTTTCTTGATTATCTGATCAGTTTTACTACATTTGTATACATGTAACAATACTTCAGTCAATAAAATGTGAAATTTGAATAAGCTACTGTCATCTAATTATTGAAATCCAATTTGACATGTGTTTTTTTTATTTATTCTTTTTTCATTTTAACATTATAATATAAGGAGATGTGGTATGATTTCCAATGAGACTCATCAACAGAGACCAAATCATGTAAATGTTAGCAACTATAGGTCTCCTCATGGCCATCAGTATTGAGCAAAATCCAAACCACATAGCATTCTATAAAAGGCCCTGACATGAAAACAGGTTAAACAATTTAATAAGATAAGTTAACCCAACATAAAGATTTACGTAAAAAAATAACAAATAATAAACAAAATTGATATATAGCAACAAACGCCAACCACTGAATTACAGGCTCCTAACTTGGGACAGGCACATACAGAATCTAGCAGGGTAAAGCATGTTCACAGATGATTAACTTCCCCTAGCCTGGGTCAGTGGTCTTACAGCACAGAACAATATATTGTTTTTCTTTATAAGTCACTGACAGCAAATTGAAAAAAAATTAAATGATGTGATTTCCATTATAATGAAATTGTAATATGATATTGATGCAGTATCAAAATTTGACACACCAAAATTTAAAAGCTTCCTTTTTTTTGTTAAAACGCCTGAATATCCTGAATTTACGGTTTTACATTGCTTTCTGACTCGTTTGATAAAACAAAGAATAAAATTGTAATGATGCTCCTTTGTCCTGTCAGTCTTGATTGTCTTCTTTTATATTATGGCAAGTTTCATTTTAACATTCAAAAACAAGTTTTACTACATTTTAAAACTTTATTATTTGATGACTTGTATGGAATTTATACAACTGATATGTGAACTGGTTTACACCAATCTGAGTTAACACATATCTTGTGTTCAAGCTTTCCTTACAAGGATCTGAAAATTCTATATTCTGTTTCAAAGTCCTTTCGGAAATCCTCTAGATTTGTTGGATTAATACACACTTTCAAAAATTTGAAAGCTGAAATTTCATTGGCTGATGTAATAATTACCAGAACAGAAAGTAAAATGGAGTGTTGTTGGATCCTTGTAAGCAAAGCTTGAACACAGGATCTGTATTTTTAATCAAGATTGGGTTTACACAGTCAATGAATAAATAAAATGTTTCACACACACTATTCAAACTTCTTTTGTAGGTTTTACTTGTTGGAGGAAAAGATTTCACTTTAGTAGGTAGACCAATTTTAAGGTGAGTTTATTCAACTTGTTTGGAAGACAAAAATGAATAATTAAATAAATGAGCAGACAAAGATAAAGAGAAAAAAAACGAAAAGAAAAAATACTTCTTAATACTTAAGGCTGGGCCCCCCTTTTTGTAGGAAAAATTTGGTTGATTATATAAGCATGACTGGAGCGGGCCCCGCCTTAGGTCAGTCAGCGGGCCCCCCCTTATGAAAAGTTCTGGATCCGCCACTGATAAGCCATGGGCACAACCCCCTCCCCTTTGCCTATCTAGACCATAAGTCAAACTAAATGAAAAACATGTACAGTGCAATCATATCCTGTGTCCAATCTTTGCTTGAAAGGATTCTTTCAACTTTCTGTTCTGGTAATTTTTACATAATCTAATGAAATTTCAGGCTTCAAATTTTCAAAGGTGTGTATCATTACAACTAAACCAGAGGACCCAGAAAGTTCTCTTTAACAGAAAGTAGAAATAAGCATTTTCAGATTCTTGAAACCTATGCTTGGACACAGGATCTGAATTTCAATCAGATTGTGCACAGTGCAGCTACACACTTTGTACCAACAGCAGCATGACCAACTTAAAACAAGAAATTAAAACACAACACATAATTTAGAGTTTGTTGCATTACTTTTTTTTAATTTTTAATGCAGACTAAATTATTTAAGCAGTTCAGCAAAAAAAATGATATGATGCATTGATTCATAACCCAAAATACCTACACACAGTTGACAAAACCTAAAGGAATGGAAGCTTTAGCTTTATTAACTTTCTTCATATCAAAATCGTAATAAACTAAGTAAAAATCTCAAGATGAGTCCTATAGTACTGGTTATTAATACTATCATAATTTTCCCAACAGTCTCATTGTAGCCAGTTTTAGGTTCTATACAATGGTAGTGTACAGAATTATCAGAATCTTTTCTTTCTATCCTTTTATGGATATGTGTGATCGGAAAGTTATTCACAATTTTTTGTTGATAGATGAAAAATAATAAAAAGTTTGTAAATGATTGTTATTTTTACAAATTGAGGATCCACACGAAGTAAGAAAAAGTTTTTTATTGGAATTAAATAGTTTTGAAAATTTCCAAATCAAAAATTTAAAATAAAACTTGCATTAGGAGAGAAAAATTGTGAATGCATTAAAGAAAAAAAAATAATTAAATGGAAATATCATTCAGTTCATCCTTACCATTTTTTGTTTTTAGTTGTTTTCACTTGATGAAATTTCTAAACAGCAAGTCTATAGAGAACCATTTACTTCCATAGTTATTTTTACTCTTCATTGCAGTCGAAAACAAGTTAAAGTAGAAGCAACAGTACTAGAGAAGACATTATCACATTTTATTGTACAGTTTGACTATAGACCTAGGAGGAAACGCAAGAGATTTAATTGTAAGTTTATATTCATCGTTTTATAAGGGTTATAAATGTTGTGCTGTTACACAACTGTCCCATGTTAGGGAGATAGTTGAGAGCTCACAATCGTGCTGAATCACCACCCTGCCATATACTTAATATGTCTGTCTCAAGCAATGACCTTGTAGTCCAGTGGTTGTTGTTACTGTCTGTCATAATCATTTTTCCTTTTATGTTATTAGCTAAAACTTGAGCTGTATATTTCTCTTTTGAATTGTTTCACATTCTGTTATCTTGAGGCCTTTTATAGATTACTATACAATATGATGTTTGCTCCTTTTGAGTGACATGCAATAACCTGTAGTTGTTTCCATCATTGTCCTTTGGTCTTTAGTGGACATTAGTCTCATTGGCAATCTAACCACATCTCTGTGTTTCTTAAATATATGTATATATTTAATTTATCAAAAGAATTTTTGAAGACTAGGGACATGTTTTTATGCATGTTTTAGAAATTCAAATCTTTTATGTAGTTTAGTAAAAGGAATATTTCTCCCATGCATGGAATTCAAAAGATTTCCCATTTTTGGGGTAAATATTACATTCATGCAATCAATTTACCTTATGTGGCTGACTTGATAGTTATCAATTTTCCAGACTTTATCACTACTTTTGAGATAAATAAAACATAGTGCATTGAGTATAACATTCTATTCTTCCTATCCATGAACATTTCAAGAAATTTATTAATGAAAATTATATACTCTGATGTTTAAGGTACAAAATGAAATGGCGACAGTGTGTATTGTATAACGATACTTGTCAATAAAGTTACATTGATTGTGCATGGTGCATGAATCTAGTATCTGTTCTAAAAATATCACAATGATGTGAAGTTATCTCCCTTTATATGTAATTGTAGTCAGCACTTTCCAATGCTTAAAACAATGCAATTTTAAAAAATTGTTTCATTTTTAGATCCCACTGCAAAAATAAATGCAATCCTTACCCTCCAGTGCTTACAAGTACTTTGATTTGTTTCATGATGTATCAGTTAAGACTCATTTGTAATTATTGATATAACTAAGATAGCTTTTCAAAATTTAAAATCTTTGACAGTTAAGCATATATATAAACATTTATTACCTTAAATTGTGGAGTTTTTATTATTGCAAAAATTGTGAATCGGGATAGTTTTCACAAAGTCTCAATTTTTAAATTGAAAGCATAATTGTAAGGGGCAGTTTCTGAAATTGCAATAAATAGTCTGGCATTATTGTCTATTGTTAAAATATAGCAAAAATAAATGCATTAAATATTGTTGAATTTACAGTACTTTCTCAGTTAGATGAGAAAATTGTATACATTGAAGTAGTATTGAACAACACAATTGAAGTTTATCCAGGGCTTATAAAATTGTTTATGTAACTTAAAAATCAAAAGCTAGATATTTTAACTTTTTATTTTTTCAGTGAGAAGAGAAAATTATACAGTACTCTTGATCAACTCTATTGAAGTGAATCCAGTACTAGAGACATAGAGACATTGTGACTAAATCATACGATCTATACGTCATTTCAATCCTAGAGACTAAGTGAAATTAAAACATGAGCATTTTATAGTAATTTGTATTGATCTGTTAAATAAAATGGAAATCTATTCTTATCTTATTATTAAAGCATTGAAAGTCTGCTTGATTTATAGTAGTTGTTCAATATTCAGTGGCAAATAGTTCATGCTTAATGAGAAAGGAAAACAAAAGTTGTTAAGTTCTTTTGAAATCTGAATGGAATAGTAAAAGTGGAGGTTATTTTGACTGCCCCTTGGTGATAAAGGGTGTTTAGGGAAGGGTCAGTTTATTTGAGGGTAGACCAAAGTCAGAAACTCAAGAGGTTATCATCCACCTATTTTATGATTTCACTTTCTCACTTTTTAAAATAAAAGATATGCTGAAAAAAACATTTGTAACATGGAATTACCCATTTCTGCAAAAGATGTAATTTTTAGAGATATTGAATCTGATAATTTTACAAAGTACATGTGTCATTGTTATCAATAAGTATTATATATACATACAAACTTAACGGTAATAAATCTTCCTCTGTTGGCTCTATTAGAAATTTAAACAAGCTTACTAAATATGTAAACTAACAACTGTTTTTTTTATCCATTCTCTTGAATTAAGTGAAAAGAAATAACTAATTACCTTTA
Source organism: Mytilus californianus (assembly GCF_021869535.1). NCBI lineage: Eukaryota > Metazoa > Mollusca > Bivalvia > Mytilida > Mytilidae > Mytilus > Mytilus californianus. The sequence continues at coordinate 1,531,658 of NW_026262681.1, forward strand.
TCGCTGTTTTACGAAATTTTCCTTTGATCTTCCTGACTGATAATTTCCTTTCTCAGCACAGTAGAGTGATATGAAAAATTATCGCTAGAAACTAAGGGCGCACGTGCCGTTGTCAATGTAAACATCAACGTTGTCATAGGCAAAATAGCGATAAACAGATTATCATTGGTCATCTGAACTTGATTGCTTTTCTCCCTTTAGTCGTACCGGCTCAAGCGAGAAAATCAATCTCCTTGAGATGACCAACGATAATCTATAAATATCATTTTTGGGATGTTTAATTATGCTTTATTTTTCATATTTTATTTAAATTCAATATATATAATCTTAGACTGAATGTAGAATTGGCTAAGCATCTAAAGCTATTAATTTTGAAAAATGTTGTATCATTGAATGATGAGTGAGTGTGTATAGATCATCCCTGAGCAAAAAATTGTAGAATTAGTATGATGGTCAATACGCTTGCCATGAGTCTTGTGATAGCGTTGTTTTTTATGAACAATATTTATATCAATCAAGAAAGTTTTAGGTATGCTCCCTTGTCCCATGATATTGTCATTTAGACCAATGGTATATGCTGTCTGTTGTCATTTAGACCAATGGTATATGCTTTCTGTAGTCATTTAGACCAATGGTATATGCTGTCTGTAGTCGTTTAGACCAATGGTATATGCTGTCTAGTCATTTAGACCAATGGTATATGCTGTCTGTAGTCGTTTAGACCAATGGTATATGCTGTCTGTAGTCGTTTAGATATGCTGTCTGTAGTCGTTTAGACAAATGGTATATGCTGTCTGTAGTCATTTAGACCAATGGTATATGCTGTCTGTAGTCGTTTAGACCAATGGTATATGCTGTCTAGTCATTTAGACCAATGGTATATGCTGTCTGTAGTCATTTAGACCAATGGTATATGCTGTCTGTAGTCGTTTAGATATGCTGTCTGTAGTCGTTTAGACAAATGGTATATGCTGTCTGTAGACGTTTAGACCAATGGTATATGCTGTCTGTAGTCGTTTAGACCAATGGTATATGCTGTCTGTAGACGTTTAGACCAATGGTATATGCTGTCTGTAGTCGTTTAGACCAATGGTATATGCTGTCTAGTCGTTTAGACCAATGGTATATATATGCTGTCTGTAGTCGTTTAGACCAATGGTATATGATGTCTGTAGTCGTTTAGACCAATGGTATATGCTGTCTGTAGTCTTTTAGACCAATGGTATATGCTGTCTGTAGTCGTTTAGACCAATGGTATATGCTGTCTGTAGACGTTTAGACCAATGATATATGCTGTCTGTAGTCGTTTAGACCAATGGTATATGCTGTCTAGTCGTTTAGACCAATGGTATATATATATGCTGTCTGTAGTCGTTTAGACCAATGGTATATGCTGTCTGTAGTCGTTTAGACCAATGGTATATGCTGTCTGTAGTCGTTTAGACCTATGATATATGCTGTCTGTAGTCGTTTAGACCAATGGTATATGCTGTCTGTAGTCGTTTAGACCAATGGTATATGCTGTCTGTAGTCATTAAGACCAATGGTATATGCTGTCTGTAGTCGTTTTATCCATGACAGTATGCAAGTTTTACAGGAATCTTCCAATTGTTTACTAGTATGTGATTGACCTGGTTGTTTCTGGATGGTTTCCAGTGGTCGGAATTTGATTTTGATATTAACATTATACCCTTCTCTTCCCACTCTTACAAGTGGGGGCTTTATTGCAGTCACCTTTTCCGTCCGTCTATTCGTCCGTCCGTCCGTTGTACAAATATTTCCATAAATTTTTTCATGATGCTTTTCTAAGGTACTATTGAACAAAATGAATTCATACTTGAGTCAGCAGCTTGGCAGTGATGAGTAGCAATGTAACGTATGAGCACTTTTTATACGACCGCAAAACAATTTTGTGGTCTTATATTGGTATGACGTTGGCGTCGTCGTCCGAAGACACATTGGTTTTCGCACTCTAACTTTAGTTTAAGTGAATGGATCTCTATAAAATTTTACCATAAGGTTCAATACCGCAAAAGGAAGGTTGGGATTGATTTTGGGGGTTATGATACCAACAGTTAAGGAATTAGGGGCCAAAAAGGGGCCAAAAATAAGCATTTTTGTAACTTTCAGACATAACTTGTGTGCTAGTGTATGGATCTCTCTGACATTGTACCACAAGGTTCCATATCACAAAGGGAATGCTTGGATTGATTTTGGGGGTAATTGCCTCAAAATTTTTGGAATTAGGGGCTAAAAAAGGGGCAAAAAACAAGCATTTTTCTAGTTTCATGACAATAATTTGTGTGTAAGTCTATAGATTTTTCTGAAATTGTACTACAAGGTTCCATATCACAAAGGGAAAGCTGGAATTGAGTTAAGGGGTAATTGCCCAAAACGTTTAGGAATAAGGGGCCAAAAATAAGCATTTTTCTAGTTTCCAGACAATAACTTGTATTCAAGTGTATGGATCTCTCTGAAATTGTACTGCAAGGTTCCATATCACAAAAGGATGGTTGGGATTGATTTTGGGGGTTATGGTACCAACAGTTAAGGAAATTAGGGGGCAAAAAACAAGCATTTTTCTAGTTTCATGACAATAACTTGTGTGTAAGTCTATGGATCTTTCTGAAATTGTACTGCAAGGTTCCAAATCACAAAGGGAAAGCTGGAATTGAGTTTGGGGGTAATTGCCCAAAACGTTTAAGAATAAGGGGCCAAAAATAAGCATTTTTCTAGTTTCCAGACAATAACTTGTGTTCAAGTGTATGGATCTCTCTGAAATTATACTGCAAGGTACCATACCACAAAGGGAAGGCTGGGATTGATTTTGGGGGTAATTGCCTCAAAATATTAGGAATTAGGGGCCAAAAAGGGGCAAAAAACAAGCATTTTTCTAGTTTCAGGACAATAACTTGTGTGTAAGTGAATGGATCTTTATGAAATTGTACTACAAGGTTCCATATCACGAAGGGAAAGCTGGGTTTGAGTTTGGGGGTAATTGCCCTAAATGTTTAGGAATATGGGGCCAAAAAAGGGGCAACAAAAACGCATTTTTCTAGTTTCCAGACAATAACTTGTGTTCAAGTGTATGGATCACTATGAAATTGTACTGCAAGGTACCATACCACAAAGGGAAGGCTGGGATTGAGTTTGGGGGTGATGAATCGTAAGGGGGTTCAAAAAATTTGGGGGGGATTTTTTTCCCCTTTTTTTTCTTTAAAATTTTCCATTTTAAATTGGTTATTTCTGATTTATATATAAAAGCCAATAATAATGATATGGTTTGAATAGGTAAATTAAATTTTTTTTAGTTTTAAGACCACTTCCATATGTGTCAGAAACCTATGCTGTGTCAAATATTCTAACATGACGTTCTTCAAACGCTTTGAGTACACACCCGTGGTAAAATATGAATATATTGTTTGGGCTGTTCCGATCGTACTCCCGCGTCATATGCTTTTTTTATGAATGAGCTACCCGACGTCATAGAATGATGACGTAAGAATATAAGCATTTTACGGGAAAATACACGCTTGTGAAACCGAAAATCATCACAACAAGGAAACGTAAACAAACGATGCTAAAATGTGTTATATGAGCCATTTTTTGTTTACATATAAGACATATAAATACAATTATCATTTAGATTCATCCAAACCTATCTAAATATGTCATTGTAAATATTGAAGCATGCCATTTATTCAGTTTTCTCCGTTCTTTTACGTCAATTAAATAGTGCGTTTATTTATGGGAACGGCAAATAATGCCTTCACATAGAGCGCTTCGATCCAAAAGAATTGCCGTATTTGTCCTATTGGAATCGAAATAATTCATGGGGGCTTGAATATATCGTGATTTTACCACGGGTTGTCCCTTTATGCCGATATTTTACCCCTCGCTATCGCTCAGGGTAAAATATTTGTCATAAAGGGCCAACCCGTGGTAAAATCACGATATATTCAAGCCCCATGAATTATTTCTTAATTTAATCACAATCTAAATTCAGTGCTGTATCAAGCTTGAATGTTGTGTCCATACTTGCCCCAACTGGTCAGGGTTCGACCTCTGCGGTCGTATCAAGCTGCGCCCAGCGGAGCATTTTATTGGATCTGTCGGACACCTTCTTCCTATTTGCTGAATGCTGATACTTTTAGATTTTCAATATATTTAATGCACTTAAAATGTTTTGTCACACTTTTCTCAAGTACTTTTGACCAGAATGACTTCATATTTAGTCTGCAGCTTTTCAGTGAGGAGTTTTTATTTGTTAGGTTATTCCAAATCTGTCAGACACTTCCTTCATGTTATCAAACACTTTGAATTACGAATGAGGGTATGATTAGCATGACATCACGTGAATTCTTGTTGTGTTTTTCTGTATTACAGTAAATCAATTTTTTTCTGTAAGCGGAATCAGTAAAGATGTGTTCTTGTGTTCATTTGAAAAAAAAACATGCCCTGATTGTCCTCTTAATTGAATACCATATTTTGGTTTAGATGTGAGTAAAACAAAACAAACATAGTGCTAATGCAGAAAGTTATAAGAGTTCTTAGTAAAACCATAGTAGATCATACAAAGTAATAAATTTAAACAATTATAAGAACAAATAATAAAAACTAAAGGTAGTTCTCTTGCAAGCAAACAACCTATAACTGACAAATATAAGGGCATACACCATAAGCCTGGGGACACATCCTACTGCATCAAAAAGCACAAACCAAAAACCCTGCAATCAATGTAAAATAAGGAGATTCCAATGAGACAAGTCTCCAACAGAGTCCAAATGACCGGGATTAAAACAACTATATGTCACTGTAAGGAATACAGCATTTTATAGACAGCTATATATAAAAGGCTCCCACATATCAAAATCTGAAAATTCAAATGAAAAAAAAACTGTTTTGAGTTTACAGTAAGTCGGCTTATGTTCAGTATGCACTGTGTTGCATAAGCATCAGTGGCATTCATTTCCAGATTCTTTTTTAGACTTTCTGAAATCGTTGCAAAGTTTACACGTTTTACATGCAATTGACCTGCTTAACGAGGATCTATAGCGTGGATTCAGGGTCATAAATATCGATTTTAGTATAAAAATTATACTATAATCGATTTAAGGGTATCCTAAATTCATTTTAGCATATACTAAAATCAGGCTGTTCTAAAATCAATTTAGCATATACTGAATTATTTAGCTTATACAGAAATATTGGGGCGGAATTAAGGCCATAAATAACGATTTTGGTATATTTAAGTATACACTGAAATGATTTTAGTATATGCTAAAATGATTTAAGGATACATTTAGGGTATGCTTAATTGTAATTGAGTATATACTAAAGTCGATATTTATTACAAAGATTCAGCGTCATAGGGGTCACTTTCTTGTGTCATTTGGTGTAAACTTGCATTTACATCACCTAGTCTTTTTTGCATGAGATCTGTGTAGCCTCACTTTCACGAGTCAGGTTGCGCTGATGAAAAATAATTTAAATTTTCATTTATTATGTACTGAATAAAAAGTTGTAACTTAAGGATCATCAAGATATATTTTCCCTTCAACTGCATTAAGATTTAGGTTTCCAACAAGATTTGTTTTCAAATGTTACAACAGGGAACATTTTAATCTTCGTTTGATGAGGATAGACTGTAACTTTAAAGATATTCTATTGAAAAAATATCTGTTACACAGAAAAGGGTGTCCATGCCCAAGCGCCTGTATGTGTATACAGCAGCCTAGGATCCTGGCCCAATCTCTGCTTCGAATCATTGTTGAACAGTGAACCAGGGTGATGATCCCAGGCTATAGGTGTATTGGCTTTGAAACTTTTATTAAAGGTTGTCATTGAACACATAAAATTAGTACTCATAATAGGCTTTATTTCAGTTTTAGGCTGAGTTCTTGACAAGGAATGCGAACTTCATGTATGTACGCGTTGGTCGATTTATGGCAACGCTAAGACGATTATTACACAATAATACATGGCTCATTCACTGCTCGACGATAAGGCGAAACGGAGATATGGCCAGGATCATACTAAGCTGAATTATGACACAATCGATTTGACTATGTCCCCCTTAATTTGCTGCAGAATAAGAATAATATATTTATTTGTATAAAATCCAAAATAATCAGATTGCTACTAAAAAATATAAAATAAACAATACACAACACAAATATATAACATTCACAAAAAATATGAGAAACAAATCTAAGTTTTTTAGGGTTTTTTTTTTACTTTTTCTCTTCTTAAATGCTCGACAACATGTCCCCTGCAGTGAGGACATATCAGTGTTAATGACCAACAAAAGAAGTCTGCGTATGTATTATATATATCTAGTCCTTGAATTAATGATGGTATATGAAGAAACAGTGCTCGAGTTGGGATGTAAAAAAAATCAAGTACTCATAACCGTTTTGTTTTATAAATAGATAGTTTATATTTAAGCTCGACAAAAACAGCACAAATAATTTTTTTTTTTTTTAATTTTTTTTTAAAGTTAATAATTAGTTTTTTTTAACCTCGAACACAAGAATCAACCGAAGTAATTTTATTCATATGTAATTTTGAATCAGAAAACATGATAATAAAAAAAGAAGCGTAAATAATTACTTCCCGTCAAAAATCAATTACATAGGAATTTTAAACTAACCTTAATTTATCAAGACACGTAAAAGGAGACGAACCTTTTCAAACAACTTACAGTAATTGAAAATTAAATATTTCTTTGATAGATTTATGATAAGGTGTTTCAGAATTAGATTTGATTTAATCCTGGTGATGTACTTTGTAAATACGTAAATGGAGACACCATAAATCTAACATTATAATATATATACAAAGTTGGTCATGTTAGATAAAACTTTTCAATTTGATTTCATACACTTAGGAGGTACGTAATAGTCCTTGGATTTATCAACAATGATTGTAATATGTTGTTTTTAGAGGCAGGGCATTTCCATGCATACTTCATAGTAATTTTAATGGTAAGCGCAACTTAATATAATTTGTTGTACTTAAGAACGAAAAAAGAGGAGCATCAATTGTAAAAAATCATGATTAATAAATTTAAATTTTTTTCTGACTTGACCCCTTTCATTTTTTCAGAAGAAAACGTGAATGCAAAATAGAATATTATAATATTTTCGTCAAGATATTAGTTTTTTGCGAAATTTCACAAAAACGTCTGATTATTTTCAGCGCCACAGAATTATACACTCGGGATTTTTTTGTTGTTGATTTTTTGGTTACATATCATAACCATATCAAAGACATGCACGGTTTGCGGAAGTATTTAGAATGGAATTAATATTTACAATAAACTGATAAACTTAACAACACATTTGAATATGTATACGAAAAGTGGACGGTAATCATATACCAATATTTGCAGTGGACATTCTGACAATGATTTCACACACCTATATAACTTGGGGATTAAAAGTAGTCTTAGCTATAAAATACAGTTAAAATCGGAGAAATGTAGGAATTTGAATTTTCTTAAATCCTGAATACTTGATAATTATTTTAAATAGTTTAAAGCCTCCACCTGTTCATGTGTCTGTCCGAAGTCAGGAAGATCGTCAATGGTTGTCTTTTGTAATGTCTAAATTTGACGATTGATCTCCGCTATATATATATAGTCTCTGCTAAATTTATTCCAAACTTTTTGGGACTTCAGGTCACAGGCACTTGCAATGTCTCTGAATTTTTTATACCTATACACATACCTTAATATACCACTAAAATATATAGGTAAACAAAATTCAGAAACAAGTTCCAGTGCTTCGGGTAATTAAGAGCTTGCCTTATTGTATAGACGCATGTCTATTGTCAAAGGCCTTATATTGACCCCTAGTTGTCTTTTTGTTTTCTATGTCGTGTGATTTATGTATTATTGACTACTTAACATCTGTTTCAATCATATTGTTAAGCTATGATTTTCTGCACATGTGCTGTCGTGAAATGTTGTTTTAAATAAAGATGGACAGGAACATGAGAAAAAAGGAGGATTGGAAAAGAAATTATGTCAAAGCGAATAATTTTCAGTCGGAAACCAGACTAAGTATGCTAAATAAAAAATACAATATACTAACGGGAATGGGAGCTAGATTATTATTCAAGAGAGGTAGTATAAGAGACTAAACAGTAACAACATGTGCAAACGTCATTCACGCTCCCCTTAAATTGTAGCCAGTAGATAATTGTTGAATCATAAATAGTCACTGCATAGGTTAATTGCACTTGAACTTTTATTGGTACTACATGTTAATAAAACTGTCTTTCTAAAATCAAAACCTACTTCACCTGACATGAACTTACCTGTTTGACGGTGTTTTATTTTATGTGAAGATCATGACCATTTGTTACAAAAGTATACCAACCACACACTTTTTTACCGGCTATTGGTACGACAGATACAATATGATCGGCTATCGGTACGGTAGATACAATATGATCGACTATTGGTACGGCCATTGGTACGACAGATACAATATGATCGGCTATCGGTACGGTAGATACAATATGATCGGCTATTGGTACGGCCATTGGTATGGCAGATACAATATGATCGGCTATCGGTACGGTAAATACAATATGATCGGCTATTGGTACGGCCATTGGTACGGCAGATACAATATGATCGGCTATCGGTGCGGTAGATACATATGATCGGCTATTGGTACGGCCATTGGCACGGCAGATACAATATGATAGGCTATTGGTACGGTAGATACAATATGATCGGCTTTTGGTTCGGCCATCGGTACGGCAGATGCAATATGATCGGCTATCGGTACGGTAGATACAATATGATCGACTATTGGTACGGCCATTGGTACGACAGATACAATATGATCGGCTATTGGTACGGCCATTGGTATGGCAGATACAATATAAACGGCCATCGGTACGGTAGATACAATATGATCGGCTATTGGTACGGCCATTGGTACGGCAGATACAATATGATCGGCTATCGGTGCGGTAGATACAATATGATCGGCTATTGGTACGGCAATTGGCATGGCAGATACAATATGATCGGCTATTGGTAAGGTAGATAAAATATGATCGGCTATTATTACGGCCATTGGTACGGCATATACAATATGATCGGCTATCGGTACAGTAGATACAATATGATCGGCTATTGGTACGGCAGATACAATATGATCGGCTATCGGTACGTTAGATACAATATGATGGGCTATCGGTGCGGCAGATACAATATGATCGGCTATTGGTACGGCCATTGGCATTGCAGATACAATATGATCGGCTATTGGTACGGTAGATACAATATGATCGGCTATTGGTACAGCCATTGGTACGGCAGATACAATATGATCGGCTATCGGTACGGTAGATACAATATGATCGGCTATTGGTACGGCCACTGGTTTGGCAGATACAATATGATCGGCTATTGGTACGATAAATACAATATGGTCGGCTATCGGTACGGCAGATACAATATGATCAGCTATTGGTACGGCAGATACAATACGATCTGGGTTCCATATTGATATTTGAAACTATTCTTTCGGCTATCATATACAGCAGAATTTCATCTACAATTCCGCTTGCCATTACAATACAAATGATTTGTTTGTAATCGTGTGCAGCAGATTTTAATCTGTGTTACCTATTGTTACTGTCGGGCCCAGTGTGAACTAATTAGAAAAAAAACCTATCACAATGTTAGACAAAGTTAATACTACTAATCCTAATAATAACCATTAACGATAATGATAATGATTATACTAACGATAAAAAAAACAACAGCCAGGGAGTTGAGTCTATCGAGACATAACTGATGATAGTCGAGAAGAATTCTATAGGAAGTACGTAATGGTCAACCTTAGAATCAATCTGTACGTAAAGGTTACGAAAGTCGTTGACTGATAGAATTATCAACTCAGTTAATAAAACGTATAAAAATAGTGTAAAAGATATATATAATTATTAATGTTTTGTTTCAAATTACTTAGCAAAATTAGCACCCAATTATAGGCAAGCACATTGTTATTCGAAGTCAATGAATAAAGACCGTAACGTAACATGAACAGAGCTGGATTTTATAGCAATGTATTCGTATTTATACAACAATGTTTAATGGAGCTGAATGAAACTAGGTGATTGTAATAGGATTTTATCCCAACGAACCTTTAATATTACATGTAAACCTAATCAAATGTTTGACAGATGACAAGTTCAACGATTTTTGTATACTTCGTGTTAAGTATGCATAACAGATGTTATTTTTGTAGTAAACAACATCACCAGTAAAAATTGTATAGAAGAGAATGGGTTGTGGAACTTCTGTTAATTCTGTCGTACCTTTACAATACTTCGAAAACCAAAACGGAAGTGCACTGAGGATTAACTGTCCTGGCAGCGACATTTTAGATTACGTATCCACAGAGGAGATTAAAGAGGCGGATGAGCGTGCTGAACAGGTAAATAATAGTACAAACAAGTAATCTGGGATAAGTGGGTGGGACTTCTTTCTACCCCCCCCCCCCCCCGCAAAAAAAATAAAGAGAAAAAGAAACGTTTAGAATACAATCTTTGGTAAAAGACGAAAAATATGAAAATACTGACATTGGCCTTGAATTCCTCAAATGATACCAGAGACATATAATACTATATGTCTCTGATGATACTAATTATCTTTTATAAACAACCGGTTAGTACTAGACAATTCATGGTTGAAGCCCGTGCAGGTGCAATGAAGTTGGTACTTTATCGTCCTTTCAAAACTGAAATTGGCCTTGAATTCCTCAAATGATACTAATTATCTTTCATAAACAGCCGGTTAAGTACTAGACGATTCATGGTTCAGGCGGAAACCCAGTTGAAATTAAACAAAAGAAATGGAACTCTTTGTTAGAGAAGGTAAAAAAGGCCAAGTTGGTAAATTTGAATTGTTTACATCTGTTTCTATGGGCTTTGAAAGTTTAATGAATGTACCTAATTTAGGATTTTATGTGTCTTATGTATGTGTTTTTACTTAAGTTATGGTATGGAGCTTCGAGATATTTGTTTTAAACTTTTAAATTATAGACAAATTTTCACAAAACAGTCGATTGTGGTAGGTGCAAATACATGTGGATCTTTTTTTGTGCATAAGCATAAATTCCGCCGAAAAAAATGCAAAAGAAAGTTAAAAGATTGAACTTTTAAACCATTAATTTGCATCTCTGCCCCCGGCGACAGTTTTTTGGAAAAAAAACCCAAAATTGGCCAATAATTTCATCGAAAAGAGAAAGTCGAAGACACCTTTTTTATGTTCAGGCGTGTTTGAGTTGACTATTCTGTCTTGAAAACGTATAAAAGAAAAATATTTGATGCATCATCTCGCTTCAGATTCTATTATTTTTATATATTTAGGCTCTAGGTTGATATAATAACATTAAAAATTTACAGTACCAAAAATTGAAATATATGCCATAATACCTTTCTAATGAGTCATAACAGCAGAGTAGGTGTGTTCGAATAACAAATCTTTATTAAAAGTACTTGACTATAGCAAGTGGATCTTAAAAATGCATAACTTCATAAAAACTTCATTTTTTGTGTGTGTTATCTAGGGTAATTACTCTTCAACCTCTGAAAATTTTTAGTCTGCCCTTCTACGAAATATTTAATTAGAATTTTTTTAAATATTTTTGAACTTTCGAAAATTCCCCCTGACAACCGATCAGACAATAGTTTTAAGTTGACCAAATGCATAAAAAGAACATTAAATGATGTTCAATAGATAGTAGATACATTTGTCTTTTAAAATACAACTGGCATATAAGGATCGTAATGATGATATGTGGATAAATTTATCGGTTTTCAAGAGCTAAATTGACAGCGCGTCATCACTACAATGGCTTCAATTTTTACGATTATAAAAATTAGGCGGCGTAATGGGGAGATAATTTTGACGAAGTAGAATCCTGACTGGGTTGAAGCCCGTGCAGTGCAATGTAGTTGGTACTTTTCGTCCTTTTGTTTCCGGTCGATAATTGTCTCATTGGCAATCATATCACATCTCATGTCATGTGAAATGAATTCGTTAAAAGACTTTTCATATTTTTAAACACACAGATATCAGCCTTATCATACAATGATAGTATCTCAAAGTATTGTCTGGATATAAAAATAAGAAGATGTGGTATGATTGCCAATGAGACAACTCTCCACCAGAGACCAAATGACGTAGACATAAGCAACGATAGATCATCGTGGAGCCTGTTTCTCAGCGGTTGTCGTTGGTTGGTTTCTGTCTTATTTGTTTTTCGTTTATAGTTTTTAATGAATAAGGACGTGGTTTTCTCATTTGAATTGTTTAATATTTTATCACGCCGGGCGTGTAAAATCTTACTTTACGGTACTGATTTTGCTCATGGTTGAAGACCGTACGGTGCATTCATACCACATCTCCCAACTTTAAAGCTTACTATATGGTATAGGATTTGCTCATTGTTGAAGACCGTATAGTGACCAATGGTTACTACCTCCTCGTCCTTTGGTCTCTGGTGGATAGTTGTCTCATTGAAATTCATACCACATATCCTTAAATTTATATTCTACTCTGCCAAAAGAAATAAACTTGTGAAATGAGTTTTCATATATTTGAACGATTAATGGAATATTAATGTTTTTTTCATGTAAATTTAATATTAAAAAACGTTTCAAAATAGTTTACCTTCACGAAATTATAGTTCATTAACTCGCAGATATATGGACTGTATAAAGATTAATGGTTTATGTTAAATTGAAGGAGGTATCTAAAAAAAGGTTTTGACATACTTAGTTGCAATTAAAAAAATCATCAAATTGTTTAGTCACGTAACAAATTAAAAAGAAGTGTATTAAAGAATGAACATAAAACTATTTTGGTAATAATTGCCGGTGTGCATTACATTAATATTGTGCCTGTTACAAAACTTTGAATTTTTCGAAATACTAAGGATTAATTTTTCTACCCCAGGAATATCTTAGCGGTATTTGACAAAACCTTTCGGAACTTTGGGTCCTCAAAGCTCTCCAACTCCGTACTTTATTTGGCCTTATGAACTTTTTTGATAGGAGCGTTACTGATGAGTCTTTTGAAGACAAAACGCGCGTCTGACATACAAAATTTTAATCCTGGTATATATGATGAGTTTAATGATTAATGACAAGGTCTGAAAATAAGTTTTATTTTGTAATGACAGTTTTTCCTCGGTGCGAGAATTTTAAAGACTTTAAAGGACTAACGAAAACACGTACTTTCTAAGTCAAATATAATGTAAGAGTATTGTTGACGTGTGAACAGTGTAAGGCTCGCTATTAAATAGATTTATAATTCCCTTGGAATCTTAAGTTTCTTAAAGTTTTCAACTACAAACACAAGAAATGTTTGTTATACATCATGTCTGATTATACCATTATTGTGGACTAGTAGTACACCAGCAGCAGTATCGACCCAGTGCTTGAAAAGGAAAATAAAACTTTATTAATTTTGTGCGTCCGAAGTGATTATCTAGATTAAACTTCATTATGGCCCATAAGGGACGTTCATTTCCTACCACCCCCCTCCAAAAAAATTTTATTAAAATTGGCAGCCAATGATGTTTAACTACTACAATTCACGAGAAACTTATGGTCAAACTATGGTCCTGAGAAAGTTCGGATCTTAGTTAATAAAAATTATAATACAAGAAATGTTGTTATAAACCATGTCTGATGATAAAAGAGATATAAAAAGGATAGCCAACTCCAACTTAGGTTAACTTTGCTAAGGGAGTTTGAATCTTAGTTTCATAATAATTTCTTAAATTTTCAACGGCAAATTTATGTGTTATAAATCATATTAGTATCGAAGTACTGACTATTGAGCTGGTGAATACCTCGGGCACTAGCGGTCCACCAGCATCGGCTCGAAACAGAAGATACACACTGTAATACATTATAATTGTTATGAACCCGAAGCCAAGGATGTATAAATACTAAATTAATGGACGATTTACAATAAAAGAAAGAGTTATTTTTTTCAACCGTTTATAGTGTTTTATAACTACTAACAGTACGTTTGTCTCTTTTGTCTTTTCAGTTGAATCTTTCCGAAACATCTATAGATATTTTGTCAGAAAACTTGTGCCAAAATACCAAGAACAAAGTAATATGTGTTAGGTTATTCTTCAAATGGATTGTGAACAATATTAGGTAATTTATAAGTAGCTAAACTTAAGAAAAAAGTCCTGAATTCTCGAAATTAGAATATTTACCTTCTCAGCGTGTTCGACATATGATATTAGCTTGGAAGTCTTACTGACTTGGACAGTAAGAATAGCAATGCAAGCGCTGTTCCTTTGATTTTGGTTTGCACTGTAGGCATGTTGTTTCATGAATCAACTTCGTAAATTGGTTGCCGGTCTATTTTTCTCGGAGGAGCTGGGCGTCAGTAGTTAGTGCCGTCTGTTGCACAGTCCATTGTTGGTAACTCCTGGCATCCTTTTTATGTATAATTAAATGGTATATATTTATGCTTTATTCTTTTAAATTACTTTCTAACGACTAACTCACTTTTGAAGAATTCAACTTTTTGAAATGTTTCAATAGGTATATATATAGAAAATGTATGAATATTAGTAGATGTGGATATACGTAAATGAGACAACACCCCAACGATATACTTGAAACAAGCATATTACCCCATAATAGTAACAGAGGTTAGCATGCGTATACAATAATATACAATTACGGCCCTCTGAGGAAAATAATATCCATTAATATACATTAAAGCTAATTCTGAGGGCATTATAATCGTAAATGAGTAGGCTCAAACGGGACAGTTCCCTATATCTTTAATTAATATATGTAATGAAAACCCTCAATTAGTGGAACGTGAAGTAATCAAGCCAGTCAGTGGTTCATAGACGTAATAGCTGACATAAGTTATATTTTCTGCTCTGATTCCATATCCGATTTTGGCTCTTCTTTAGGTCCTTTTTGATTTGATCAGATCTTCAACGTTTGTACTATATTTTGGATTTTCAAATATTTTGGCCCCGAGCATCACTGAAGAGACACTTTAAAATTGTCGAAATGCGTATCTGGTGCAGTAAAATTGGTATCGTTTATGCTATTATACAGTCACTATTGAACATTGTTGAATACATGTTTCATCTTTAATGCATAGATTTCTTTTTACAGATATGACCCAACTTCTCAATGCACGGACGTCAACAGTATACTTAACAGCAAAAGAGGCTCGTCAGAGGGTTTTGCTAATTTATTTGAACACATGTGCAGGTATTAATTCTATTTTTAGGTTTTTCAGTCACGGAACACGTTGACGATAATTGAACAGTTATCAACCTGCTCAATATATTACAGATACACTTTAATAGTAATATTGCCAAAATGTTGTACCTCGTAAAAAAATCACAAAACAAAAACATATGGTTTATTTTGTGCATATATAAACTGATAGATTGTTCAGTACGCTATGAACAGTGCAAACAACTAAAGAAAGCCGCATGAAAACGATTGATACATATTTCTGTCCGCATGATAATCTGATTAAAATTCAGATCTATAACAATCCGCGTGCTCGTATATATATAAGGTTAACAAAATCAGAGATCTATATTTTGATTAGATTGGTCAGCATGACATATCCCTTGAAACCAAAAAAAATAACCTGAAAGTAAATATATATACGATTGGATTGTGAGAACACGAAAACCAAAATGGATCCAAGTGGTCCAATATCAAATGAATATCCTATTTTGTACATACAATCTATAAAATGGTCTGGTTCAATGTGCTAAAGCAGTTTATAAGTAGTTCATACAATCTGGATTCCTTGAAAATTATATATTTTTAGTATTTTGTCTTGCAACTAGTCTTCGAAAATTGGATATTTCATGTTTTTGTATATTTTGTCCTTTCAGTTTTAAAAACATAAAGGTGATAAGACTTAACAGTTGTGTAAAAAGATACAGTTTTATCTTGGATAATGAAAAAATTGACAACAAATATAATTTGCACGTGTGGAATGCTGTTCTCATTGACAATATTTATCATCATGTGGACTGCACGTGGGCTGCGCTTCCAGTTAGTGACCAGAAATATGGTAACCCATATACTGAAAGTACAGAACAGTTCTTTTTTACATCTACGGATGTTATTGGAGATCTCTGTTGACAAAAATCAATGAAATTGAACATAAATTATCATGCTTTTAGTCAATGTTTTTTACATGCACCTATTTACATCTTTTAGTCCGTGATAATGAAGTTATGCTAGCCTACTAGTATCAGCGATTTTGCTTAACTCAAAGAGGTAATAAACAACAGAAAGAATTAATTTAACAATTTACTTAAACATACTTCTACTTGTTTTAAAAAAAATAAGATATGAGGGCCTGGGATAATCAATTCTGTATTCTTTTATTTCTAAGGTAATTTTTCACTATTCTTTAAGTTTTGTTCACTATTATTCTTTTTCTTGATAATTTAGCCACCAATTATTCTCTATTCCTTTTTTTGGCCCATTATCTATTATTTGTTTAATTTCGTCAATTTTTATGGACTTCTCCTTTTTGAATTTGCCTTAGAGTTCGGATTTTTGTTATATTTATTTACCCTTTATTGTCTATTCTGTTAACCCCAGCCAGACCATCATACATGTTAATGCCTCTTCGCCACATTTACATATTAATGCATAATTCTGTTGTATCTTTCATGTTGTTTCGTTTTGGTTTTTGTTACAATTTTTTTTTAATCTCAAAAGAATTTAAAGTCTGCGTCAGTTTTTTCTGGGGAATGTCATCAGATTACAAGAATGAGAGGCGTTTCTCCACCGTTTTTTTTCGCAAGGTCACAGTATCTGAAAGCCTCGTTTTTATTGTTATGTTAAAGATGCAGAAATGCCAAATCGAATTGCGCATTCGGATGCTGTGTTTTATCACACACATGTTTTCGATCAATATACTGCAGGAAGACAGTAAAAGCTGGCTCTGGGCTCTGCAAAAAAGATTGGTAAGCTATTCCATACAGAGTGGGTACATTGGTTTTGTCGAGGTCATAACAATTTTGAAAATAATCGAGCGCTCTTTTTGTCTTGCCTGTTGTTACACAAATCGCACCAAGATTGTTATAAAGACTTATATGGGCATATGTCTGTTATCCTTTGAGAACATATGATTGCCGCCTATGTATAAATTTTTCTCTGGTAAATAAGAGGCAAAAAAAATGCCAAAGGGACATTCAAACTCATAAGTCGATTTAAGAAAATAAACTGACAACGCCATGGCAAAATAAGAAAAGGACCAAAATACAAATAATAGTATACAAAACACAACATAGAAAACACAAGACTGAGAAAACCAAAGACTGAGCAACACAAACCCCACCAAAAATCGGGGGTGGTCTCAGGTGCTCTGGTAACAATGATCTTTTTCTGAAGTCATTTTTAAAGACCGGATTGGAGAAACCTATTAAATTATAGCTCTGCTCTGTCTTTTTTTTTTACATCGACTGAATTAGTACAGTCACGAAATATGGATGGTTAAACAAGTTTTATACACGTAAAAACCTACCATTTGTCATTTATAAACTATATGTTGTAAAAGCAAAAAACACAATAAAAAACAACTACATATAAAAATAAGATGTGGTATGATTGCCAATGAGAAAAATCTCCACCAGAGACCAACTGACGTAGAAGTAAGGAACTACAGGTCACCGTACGACCCCAACAATGAGCACAGCAAGTTATAAAAGTCCTCGAAATGACAAATGTAAAATAAATAAAACGAGAAAACTAACAACCTGATTTATATGAAAAATAATAAACGAAAATCAAATAAGATCTGCAGCAACAAACGACAACCACTGAATTACAGGCTCCTGACTTGGGACATGCACAAACATAATGTGACTGGTTTAAACATGTTTGCGAGCGCTTAATCCTTCCCTAACCTGGGACAGTGGTGTAACAGCACAACGTAAGAACAAACTATAAAATCTCTTTAAAAGGGTTTAACTCATCAGATCGATATAAAACACAAAAACAACTAAAAGAAACAAATTAAGACACAAAGTACAGATCTGAGAGTACTGGCTTTTACTTAAAGCTAGTTCAAAGCCAATAACAACTAATAAAAAACTTAATGCCCCTCCGCTACGGCGGTATCGGTATAAGTAAAATTTATACCGATAAAACAATATTCAAAGATCTAATTACAGTGTAAAGTTTGTAAACTTTTTGAATAAGTTTATTTAAAGCTTCGATAAGTTTACTCGGATCGTTTCTAAGTTTTCGGGCTCAATAAACAACATCACCGTAAATTAGGATGTGCTATATCGTTTGTAAAAAGTTTTCTACAGGTACATCAAATCTTCCAAACCAAATCTTTGTAGATATAAGAAAGAATTTAGTAAAGATTGTAAGTAATTTGTGGTAACGAAATCTTCGACTTAATAATTTACAGTAATACATATATTTCGTTCATTAAAATCCAAAACGTCACTTCAGACACGGGCATAATGAACGAGTTGAGGAAAGCCCAATCAACCCCAGGATGACCCTAACTTACATATCTTGAGCCCTGTTGTTTACGTTATACATTATCTATGCAGTAAAAGATGACTTATGGAAAATGATGTCATATTCTAAGCCAGATGTATTATATTAAGTAAAATGAAAAGGGTTTTGGTGGCTCCACGCCTTTAAAAATCATTAAAACAGTAATTGATATACTCTTTTCCTTTCTTTTGATGTATATGGGCGTTTGATTTTGCCATTTGATAAAGGACTTTCCGTTTTGAATTTTCCTTGGAGTTCGGTATTTTTGATATTTTACTTTTTACTGTTACTGTTGTTCAACATCGGAAGAAGAAGATCTGGAATTTCTCATAAAAAGAAGGAGGGTAGCGTCAATTAGCCGAACATTTTACTGACAAGTCTGCAAAGAGACCATGCAAAGGTTTTACAGAACAGAGAACATAATTTTGAAAAAGGTCAGGCTGTACTCCGTTTCTTTCATATACCTCTTGTATAGAACCTCTATAACAAAGGTTTGTTGAAACCTAAAATTGGAATAATAGATAATTTACAAAAGATATTGACCATAGATAAAGTGAAAAAAGTTAAAAGACTAGGATGATTGAATAGATAGACAACTTGCACATTTCACGGCGTTTTGTTTGAAAATCTATAAAAAAACAACCAGAAAAAGGGTTTCCATTTAAGAGTCGTATGTTTTCTTAATTTTGTTTTAACTTGTTTAATTGAGAAGAGTACAATAGGTCTAAGTAACATAAAATTATTTTAATCCGGAAAAGCCTCCAAAATTTACGGAATGTATTCTTTATGTAAGAGTTTGCACATGTGTTTGTGTTTTTTCCAATGTTTGTTTTGACATTCTTTTGAACAGTATGTAGCTGTTCCACAATTACTACATTTTTTCAGCTAAAAGGATGAACGGTAACAAGAGCAACATGTTTGAAAAATTTGAACTGCTTTTCTCGGGTGTTGAACTCCTGTGTTATTGTTTCTTCTGATATTTCGGTTGGTGATAATTGGGGGTCTAGAATACTCTAACCGTTCCTCTGCAAACTGTATTTCGGTCAACATGCTTTCTATCTCAGTCTTTACGTTGTCTTTCAAACCAATTTCAGAAGAATTTATAGCAAAAATGTCCGGCCCTGTATGATCTCGTATGGTGTTGCCATCAATAACAGAAGCTGAATAATTTGTTCCAATACGTATTCCACCACACTTGTTTTCGAAAATATCATTTTCCACAATATATACCGATGATCTTGATTTAATCATCATTCCCCAAAGCCAGTTATCTATAATTTTATTTTCAGAAACTTCGTAAGTACCACCATCCAATGACATCCCAGATAATCCGTTCTGAATGATTGTGTTCTTGGTGATTATTGCTAGAGATGTTTCTTCTGACATCATTTCAAGCTTATGAATACTATCTAGATTTAACATTCCGCGACAAAATATTCCTTCCTGCCCATTGCCTTGAATAAGATTTCTACTGAATACTCCATAACCTCTGGGTCCAATTGCAATTCCATGAAACTGATTATCAATAATAACATTGTCTTTGACCTTCACCATTCCACCATTTCTTGCTTTAACTCCCATTTGCCTCATATTTCGTATTGTACAATGTCGTATTTCCAGACAAGCGTTATTTCCGTCAGCTAATACTCCTCCAACGCCACATCTATCCAGGATACAGTTTTGAACAATCAATTTACCTCCAGAGTCAACCCATATTCCCGGATAACCGACCTGACCACTGGCTAAATTGGCAAAACCTTTATTTTTCCCTTGTCTGTTACATTCTCCTGCTTTTCTAACACACCCTGAGCCACCATTACACCGAGGAAAATCATCACATCCTTTAGGTCCATTCGATATTTTACACCTATAAAATGTTGCAATTGCATTGGAGAGGACTCCTATTTGGGCGCTTCCTGACACAAATGACACATTTTCAAAATGAATATGTATTTGTTTTTCACGCTGAAATGATATTACAAAGGAAGAATCAGGTTATCTAAATATATGAAGGCAATGTTTAAGGTCAATTTCAACATTGTCTTCTATTCCTATGATCTGAAGACTTTTTGTTGTCACGACAGGATATAAAAGCCTGTAATAGCCGCTCTTTAACAACAATGAAGTGTACGGACGTTGTTCTAATGAGGATATTTCCAAACCAAGATCATCTGACTTTTGCATGATCTTGTAAACAACAAGAGGGTTATATATTTTCATTTTGTATTCTAGTAAACATTCGTCATTTAGTTCAGCGGCAATACATGCCGATGCGAGACCCACCTTTTTCAAATTCAGCAGGCAAGTCACCGTTTCTCACTAAGTTTGCCATAGCATAAGCTTTCCAACAATGTGCTTTCCATTGTGTAGGAGCAAGAATAATACATTTTTCTGCATCTTTAAATGCATTTTCATAATCGTTAATTTTGAGGTACATTAAACTTCGATTAGAATATAACCTGACATCGACTAAGTCTTCTTTGGAGAACCGTATACCTTCAGTGTAATACTGAATTGCATCATGATATCTATTATCCTTAAATGCTTCGTTTCCCTTCATCCTCAATATTTCTGGTTCATTTGTTAACGAAGTTTCCCCCTTTTTGGACCGTATTGACAAAACTGCTGACAAACAATCCTGAATAACCGATCTTTCTTTTTCCAGCAGAGGGATCTTGACTGTAGTAAATTCTGTACACATATCTTGTGGAATGTCGATAGCGGTCATAATATTTAACAGTTGCTCTTGATCTGCTAGGGCTTCATCTTGGCGTTGATGCACACTATGAAATACAGCTGTTGTATGAAAAAGACGCGCAATTTCTATATTCAAATACAATGAAAAGTCTATCTTTTTGTCCCTGGTGAAGTTTAGTATATGGCTTTTTAAAGTATTTGAATTTAAAGCTAATTTGCTCCATAGATAGAGCGATCCCCTTTCCAGGGCGTTGCTTTTGTCAATACATAAAAGCTTTATATGGTGACAATGCAGATTCGAGTGCTTTGTTGATCATTCTAGCGGCAAAATGTAAAATCATTTTGACATGATTTAAATCTTGTATGTTATCCCTGATAACTTCTTGTACAAGTCTGTGAACCGACAATGCATCTTCTCGATATTGCTGGAAAAGAGAAAAACTTGTTAGTATTTCTGTGACTTGTTTAACCCCAAATGTATCTTGCAGTGCTTCATGAATGTCTTCATCTTCTACTGAAGGTGAACCATTATTGATAATTTGAACCGGTATATCGTCAGAAAATAAAAAAGACGCAATTTCCATAATCTTAACAGCAGTAGTTCCTAGACCTTCCTCCTCAGATTGTTTCTGAATGTACTCAATGTTTAATTGCCATGTAGTTCTTACAGCTAGCCTTGCTGTTCCAATGTTCTGGCTTGTCTTTACGTGTATAGTATTTAATAACTTCTGTCGGAGTTTAGTAAATTTACCCATATATTGATTAAATGAACATTTTTTAGTCTTAATGTAAGCGCCAGCTTGTTCGAGTGCAAGAGGCAAACCCCTTGTTCTTCAATGAGTTCAAGGATTGTTTCATTTTCATCATTGTTGTTTCTACACGTTCGTGTTTTCATAAAAATCAACCCTTCTTCTTTCGTCAGTACATCTAAGTAAAGGTAATTGCATTCGTCTATCTGTAAGGATTCCTCTACTTGCTGTGGTTCTCTTCTTGATGTTATGAGTATATGCCCGTATGTGTTTCTCTTCCATAATCCAAGCAATAGTTCTTTTGTATTGCAAAAAAGCTCATCAGCATCGACATTGTCTACAACTAGAAGCCACTGTGCTTGTAAAGAAGCTATCCATTTCAGGGTTCGAAAAAGTGTTTCTTTTGCGGTGTTGCCTATTGTATTAATATCAATTGCAAGATTTGAGATTGATGTTTCTAACGTTTCAGTTGACTCTGCAGACACCCAAAACACACCACCTGGGTAAAATGTTTGAAGTTGTCAAGAATATTCTATTGCTACTGTTGTTTTGCCACACCCTCCCAATCCACAAACCACATATGTATATTGTTCCCCTTTTCTTTTCAAGAAATTTTCCTGAATGAAGCCTATCTCACGTGTACGACCAACAAAGAATTTAATGCGGTCGGGTGGATAAAAATAAACTTTGCCTTCTGGTCTGACACGTGAAGTGTACTTGAGGCTTTCAATATCTTCTTTAATCCCAGATATATTCTCATTTGTGCTGCTTGATTTTCTGTCAAAGAGTAGACGTTTTCTTTCATTTCCTTTGTTTGTGTATTTAAGTTTTCAATCCCGTGTAGTGCTTTTTCTAAAGTTTTACTAGAATCTCCAATCTTCTTCATACTTTGTTCTTGGATATTCGTATTACTAGCATTTTTATCAGTTAATCCTGCAATATCTTCCTTAGCTTTGGCAATAGCGTCCGAGCATATTTGCTGATTATTTTCAATTTGCCGAATGCGCTGAGTGAAAGTGCTTAACACATTTTGAACTGTGAGCAATTCAATTTCTACTTTTCGAAAATTTTCGTCTATTCCATTTGTAGCCTTCAGGACATATCCGGCGAGTGCTTTAGTCTGTTTTGTAATTTCCTCCAATAAATCTAGTCCTATTGTGTTTCCTTTTAAAAACTGGATACCTAGAGCAAAGAAAATATAAATGCAAGAATAATGTAATTGTATTGTGTCAGTACATTATGATTTTGCTTTCAAAATGAAATATACGAATATGATTACAACAACTCGTTCATCCCTTGTAATGTTTATACTATAATACATTAGAACATATCTCAGTGTTATAACCTAAATCAGAGACAATATAGCGCATGTATTGTTCATCTGGTACCGACGTACTTTTGGGTGGCCTATAGAAATGAACCGACTATAATTCCAAAATATTTGAGAGCATTTCTGATCTGATTATATTTTATTTGTGTCTTCTTTTCTGTATCTTTCGTTATTCTTTTGAATGGAACAGAAACAAAATGCAAAACAAGTTTAGACCTGCCCTATGTTTGAGTCTATATTCCTAGTCAGGAACGTTTTAAGTATTTACACAACAAAATTTTTTCCGAATATAAAAACACTTGTGCAACACGAAAAGTTTTAAGGCACAACGGGACGTATATATATATAAATTACAAGTGTCAACACTAGTTAATCGATGTTGAAATATAAAGTAAATTGCATGAAATACAATTATTCGTTTTCAGTCGTTTTAAGATTGATATTGGACATTTTTTTCTATAGAATCTACGAGGGCGTGATATGATTAAAGGTGAATAGTATGTTCTAAAAAAGATTTAGTTGAATTTGATTAACTCAGCTCTAATATTGTCATCGTCGACCTACCATTTTAAAACTAGTTCACGTAAGTAAATTTCGGGCTTTTATTAGATATGTACGAAAGACTGTTTGGGACAATCTATTTTTAAAATTTCTCAATTCCAACTTGACATTTCTCACTTTCAAGTTGATATTTCGTTGTTCCAAGTTGACATTTCTTACCTCTAACTTTACTTTTCTCTTTTCCAAGTTGTAATTTCTCAGTTTTATTTTGGAAATGAGTAATGTAAACGTAGAACTGAGAAATGTCAATTTTAATGAATTTACAGTCGAACACGACTTGTATTACTAACAATTTTGATCCTGTCAGATTTTCCAGTTTTCAAGAGTTATTTGCATTTTGTCGGTAAGCGCATCTGGTACCTTTTCATACTCTTAAGGCCTGTTGTCACTATCCCAGTTTTCTTGTACAAGTTTTCTGGTAAAAGTTTTTGATGGTTATTTTTGGTAGTTGAAATCGTCAAAGTTTGACGGACTTGGAATAGAATCTCATCCTATTTTCTTGAAACTTGGATGTACTTGGACGGTTTTTATCCAATCATAGTAGAGCTCTTTGGCCAAGTTTTTGATAGTGACAACCTATAATCCGGACCAAGTTTACATGGTTAAAGTTTTCTGTGACCAAGTTTTTGTTCGAAAACTGATAGTGACAACAAATGACCTGAACAAAGTTTACTTTGAAAGTGTTAATCAACATGTGGTTGCCGATGATCTCAGTAGATGATTTGCTATGTTAAAAGGTCATAACCTTTAGCGGCTCTGGTTAAACAGGTGTTAAGGAAATTCACAACTTTATAAAAACTTTTACGTTACGCCAAAATAATTCGACCTTCAGAAATTGTTGTTCAAGTTGTTTACTGTTAGACATGAATATATATTTCATTAAATTAAATGTTTTTTTTTTGCTTCCATTTGATCCAGAGATGCATAAATGAAGTTTTTGCGCATCAGTTTAGTAAGTGTCTGACGTAGAATGAGGAATGTGGAAGGCACTCGAAGGGGAATTGTGTTTATGAAAAGCGAAAAATTATTTGATAATCATTTGAGAAACAGATTCTTATATAATTACTCGTAGATTATTGGATTCATCCTATCTCGAATCTTCGTCGATGCTCAGACTTTAAAATTAGACAATTTAACTATCTCAACTGGATACTGGCACAGACACAGAGATGAAGTTAGGAAACATACACACCATAAGAAGGATCACCGTAAAAAATGAAAAGAAAAATAAAGAAAGAACAATCTTCTATATATATAAAATAAATGTATATATTTACACTTAAAAAAATATATGACCCCTACTCAAGATAATAATCTGTTTACCCAGATATATATCTCGCTTTTATGTTATCTGGATAGCATAATGCAAATTAAATGCCAACATTTTACACTTAAAATATGCAATACATTCAATGTCAATGATCCATGACTGAAGGTGCAGTGCAAGATAACCTCCTTGGAAATGAGAAATGCCAATACTAATACATTTCGAAAACATATACCAATGACTTATCATAAGTGATCCCCTTTAAAGTGAACTTAACACAACTTATATAAATGCAATGAACCATGATGAGGGGTTGGGGTCAAATCATGGAAAGGAGACATGCATACCAAATATTATTGACCTACCATTAGTGTTTCATCTTAAACTTAATTTATCAAAAACGTCAATATTTAAACTATGCAAATGTTTCAAAATCAATAGATTATGACGGAGGGGGCGGGGTCAAATAAACAAATGCATATAACATATAATTGACCTACCACTAGTCATCACTAGTGGTTCTACTTAAACTGACATAATGACAAACTAATACATTGTTTGACGCCACCGCCGCCGTCCCCGTCGGATTCAGATTCAACAGACAAAAAAGAAATTTACCAGCATTACTAGAGTAAAAAAAACCAAGACAATTACTCTAATACCATGTTTAGACCTGCGATACTGTTTTTTTTAAAAGAAAACCTTCAGTCCTCTAAAGATTAGAAACGTTCAACAATAAGCTTGTTTTCAATTGTTATAAATTTACCCAATCAACATGCATACACATGGTAGTTAAAAGAATTGAGAATGGAAACGGGAAATGAGTCAAAGGGACAACAACACGGGCAAAGAGCAGAAAACAGCTTAAGGCCACCAACTGGTCTCTTACGCAGCGAGAAAAATTCCGCACCCGGAGATCTGTAAGATCTCAATCCTTCACTATACATATAGCCAATGTGGAATAAACAAACACACAGCAATAAGGACAGTAAAAGTCAGTTTAAAAGAAAACCGAGTCCGATATGAGAATAGGTAACAGAAGAAAGAATGGTCTTATCATACTGTACTGAAGCCAGATAAAACTAATCATCACAAAATTGTATGTTTTGTAGGGTAAAAAAATGTCTCTTTTGGTGGGTGAAATGTTGCTAAATAGCTATAGAGTTGTAATGGCTCAAATGGAAAGTATGATATATAGGCCTTTTTGGATTAACAGATCACACAAAATAATAACGCTCTATGGCATGCAATGACAGTAATAAATAATTCATAGTGTTGTAAGTACGGTGCGAACACAACGTGGGAACGTCACTTATTTCTTATATTGTAACGTAAAGACTTTGTGACGTGTCAATTGTATATTTGGGCAATTCTAGATCGATTACAATTTATAACATGCAACGATTTCTTTTCATTCACGTATTCACACATTTTGATACCGCTCCCAATGGATTTGAATAAGCTGAAATCGATTTGGAAAGCGAACAGAAGTGTTGTGGCAAGCCATTTTCGAAAAATCGATGATTTGAAAAACGAAGCGGAATAAGCCAGGGTAGACCTTTTAGCAACATTCGAAAGTGTAGAAGAAAAGAAAAAACTTTTGAACGATTTAAATCAACAGATTTTTAATGCAATCGATTCGGAGGAAATCGAAGGAGAAATTCTGAATACAGATGAGTATACTTTAGGCTTAAAAACTAAACTCAAACACTTGCGTATTTTCATACAGAGTTTAGACAATTCGAACAATCATACAAATCAACAGTCTACTTCATCCTATCAAACATTGAATTATGAAGCATCACCATTTATTCCAACTACATGTATTGAAAATCAACAACAGAGTTATATCGCACCATCACTGTCAACGTTCAGCAATCAAACACACCGCCTACCGAAATGAACTTTGCCCAATTTCAGTGAAAATATTCTAGAATGGCAATCTTTCTGGGATTCTTTCGAATCTGCAGTACATATGAATCCAAGTCTACCAGACATTCAGAAATTTAATTATTTAAAATCACAACTTGAAGTTGAAGCATCTCATACTATTGATTGCTTTGCATTGACAAACACTAATTATAAGGAGGCAGTTAACGTATTTAAAGAAAGACACGGACAATCGAGTAAGATTACACAAGCACACATGAAAGCAATGCTAGACATTACATCACCGAATAATGATTTAGCCAGTTTCAAGTCTTTTATGACCGTATAGAGGCATCCGTACGCGGATTAGAAGCTTTAGGGCAATCGCAAGACACTTACGGTACATAACTGGTCCCAATAATTTTTAGCAAGCTTCCCGGAGAAGTAAGGCAACATCTAGCACGAGAACATGGATCAAATACTTGGATTTTATCAGATTTACGCAAATCTATTCAGAAAGAGATAAATATAATCGAAGCAGGCCAGGATTACGATATCCGACAAAGCTATTTCACATGTACGTTTCTCGTTGAAACACAATCTTACAGAAAAGAATTATATATGCCAAGAAGAGTCGATTATGTAACCAATACACCTTATCGCTATTTAGAAATCTGCCCAGGTTGACCCGAGAATCTGCCCCGCTTGAACTTTTGACGTCATACAACAATCACTTTTCCATTGTGGCGTCAGATATTTTCTATTGTGACGTCAAAATTATACGGTAACCTTTGTGATGCTCAGTAATGGCGGACAAATAGCGATAAGGTGTATAACCAACGTGTTCTGACCGCGAGACCATGTATATACTGTCAAGAAATTCACGAATTACAGACACAAACGAACGAATGAATATCGTAAAACGTAGCAATCATTGCTTTAATTGTCTCGGTACGCACCGAGTCAATGAATATAACTCTAGACATGTATGCCGTCATTGCAAGAAAAAAAAACATCATACTAGCTTATGTAATGAATCAATGGTCGATAAAAGAAGTACACATGTCCAAAGTCGAACTTACATGAATCAAAACGCCAATCGTAACGAAAACGAAGTAGATAAACACGAACATTCTACTGAACCATCACAATCCGTAAATTTATGTAAACACTGTAAATGATAAAGAGAGAAAACAAGACGACCACAGAAAAATAATCTACTCATCACATAAGGAACAAACAATCGTATTATTGAAAACCGCAGTTGCACCCGTTTGGTCCGATGGTATAGGTATTGACCCAAACATCCTTTTTGATGAAGGTGCCCAACGCTCATTCAATACAGAAGATCTAGCAATGAAACTAGAACTTAAAGTCGACAACAAAGAAACAATACAACTGTCCTGTTTCGGAGACACCGGTAATAATATACGTCACCTAGGTAAAGGTACGTTATTGATCGAGACAGAGACGAAACAGAAATGCCGATTGATGTGCTTGTCGTACCGAAGATAGCTGTTCCGTTGAAGAATCATATCCAAAAATTTGACTTGAGAAATAAGTACATGTATTTGCAAGGCTTAAATCTAGCGCATTCAATCACCGACGAAAATATGTTCGAAATTGCAGTTTTAATAGGAGCAGATTACTATCGACAGTTTGTTGAAGACCAAATCATCCGCGGAGATGGACCTACCACAGTAAAATCAAATCTAGGCTACCTTATATCCGGTCCGTTAAAGGAAACAAGTTTCTTGAAAGTTTATGAAAATATCAAAAAGAACAAAGCGCATAGAGGTTTCTTTGAAAGAATTGATAACAAGGAATGTAACGGAAAAACAAAAAAACATTACATACCACACCACACAGTTAGAAAAAAGAAGATGCATATGAACAAAGTACAAGACATTCGTCCAAGACGTCAAGCAAGTTAAAAAGCTGGTTAAAAAATCCGTAATTGGTTGAATTTGCCATCACATCGAGATGATAAAGGATAGATGTGAACTGTTAACCCCCTTTTATATGAACTGTAAATCGTTATTTAGTGTTAAATTGTGTCCAATTTTATTACCACTATACAGAGACATTAATTATTTTCTATATATAGAGACTTTAATTTTCATGCGTCAAGATATTTTTAATTTTAATTTTTTTATTCGCATTGTATTGTATTGTATATAGAATTTTATCTTTTTGCGGCC
Source organism: Mytilus californianus (assembly GCF_021869535.1). Lineage (NCBI taxonomy): Eukaryota > Metazoa > Mollusca > Bivalvia > Mytilida > Mytilidae > Mytilus > Mytilus californianus. Next base: position 1,560,908 of record NW_026262681.1, read on the forward strand.
CCAAGAATGTTGTAAATACGGCGTGAATACAACGTGGGAACGTCACTTATTTCTTATATTGTAACGTAAAGACTTTTTGACGTGTCACTTGTATACTTTGGCAATTCTAGATCGATTACAATTTATAACATGCAACGTTTTCTTATTATTCACGTATTCTCGACACATTGGGTTAGGAAGGGCGCATCTTAAACCTGATTGCGAGCACTGTGCACAGTTCTGTTTATGATTGACTTAAATTTTTAATTATACGAACCTTTTCTGCAACCTTTTTTACGATAGCTGGAAATTTATCTATATTAATCAGGAGGCCAAGAAGTGCTGACGAGTCACACGTGTGGTCGAACCCAGTAAAGTGGGCCATATGAGTAACCAAAAACAACTTTGAAAAGTCAACCCCATTTTGTATATCATAATTGTAACTAGGGAAGTCTTTCTTTCCGCGGATATATGGTATGTTTTTATTGTTATTTACTGCTTCGTAATTGAGATCTTTGTTAGTCGGAGGATATTTCTTTAAATGATTTGGAAAGACTTGTGTACGTATGCCATGAGTCTGCTGCATAGAACTGTACAAACTGTTTATAACTGCAGCAACATACTGCCTTTGAGCAGGTGCAATTATAGAATGAAGGCAAATACCAACTATCAGCTAGCCATCTCTTTTTTTCGTCGTCTAAATCAGGTTTGATAACTGTAAATAGATTTATAATAAGAGAGTTTTTTTCCATTGATTAATGTTTGACAAACATATTTTGTGAAACTAATTAAACAGTTTATCTTGTTTTGTTTTTATCATTATTAATTTTTCTCCATATACATAGAATTGATTATCTGGTTATTTTTAGTGAGTATGACTAAAATAAAAAACTTGCTGAAGCACTTCAACATTACGACAGCTAATGTAACAATCCTTAATCAGTCAAGCAATGATTGAATTTAAATAAAAAGAAAATGCTTTGAAGCTTTGAATCACTATTGCATTTGTTACATGGTTTAAAAAAACAACTTTTTATCAAATTTACTTTTACAAGGTGATGCATTAAATTACAAGTATTTTGATGAAACCACATACCAGTATTAGCTTATTCATATGAACAGGCAAATGTAGGTCTTTCTGCCCCCTTAAAAAGTAAAAAAACAAACAAACAAACAAAAAGCAATAAAAAGACCTTACAATTAATATACAAATTAACAATCCTTATTAATATTTCAACAAAATCATTTTTGTAAATAGCTGTCACATTTTATTTACCCTGAATTGTAGAACCAATTGCAGGAATCTGCAAAACATCAGCTGTTATTTCGGCAGGAATATTGTCCTTGATCTGCATATAGTGGCAGGCCATTTATAGTCACTTAGACTTTTATGTCTCAATATTCAAATTCAATAACTAAAAGTGTTTTCTTAAAAAGAAAAAAAAAAAACCCAGCATTATCCACAAATATAATGAAATACACATTAAAATGATTAACACAAATAATATTGACACGTTTACAATCGTTCAAAAGTGAGTGTGACAAGTCTTGCAAGTAGTCGTATATATAGACTACAAACAAATCTATAATTGACTATTATAATCTAGTTTTGTTATTTAAACTATTCTTTACAACTTAATTTAGTAACGCTTCATGTACCTTTCTTTCTTTCTACAGGTATGAATCGCCGTTCTTTATCGGCACACTCCTACATTGTATGATGGCTAATGCGCTATATACAAATTAACATCGCACCCACTAAAACATCATATCAACACACAAAAGAACATGCCACTAATTCATCAATTCATACATATATATAACGGTAACGGTAAAAGCGTGCTGTACATCTACTGTGTTGTCATTTATATGATTATACATCGTGTATTACAGTGCAATCGGTTAAGACGGATGATAATTTATGCATGTAATGATCATCATACCTCATGCCTAAAATACTTGTTGCTATTATATGCTAGGTGTGCTGATATATACATTAGCTTTAGAGCAGTCTACAGGTTAGCACTAAAGGTTAATGTCTTATACTTTAAATATACTGTTAATACTGGAAGTTTATGTAGAATATGTTCAATATATATGGCACATCAAAGCACTATGCGGTAAATACGAAGGAAAAAAAAAGTCAAAGCACTATGTAGAAATTGTCCAGAAAAATAATAGGTAAATAGCTACTTAAAGGGGCATTAGCTGTCAAATTCATGTTCACCGATTTGACTTAAATTCTTACATTTTATTTATAACATACTAAAACGTATACCCAAAGTCTTAAATAAACAGTTTACTATGCATGGGCTCAATAATATGTTTCAGCATTTCGTGTGTATTTTAGTCTAGAGGCCATCTAATTAAACATCAGGGTGACCTCCGAAGACTGCCGACGGTCATATTACCGATATACACATAAATATAATATAAATAGATAGCGACCCGTGCAATTGGATTTTTCTAGGTCTGTTTGATTTCATATTAAAGGTTAAAAATATATGTTAATCGTTGTTTTTACCTGTATAAAAATGATTTTTTTTAATCGAATCAGTCATTCAAATGGTTTACCCTTGTTTCACTTTCAATGTTGACATTATTTTCTTTTAAATAACTGAACTCACCTAATTCATGCGTAACCCACCTCTAGCTAAGGGTTTAATTGAAGGTTACATGAATACGGATTCAATGAGGTCGAATTATTCACTTGCACTCAGCGACGTTTCATTTTGACATAATTGAACCAAACTGGCTGCAAAAAGCAAACTAGTATTTCACTATTTCACTTTCATTAATGATCGAACAAAATATCATATTTTATTCTTTTTAATAATAATATCTCGTAGTTAATGCCCCTTTAAGCACTAAATAGAGTTATGTTCTAGATACTTATGTGAGCACTTCTCAAGCGGATTGTCGATATTTTAGAGAAGCTGCTTCTAGATATGCCTTCACTACGCCCCCACCCCTACCCTGTCTTCTGTTTCATTCTACAGGTATGCATATCGTAGCAGAATACCCGTGTGAGGTTTTCTAGCTCTATGTAGTGTTGTTGTTTCATATGGATTGCATATTTAATACTTTTGTGAGTACAGTCCATCACAATTTGTATAAGTTTGTCACAGTCAACCAAGTTCTGATAAAGCCCATTCTTTATGTTTTCCATGTATGATTTTATTTTCTGAAGGTGCCTTTCACGTGTATGCTCAGGTCAACTGCATTAAATTATGAAGTTTTCTTGATCTTCATCTGCTGTGTTACACAATGTACATAGTTGGGATATATTTTTATTGTGTCTAGATCTAACTGTCTGTAGCATATATGTTTGTGTTACTAGTCTGCTTTTAATTTCTCCTGAATTTACATTAGTTGGGTTGTTTCCTGTACACAGTCAGATATTATGCGGCATAAAGGATGGGTTTTCCTGTATTTGAAGGTATTTCAATGTCTTTCTATTGGAGTGGTTGTCTTCTAAGCATACTTCATGCCAGTGTTTATTTTGATGATATCTAACTATCCTTTTCCATTTTTCCTTTGATTTTGGGTGTTGCATTAGATTATCAACAGGTTCAATCCCGTACTTTGTCAGGGCTTCCTGTTCTCTATTCATAAATATATTGCTGGAGATACAAGAGGAGAAAAACCTATCCTTATATGGAGTTCAGCTCCTAACATGCCATTGATAGTGGCCCTTCCTAGGTTCTGTTTTTCATCAATATCAATTGTATTCTTTTCATTTCTGGTTATACCTAGATGTTTTGCAGTTGTACTTCTACCTATCTGCTGGCAATAATAACTACTATGTCCTGCTTGGTGTTATAGCATACAAGGTCTGATTTCTGTGGATTGATTTTGGCTAGGTCTCTCTGTGTGTGGTGGAATACAATGTCCATAATGCCTTGTAGTTCACTTTCAGAGTTTGCCAGTACTAATATGTCATCTGCACATATTGGTGTAGCAATGCGTATTATCCCCATATGACTTCCTAATTCACTTTCTGTTACTCTATCTAGCACGGCTTTATTATAGCATCTGTATAAGGAGGTTGAAAGTTTTGCTACTTGCTGAATTCCTTAGTTTCCAAATATTTTGTCAGAAACAAAATCGTCCCATTTAATTTTAATGTTCATTTCTCTATACATACCGGTATTATGGAGTAGAATCCACCTGTCACCGGCAATGCCATAGTGAAAGACCTTGTAGAATAATATTTCATGATCCAGTTTATCAAAAGCCTTTTCTGCATTCAAAGTTAGTAGCAGAATTTTCTGGTCATCTTCACAAGTTTGTAATATAACTTTCGGATGCCAGAAATGCAGCAAATATCATGGGTATGGCTTCAAAAAATCCCTGTTGTAGATGGTTATTGATTTGGTGGTTCTTTACATTTTTTCTGGATTTGTATACACTCTGTAGTATTTTAATGAAGATTTTGCTCACAGTGATTTCTCTATAGTTTGCTAGGTTTTGACGGTCCTTATTTTTCTTCAAAACTGGTGTCATTATTCCTCCTTTCAGCATCTGTAGGATGTCAAGTTGTTCTATTACTGTATTTAGGATATGCAATATGAGCGGTAGGAGCTCGGCCTAAGAGTTTATGTAGTGTTCGGCTGAGATTCCATCGATATCTCAGGATTTTCCGTATTTCAGTTGTTTTACAGCATCATGTATTTCCTCCTCTTTCATTGGTTCAATTTTAACTTTCCCCTTTTCTATCTTTTCGATTATGGTATTTTGCAGGGAAGAAAGCTCCTATTTTTCGTAATCAAAATCCTACTTTTAGTCTGGACTAGATAGCTTATGGAAATAACTTGTTCACATTTGAAGAATGTCTCCGTTTGTTTCAACTATTTGGTCACCCCTTCATCAAGTCTTAGTAAATAGGTTACCATCTGAACTGTGTCCTTAGTAATTTTTGAAAAAGTTTAGTGTCCGAAGAATATGCTGTCATTATCTGATTTGCCAATTTTTCTCTTTGCGAGGCATATGCTTGTCTATGAGCCTTTCGTAAAAGCCTTTTTGTTGCCATCAGCTGTGATTTTAGCGGATTGTTTTTGTCTTTCGGTTCTCCTCCATTTTTCCATGAGGCATGTTTTTCTTAAGTAATTTTTTATGCTTTTGATATATTCTTTCCCAATTTTCTAATCAATCAGTAATGATTTGCTGCATTACTATCAGTGAGACTTTGTTTTTGATTCCATCATTTCCATTTGGTGTCTCTTATCTCAAGCATGCCTCCAAGTTTTTCCTCAATGTATGATTCCTTGTTTGCATGATGTTCTCTTAGTCTGCTTACATGGCATGTATGTTTTCTGTATAGGCATTGTTCTTGATCATTATTGGTCATCGTTATATTCTTGATTTCCAGTTGTAAATTGAGTAAATTGATGGTGTTTTTGTAATCTCTATTTAAATCCTCTAGCATATATATTCTTGTTTTACATTACACAAGCTGCCCTTCAAGTTGTCTTTCTTGACTAGACACTTCTTTGGTTTTATAAGTCTTTTTTGTTTTCGGTTTTATTGGTATCTTCAAGATGGTTTCTTCTTCAGAGATTATAGCTGCTGTTTCAGCATACTTAAACCCTGTACATGCCGCACAATTTTTTTCTGCTGCCTGATTGGTTATTATTTCAGCCATGCTCTTTTCTTGGCTGTAGGGAATAGTTTGGTCCATTTGTGTACATGTAACGCATATATAGTTATCATTCATGTCATATTTTTTCCACGGGGAGCATGTATGAGTTGTTCACATCGGCAGCAAAAATATGTTGGGGTGAGGAGTTCATTCACAGATTTTGCACAAATGCTACATAGTATCACCAGCAGGTTGTCTCCACTATTATCAGTACCAGTATCGTTGGCACCCAGCAAGGTGTCTCCTCTAGTCTGCTTACATGGCATGTATGTTGCATTTAGATTTCCTAATATATCTTTGTGGTTCCTTCGAGTCAGCGAGGCGTCCCCACTGGCCTTAGTAATATTAAGTTCTACCAATTTATCCAGCGAGGCGTCCCCACTACATTGTTGTGATCCTGCCAGCAAAGCGTCCCCACTACCTAAATGCTTTCTAAGTTGTAATATTGTTTCCAGCGAAGTGCCTCCACTCGAGCTCTGATGTAAGTTTCCTCTTTGATATGTTGTTATGGTCAGCAAGGTGTCCCCATTAGCTTTATCCAGCGAGACGTCTCCACTAGATTGAAGTGATCCTGCCAGCGAGGCTTCCCCACTTACATGATTTTGTCTAAGTTGTGATTTTTTTGCAGCGAGGTGTCCCCACTAGATTGTTGTGCACTACGGCTCTGATTTAAGGTTCTTTTTTTATATGTTGCAATAGCCAGCAAGTCGTCCTCACATTGTTTATTCAGTTTTGGGCAGTTCCCTTACTATTCATAATATCTACTATACCCTGCGAGTGCGGTAGAAATTCCTGCCTACCTCGACCATTAACTTCTATCCGAAATGTTGTGTGGAAAAGGTTTATGCGTTACTGCTGTTTATATTTATTAAAGAGCATGTTCTAGTGCAAAATTCATGTTTATCTTTTTGGTGTTTTGCCTGTATCTTGTAGCTGCTATGGTTAGCAAAAAAAATGTCATGCCCGATTTAAGGAGCACATATGCTGCTAATGATAGTTCAAGTATGTAACTATCATGTTTATACGTCAGAAGAATATCGGTTTGTCTGCTGCATTGTTCAAGTTTTTTGTCCATTGCCTTCCTTTTATTAAAACTTAAATTTTCATACTTTGATGATGTAGATATTGATGGTTGAACTTTATTTCTTGCAGATATTCATGTAGCTATTTCAATATTTTTCGTACTATTAGTTGAACTGAAATATATGTATTGACCTTGTTGATACCAGGTGACTGGTTCAGATTTTTGGGGTATTTTTTATTATTATTATTTGTACTTTGTTTTTTAATTTTTGGTGGCAGTTGTGGGAAGCAGTCTAGAAAAACAGTATCAGATCGTATGATTCTAGAAGTATTCGTTTCTTTAAGCTCCTGAAATTTGCGGATAATGTAGCGGACGTTCCTGTTGTTAATGTATACATACCATCTGACAACAAAGATATGGATAACGAGTACAAAGATATTCTGGCACAAATGACAAAAATAACAAAAAAATAATGGAAAACTCATGATATACTGCTATGTGGATACTTGAATGGGTCTGTTCATCGATCAAAAACTTCAATGATCCTCTATTAAAGATATTCTTGGGAACTAAACCTAGATTACCCAGAGAAAGAAACCTTTTTCCATCATAACGGTAAATCTGCTGGACAAATTGATTATTGTTTCTCAGCAAATAAAGAACTAAAACAAAATGTACAGATCTTAGAAATCGTTACGAAATTATTGCATATGTCTTTCATTCAGCCACGCACATCGTAAAGTTCACAGCATCGGGGAAAAAATAATATAAAAGCTTCCTTATTTTACTAATATTTTTTATTTACAAATAGCCACATCCACGAAACATTGACAGTGTTTTTGAAGGGGTTATTGTATTTAGACCATCGCATGTAGCTATTTCTGTGAAATTTAAACCCGGTGTGGCGTCGTTAAAATACTTCATAACCTTGAAACAGGTTTCGCACGGGTTCAGGTCTAGATGGATGGTTGAAACAAAAGTTCGACATTATGTTGGTTACACAAAGTCATCATATGATCCTCAACAAATCGGCCATAGTGAAACCCGCAATTGTCCATCATAACGGTGTCTCCGGCCTGTAGAAATGCATTTCCATATATATCTACTGCTTGTACATTCATCTTTCATTTTAGAAGAAGATCTTAAAGATCCGGCAACTCATTTCACAAAAGAAAAACTAAAGAAAAAATATACTCGTAATTCATTAACATTTTATTATAACTGACATAAGTTACGTTTTTTTTTCATCGTAAAATGTTTTGTGAAAACAGCCCTAGACTCTAACTATACGGTATGGTTTTGATAATTATCGAAGGTTTGCATGTTGGTCTCTTGTTTATATAAGTGTCTAATGAGCAACAATACCACATCTCAAGTTTAAAAAATACATATAACTCATAAATAAAATTTTCGAAATACTAAGGATTTTCTAACCCATGAATAGATATCCTTAGCTTTATTTCGCAAACCTTTCGGAATTTCAGGTCCTCTATGCTCTCAAACTACGTACTTTATTTGGCCTTTTTAACGTTTTTGATTCGAGCGTCACTGATGAGTCTTTTTTGTAGACGTCTGGCGTACCATATCTATGATTAGTTAATATACATTCATAAAGCTTCGCTTCTGCACTTATTTGAAAATTTTCAAACAAAGAGAAGCATGTATCAAGAAATGAATAAGCAAAACCTGGTTCAAGGTGATTTAAGAAAATTTTAGATTGAGGCTAAATATCACACGACTTTGGTCCGCAAAGTAATAAAAAAGGGGGGAAGTATTTATAAACGTTTATGATTATATATATTAAGAAACGAGGCGGGTTTATTTATTTACTAGTATATTCACTAAGGAGGAGCCCATTTGATACCCCCCGTGCATTTAATTGATTGATTGGCGATTGCTTTACGCCGCAGCAGCATCCCGTGCTTTTCTGACTTCATGGTTATTTTGACTACTGATCACTACTGTCCGGGCACTCCGCCACGAAATATCACAATAGTGTTGAAAGTTGAAATCAATCACTACTGCTAAGCCTGCTCAGTCAGAATTCTACTTCGTCAAAATTATCTCCCCATTACGCCACCTAATTTTTATAATCGTAAAAATGGAAGCCATTGTAGTGATGACGCGCTGTCAATTTAGCTCTTGAAAACCGATAAATTTATCCACATAGAATCATCATGCTTATGCACAAAAAAGATCTCGATGAATTTGCACCTACCACAATCGACTGTTTTGTGAAGATTTGTCTATAATTTAAAAGTTTAGAAAATAAATTTACGCTCAATTCAAATATTTAAGTAAAAACACATACATAAGATGCATAAAATCCTAAATTAAGCACATTCATTAAACTTTTAAAGCCCATAGAAACAGATGTAAACAATTCAAATTTACCAACTTCGCCTTTTTTACCTTCTCTAACAAAGAGTTCCATTTCTTTTGTTTAATTTCTGGGTTTCCGCCTGTGCTTATTTTTGCTTCGCATCACGGTGCGGAGCTATTAGTTTCAGTCGATATACACGCCATCTTGAAATAATTACTTATCACATATAGATTCTGATTGGTTGCTTTATGATGCGGCTGAGATACAGCAACAGCTATTGGCTTAAATGAGATAAAGAATTACAGACTTTTCTAGTCTCATGATAAGACATCAAATGCCGGAAAATTAACTATGTGTATTTCAGTTCCGATCAACTGTCATTAATTCATGTTCGTTTTATCATGGAAGTATTATATTGACTTACAATACTTCCATGGTTTTATTATGCATATATTGCACACTGAAATTCAATATTGAAATATCAATTAATATTAATACGTGTTTATTTGCATAGTTAATCTGCAATATGCACGATTTGTTTTGCTAAACAATGTTCCTATACAATGTTTACAAAAATGCGTTATCTGTATTTTATAACTTCTGCCAATCTCCAATACTAAATCAACAACCACATGCACACATATTATCTTAAATCAGGATAGAGCGAAGCAGTCCACAGCTTTTTAGAAAGCTCAAACTTGTTCCGCTCTAACAATTGTTCGATGTAATGAATACATTCAAAGTGTACTCGTATTCATATTTACAACAATATCTGATACCTTGCACAATAACGTATCAAAAAATAACTTTACCTTATGATTCACATGAATACACCTCTCGTCATTCGAGTGTAGCTAGTGATAATCCACTCAGTCAGTCTGTGTGTAACACACGTTATCTACTGTGTATACTCGGTAAGTACAAATGACATGTCATTAATTGCTATTCAGCACTTAATCTTAGTGATATTTGTCATGTGCAACTTTTAAACTAAAATGTATATATCGGTCTGAGCGTGATACTTTCTAATTAATTGTGTATGAAAAAGGGAACTATGGATTTCTGCTGTGGGTACAATGCGGATTTAGCCACAGTATAAAACAGATGTAAGTGTAAGTGGGCACGGAAAGTGGATGGTGCCATTTATTTTGTAGCATTGTTGTCTCGCCGGCGACGAAAGACGTGGAAAGCGAGACATAACTGTTGCTTTTCCGGCGTGGCTAAAAATTGTTTTCTGCTGTACATAGTCAGTTAAAGGTTCATCATAACTTTTTGGCTAATATGGCCGTATTTACACAACAAATTTTACTCTTGAGTTCAGACAAACCTGTGCACCTGGAAAAAGCTTTAAGACATGGCTGGAACTAGATAATTAAATTTTAAATGCATTTTTTGTTTCAGAAAATTATAAACTTTTCTGGATTTTGCTTTTCATTTTTTTCATTCCTGCAGAAGGTGCCAAAATAAACTAAGTTGGGAAAGAGGTTTGAGAAGCTCCCCTCATAATAAATGTGAGTAGTATTGATTTAAATGGACAATAGACATCTGCAAACAATAGGTGATTTAAACTGTGTAACTGAGTGGACCGTATTAAATGAAACTCATGTGTTTGTTTATTTTGCTATCTTCTGCAGACTGGAAAAAAATGCACATCAAAATCCAGGTAAGTTTTTAATTTTCTGAAACATGGACTACATATAACTTTCATATATCTAGATCCTTCCCGGGATGCCTTAAAACTTTCATAGATGCGTCAGTTTGTCTGTACTCATAGTAAATTTTGTGGTGTAAACACGGCCATGTTTTTCAATTCCATTTATGAACCTTAAATGCAATGAATTATTTAACAGTATTACTTTAAGGTTCATGTGGACCCTTTGGTTAAAATGGCTGCGTTTTCACCTCAAAATTTACTCTGAGTACAGACAAACCTGTGTATCTGGAAAAGTTTTAAGGCATAGCATGCCCTAGATTAATAAAATTCAAATGCATTGTATGTTTTAGAAAATTTAAAACTTAACTGGATTTTGCAGTGCACTTTTTTTCGTCCCTGTAGAAGATGATAAAATTAACAAACAGTTGAGTTTCACTTGATATGGTCCACTTAGGTACACAGTTTAAATCACCAATTATTGTCAGGTATCTATTGTCCATCTATTGTCCATGTCAATCAATACAGTTCACTTCAATTATTACCTGTGGGGAAGTTCTCAAACCTCTTTCACAACTTAGTTTATTTTGGCACCTTCTGGAGGAATGAAAAAAAGTGCACTGCAAAATCCTGTTTAGTTTTTTATTTTCTAAAACATAAAATATATTTGAATTTTATTTATCTAGGGCATGCTATGCCTTAAAATGTTTCCAGATACACAGGTTTGTCTGTACTCAGAGTAAATAATGAGGTGAAAATGCAGCCATTTTAGCCAAAGGGTCCACATGAACCTTAAACAACGTTTCCCTTTGGTATATATGTACAAAATTGCACGTCACTTTTATTCTGTATTTTTACTGTTTTGATATTAAAGCAGTTTGAAAATCTAAAGAAGGGGTCATAAACCTTTATAAGAACTACTTTTGATAGATCAATGACATTTTCTATAAAGTTGCATACTATCAGTTCACATTAGTTTGGCGACTTTTTCGAGGCCCTGCCCCTATGTCATGTTGAAGTGTTCCATCGACTTTGAATTAATTAGCAATGTTGCTGTCAAAAATATTTCCTTTTTTCGAATTTTTTGCCGACAAAAAAGTTCTTGTCACCCGAAGCATGGCAGTCACTGAAAGATGGTAATACGATCAAAAGGGACATTGCATGCAGAGTGGAGTTGATTGTTGTAAAAAACAGACATGCACATCTGGTGTCCGTTGTTTGTGATGGCTGGCTTGAGTGGTTCTACCAAAAATGTGTCTGCCTTAAACATACCCCCAAAAGCACCTACTGGATGTGCAGAAGTTGTCATTCTAAATAAACTATACAATGTATACACAATATAATTAAGAATATAAGGGTTTCAAGTCGTATTTTAATAGATTACATACTTCGATGCATTGACGTAACAATAACGCAAGTTAATCGTAGACACAAATGTTATTGTTACGTCTATTATAAATCAAGTCCTAACTCGACCTTGCATTTCGAAAATCAGTCTAAATGTGCGTGTCCACGGTACTATTTTCCATCCGATTATCAATCCGACTTGATACCGTCGCCCTGGTTAATCGTACAGCGTTCTGTTCACACGATGGTACGATTTTTCATTCGATTAACCAAACGACATCCGATTTTAGTGGTTACACGGTGCGAAAAAGCAGGCGCACATGTAAAAATCGAATGAAAAATCGTACCGTGTAAACGCACCTTGGAACGGTTACAATATTATTTCGTTATTGTTACGTTTTCAACGTAATCGTAGCCATTACCTTTTTTTACTGTGTCAGATCCGTGCGTTAAATCGGAAAATAACCATTTATCGGTCGTCCCTCTGTCTGTATCACTCTGCTCAGCTCTTAATAAAATTGCATATCACGGCTTTGTGACGTCAAATACGTTGACCCGGCCTTAATAACTTTGACCCGAACTTATGGCGTCATCTTCCGGTTTGCTGGTGCAACAAAGAAAACACTCGTTTCTATCACGCAAAATACGCAAATACAACCCAATAAATCGATTATCTGGTTGTCTGCATATTTATATTGTAAAATATCAGCTGCTCGACACAATATGAAGCTTTTTGTCGAGTGAGGGCACGCAGCTGATATTTTACGATATCAATATGCAGACAACCTGATAATCGGTACGCACATGTACAATATATATTTCGTTTTCAATCGTTTTATAGTTAGAAATTCATTCTTATACATAAATTTCCGTTTTAATAATGTTAAAGAATAATAGGGTCACCGACTTCGATATAACAGTATACAACATTCAAGGTGGTGTTTTAGTAGATGAAAAAATACCACAAACCGTCGAAATAATCGTAACGTCATCGCGTTGTACTAGTAGATTTTTGACGTTTTTATTACCAATTAGGTAACAGATTGGCTCATACAACAAAAACGAAGTCGGTGATAATATGATTATTTCATATTATTAAAACGGAAATTTATGTACGGACACCATATAGTTTTTAAACAAAAATCTATGGATTTAAATTGGAAATTTGATGATATACAAATGGTCACCTCTTTTGAAAAAAAATCACTGATATTTCAGAAAAATAAAAAAGATAATTACATTATCTTTTCGATTTTCAGTTATAGTTCAACGAACCAAAGTTGTTTGTAATTTTTTTTTCTTTTCTAAAATCTTTGACAAAACCCAATTTTTTCCTGTAAGTACTGTTATTGTCAAAAACATCTTCCTGTATAGTCTGTAAAATATTTTTTGAATAAAATTATTTTTTCCAGATCTACCCTTTCTCTGCCAGGAGCCAAGAAACAAGTAGCAGATACTATAAGTAATAACATGATTAGGCCAACGGTTAAGTTGAACCATGTATATACTGTATCGGTCGGTCGTTTAGGGGCGTTTAACGTCAAACACAGCAACATAGTATTAAAGTACTACCAGTCGGACGGTAATATAGAATGAATGCAAATGACCTTGACCTAATTTGCATGGGTAATGTTAAGTTATGTAACGAAATAAAATTGTAACCGTTTAAAGGTGCGTTTTACAGCAACATTGCTAATTAATTCAAAGTCGATGGAACACTTCAACATGACATAGAGGCAGGGCCTCGAAAAAGTCGCCAAACTAATGTGAACTGATAGTATGCAACTTTATAGAAAATGTCATTGATCTATCACAAGTAGTTCCTATAAAGGTTTATGACCCCTTCTTTAGATTTTCAAACTGCTATAATTTCAAAACAGTAAACATGGCCGTGTTTACACCACAAAATCTACTATGAGTACAGACAAACTGATGCATCTAGGAAAGTTTTAAGGCATGGAAGGACCTAGATATATAAAAGTTATATAATATTTGGCTCCGTCCCCTCAGTCATGGTCTATTGACTTTGAAACTTTGGCTTAATTTACATGTATTAGCTTGTGATTAGATCAGTTTAAGATGAACCGCTAATGTTAAGTCAATGATATTTGGTATGCAAATTTATTGGCATTTGCAACTCTCGTTTCCATGAAGATTATAAAGCCCCACCCCCTCATCATGGTTCATTGACTTTGAAACTTGTCATAGTTTACAAGTTAATGTTTGTGTTTAGGTTTGTTTAAAGGGAACGACTTATGATAAGTCAATGGTATTTGGTATGCAGTTGAATAAGCATTGGCACATCTCATTTCCATGAAGATTGTTTAGCCATACATGTACCTTCAGTCATGGCTTATTGACTTTGAATATTTGCATAACCTACATAATTATTAAAATATTGCTATTTTTATTTCAACATTTGCATTATCAAAATTACAAAAAAGCGAGACATATCTCTGTGTTAAAATGCCTGTATACCAAGTCAGGAACATGATAGTTGTTTTCCATTCGTTTGATGTGATTGTACTTTTGATTTTGCCATTTGATAAGGGACTTTCCTTTTTGAATTCTCCTTGGAGTTCGGTATTTTTGTTGTTTTACTTTTGACAGGTGAGCGATTCCTAATGTTATGGGCCCTAGTTTACTTTATTTTGAGGGAATATGATATCAATTTTCTTATTTACAGATTGTAACGCGACAAAAATATTTTGTTTATAATACAATTCTGTATACTTTTCACATGACCGTATTCTTTTGCTGAACGAATTCTACTCGGTAGTACAAAGGCCGATATTAAAATTAACGACATGATTTCACCATACTGCGTTAAGTTTTAAAAAGTATTATTGTTTAATTTGTGCATGGATTTTATTGTCTGTAAAACCCATATTCATGGAGTCATTTTTTTTTACTCCTGAACTGAATTTTTGTACGTTCTTCTATGTTTCTTTTGTTATAATAATCTAGTTTAAAAGAGTCGAGAACTAAAATAAAAATTAACTAAGCCTCATCGAAATGTACCATTTACAAGTCAGGAACCTCTTTGGTGATTGTCGTTAACGTTATCTTACCGTTTTCTACTTTAGGAAATTTGATTTGAAAACAGATCGCAAATTGATTCCTAACTTGTTTGTCTAGACTGGGGTGATATAAGCCTTAAAGATTGACGTAAGGTCTTGAGCCTTATCTATTCCCGATGATTACGTTTGTTTTTATGGGACAGATTTTATGTAGAAATTACTTGTGTGTAATTTACAAATTTTTGTATATGTTACAGGCATTTTACAAATTTTTGTATATGTTACAGGCATTTTCTTAATTCAGGTATTTTGTAACATGCCTGAAAACTTTAAGCAATATATAAAATGCCTGTAAGATTTAGGCATTTTATATATTGACTAATTTTTAGGCATTTTACAAAATGCCTGAATTAAGAAAATGCCTGTAACATATACAAAAATTTAAAGTCATTTTACAAAATGCCTGAATTATTTTTTAGAATGAAATGTTCACAAAAACTGAGCCATTAAAAGTATACAGCTACACAGCAGTTTATCTATGATAATTACAAAAGCTTAAAGCTTGCATTTAAGATCATTTAAAAGAGATTTGATTATCAAAAATAAATGCTACTGAATTATTTAACATTGCCACAAGTACTAAACTCGGCAACTATTTGTTATTTCATAAAATATTTGAATGGCAGGTTCTGTTGCACATTTTCTTCTAACATTAGTAAACTACTGTCACCTTAATTCATTAGATTGAAAAAACCTAAGAATGTCCTCGAGGAAGCGACAATGAAGATACTCATATATTTACTTCACAACCAAACACAACATTGTTTGGTGAAACAAATGCTGTAGAGGGGAATTGATTTTGCTGTGAAGCATGTATAAATGTTTTATGAATGGGGAAATACAATATGATGTCTTGTGT
Source organism: Mytilus californianus (assembly GCF_021869535.1). Taxonomy (NCBI): domain Eukaryota; kingdom Metazoa; phylum Mollusca; class Bivalvia; order Mytilida; family Mytilidae; genus Mytilus; species Mytilus californianus. Next base: position 1,576,812 of record NW_026262681.1, read on the forward strand.
AATGAAAGAGCCACACTCTCTGAACGTTAAGAATTCTTCTCCAAAGGTGGCCTGTTGAAAGGTATAACATCTGTCCCTATCCAACATCAGTCAATCAAACAGCATCCTTCTTTTTCTATGCTTCATATTTCATATTTTTGTTTTGAATCTAGATTTTCCAAAAAATCGTTTCTAAATTTTGTTTAATTGTAAGAACAATTTTTCCTTCTGTCATTAAGACAAGAATATCACAAAACGACTATCTGAAAAACAAAGTAAGTACAAATAAACGTAGTTTTACCCCCCCCCCCCCCCCCCAAAAAAAAAAAAAAAAACTATTACAGACATACAAACTTTCGCAGCTGGTATTTGAAAACATTAATTTTACAGTACCATTAGGTATTTTCTTTGTAATATGTTGTGTTTTGGTCATATCTCAATGCTATTCTTTTTCTACAAACTACATGAAACTGAACAATGTAATTTGTTGAATTTTGTTTCAAAGATCCTGTCATTTTATATAATACCTTGATATATTTAATAAACATTATCTTTGTAAATAATTGAACACAAATCGAGAGCTTGATTTGGTAAGAACATAGCACAGAAAAAACGGAGATTGGTTGCTTCGATTTAAACTGTTGTCACTGTTTTAAACTGTTGTCATTGATCTCCTGCCCAAAACAAAGTAGAAGCTCAAACGTAGTTACTTCAATCGAATCAGTGGTAACAACACTGTTTGTCACGAATTTATCCTTATCATGTCTTGAGACTAATATACATTTAATTTTTGTTGCTTATTATGATCTGTATTTTTACGGCATAAGAAATTCGCGTAATTAACAGTGACAGTTAGGAAAGGGTATTTTTACTAATGCAAACTGCTGAGTAACCAGAAACATAAAAAGGTAGGCAAGCAATACTTTCATATAAACTTTGTATTAAAATCTGTTCCATATTTAAGAACTGTTAACGATTTCTGGAATAAATTGTTTTAATTTTAATTTTAAAGATTTTAAAGTCTGCATCATTTTCTTCTATGGAGTATCAACAGAACACAATAATGAGAAGCGTTTCTTCTACGCTTTTTCAGCAAATCACAGTATCTGAAAGCCTCGTTTTTGTTGTTGTAATGTTGAAGATACGGAAAATGCAAATATTTAATACGCATTCGGATGCTGTTTCTCACACACAGGTAATATATATACTGCTGGACGAGAATAATACTCTCTCTCGGTCTCTATACAGAGCGGATACATTGGATTAGTCAAGGTTCTTAACATTTCAGAAAAGAATCGAGCGCTTTTTTGTCTGATCTGTTACTACATAAAACGCACCAAAGTGGTAATAAAGACTTATCACCATATGTCTGTCCACCTCAGAGAACTCAACATATGGTTGTCGCCTACGTATAAATTCTTCGCCGGAAACAGTTATTTTTTTCTGAAGGTCAAAATCTGAAAAAAAAAATAGGACAGATTTATACGTTGTAACATATGGATTGATAACGATAGCGACTTGAAATACTCGACTAAAACGTAATTCGGTCGAAATTTCAAATATTGATTGATTAGTTTAGTTGTATTTTCTGAAGGTCGTTATTGACAAAAAAGATGTTGCTCGCTCATTTCACCATAGGAATAGGCATGGAATGCGGGGCTGCAGGATATCACAGTCTTCAACAGATTACGCATACATTCTTATGGTATTTCCTTAAAACTTCCTATCTGTAGAAAAAGAAATTGAAAGCTTGCATAAATCTTTAAGTTGTCGGAGAATCGGGATAGGCTGCTAACATGGGGGTATTAGGATTTCACTTTTTTTTTTTGAAAAAAAAATCACTAAAAGAGTCATTTTACTGTTGTGCACGCTCTTCTTGAAATTCTTCATGCGATCAAAAATTATTTTGAAATTTGGGTCATTGCGGACAGATTTCATTTCTTGTACGCTACAGTCACAATCGGACGCCAAAACTTCATCATCTGATATTTTTTCTGGTCGATTTCTGAATATATAAATACTAGTAGATGTATTCGTCTGAAATTAAAAACAAAGTTGAAAATTAAGAATGTTTCATTGTTCCTTTTCATGCGGAACTGCATTGGCTTTTTGTCTAAGGTTTCTGGTTTCTAATTTCTAGTCTGACCCTTCAAGAAATATTTGGTTTTTTTTAATCCTTTTAAACTTATTTTTACCTGCATGGACAACCATTTGGGCATAAATTAAGAAGTAAAAATTTATTATATAAAAATAAGAAGATGTGGTATGATTGCCAATGAGATAACTCTCCACAAGAGACCAAATGACACAAAAATTAACAACTATAGGTCACCGTACGGCCTTCAACTGTGAGTAAAACCCATACTGCATAGTCAGCTATAAAAGCAATAAAATATACATTAAATTGTAACGACGTGGTAGACGAAATATATGCATTTGTCAGCGAACATAGGAGGTGTCAAGATTTCACGTCCCTTATATAAATGTTTTTAAAAAATAACCACTGAAAGAGTCATTTGACCGTTTTGCACGATCTCCTTGCAAATTCTTCAGACGATCAAAATTAGTTATTGTGGCCAAAAAGAATGTCAATACATTTTTTTTAATTAGAGATCGTAATGATACAAATGAATAAAATTAACGAATTTTAAAATCTAGCATGACAGCGCCATGTCTTCAAAGATTACCATGTACTTGATTAAATAGTGCTCGATTGCTCTTCTGGCAAATATTGCCATTGTTTCCATTGCTATTAGTTTCTTTTCCACCAAAAAATACAAATGCATATGTATTTGCTATTTGATTCAATCGAACTTTAAATGTGGCCAACCTTTTTGGTACAAATGAACATATAATTCTTGTTTTCATGTTTTTTTTCTCTATTTTTACCTCATTCTTAGAAATAATGTTAGCAGACAGACATATTGCAGGGGTCAATAAATCTTACACATAACCTTAAAACGAATATGCCTACAAACTTTTGAAAATATCCATGATGGGTACACCTGGATTTTGCATGAAAAGACAATTTAAAGGGTTGCTATTTTTCGCAATATTTTGCATGTTTTTCTTCTTGTAGAATTTGTGTCATAAAGTCTATAATCTTCTTTCGTTCTTTTAATAAACACTGCTGATACAGTTTTGAGCCTTTCTTTTTTTTTCTATAAAATTTGGGTTTTTGTTTTTAACTTTTACAAGCGAAGACATTTTTACCACTCAATAGAGTATCAATCTGATTTCAAAAGCGCAACATAACAATAAAAAACAAAGTTAATCAAATAATGTTATAAACCCATTTTACTTTTTAGCTATTAAAACGTTCTCAGTGAGACAGAATTGTGCACTTCGGTTTTTAAAAGAGATACTAATTATGGCTAAACATCTAACAATTGTTTCCGGTTTTGTCAAATTCCTGCCTTTTTCACTTACAACTGGGTATTACATCAGAATAGTGACGATTTGAACGGTAATGCATACAAAGCCGGAAAGTGCTTACCCTTTAACCTAATGAAATGAATTTTCGAATGTTTTACTGCCAATTTTTGTATCTTATATACCTAAAATAGAAGAGAATTGAGATAAAAAATTTGAAAAAATTCTCACACTTCCATAATTGCAGGTAAACAACTTCGACTTAATTATATGCAATCTTCCAATGAAGTTTCAGGGATCTGGGTTGAAAACTGTAGTAAAGTTGATTACACCAAACTTGTACCCTCCTTCATAAATTAGGCTGAAAAGTGACTATGTTCCCAAGTCTGAATTTTCTTTTAAAAACTTCCTCAAAAACTTCCATGATAGCAGGTGAACAACTTCAACATATGTGCAATCTTCTTGTGAAGTTTCAGGAATCTGGGTGAAAAACTATAGTAGGAGTTGATTACACATATTAGGTATACCAAATTTTCCCTGCCCACCTGCCCGTCCTCTCACCCCGGCCCGACATCACTATACTTCGTCCATCCAGGCCAAAAATTAAGTTCAACCACAATGTATACCTTGCGTAAATGATATGTATGATTTATTCTATACTATTCCAGTTTAAACAATTAATTCATTTCTTAAAGAAATTGGAATATATTCCAAACTATAAACATGATAAACATGTTGTATTAGTTGAAAATGATTTTAATTTTTATCACGTTCTCTTATTGTTGAATTTTATTTGTAAATAAGCAATTGCGCTTTAACTAGAAGTTTAAGTACATTGAAAGACCTTTTGTGTAATTTTAACAATAATCTTCGTAAAACGTTCTAATTTTTACCTCTAATTTGATTTATATCAGTCTAATCAGGATATTACCGACTCACAAATAAATCATATGATATATGGAGACATGCAGATTATAAAACAAGTAAATGAACAAATACCGGCTGAGGTTAACCAGAATATTTTGCTAGCCAATCACAATTAAAAAAAGAGAAACCGTGACTGCTGTATTTATCTCAATGGAAGGGATGAAATATGATGGAGGAATTCGCATTTGTTTTTAAATTTAATCAAATTCTGGAATGGAGAAAATACATCCTTGAAAAAATTGTCTTATCAAACCAAGTAAGCTATACATTCTTATCTATTTTATAATTAGAGATAAATAGTAAGTTTGCACCACAGCTATATGAGCATGTATAAAATGACAAGAACACAACTGCTATCATCAAAAAAGATACCCGACGCCTCGAGTCAGATGAGGAAATAAGTATGTTTAAAACATTATTTTAATTACTTTTATGACATCAAAAGTCTGATAATTCAGAAAATTAAGCACATGCACTTGTCTCTAAACTAATATACATATTTCTCTAATTCTTCGTCAATTTATCCCTTTCTGCACCCATTGTATAAAAAAAAATTTAATCAACGTGTGGTTCGTTCGATCTCAGTTCTTCATTGGTTAAAATCCGATTATGACGTCGAATTTTCTTGCTTTCCTCTGAATTTCCTATTGTGACGGCATGAAAAAAGGCGACCATGCCTGATGACGTCACATAGAAAGAACACATCTTTTTGCAGATCATTCGAAAAGAAGGAATAAATTTGCCTGCGTATTGTTTGAAAATCATTAGAGAAACAGATTCCACCACCAAATCTCGTGTAATACGATATTTATCCACTCTCGACAGTTAAATTTTAAATATTTAAAACGCTCGGCGAGCCTCGCGTTTTAAATTTGAAAATTTAACTGTCTCGAGTGGATAAATATCGTATCACACTCGATGCAGTGGTAGAATCTATATATATCGCACCGCGGGTAAATTATAACGTTGTGATTGGTCTAACGCCGTCACGTGGTGACCCCCTATGGATCCGTAGGGGTAAGTAAATTTCATATGGGGTTCATGACGTCACGTCTACCTGTTATTATCGAACCGCGGGTATATTATCACGTTATGATTGGTTTAACGCCGTCACGTGGTGACCCCCTATGGGTCCGTATGGGGTTAGTAAATTTCATAGGGGGTGCATGACGTCACGTCTATTGTTAATGGTGACGTCATCTATTAATGTTGTTGTGTTTCATTGTTTATTTTTCTACAAAACGCCGGAAATATGCATCTATTGATTCTTAAAGATGTAGTTACTAGGTGAAAATAAAAAAAATCTAGAACTCAAAATTGATAGAGCATTAATTAAGGAACGAAATAAGCTAGAATTATTGATAGGTTATGGAACTCCTTTTTAAGATATTTGATTATTTTAAAATGGCGGGAAAAGGCTGACTCGGACTTTTACCTTATATTTAGCATTGGCATTATTTCATTTTGGGTCTCAAATTGTAAGAAAAAAATCTAGAATCTGCTTAAATTTTGGTAATGACCTCAGTTTCTATGAGCTATTGAAGTCTTCTATGAAAAGAAAAGTGGATGATATGGGGCAAAATATTTTACCCTGTATCGTAGGAAAATAACTAAGGAGTCCGAACATTCGACAAAAAATCCTAAACCTTACATGACTACATTCTTAATTATGTCCATAAAATTTTGACTGCACTTGTATGTACACAAAATTTTACTAATTTGAAAACTAAAATTTCTCTTGAAAAATGTCAATGGAAGATACTTTTATAGCACTTGAGCTTAAAAAAAAGCCAAGTTGACCTATATAAGCTTCAATTGTAAATTTACTGAAACTGATATAAACCTACCTGTTTTACCTGTAAAAACGGTTTTAAAGCCATAAAGGATTCATAACGCGCGATGGCAGTAAACTGGAAACCTACAAGTTTCGAAAAAAAAATTCTCATTGGTGATAATGGTTATTCATTATGTTTATCCGAATGTTTACATCTTCAAGATGTCCGTAAATTTGTCTATTTCTAAGAACCGTATGTAATATCTTTTTTGGTAGGTCTGAATGTTTACCATCTCTAAAACCCATCGGAAATTACAGCATGGATGGATACATTCTAGTAAAGTTTGAAATTTTCCTTTGGTAAATATTTTCTATTCTAGCAAAAAGTTGTTTATCAAAAATACATTTTGAAATTGTACAATTGTTGAAGTATATTTTATCGCAGATATATAAATAGTTATAATTAAAAACTTTCACCTGCTGTACATTACGAAATATTACACAAACGTATGTTCGAACATCAACAATGAAATAATTTTCGTCCTACCAGAGAACAAATCGGCGACAACACCCAGCAAGCCGATTAATACGCTCTATTTCCGAAATCCTCAAATTGAAGGTCTAATGTTTCAGATGTGTTCACTAAATTTTCGTTTGCATAGTTTTTGAGAAATAACGATGTTTTAATCGTCTGTGAATCTGATAAAAGCACGATTTCCCATTTTGGTCAGTGCCAAACTATGTTAACAAATGCACCACTGGACTTGCAAACTTTCAAAAGTGATACAAAATGGAACAACCGTATCTTCTCATCATTGTCAAGAAACTTACCAAAGGCAACTCGGGAGACTAAACGAATGCTTTACTGTCCAAGTTTTGAAAGCAAATCATCGTAAACGGAGAAAAATTATGTACGATTTTCTTTAATTCATGTCGTGAAAAAAAATTAGTAAACGAACAAAGGATTATTTTTATCTACGTCATATCTTTCTTCTTTTACTGAAGTTAACGAAAACATGTGTGTGTGTGTGTGTTTGTGAAGAACCCTAACATTTTCTTAGTAAGGTAAACTATTTAGGGTCAGATATTTTTTTAAAAAGGGGGAGGGAGGGGTGTGTGTATTGGAACGGCAATTTGATTTTCTAGGGGGGAGGGGGTTTTGCAACGAATATTCTAATCTGGTGCAAATTGAAAAAAAAAATGTGGCCGAAGACAGGATGAAATTAATAGTTTGCCTTACCATATAAATGAAACAATTGAGTACAAAACTTGAAATTAATTGTCGTGCGGCTTTCCTGTGCGCAATGAATAAGGAGGCCTAGCAACAGGTATGAAAAATTGATCTGTCCTGACTCCCACTGTAAATCAACTGGTCGTCCCTTAGATACATATCATGTTGACCTCCGATGTAATCTTGATCCGCGACATATTGTAGAATCTTCCTGAACCCTTAAATGACGTCTGTTTCTGTTTTAGTGATGGCTACTGGACAGATATTTACGAAAAAGATCGTTAACTTCTGGTTATGATATTACTCATAGCCTGAAGTTCAGACAAAATTTAAGCTTTCATCTAGAAATGATGATATTTTAGCCGTATGGTCCATTTTAGTAAATTGAGACACACAGTCTGAAATTTTTTATGGGACGCTAATTTTGACAATTTTACATCTTTGAATATTATAGCTTTAATTGATTGATTACTTTTATTTAGTACGTTTTAATTGAAGACACTTCAGTAGTTAAACAAACTACAATCAAACCGCATCTCCTTATTTTTGTATAAACCACAATCATTCTTATTGCTTGTTTAATAGTATTTCAGATTAAAAGAGCGACGTTAAAACCAACAAAATGGCATATTTACAGTTTAAGACCAATATCCCAGACGAACTCAAAGCCGATATCGTGCAGATTCCAAGTTCCTCTAAACAAGGTAGTTCTGCTATTTATTTACAAATTGTCTCATAATAGCATTTTGTGTCCCTTTGAATAAACGTATTCAACGTATTCATAAAAGTTATCAGTTTAACATTGTAGTAAGATCTGTGAATATTGACTTTATCTGTACTTACATTAATTTTCTTTTCTATAGTCTATTTTATAACTAAACATGTATTGGTTTAAGCTATCAACATTTATGGCTTTACATCCTGTATAATTGAATGATATAGGCAACGACAAATTCATGTTTTTTTCAAACTGCTTATGACGGGTGCACTGATTGTTATTTTAGCCTTGGAAACATGGTCTATCTGTTGTTGAGTAGGGCTTTGAAATAGCTTTCGTAATTCATTGGTTATCGTTTATTATTGTATATCATATTTGTTTTTCGTTTGTTTTTCTTTGTGCATAAATCAGGCCGTTTGTTTTCTAAGTTTGGGGCTATGCGGTATGGATGTTGCTTATTGTTGAAGGCCGTCCGGTTACCTATAGTTGCTAACACATACGTCATCTGGTCTCTGGTGGAGAGTTGTTTCATTGACCACATCTCTATATTCTTAATTCAGTAACTACGAGTACTCTAGTGTTTTTGTTCGTCGTTTTGTTAGTTGTCTTGTCCTTATCAAATAATTTTTACATTTTTTTTAATGTTATATTGATACTCAAATGTTCCTGCTTAGGGGAGGCCTGAGGGTTGGCGCGCTTACAAATATACTTAACCCCTCAACCTTCTGTATGTAACTGTCCCAAGATAGGAGCATGTATGTCAGTTGAGGTTGGTTTACCGCCTGTTATAATCATTTTACATTTAATGATATTAGTTTAAATATGCTGCTAGCTTTTGTTTTTGTAGTTTATACATATACGTATAGGTGACTATACGGTATGGGACTTTGTCATTGTTGGAGACAGTACAGTGAATTGTATAAAGATTATGAGCTGTGGCATGATTGCAAATGAAACAACTCTCCATCAGAGTTCAAATGTGGTTATTTACAATCTTGTCCTTTGGTTGTTTTGTTGGTAGTTTCTCCTTAAAAGTTTCTTTTAACATTTCCCCATATTTCTATATATTCTGTCAGTCTCAGAAAGATATGTTAGAAGTAGCAATATGAGCACAAAGTTAACTAGATAAATATTTCAGGATATGCATCATCGTAGAATTAAGGATACCAGTTTTTTTTATTTGTCTCATATAATAGCCACCGTATGTTTAAAACTAAACAAAGAAAATGCATTTTAATATTGGAACCAGCGATGTAGCTAGCGCCAAGATCAGATTGCCTAAGGTCAATGGTTAAGTCGCAATACGAAGTACAGATTTCTCGAACTGGGTCTAGTATAAACCCATATTTCAATCAGTACTTGCATCTCATATATCCCAGTGAACTTGAAATTAAGGATACTACTGATACAAGAAGGACTGATTCATACCTAGATATTTTTCTCAATATTGACACAGATGGACGACTTCACACTAAAATCTATGACAAACGGGATGATTTCAACTTCCCAATTATCAATTTCCCATTTCTCAGCAGTAACATACCCTCTGCTCCATCATATGGTGTTTACATATCTCAATTGATAAGCGCGTCATTGTTTGTGATATCCTGTGGTGTTTGTCGTTGATAGAATATGTTCGTTGTTGTTCTGCGGTTTGCATGTTGTTTTTACTATCATATTACTTGTTTGTGCGTTTCTCTGGGATGAATGTTATTGCGTGTGTTTGTGCTGTATTTCTGTCACGTAGTGTTGTCATTTTAGCGATATTTTTTAACATTGTCATAAAGCGGGAGGTTTGGCTAGCCATTAAACAAGGTTCAACCCACCATTTTTTCTTAAAATGTCCTGTACCAAGTCAGGAATATGGCAGTTGTTATCAAATAGTTCGTTTCTATGTATGTTGGCGTTTGTTTTTGTTGCACTTCATGATCAGTGTTCCTGTTGTTCCTTTGTTTTCCTCTTATTATCATAGTTTATGTGTTTCCCTCGGTTTTAGTTTGTAACCCGGATTTGTTTTCCCTCAATCGATATATGACTTTTGAACACCAGTATACTACTGTTGCCTTTATTTATCATTTATTTCATATGTTTTAAAGTAACATGCAGTACCCATCAACAAATAAACAAAACGACTCTAGTTAGTACGACTATTCTACTGACAAGAAACGGGAGGGATTGTGCTTGATTTTTATACGATGAAGACATAATCTTTCATTTAGTTTAATCGAGGTCTGGAGCTGGCATGTCAGTAACTGCTAGTATTCCCTTGTTAATTTATGTATCATTGTTATTTTGCTTAGTTTCTTAAGTTTTCTTACGAGATCTCACAAAACATGTTTAACCCCGTCGCATTTTTGCGCCTGTCCCAAGTCAGGAGCCTCTGGCCTTTGTTAGTCTTGTATGTTTTTTAATTTTAGTTCATTTATATGTTTTCGAGTTTAGTGTGACGTCCATTTTCATTGAACTAGTACACATTTTGTTTAGGGGCCAGATGAAGCCCGCCTCCGGGTGCGAGATTTTCTCGCTGTGTTGAAGACCCATTGGTGGCTGTTGGCTGTTTTCTGCTGTTTGGTCGGGTTGTTGTCTCTTTGACACATTCCCCATTTCCATTCTCAATTTTATTGTATCAACTCATTTGATCAACATTTATCAGTTGTTAAGATCACAAACCTTTTTTTTTTGTGTTCAAAGTAATGTTTTACAAACTAGTTTGAATGATATATAAGTGTTTCATTACAGTCGCAAAACCTGATTTGGATGATGAAAAGAAAAGATGGTTGATAGTTGGCATTTGTGTTCATACAATAGTAGCTCCCGCATTGAGGCAGTATGTTGCGCCTATTATAAACAGCTTGTATCGGTCAATGAAGCAACAACACAATATACACAGCCAAATTTTTCCAAATCATTTGAGGAAATATATTCCGACACACAAAGACTTGAACTACGAAGCAATAAACAATAACAACAGCAAGAGGAAAAAGTTCTCCAGTTACGATTACAATGTACAGAATGAAGTTGATTTTTCCAAGCTTTTTTTGGTTACTCATATGGCCCACTTTACTGGTTTCAACCACACCTGTGACTCTTCAGCACTCCTTGGACTGCTTATCAACATAGATAAATTCCCGGCCAGAGTCCAGAAGGTTGCAGACAAGGTTGGTATTAAAGGACTTGCACGAATTAACCGATGCAAACCTTAAAATGGTTATTACATGTCTATTTTTTATCGGACCCCTCTTTTCCATCATCCAGCTTAGAGCACTTCGTTCAGTAACAATTTGTTTAAAATAAAATTAACCACCATTAAAGTAATTCAAAGTGGTAAAGCTACTTTCCTCTTAATAAGTTAATAAGTTGCACTCACAGGGTCCAATCAGAAAGTTAATAAAACCTATTTGGATTTGAATATTAAAAAGCCTGGGCCCGTATGCATAAAACATCTTAACTTAGATTTCACTAAGAATTCCCTTAGTTAAGTAAACTTCTTAAGTGGTATGAATAAAAATACTTAAGTCTTCACTTAACTAATGAATACTTAAATCGGAACCTTTCTCTAATTACCGTATGATATATGTTAGCTCATCGCATGTACTCATCCGTGTAAAAGTTTGTTTTGATTATTTACATAATCATTGATTGAACAATACATACTTTTATTAAGAACTGGGTTTAAATGGGTTTTGGTGTGTAAAACAATTAAAAAATACGTAACCACCTTAAATCCCCAAACAAATGAAAAATTGATGCATAAGAGAAAAAATATTTGTAATGCAAAACTTTCCCCTACTGTTACTAAAGGAGAGATGAAACGGGCTTGACAGGAAATGGATTGATTTATTGATGTTTGCTTAAAATCCAGTGGCAAATATGTCATGCATGTTCAGGACGAGAACAAATTACCAATACCAATCTCTCTCTACACGAGGCATCGGATTTAACGTCCCCATTCTGACCGGAAGTGGTTGCGTACTTATACATCCTGAAAAAACGGACGCCCAACTTTGGCAAGGGTTTTACTGCGGGTCGGAAATAGACCAAAGTGACCGTAATTTCTATTCGCCAGTCACCCTTAGGGATGGAAGAAAATAACAAATAAAAAACAATATAATAAGTAGAGAAAATTAAATGAGGAGAGATTCATAAGAGATCCAAAAGAAGTGGGACAACCTATGCATGCCCATCTCTGCTCGCCAAGGGTTACGATCCAGTCGTGGAGAGGAAGGGACTGGATCGTAACCCTTGGCTCGCGAAGATGATGCATGGCGTGATAAATGTAAAACATAAAAAAATCTCGAATTATCCATTCGCAATATTTTTTATAGCAAACAAACTTCAATCACACGAGGGGAACATTATCTTATAGCAAATCATCCAGCTAATAGGGTGTATGCTAGTAAAATCTTCATTTAAAAAAGGTTCCAAGTTGCCGTATTTATCAAACAGATTTATTCCATCTCTAAGGCACCGACCATTCATCTTTCATTGGTGTTGCTGGATGGAAGGCATGTTTGAACGGGAAGCTTAATACCAAAATTTAAGATAAAAGAGCTGATTTTTCATTTCTTATTGTTAATTATCTGTTTTTAGATGGTGACGTTCCCTTGTCACCATCTTATAGTGTTTATATATCCCAACTTGTTCGATTCGCTCGTGTATGTAACAACGTATTTGATTTTAACGAAAGAAATCTCTGTATAACTGAAAAATTATTACACCAGGGTTTTGGATATCACACACTAGTCAAAACATATACTAAATTTTATCATTGGTACAAGGACATCATTCGTAAATATAAATCAACATGCAGACATCTTATACGTTCAAGTATTTCACATCCAATCTTTTATAGTAATATTCTATACAAAGCACAAAAATGTCGTCATTCACCCCAAAAGCTAACCAAACCTTTAAACAGACTTATTCAGAAGGGATAAAGTTACGATACTGTTGTCAGGTCATTAAAGATGGCATATTTTGGAATTAATATTGATTCACTCATATGGTCTTTGCATCGGAAATAAACACATTTGTTCTAAAACCAGTTGTCGGCATGATACGGGTTATGCTCTTCTCATATATTTTATGATGTTATGATACTGAACCCCTAACGGGAGGGATTGTACTTGATTTTCATATGATGAATACATAATCTTTCAATCAGTTTAATTGAGGTCTAGAGCTGGTATGTCATTAAGTGATAGTAGTCCTTTGTTAATTTATGTATCATTGTCATTTTGCTTAGTTTCTTCTGTTACCTATTCTGACATCGGACTCGGACTTCTTTTTAACTGTGTTTTACTGTGCTTATTGCTATGTGTTTGTTTATTCTACATTGGCTAGAGGTATAGGAGGAGGGTTGAAATCTCACAAAACATGTTTAACCCCGACGCATGTTTGCTCCTGTCCCAAGTCGGGAGTCTCTGGACTTTGTTAGTCGTGTATGTTTTTTTAATTTTAGTTCATTTATAGTTTTCGGAGTTTATTGTGACGTCCATTTTCACTGAACTTAGACACATTTTTGTTTATGGGCCAGCTGAAGCCATCTTCGCTAGCAAAGGGTTACGATCCAGCCCCCTCCTCTCCACCCTTTGCGGATTAAGATAGAATTTCGGATCCACGAGGTAATGAATTTCATTGGTCGCAGTTGTAACTGGCTGCATCCAATCAAAAACGTCCTTAAGATGATCACGTGTAAATGTAGAAAATGTAAATTAACAATTGCCACGTGCTGATTGTGCAACAAGTCTTTACCACAAAAACATTGGACAATATTCAGTGACGATTTCAAAGTTTTCAATCAATTAATTGGAGCTCCTTGGTATGTTTCTTGTGCAAATGTTGCAATGTAAAAGTATATTTTCGGTTCCTGCTTTGTAAATACTAGACAAAACCATTTTACACATCCACACGCACATTGAAGAGAGTTCAAGTGCTGTCATTGGTAAAAAATGATGCAGTTGGAATGGGCGTGACGCTTGTCTACCGGTAGATGGCGCAGCCTTGAAATCACAAATGTTGGCTTAATCTGCCAAGGATGGAGAGGAAGGGACTGGAGCGTAACCCTTGGCTAGCGAAAATTAGCTGAAGCCCGCCGTCGGGTGTGGGATTTTCTCGCTGTGTTGAAGACCCGTTGGTGGTCTTGGTCTGTTTTCTGCTCTTTGGTCGGGTTGTTGTCTCTTTGACACATTCCCCATTTCCATTCTGAATTTTATTATTTTCTAGAGACAACAATATTTTTTATACGCCCGTCAAAATTTTGACGGGACGTTTTATGGTATACAAATGTCGTCTGTCCGTCTGTCCGTCTGTCTGTCTGTCCGTCTGTCTGTCCAGCGTAAACATGTCGCACCGTAACTTGAGAACGACTTATCCAAATTTCATGAAACTTAACATAGTTGTTTCTTATGATGGTCAAACGATCTGTATAGTTTTTGGTGAAAATAAGATTAAAACTTTTTGAGTTACGGGACTTAGTAACTAAAACAGGTGTGTGTTTTTTTCACATGTCGCGCCGTATCTCAAAAACAATTTATGATTATTGTTTAAAACTTAACACACTTCTTATTTATATTAATCTTAAGATCTGTATACTTTATGGTGATGATTCACAATTTTATTTTTGAGTTATTGAGTATTTTGTAAAAAAAAGGGGGAGGGGTTTTTCACATGTCGCGCCGTATCTCAAAAACGATTTATGATTATTGCTGAAAATTTTACACACTTCTTAGTTATACTAATCTTAAGATCTGTATACTTTTTGGTTTTGATTCAAAGTTTTATTTTAGAGATATTGATTTTTTTTAAATGGGGTGTTTTCACATGTCGCGCCGTATCTCAAAAACGATTTATGATTATTGCTGAAAATTTTACACACTTCTTAGTTATACTAATCTTAAGATCTGTATACTTTTTGGTTTTGATTCAAAGTTTTATTTTAGAGATATTGATTTTTTTTTAAATGGGGTGTTTTCACATGTCGCGCCGTATCTCAAAAACGATTTATGATTATTGCTTAAAATTTTACACACTTCTTAGTTATACTAATATTAAGATCTGTATACTTTTTGGTTTTGATTCAAAGTTTTATTTTAGAGATATTGATTTTTTTTTAAATGGGGTGTTTTCACATGGCGCGCCGTATCTCAAAAACGATTTTTGATTATTGCTTAAAATTTTACACACTTCTTAGTTATATTAAACTAAAGATCTGTATACTTTTTGGTTTTGATTCAAAGTTTTATTTTAGAGATATTGAGGTTTTTGTAAAAAAAGCAAGGGGGGTTTTCGCATGTCGCGCAGTATGTCAGAAACTATTTATGATTATTGCATAAAAATTCACACACAAGACGACGGGCGTATCATGCGCTCATGCCGCAGCTGTTTTATTTTAACTCTAACAATACACGATTAAGATTTATTTAAATCTATTTCGATTTAAAATAAACTACTTTATCACTTCCTTTTTACAACAATAAAAAAGGGGGTAGGATTAAATTTCCACGAATTCATAGTAAAAAAAGGGGCATTTTTCTAAAGCCCTTCGATCAATAATTTAGCAATAAACAAACGAAATATTACTGATACTATTATTAATCAATACATGGTAGCTAATCTATCCATGTTCTGCAAAAACGCATACTTTCGACTGATTTTACATGTTTTTAGAAAATTTAAGGTAGCTCTAAAGGCACCTTATACTTATGTATAATCTTAGGCGTTTTCTTAGTATAAGGGGGTTTATGCATACCACTTAAGTTTTGTGGGCGTGACTTAAACCAACTAAGATTTTACTAAGGAAATACTTAGTTTAAGATTTTTTATGCATACCACTTAGGTAAAAAGGGCGGAGTTTCCTTAACTTAAGTGTTTACTAAGGAAAATCTTAATTTAAGTAGCTTTATGCATACGGTCCCTGGACTTTATATTTACAGCGCTGGACTTTAAATTTCCAGCGCTGGACTTTATATCTATAGCCGCTTCACTTTTTATCTACCGCATTCAACTTTTAAAAATCTCCAGCGGTATAGAAAATTCATCTCAAGCACTATGTTTTTAATGTATCTACTGTTCTAAACATTACATCACTGGCTGGCTTTCAAATTTTCTATTGAGCGTTCCTGATGAAGGTAAATCCAGAAAAGCGCTTCGGACGCATGATTTATTAAGTTGTGTACTCTTTTTTTGGAAACACGATTTTACCTATAAATAAAGAGATAACTTTGAAATACAAGTCTATATTGTCTGCTCTTGCATGAGAAGCACGTTATTGACGACACTATTGACATTCAGTCGATTCATTAGAAAAACAAAAACTCAAATGTTTACCAGGAAACAACGGTATAAATCCAGACCAGTTTTGCTAAGCCGTAATAGATTTACCAAAATCATAATTTTACAAACAACATGATAACAGTTAAAATATTTCTTTTTTCTTTTTTTAAGAGTAACAACATAGCAACATCACCTACAATTTTGTGTCCATGATATCATGTTTAGTTCGCGTTTATGAATTTTTGTCACACTATAGTGATCCATAGTGTCTTCATTGAGAGTGTTCAATCGCTGTCGTATAAACTATGCAGTCATCGGCTAAACTTCATGTTCAACGAACTTATAAACTGTTGTCAGATGAGTTTTTCACAATTGATTGAAGACATGTGTCCTTACGAACTTGTATTTTTTTGTAAAATGTTTTTACATTAGCCAAATTAAGCACATTTTCCGATATAGGATATAGACTCACATTTTTACAAAATCCCACATTTTGCCCTCTTCACATGCACGGATTTTTCTTACGAGTCTTTACGGATTGCCAACTCGTAATCAATCGCCAGGATCCGTAAATAAATCGCTGGTATTTGTAAATACATGTAACTCGTCACAACTTAAAAAACTTTTAAGGATCCGTGAAATGAGGTCAAAAGTCTTCTTACGATTGTTCACGGATTGATTTTTCCGTAAATAACTTTTACCAATATGTACATGTAAGTAACGTAAACCGCTCGCACCAACACGTAACCATCCGTAAACTGCTCGCATGAATCCGTTAATGACTCGTAACAATTTTTATTTACGATTTGTTACGGTTAATTTTTTCCTTTTGTTTACGGAATTTTTTCGAATTATTCCGAGTGTTTACGTGTTGCTTACAATTTCATTCGTCGTGTAACGAAGGCTTAACAGATTGTTCCGAATTGTTACGAGCACTTTACGTGCAGTTACGGGTACTTTACGAATAGATACGTATACTTTACGTATTCTTACGTATTGTTTACGATTTTGAAAAAGGTATTTAAAATGCAAAATCGTAAGGACACGTAAATACTCGTAACTAACTGATAACTATTCGTAACAACATATAAACAGATTGTCACAAACACGTAAAAGCTTCGATAAATAGTAACATTCTGCAATATACTCGTAACACTGTAAAAAACTCGTAAAATGCTCGTTATAGTTGCTCGTAGTTATCCGTGACAAATCGTGGGATTGTGCCGTAGATACATTTAAATAACTCGAAATAATCTGTGATAAACAGTAAATAGCTCGTAATAACTCAAGAAAAGTCTGTGTATGTAAAGGGGGCATTAATAGGAACTCAGAAGATAGTAGTTTAAAAAAGTAGAGAACATACCAATATGATAGTCATGCAAAGCCAAGCCTTTACCACCAAAAAAATGTACAAGACTTTTCCTGCACTACCAACTTCAGCATCAGAAATTGCAATGTAAGGTGAATGGACTACTATCACTATCGCTTAACCATTTTACTCGAATATGACAACGCTCATTGACGTATTAAAATATTCAGTACCAGAAATATTTTTACTCATTTAGCAAATCATCTGGAGGGCTGACACAACAAAATAAAGAATTCAAAGTAGTCAAGGCACACACATAAATATCTTCAGTCTTGTCAAACTGTTGACGCATGTATAGGCAATTCATGCATGCACATTTCTCCAATATGCAGCAGGAGGGAAAATAGACTACAGAATGAGGAAATATGTATTGTACAGTACGCAAATTCTACATCGTACTTACTTTAGAAGACAGATTTTGTGATAAACTTTGACATTTCATACTATATTCAAATTTTTCGTGATGACAAACTATTTTCACATGAAATAATGAGGAGACCAGAACACATATTTGTTTTAATGATTTTTATTATACTTCACGTTAAAATGCCATATTTTGATTGGCTAATACGAGGGTGTTAATTTACTCTATTACCCTTCATGGAGACGCTTGATCAAGTGTGCGCTTTATTAAATACGGATGGTTGTTATCTACAAGACATCATAGTTTATTACTTTGAATTTGAAATCGACAGTAATGACATTCAGTATAATAAATTAAATAATACATATCTGAGAGGGTGATAGAGCAGATTGTTACCCCTCGAAAAAACATTGTCAACCTTGGCTTCGCCTCAGTTTACAATGTTTTATCGGGGTAACAATCTGCTCTATCACCCTCTCAGCTATGTGTTCTTTATATAGTGTCATATTGCAGATGCAGTAAAAACCTGAAAGGATTTCATGGATACATTGTATTTACCTGAAGTTAATAGAATTTATGTTTTTACAACCCTATCTGATTTATTATCATTTTTAATGTAAACTCTTAGTCATTCATATTACATCATGGCGCGATTATACAACAAAAAATAAAACAAAGTAATAGGAGCAGTCGTGAATATGGGTGAACGGACACGGGGCGAAAAACTAAATGAGCGAACGTGATTGGTGAGCGAATGGACTCGTATTCGTTTTACACAGAGTCGCTGTTTTCTCGATGTTTACAAGAACTAGTAATTCATAAATTTGCTTCAAAAATTTGCTTCAAAAATATAATTACTGAGATCACCCCCAGTTTTGGTGGGGTTCGTGTTGCTCAGTCTTTAGTTTTCTATGTTGTGTTTTGTGTACTATTGTTTGTCTGTTGGTCTTTTTCTTTTTTAGCCATGATGTTGTCAGTTTATTTTCGACTTATGAGTTTGAATGTCCCTTTGGTATCTTTCGCCTCTCTTTTACAACAAATGCCAAAATCATCGTTGTGTTCGTTCATTTATGTCTATATACTGAATTTTATAAAGATTCTTTTACGGCCCTACTTTTTTTAAATCATGCTCTCAATTTCTAAAAAAAAGTTAAACGTTTGCTCCTTCTGGTTTTTGTACTGTTCAATATTTTGAGTAAATTAGATAGTTTCTACACTTGCAGGAGTTGCAAGAACCATGGAGCTGTGCTTTATATTCACAGGTTTTTTTTTTATAACAAAATCACATTTTTGTAATTGATGTTCCCAACAATCAAGACAAAGGTAGACAAAGTCTTATAACACCAGAACTCAAGTTCTTCTATATGGCCATGGGCGCAAAAATAAAAGGCATTAAAATTCATAAATTGATGTAGAGAGATATGGTTGGTACATTAATATGATAAGATAATTATGCCTCAAATAAATGACAACATGTTAATCTCTCATTGATAACAGATATTAAAGTAGAAATTGATAATGCCAAGCGTACATTACCTAAAAAACAGTATTATAGCAAAATGAAAATAAAGAATAACGGCATTAACAACATTAGGTTAAAATGAAATGTTATTTTTTTTCTTTCAAATGCATTTCATTTATTTACTTTTCATACAGATATTGTTTACTTTTCTTTAGATTCGTTCTGATATAAGGAATCCCTGGGCCCATTGTGACTTTTCTGAGTGGGATGCAAACAAATATCTTTCGTCATTTCAACTTATGAACCAGCTCATAAGGAATTTGGGATTTACAACAACAGATGAAAATAGGATATTGGGAGACTTAACTATCTGGGAAAGCAATGGTAAGTGTTTTATTGTGCGTGATTATTAAAAGAACGAAAATGTCTTTACCGGTTTATTCCAATAGTCCGAAACTCTATACAGTATACGAGGATCTAGAAGAGGGGGGATGGTGGATGGGGGGGGGGGGGGGGGTGGGTGGGGGGGGGGGGGGCTTTATTTCTGTTTTCTTTGTTTTTTAGGATATTTTTCTTAATCTTTTAAAATAAGGCTTATTCTGTAAAATTCTTATGAAAATGATTTTCTTACTATTTTTGTAAGTATATGATTTCTTTATTCTGTACATCATTTTTTCTTTAATCAGTATTGAATTATCTAATTCTTTTATTTTTTCCCAGTTATTCTCTATACTTTTGCATATCATATCTATTTTTTATTTCGTTTGCTCATTTTTTCTCTATGCTTTGTTTCTTTTGTCATTATTCTCTATTCTGTAAACCCCATACCCTCATATAAGGGAAGATTCAAGTTAAACATATTCGCCTCTCCTTTTTTTTTTAGCGAAAGTTGCAAAAATAAATCACTCTAAAAAAAAAACTAGTTGGTTACAGTAGTTATGACAAGAGATAACTTCAATTTTTCTATCGTGAAATTTAATTTAAAAAGTATCATAGAATATGTATTAAGTTGAAATACAAGGTCTTTTGTTTCCTATAAGGATTTTCTCGGTATTGAAACCAATGAATGCAATGGTTTTTAATGATTAAGTTAAATCAGTCTTTAGAAAAATTCTTAACTTGGTTGACCAGCCATGATATGTTCATTTTATCGTTGAAACAATCCTATTCCTGTTTTCTCGTTCAAAACTTTGGGTCTTGTGCCGCTACAGTCACTTACCCTACCGAAACACATTAATTAGGATTTCCGTTTTCGGTGTTTTAATGTTCACTAGCTTTCTTTGAAATATTTTTTTAATGATGTTTATTTCTTTTTTTCTGCTATGGTGTTGTCTTAATTTCTTTGACATGTATATTTTATTGCTTTCTTTGTATGATTTTAATTTGTTTACATTCAACATTTGTTATTTTTATGAATTTCTAAAACTTAAGAATATAGTTAAAAATTCAAGTTCGTAAAATATATGGATGGCAATATTATTGCCTGTCCTTAAATATGATTTTTTTTGTCATGTTTCTAGATGGCTGCCTCCGCCTAACAGAACTGTAAATACTTTTATGTACACATAGACATTTAAATGGTATCATCTGCATACATACCACGCAAGCGCTACATACTACTCGTATGACATTTGGTATTTTTTTTACGGCTTATATAACTTACCACACATCCCTTTTTATATCAACAGGCTTCAATAAACTTGAGTTAGAGATTGTAAGGAGGTCGATTTTGGTGCAAGATTTTGTAGCCAGTAAAAATAGGAACGGTTATATATATAATCAAAACTCCTTCTGTTTTTCCACAGGTATTCAGTTTCTACAAGGGAAAACCATAGGTCTGGATTTGCTTGAAGAGGTAACAAATCAGACCACCGCTCTTGCCAAGTATGCCCTAAAAGTTACCGATGAAACAGAGGAAAGCTTTATAAAAGTTGAAAATGAATTGTTGAGCATTCAAAATGGGTTAAGATCTTTCACTCAGCAAATTCTGCAAATTGAAAGTAGTCATGAGGCATTTCACAATGCTATTGAGGAAGCTGGTAATAATATTGCAGCTCTCAGAGACAAACACACAAGTTTTGAAAACAGGCAGAAAAATACTGAAGAAAAGATTGAGAATACGAAACAAGTTTTGGAAAATACTATAGAACAAATTGAAGAGTTGAATACTTCTACTAGAGAAATAGTTTCAAACGTTGGTTATTTATCCGAAAAGCAAAAAAGTACTAAGAAAGGTCTAACTGAAATTGAAGAAAGTATTGGTGGAATCAAGGAAGATGTCGAGAAGCTGAAATATAATTCTCACGTAAGACAAGAAGGAAAAGTTTATTTTTATCCGCCAGACCGCATAAAATGCTTTGTAGGTAGAAACATAGAGTTGAATGTCTTACAAGCAAATTTTATAAGAAACAAAAATTCTCAATATGCTCAAGTGGTTTGTGGACTAGGAGGATGTGGCAAAACTACCGTTGCTATAGAGTATACCTGGCAATTTCAGAACTTTTATCCAGGTGGTATATTTTGGATGTCTGCAGAGTCTAACGAAACATTAGAAACATCAGTCTCAAATCTGGCAATAGATGTAAACACAACCGGAAACACCGCAAGAGAAACACTTTTGCGAACCCTTAAATGGCTAGCCACATTACAAACGCAATGGCTCCTTATCATAGACAACGCTGATGTTGATGAACTCTCTTTTAACATGAAAGAATTGTTTAATGGTACATGGAAACGAAACACGTGTGGACATATACTTATAACTTCCAGAAGGGAACCCAAGGAAGCAGAAGAATCTTTCCAAATTGACCAAGACGATTGTCTTTATTTAGATGTTTTATCTCCAGAACAAGGTTTGGAGTTTCTAAAAACAAGAACAGGGAGACACAGTGATCATGAAAATGAAATTATTCTGGAACTTAGTACAGAACTTGATGGGCTTCCTCTAGCACTTGAACAAGCTGGTGCATATATTAAGGCAAAAATGTGTTCATTTGGCCAATATATGGGAAAGTTTACGAAGCAACGACAAAAACTTTTGAATGCTATGCGCATCAAAACGTCACAAAGCACTCAGAAAGAAAGACTAGCAGTGAAAACTACATGGCAGTTGAATATTGATTATATACAGAAAGCATCTGAGGAGGAAGGAATAGGTACATCTGCTGTGAAAGTCATGAAAATCGCCTCATTTCTGTCGCCTGATGATATACCAATTGAAATTATTAATGATGGTTCACCTCCAATTGAAGATGACGAAATGAATGAGTCACTACAGGATTCATTTGGAGGAAAGCAGATAATTGAGATATTAACAAGGTTTTCCCTTTTCCAGCAATATCGTGAAGATACTCTATCAGTACACAGATTAGTACAAGAAGTAATAAGAGACAGCTTGCGAGATTTGAGCGATGTAAAAATAATTTTACAGCATGCAACAAGAATGGTCAACAAAGCTCTTAATTCAACATTATCTCCTTACAAGGCTCTTTGTGTTGAAAAGGGGGAAGCTCCTGGAAGAGGATCACTTTATTTATGGAGTAAATTGGCTACAAATGCAAACATATTGAAGAGTCACATAGTTCGTTTTCTAAAGAACAAAGAAAACGACGGCTCATTGCATTTAAACTTGGAAATGGCAAATCTTTTGCACACATCAGCAGTATTTCATAGTGTACATCAACGACAAGATGAAGCACTTGCAGATCAAGAGCAGTTGCTTCATATCATGACAGTTATAGACATTCCGAAAGAAAAATGTTTGGAATTTACATCGGTCAAAATACCATTATTAGAACGAGACAGAAATATGATTCAGGATTGTTTGTCCGCAGTTTTGATAAACTTCAGAGATGATGCAGAGTTTATGTTGCCAGATGAAATAGATAGGTTAAGGATAAAAGGCAACGATGCGTTTAAGGAGAATAGATACCGTGATGCGATTCAGTATTACACTGAAGGTATAAAATCGTCTCCTGAAGAAACTATGGACTTTAAGTTGTTTTCCAACCGAAGTTTACTTTATCTTAAAGTAAACGATTACGACAATGCTTTAAAAGATGCAGAAAAATGCATTGTGTTAGCTCCTAACAATTGGAAAGGGTACTGCTGGAAAGCTTACGCTTTAGCGAACTTAGTGAGAAATGGTGAACGATCTTTTGAATTTGAAAAAGTAGGTCTGGCATCAGCTTGTATTGCGGCAAATCTTAATCAGAAAGTTTTGGTAGAATATAATATGAAAATGAATTACCCACTTGTTGTCTACAAGGTTATCGAAAGCTCAAATGATCTCTGTTCAGAAATATCATCAATACAGGGGCGCCCGTATACAACAATTTTGTTAAAAAGTGGATACTATAGGCTTACGGATCCTGTTATCATAACCAAAAGTGTTCAAATTATTGGCATAGATGATGATGTCGAAATTGACTTAAAACATTATCTTAAGATATTTAACATATCTGGTTCTGTATTTAGCACCCATTGCAAAAGTGAATGGCAAATACATATGCATTTCGAAAACCTGTCATTTGTACCAAATAGCGCACAAATTGGCATTCTTGCAAACGCAACAGCTACTTTTTACAAATGTAAACTATCAAATGGGGCTAAAGGATGTGACGATTTCCCTCGATGTAAGGGTGGATCTGGTTGCATAAAGCATCCTGTGAAATGTTTAAGGCCATTAGAGTTACCTGGGTTGGCAAATTTTGCTACAGGTGAGCAAGGTTACCCTGGACTTTGGGTAGGTTCTGGAGGCAAACTGATAGTACAAAACTGTGTACTGGACAAATGCGGCGGAGGAGGCGTCCTCTCTGATGGGGATGGTGCCCATCTTGAAATTCGGTATTGTACAATAAGAAATATGAGAAGCACTGGAGTAGAAGCTAGAAATGGTGGAGTGGTAAAAGTTGAAGACAATGTAATTATTGATAACCAGTTTCATGGAATCATGATAGCTCCCAGAGGTAATGGGATAATGCACAGAAATCATATCCAAGGGAACGGTCAAGAAGGTATATTCTGTGGTGGGATACTTAATCCAAATAATTTTGGCCAAATCATTGCAGACATGAGGTCAAATGAAGCCTCACAAGCTGTTATTGCTGATAACATAATACTCCAAAATGGATTATCTGGTATATCATTAGATGGGGGAACATATGAGGTCTCAGGAAATAGAATTGTAGAAAACTGGCTTTGGGGAATGATGATTAAATCAAGATCGTCTGTATATGTTGTAGGCAATGATATCTTTGAAAACAAATGTGGTGGTATACGCATTGGGTCAAACTACTCAGCCTCCGTAATTATTGATGGTAATACGATAAGAGACCACACAGGGCCAGATATTTATGTAACGAATTCCCCTGAAAAAATGTTCGGTCAGAAATTACAAACGATATTTAATGCAATAAGTAAAGACATCGAAATGGCAGAAGAAAGATCTATATACACCAGGCCTCCAATTATCACCAACAGGAATATTAGAAGAAATAATAATAAAGGCGTCCAGCACCCAAAGGAAGCAGTTCAAATAATCCAAACCTGCTGTTTCTGTTACCGTTCCTCACTTCGACTTAAACGGTGTAGTAAATGTGGGGCAGCCACTTATTGTTCCAAAGAATGTCAGGTAAATCACTGGAAAAAACACAGACACATGTGTAAACTTCTTCATAAAGAATATACTATACAGATCAAAATGAAAAACACAGAACCTTTTATGAAACCAGGTACGATGAGAACCTTCAATTCTTCCTTAAAAGGAATAAAAGAGGGTCCAAAACCAGACCCAAAAAGCATCAAAAAATTTATAGTAAAAGTTCAGTCTGGTCAGGAATATGGACAATTTGATCCAATGAAAATTCTTTTGCTGTATGATAGAAGTGTGACGTTAGACATTAAGTTATCAAACCCTGAACTGTATTGTCTTGTCAATGAATGCGGCATTCTTGCGGGTGAATCACTCTCAACAAAGAAAATATTTTGTTGGGCTTCTTTCAAAGACAACGGTTCAATCCTATGTATTCATACAGACAATTTGCCTCCATTTCAAACATGGTAAATAATGTAAATTATTATACATATTCAAATATTGGTACGAGTATTATTTATTCAGTAGAAAGGATGCACAACAAAATCAAACAAGGTGTAAAATATCGTGTTGCTATTTTTCGTTTTATTTGTTATTTCTTTTATATCCTGGCAAACATATTGGTTAAAGAAAGCAGTCACAAGATAACAAGTAAATACCTTTGTGAGCAACTGTCAAATATAGTCGCTATTGTGCAGTAAGAAGGTTGAAAATATTCGGAAACTACTTGTAGTATTAAGAAAACTTAATCCGGTGTACCTTACATAACTTCGTATTTAAAGAATATTCCTTATAGTTACATTTATACATGATAGAATTTTGAAATTCCGAGTTATTTCTAGATTTTCGTTCTTTTCCCATGCAATGTAGTGAGGTTGTCACGGGAAGCACGTGCATTCATGAATATTGAATCTTATTGAGAAATACAATTTGATTTAGAAATGCCTGGCGATTGCTTTCAGCCAACCAAAGGTATGAATTCTTATGAAACATACATATAATGTAATTGTTGTAGATTATTACTTGGGTTTATTAATATTTTCTTAAGTGATTAAAAGTGAGTAGTCAATCTTTGTTTATCTAACGTATACGTCTTTTTCTTTTTATCAATCTTCATTTTATTGCTATTCATGCTCATTATACCCGACTTACCTGTGATAATTGGACATACCGGATTATTGACGTCGCATGAATTTCTTTACGCGAGATTTGAATCCCATGCGTGACTCGTGCAAGCTATTTTTTTTACATTTGTTTCTTAATAAAACAAATATTTGAATCAAAACCCACACTTTAATCAGTAAAAAAAAATGCGTTTCCATATTGCCGGGACTGAGAAATAAAAATTTGAATCAGGCCATAAGAAGGTTGCAGGCTGGAATAAGTCTACGCGCTGTTGCTTGACATTTGCACGCCAGAAATTCCCCTTTCAGTCTTTGCATCAACGGTACAGACAGACGGATTTGTAAATGACTACCTATGACCAGGTCAACCTGTAGTAGCATTGCGACGTCATTAAAACTTCATTAGGCAACGCAATTTCCGAGACAAATATACGACTGCAACGTCAACTGCTAACCAAGTCGTCGGTTGAAATTGCGGACCTCCCTTCCTTGACATCAAAAACTCGAATTTTGTTTAATGTTTCCAATTTTGCCTTTGCTGTACATTAGATAAAAGAACAGAGTTCCAATGTCCCCCGCGTTGGGCAATAACTGAAAAAGCACCTTTTTTGTTCTTTTAAACTATTTATTGATATCTTAGAGAAACGAAGGCTTCAGAGCAATTGCAATGTGTTTTCTAAGGGGCATAACATGTTCAAAATATTTGATCAGCTCTTATTCCAAAAAGTGTCAAAGATATTAGTGATATAAACCTATGATATCAGTTTCATAAAATTCTGGCAATAATTGTACACATGAAAGTGCTGACAATGCAATTTTTCATATAATCAATATTTCCAAAGGCATTACTCTTTTACAAATAATTGATCGGCACTGATTTTCGAACTCGTCTAAGACATTGCTTATATTAACCTATGATATAAGTTTCATAAAATTCTGGCAAGAATTGTACAAAGGAGAGCGCTAACAATGCAATTTTCCATATAGTGAATGTTTCCAAGGGGCATAACTCTTTTAAAAATAATTGATCGGCACTGATTTTCGAACTCGTCCAAGACATTGCTAATATAATCCTATGATATAAGTTTCATAAAAGTCTGGAAAGAATTGTACATGTGAGAGCTCTTAAAAGACCGGATGACGGACGCACAGACAGACGGACGGACGGACGCCCTGTATTTATATGTCCCCCGCAACGCGTTGGGCGGTGGACGAAAAACTACAACGACGCTTTGATGTGTGCGTAGTTGACATGTGGGAAGAAAACATTTCTGCCCCTATCCAATATGTATGAATAAAGGAGATATGGGTACCAATGAGACAGTAACTCAACGACCTAAATAATCAAACGATTATGCCCTTTATCAGTAACTACAAATTACACGGATATCTCAGACGATCTACTTTGCAGAGCGCAACTTTTTAGATTTATTTTTCAATATAATTGAAAAGTTAAATGTCTTTAACTTGCAGAGAGCGTGGCACTAATCATAAACGAGGCATCGTCCTCATTCCAACCGGGCATTGCTGCGTATTTGTACATGCCGTACAGCCAAACGGATGTCCCTCTTTATTATGTGTGTTACTACCGGAAGGAAGAAGTCCAAGGATGACAATAATGCTATACACTTGTGATTCTAGATTCTTTTGCCCGTTTCTAAATCTCCATGGGAAGTATTCCAAATAAGGCAATTTAGGCAGTTCGGATGTCAAAACAGAAAACGTAAAACAAAATTTGAATTTAATTTGTTTCCGAGAGACTGATGGTTTGTGGTCATCCTAAAAATGTTATTTGATTTTATAGCTTAATTGAACAGATGCAACTAAATTCTAGAAAGAAACAACTGGCATATGAATTTTACACATAATTATTGCACACACAACATTCATGTCACATTTCTAATTAAAATATTAATACAAAGCATAACAATATTGGTTGCATCAAAGCTGTCATTTCATTCGTGACCTTTTGAAAATCAAAGCCTTACAGGGTGCTAAAGCAATTGCTGCCTAGTTAATGTTTTTTCGAGACTTTTATTTTTCATCAACACGTTAAAGAAATAAACCTGACAGGAGTCTTGTCTGGTGAGAAGTAAGGATGTTTCAACTTTATATCAATAAAAGTCATTTTTACAATGTCTTACATTTTCCAGGGGAACGACAAGTTTACCCAGCTTACGGTGGAGGCAAATATATGTGCGGAAATGTATAACTCCCTAAGACATCATAATAGATTATCCCCTTCTATAGTGTTTATTACTGGGCAATAATTTACATGACAATCCATGCACCTGGCTTCATTATCTTCATTGCTTTCGTTCTAATTATATCATAATTGGTTTAAATTTTACCATTCAGTTGATGATTTCAACTTTTGTAACGCGAATATACTACCGAACTATAGTTTTGGTTTATCATAAGAATCATTCATTCATACATACCGATTAAAGATTTAGAAGATGGGACCATGTGACCGGCTTCTGAAATTTTCATGAAATGCACGTTAACTGTCGATTAACCTGGGAACTGGCTTGCCCTTTACCCCTTTCATCACTAAGGCCAGGTTTTTTTTTTAATTTGTTGGTTTACGGATTTTTCTCATGAAAAAGTCCGGTCGGTCGGGAAAAAAAAAAAGAAAAAAAAATTTTTACAAGACATATATATGTAAAAAATAAATATATATTACAGCTTACTAACAATATTTTTGGTATGCTACTTTGTCAACATTTCTTAAATCTTAGTCCCAAACATCATTGCTCAGATGTTTTAAACATACAATATTTGCTATCGTCATATAATTTCGAAAAAGGGGGTGGGGTATCACGTACAAACATGAACTTAAATCGTCATCTCACGAACAAGAAAAAACAGCTCCACGTTGCTTTTAATCAACTTTCAGGAAACATTGTGAATAATGATCTTCAAGCACTAAAACAAGTGAAATAAAATTGCAAACACGTCGTACGAAAATAAGATTTTACCGTATTTAAAACGAAGTTGACTCGTCCACTGGAAAGACGAGGATATCGGTTTCATCATTTTTCATGCATTCCAGTTTTTTATATCCAAATGGACGATTTCTATGAAAAAGAAAATTCCAAATTAGTTTCTTAACTTGGCATCTTTCACGTTTGGACGGGTTCATATCATCTATAAGATGATAAATCTTACGGAATTATGACAAAAAAAGAAAACGAACTTTTTGTAATGTGTTTTTAACACAGGTTTCGTTCCGCAAAATTATTTGCGCAAACAACATTTCAAGGTCAGTTATGATTATCTATTTTCAGATTCGTAAACATAGAGAATTACAGGTAATCATTTTTAATGAGGGGGGGGGGGGGGGGGGGGGGTAGGAGGGGTCCTGATCCCGAAATCCCGGGCTTAAAAACATGGAATCCCGAGGTCCCGAATTTAAAGAAATTAAAATCCCGACATCCCGAAATTCGAAAAAAGAATTCCCAGATTCCGAAAGGATCAATCCCGAAATCCCGAGCTTGAAAACACCCGATCCCGGAGTCCCGATAAAGGTCCCCCCCTCTTTAATTGACTAGAAGGCCATTATGACATTTGACACTGTCGTTATATCATTTGTTTACAGAGTTGAGTCTATCAGTATCATTAGCAATTAAGGAAACCCTTAATAAATAACAGGACCCGTTATATCAAGGAAGTATTAAAAACATGGAAAGAGTAATCAGAACGCGTAAACTGTGTTACTTTTAATTTAAAACAAATAATGCGAGATAAGATTATAACGTGCGTTGTGATTTCACGAAAATTTTATGAATGAACGATAATTTTATGAATGAACAAGAGCAACTTGACCTCTTTCAAAAAGGAACACGAATTAAACAACATAAAACCATATAAGAGATAATTCAGTCAAATTTTCAATATCAAATCAACAACTGATATGATTGGATATTTTGTTGAATCATCTCAAGAACGAAATCGCAGGTATAAAAATGCACCTTTTCACTCGGACTTCTATGTTTTTGATAGTCAAACGGTTGTCCCCTTAAATACAAAAACGAATACATCTACAATTAAGAACATAGGTTGAAACTTCTAAAATGTTTTTCAACTGTTTCAATTAATGTATTTCATTAGAAAACATACATAGGAGTTTTAGAATGACAGACCAAAAACTTTGGTTGATCTGTGTCACAATGATGGCTATACGCCATAACATGAAAGCAATTGCTTTAAAAACGACATTGGTTTAAATTTCTGTTCCACTGACTTCTGTTTGGTTAAGTTAATAAACTAAAGCGATAGCCATGATCCAAAATGTACAAGAGGGTATATTATTGTGTTTCTAGAATTGTCGTTCTATCGATAATATCGATTCGTGATTCATGAATTATCTTTCTTCCGATACTATCGTGTTCATGGAATTGTGCTATGTTCTCCTCTGAAAATCTAATTACAATCCAGACTAATAAAGGAGCATGCATACAGCCGATAGATGAACAATCAGACAAACAAACTGGCGACTCCAATCTTTAAAGACAAGGATTTCTAATTTTTCTGTCAAAGGTCGATGGTTCCATCCTGATATTCCGGCTTCCCCTACGAATTAAAACTAGTCGCCAAGGTAAAGCTCAGGACGCAATGTTCATTGAAATTGACATTCGATGAATACAATAGGACCAGATACATTTCTCGAAGCTTCAAGTTTCTCGAATAAACAACACAGTTATCTCTGATTTCGCCGACTTATTCAAATATTAATCTGATATAACCCTGAAAAAAATGTCTCTCTAAATTTGGACAGGAATATGTATAGAGAGGTGATCATAAAGCGGTCTGTTGAACTACTTCAGTTATGTTCACTTTCTAATATTTATTTCCTGAAGCATTTCTCAAAATTTGTTGTAAAACATTTCGTAAAAGGCAGTTTGTTTTGAAACCTAAGGGCTGTTCCATTAAAACATAAAATTGAGAATAGAAATGGGGAATGTGTCAAAGAGACAACAACCCGACCATAGAGCAGACAACAGCCGAAGGCTACCAATGGGTCTTCAATGCAGCGAGAAACTCCCGCACCCGATGGCGTCCTTCAGCTGGCCCCTAAACAAATATGTATACTAGTTCAGTGATAATGGACGCCATACTAAACTCCAAATTATACACAAGAAACTAAAATTAAAAATTATACAAGACTAACAAAGGCCAGAGGCTCCTGACTTGGGACAGGCGCAAAAATGCGGCGGGGTTAAACATGTTTTTGAGATCTCAACCCTCCCCTATACCTCTAGCCAATGTAGAAAAAACAAACGTACAACAGTACGCACAGTAAAAATCAGTTTAAGAAAATAAACAAAATGACAATAATACATAAATAACAACAGACTACTAGCAGTTACTGACATGCCAGCTCCAGACCTCAATTAAACTGATTGAAAGATTAATGGTTCATCATATGAATATCAGGCACAATCCCTTCTGTTAGGGGTTTAGTATTATACCATCATAAAATATATGAGAAGAACATAACCCGTGTCATGCCAATAACTGGTTTTAGAATAAATATGTTTAATTCCGATGCAAAGACCTATAAGTGAATCAATATTAAAGCCAAAAATATGCAATCTTTAATGACCTGACAACAGTATCGTAACTATATCCCTTCTTAATAAGTCTGTTAAAAGGTTTTGTTAGCTTTTGAGGTGAACACTGACATTTTTGTGCTTTGTAAAGAATATTACCATAAAAGATTGGATGTGAAATACCCGAACGTATAAGATGTCTGCATGTTGAGTTATATTTACGAATGATGTCCTTATACCGATGATAAAATTTAGTAAATGTTTTGACTAGTTTATGATATCGAAATCCCTGGTGTAATAATTTTTCAGTAATACATAAATTTCTCTCGCTAAAGTCTAATACTTTGTTACATACACGAGCGAATCGTACAAGTTGAGATATGTAAATACCATAAGATGGTGACAAGGGAACGTCACCATCTAAAAATGGATAATTAACGATAGGAAATGAAAAATCATCTCTTTTATCATAAATTTTTGTATTAAGCTTCTCGTTAATGATATAGATATCAAGATCGAGGAACGGAAAGTGGTCATTGTTAGTATTAGCTTTATTTGAAGTAAGTTCAACAGGATAAATTTCTTTAGTATACATACTGAAGTCGTCATTATTGAGAGCCAATATATCATCCAAATATCTGAAAGTATTGTTAAATTTTTGTATCAGATGTTGTTTCGATGGGTCTTTGCTGATTTTAGTCATAAATTGTAACTCATAACAATACAAAAACAGGTCCGCAATAAGTGGTGCACAGTTAGTCCCCATTGGAATTCCGATAACTTGACGATATACGGAATCTCCAAAGCGAACAAAAATGTTATCAAGTAAAAATTCAAGGGCAGATATAGTATCAAAGCATGTCCAATTGACATAGCTCTTTTGTTTGTTGCTACTAAAAAATGACCTAAAAGAGTTTGAACATATGTATTCGCATTCCGACTTTTTAAATGCCCATTTAATTAGGTGTGTGAATTTTTTCTTAATAAGAATATGAGGCAAAGTGGTATTTAGGGTAGAAAAATCAAAACTTTGAACAGATTCAAAATCACCAATATATGCATGCAATAATTTTATCAAGTACTTCCAACGAGTTTTTGACACTCCAAAAGTTGTTAATTCCACTATTTTCAAAGGCCTTATTTGAACAATTTATTATCAGGTTTTTGATTGTACCAAGTGTACTAGTAAGTAGAATAGACAATTTAGTAGTGGAACCATGACTTGAAGACGAAATGAATCTATATTTGTAAGGTGATTTGTGTAGCTTCGGAAGCCAGTACATAGTTGGGACTTTCATTGTATTTGGTTCTGCTTGTAAAGAAGTAGCTAATACTTTATGTTTGTTACAGATATCGTTTTCTGAAAATGAAGTCAGTTAGGGAATGTTGGTGAGTTCGTGATTTCCTTTTGCAGAACCTCAATGTAAAATTTACGTCAAACTATAATGATATTATTAGCAGCTTTATCAGCCGGGACAAAAACAAATTCTTTGGCTAGTTCTTTTAGTTTATGTTTGATACGAGAAATAGGATTTTTATGGTTGTTGTTAAGAGTAAAATGTTCTTTAAAATGTTGTATACGTATATCAACTATCTTCATTACTGAATTAAAAAAAGAGTCCAAAGATTTTTTGTCAGCTTTTTCCCGTTTTATTATCCATTTCAAACAGTAAGCACGAAGTGAGTCGTGGATGATATTACGACACTCATTCCAATTAATAATTGACGGGGGACGATATTTTGGTCCTTTACTGAGGAATGATTTTAACTCTCGGTCGCGAACGATGTTAAGGTCTCCTGTTATAACATCGGAAATGGGGCCATAAGTGTATTCGGAATTACTACAATTACATGACGGAGGTGTTTTTCACTGATATTTACATCTTTACAGACTTGGCTATAATTAACACAAATTTTCGGGTAGATTTCTTGTAAATATAACAAATAAGAGGGAGTTCAATATTATCAAAATATCCAGGAATTTGTTCTTTAACAGAATGGTCGTTAAAAATACTGGCAATATTTACAAAATCAAAACCTTTATTGACATACTTTATTTTAATAAAATGTTTTTTATGATCTTCAGGGCGATCAATTTTGGGAAACAGTTTAGAATAACAATATGCCATTATAATTTGAACGATTTCATACTTAGGACTGCAATATGAAATTGTGTTGCAATCCTCTAAAATTTTATTTAATTTATTTATAGGTAAAGTACAGAGCTTGGTTAATAGATAATGTCTCCCGTTGTTTTTTGAAATAGAAATTAGGTCCGAAATATTTGTATGGTGGTGGTCCGAAATTTTCTTTGATTGCGATTTTTTCTACGCCCATGAGAACGGTTTTTACGAACAGTTTTAGAAACTATATCCAAAATGTTAACAGAATCGGTTCTTGATATATTACCAATTCCCATGATATTATCATTATATATATATTGGTACTCAGGGAAGTCACTTGGAAAATAGAGTCATCACTAACATAGAGACAATATCACCATTTTACCAATACTCTCAATGCACACAAAGTATTTTAAACTAAACCATTGTTGAAATTCCAAAGTGCTTCCTGGCTGGATCTTATGTATGTTGACACAATAAATATACAAAGTTAAGTTAAGGCTGCTACGATTATCTTACTTGTAAGTTAAATGTATCCTGAAAATAGCTGCACTTTTTGTACTATGGTTAATTAAATAAAAATTTGTAAGGGTTCCGCGGAACCCAGTGTCTCGCCTACTTTTTCTGTTAATCGCAGGCTCAACAAAAATGAGGAAGTAAATCAATAAAAATATTCCTCTTGATACTATCTTTTGATTGTAAGAAGTTTCTGTCCAAGTTTGGTAAAAATCCAGGATAGTTTATGAATCTAATAAATGTTTAAAAACTTTATCTGCAGACTGAATGTAATGTTTACTTGAAGAAAACAAAATTTCCTTCTAGATACTAGCATTTGATCATAAACAAGCTTCTGTTAAAGTTTGGTGCAAATCCAAAATAGTATAAGAAAGTTATTAAAATTTAAAAAACTTTAACCACAGAGTGAATGTGTTGTTTCCTGACAGGAAATCTAAGTCCATTTAAAAGTAAAATACGGAAAAAATGGATTTATTATTTTACAAAATTTCCTTCTAGATACTAGCTTTTGATCATAAACAAGCTTCTGTCCAAGTTTGGTACAAATCCAAAATAGTAAAAGAAAGTTATTAAAATTTTAAAAACTTTAACCAGAGTGAATGTGTTGTTTCCTGGCAGAAAATCTAAGTCCATTTAAAAGTAAAATACGGAAAAAATGGATTTATTATTTTACAAAATTTCCTTCTGGATACTATCTTATGATCATAAACAAGCTTCTGTCCAAGTTTGGTAGAAACCCAGGATAGTTTAAGAAAGTTATTAAAATTTTAAAAACTTTAACCACAGAGTGAATGTAATATTTCCCGGCAGAAAAACTAAGTCCATTTATAAGTAAAATACGGAAAAAATGGAATTTTATTTTTACAAAATTTACTTCTGGATACTATCTTATGATCATAAACAAGCTTCTGTCCAAGTTTGGTAGAAATCCAAGGTAGTTTAAGAAAGTTATTAAAATTTCAAAAACTTTAACCACAGAGTGAATATTTGTGGACGCCGCCGACGACGACGACGACGACGCCGACGGAATGTAGGATCGCTATGTCTCGCTTTTTCGACTAAAGTCGAAGGCTCGACAAAAATGTCAAATGTCAATGGAACTAAATACGAAAAAACTTTTATTTGGTTTTTATACAGCCAAAATCAAATGAAAGGTAATTTTGAATATTGATGGTGTATCTGCTGCTGCATGTTAAGCATCTATCCATCATTTCAAACTGTCTCAAAATATTTGACAATATTGGTCATGCTGTTTCTGAAAAGGAAATTTTTTGTATCAGTTCTATAAGAAGGGGATCTGATTACATATAAGCCATACTTTTGATTACACACATGAGCTATTTCATTATGAATTTAGTTAATATTTAAAGACTTTTTTAAAAACGGCTCTGTTTTAAAACTAGAGGCTCTTAAGAGCCTGTGTCGCTCACCTTATTTACTGATGCTTTGGAAATCATGTAAAATAAGGTTAAAATCATAATTAATAGTATAAGATATTAGATATTATAATGATATCAAAGATAATAACAAAAAACTGCAAAAATTTTGTCAAATTACTAACTCAGGGGCAGCAACCCAACAACGGGTTGTTGGATTTGTCTGAAAATTTCAGGGCAGATAAATCTAAATCTGATGAACATTTTTGCCACGTGTCAGATTTGCTCTAAATGCTTTAGTTTCAGAGATATAAACCAAAAACTGCATTTTACCCCTATGTTCTATTTTTAACCAAGTTGGCCATGATGGTTGGAAGGCGGGGTCATCGAACAAATTTTTTAAACTAGATACCTTAATAATGATTATGGCCAAGTATGGTTAAATTTGTCTCAGTAGTTTCAGAGAAGAAGATTTTTGTAAAAGATTACAAAAATTTACGAAAAATTGTTAAAAATTGACTATTAAGGGCAATAACTCCTAAAGGGGTCGACTGACAATTTTGGTAATGACAACTTATTTGTAGATCTTACTTTGCTGAACATTATTGCTGTTTACAGTTTACCTCTATCTATAATAATATTCAAGATAATAACCAAAAACTGCAAAATTTCCTTAAAATTACCAATTCATGGGCAGCAACCCAACAACAGGTTGTCAGATTTGTCTGAAAATTTCAGGGCAGATAGATCTTGACCTGATAATCAGTTTTACCCTATGTCAGATTTACTCTAAGTGCTTTGGTTTCAGAGATATAAGCCAAAATCTACATTTTACCCCTATGTTCTATTTTTAGCCATGGCGGCCATCTTGGTTGGTTGGCGGGGTCATCGGACACATTTTTAAACTAGATACCCTAATGATGATTGTGGCCAAGTTTGGTTAAATTTGGCCCAGTGGTTTCAGAGAAGATTTTTGTAAAAAGCTAACGACGACGACGACGGACGCCAAGTGATGAGAAAAGCTCACTTGGCCCTTTGGGCCAGGTGAGCTAAAAAAGTGGGGAATGTGTCCATAGGACACAGATGATACCCCCGTTATTTATAACGTTATAAAGCGACATAACTCAAAAATGATAAAAGTGACGCTTCCCGAATTCATACTTGATCAGAGTTTTGTGGTAATGAGCATTGTGTACAAGTTTCATAACATTTGGTTGAGGCAAACTTAAGTTAGAGAACGGAAACAAAAAAATTCAGCAATTTTTCCATTTGTAAAGAGGCATAACTCTAGAACGGTAAAAGTGACGCCATCAAAATTCAAACATGATCTGTGTTTTGTTGTAATAAGCATTGTGTATAAGTTTCATAACATTTGGTTGAGGCAAACTAAAATTAGAGAACGGAAACTAATTTGGGGATGTACGGACGAACAGACGGATGAACAGATGGACAAGGGTAAAACTTAAACATAAAAAAAGAGGAAATTGTCCCTACCTCTTTTCCTGAAAGTGTTCCAAAGTCGAAGGGTTGTAAATATTCAAAAGTATGTCACTTGAAATCAAATTCATATATTATCATCTGCTGCGATCTGCAATGGCTGAATACTGAGCAGAAATATGAAAGGGCTGTATTCAGATCAAATGAAGGTAACTGGAATCGAATTCACTTGTAATCTGAAATAATTTTATATGATTTACAGGAAAATCACAGAGATAAATTTTGATGAATATGGTCTCATGGTAGCCTGCTTTCCTCGATTCAAGGGTTCAAACACCAGAGAGGTAAACCAAAGACTTGAAAAATGGTATTTGATGCTTCTCTGCTGAGCATACAGCATTTAGGAGTAATTGGCAAAGACTTGTCGGCTGGAAATCTGAATAATATGTATGTGTAGGGTGAAAGGTCTTCCTGTAGACTGTTTCCTTGTGAATTGTTGGTCTAGTACAAATCAAGGTTTATAATCATATCCCATTATCATGTTCACATCCTGAAAATGTATTTATTTTGCCACTAGACATTAAAACAGACATTTATTATCATCATCATGGGTATGTCTAAGTGTGGTCTCAATTGGCCAAGAGATTTTATGAAAGAAGATGCATGTATTTGAAAAAGACAGACACCTGTGATGATTGACCACATAAGGATGTACCACATGTAACAAGTAATGGTAATAACTCCCACTGGCCCTCATGGCAAAGTTAGCTAGCTACATACAAATGATAGTAAATACTAAGAAGTTCTTTATTAAATCTTTATTTTTCAAATTGATGGATCAGTTTCAATAATAATTTGTAAACTACTTTTGTACATTTTTTCATGATTGGTATATTATAGAGATTTCATTTTTACTAGAATTTGTAAATTTTTAAAACTTATTAATAACCACGAAAGCAATTATTTCTGTCGGCATGAACATATTTTTATGAACTTATGAAATAAATATAATCCAAATATTTCTTATAATATAAATTGGCACTCATAGACTGGTGCAACAGTCTTGTATTAAATCTCTTATCTAAACATTTCTTTTAGGATGACTAAATCCCTATAATCCCATTAGCCTAAAGTTTAAAAAAAATCCTGCTTTAAATAAATTTACATTAGCAGACTAACACAAAGTTTTTGAATAAGTTTATTATAAATATTTCTGTAAAATTACTAAATCACTATGATTATATCATGTGTAACTTGCTTAATTTCTAACTTGCATGTATCTAAATTGCACACTCACAAATGACATGTTGACTACCCTAGTCATTTTTTAAGGATTTACCGTACTGTGGATTCATTTATTTTAGTTGGTATCAATTTTTCTGGTTGGAAAGCTATTTCAAGGGTACATAATTTCATGGATTCATCATTTGCTCCAATCAAATTAAATAAACGTTTGTTATTCAACTTTTAAAATTTTTAGTTTCTCCATACCCAAAAGATCTATTCAGACATGAAATGTTCTGATTACATATGGCTCAAGGATATTAGAAAAAAACTGGGAAGTGAGATTACAATTTTTGGATGAGGCCATCATATAATTGGTCTTTGGCAAAATTTGAAATAATTCATTTTTCCATCAGATATTTTTAATTACCTGCTAAATAAACCGTTCATGGATACATGCATTACTTTGGAGATCACCATGTAACCTAACACTGAAGTCAAGTTTTGGGAAGAAAATCTATTATGCATGATAAAAATTGAGGACATGTCCAATGCTGGTTAGTACCTATATAAGGTAAGCAACAATTTAATAATTTCATAAAATATTGAGAAGTCAAATTTAAACTGGCTAAGCTCATACATGATCACAATAGCCCATGTAGAGAAAAATGAGATAACAATGGTGATCCTTATGCATCTAAATAGATGTGGTACACCACACAAATTGAAAAAGAAAAAAAATATACATCCCAAAAAATCTGACATAAACTAAAGACACAAATATAAGTACAGACTAGTAACACAAATAATAGTTTGACCTAGAACTAATGTATAATATACATACTACTAATTTAACTTATAATATACAAATCAAAATATAAATAAATACACAGCAATTTTCAGAAATATGAAAAATTTCATTCCTATTATCAAATGACAATTTTAATCATGATTATTGTAACATTTACATGTATATCACATTTTACATACAATTCATAATTCAAATGATGATTAGAAACTGACACAAAACCAAAATGCTGCGAAAAATTAATAACACACATATATTTGATTTTAAAGCAAGTGATTTTAAATCTGACAGAATCTTCCCTATCAGAAATTAAGACTTTTATCACTCCCAATGTACAAATATATCAAATGTGTGCCAAATTGAGATTTCTCATTATTGTACATGTATAAAGTGCATATAAATATTAACAATGTCTTCATAGTTGAGAATATTTACTCATATTTTTTGGATCAGTGTCTTATAAATTTCATACTGAGGGGAGAGGGAGGGATGGAAGGTGGTGTTCCTGGAATCTAAAATTGTAGGAGTAGAAGACTTTCTTTATAATTCTTACATTAAAAGGTTGTAAAAAATAACACAGTATGATTGTCAGGTAAATTGTTTTTTTCTCCTCATTTCATTTACTTTTTATTGGTATAAGTATCGTTAAATCAAAGAATTAAAAAATATTCAAATAACTTTAAAGAAAATTTACAATAACAAAGCTTTTATTTTAGTTTGATCTACTGATAAATAGTCAGCAATATATAATTAGGGCTGCTCCTGATCTACTGATAAATAGTCATCAATATATAATTAGGGCTGCTCCTGATCTACTGATAAATAGTCAGCAATATATAATTAGGGCTGCTCCTGATCTACTGATAAATAGTCATCAATATATACCGTAGAAAGGCTTGTATAGTCCGCGGTTTTATTCTCCAAAATTGGACCTTCCAGAAGGGGTGCGGACTATAGAGTACAATAAGCAAGAAATAAGAGAAAAATTTCAATTTCGCGGTCGAGGTGGTTTGTTTACGTTCCGCCATCTTTGTTATTTCTATTGTAGAGGGCGCTCTTATCATTTTTCAAACTAATAATTTTAACTCATCCATATTAATAAGTTATTTCTATTCAATATCAAATTAATACTGATAAATATAAAAACTAAACCTTTCATTACAAATTTCTCGTTTCTTTTCAATGCATTGGTTGAAATAAACTGTTATCTGCTCGATTGAAACGATACAAACATAGTGAAAAAGACAACCGTAAACCAGCTTAGAATTTGTAAACTACAAAACGAAATCGGTTATTGTTCGTTCCGTTTTGGTGTTTCATACTGACTAATATGGTTTGTATTAGCTTAAGACCCTTCAAACATTTATGTGATAGATATATTAAAGACTGTTTTACAAAAGGATGGAACTGTTTTACTTTCAAAGTCGTATTATAGTGATATATGTTATGTACGGATTTCGACTCTCACCGGTTAAGTTCTTCTTTTACACGTGCTTTTTAAACTTCCTGTTTAAACATACACAAGTTTCTAAATTGTTTTTTAAGTGAATTAAACTTATTTTAACAATCATGAAGCGTTCTAGAATCATTAACAAGCAGTTTCAGCTTCTGTTTGATGATGGAAAACAGGTTTTTCCAAGAAAATACCGCAAACGACCGCACAGGATTTGAAATTACCGGAGTTTCATTAGACCTTTTCTAACAGTTACAAAAAGTTTTTTTACCTAAAATTTCGTTGTGAGAAGGGGGTGCGGACTATGTACCACTGCGAACTATACAAGCCTTTCTACGGTAATTAGGGCTGCTCCTGATCTACTGATAAATAGTCAGCAATATATAATTAGGGCTGCTCCTGATCTACTGATAAATAGTCATCAATATATAATTAGGGCTGCTCCTGATCTACTGATAAATAGTCAGCAATATATAATTAGGGCTGCTCCTGATCTACTGATAAATAGTCAGCAATATATAATTAGGGCTGTTCCATAAAAACATACATGGGACCAAGGGAAGGCACTTCCGAATGTTTTTTTGCCATTTGATAAAGGACTTTCCGTTTTGAATTTTCCTTGGAGTTCGGTATTTTTGTTATTTACTTTTTTCTCAACTATGGGTGAGTGTCATCTATGTTTTTTCCAGAGCGAAAATGTAAGTTAAAATTTTAATTTGCCTCTATAGGTGGTACCCCATTTTTAAAGTGCCTTCCCGGGTAGTATGTATGTTTTAATGGAAAAGCCTGTAGACCAAACAATACATTTGATAATCATTTCCAATAACCTCTGATTCTATGATTTCAATACAATTGGTATTACATGGTTGTTGTCAACATATCACAATAAATCAACACATGTAATTTGACATCATAATAATAAGTTTTACAAGGCACAACTCATTTGACTAAATTTATGAGTTATAACTTCTTTATGGCACAGGATTTAATTTTAATTTTCAAGATTTAAAAAAAGAATCAATCATAACACTATCAATATTAAACAAACATTATAAACAAAACAGAAAGCATATGTATATGTGTTATGAACCTTTATGAAATAAAAACAAAACTCTGGTTTCAAATATGAGGATTTTATTCCTTTGAGACTAGCTTCACAAATTAAATAGTGTATAGAACTGCATATTTTTCATAATGCCATACAATGGACTAATCTTTCAGTAGAGTTTAAAAAGTATTAATAATAACAATAATATCAACTATTTATCACATTCTGTAAATATGTAAAATGCAAGCAGTAAGGACAACTTAATACTGGAATGTATGGGAAAGGGAACTAAAAAAAATCTAGAGTTAACTCCCTTTTAAAAATGTAATCATTGCCCCTTATTTCCGACAGCAGAAGTTCTGTAGAAATCTAACATAGCCAGAATCAGTCAAAAGAAGTTTACTATTTGTCAGATCTTGTCATGTTCTTGTTTATTTTTTGGGGTGGTTAAAGATTTTTTAAGATGTATTTTATTTTTTAAATATCATTGTCATATGACAACAGTCCATAAAGGGAGACCTGACACAATTTTAACTTAAGTTATGAAAAAACAGACAGAATTTACCCTTTTTAATAAAGTTAATATGTCCAAAAGGTTAAAAAAAAATTGGAGGAGCAGAAGAGACATATAGTTTATTTTAAGATTTATAGATATAAGAAGATGTGGTATGAGTGCCAATGAGACAACTCTCCATCCAAGTCACAATTTATAAAAGTAAACCATTATAGGTCAAAGTACAGTCTTCAACACGGAGCCTTGGCTCACACCGAACAGCAAGCTATAAAGGGCCCCAAAAATTACTAGTATAAAACCATTTAAACGGGAAAACCAACTGTCTAATAGATTTGATTTGGTTTTTATTTATAGCATCATAAACTCTTATATAAATATCTTGGCAAATCCACTAGAGACTACATGGAGACTGTATCCCACATCTAGTACTTAGGTTTTACACTGATTTAAAAAAGAACATGGTGCTTTGGCATTTATAGGACATTTGAAATGACTACATGGAATGAAATTTCAACTATGACAGTTCAAAATGCAATAAAATCCTTTTTCAGCCTCTGTTTGGTAAATATTTGTTCACTCAGTAAATATTTGTTTCACATCTGTTCTAAGGGTCAGGAGGTTTTTTTTTCCAAAAGTAAATTGAAAGAAATTGATTTCTAAACTGTAATTTCTAACAACACCTTTAAGAAATGAACTATATCCATAAAAAGCACTGAACAGAAGCAGAAATCTGCAAATTTCATGAATTTTTTAAGTCCAAAGGCAACAATGAGGTTTCAGTTGGGTCAGATTGAATAAAACTCAAAACTGACGTGTACCTACTACTTTAGCCTTTAAAGAATACGGTTTTACCTGTTTCAGATCCTAGTAGTGGCGATAAGAAAATTTGATGCGAGCTTGAAAAATCATTTATAATTAAAGCAGACGACAAAGGTTTCTTTTGCCCATAGTAACATTTACAAGACTAGAAAAAAAAAACCTTAGGGAAAGTGTTGAATTTATCCACATGATTAATTTCTAGTAAAAAAGGACATTTTGTTTTTAAAATAGACCCCTGGTCATACAATGGTCCTCAGAGGCAAAGTGGTTGGAAAGGTCTAGAATTAGAAAAAAAATGGATAGAATACAAATGATGGATGCAAAAAAAAGGCAAAAGCTCACATTGTACATCTGGGCAAGGTAAGCTAATACAAAACATTCTTACAATATAAAATTGATAATCACTTTAAGCTATAGACCCT
Source organism: Mytilus californianus (assembly GCF_021869535.1). NCBI lineage: Eukaryota > Metazoa > Mollusca > Bivalvia > Mytilida > Mytilidae > Mytilus > Mytilus californianus. The sequence continues at coordinate 1,620,294 of NW_026262681.1, forward strand.
TTTGTTATTTTTTCACATTAAACTAATTGAAAAGTCTTCTAAAATCACACACAATTTCTTTTAAAAATTTCTAAAAAATCTATATTAAACTTCAATTCTACAAAAAAAATATAATCAGACCTTATAAAGATAAATACATCTTTTTTGTACAATACACACTTTTTTTTTGTTTCCTTACTGCACTAAGAAATAAATTATAAAATTTTGAAGTAGAATTGTGCCTAAATGTTTTCACTTGAAGGTCAAGATTTGTACTTGGCATAGAGTTTTATCGTATGCTCTACTGGTTCCAGCCAATAGACAGTCTGTGCTACACCAAACAAAATGGCAATAGCTATAATCCTACTTGTACCTCCCTTGTAGAAAGCTGTCCATCCCTCTGTCATGTATATTTTCCTGAAATATTAATCAATAAATTTAAAAATTGTACCACCACTACCACAGAAATTTAATGGACAGTAAAACAAGTTTACCAGTTGTTACTTCAATCATCTCCTTTGCTGTTTAAGCTTGTAAAGGTTTAACTCTCTAACATGTCTAAAGAAAACATTCTTTCAAGTATGAACAAAAATATCTCTACATATATATGTGTCATTTTCTGTTTTAGTTTGTTTTTTATTAAAGAATAGATTGATTGATTGATTGATTGATTGGTGGTTGCTTTATGCCACATCAGCCCAAAAAGGTTATATTGCAGCGATCAAATAATTTATCTGAATCTGTTATTAGTAAAATGCAACTGTCAAGACCCTATTCTTCTGCATATAAAATTTTGTAATACAAATATATTGTGTTATTTTTCTATATTTACTTAAAAATCTGAGAAAGTACTGAATTAACACAAAAAGTTTATGAATGTATAACATTTTCATCTTTATTTTAGGTATACAATGTAAACTATGTTTAAAGATGTATTCTAATATGACGTGCTTCTTTCGCTTTGTAAACAACACCGTGATAAAATTCTCTATATCTATACTTAGTGCAGACTCAGAGATGTGCATATTGGTGGCTGTCACTATTTACCTCCCATGTAAATCCACATGTATCATAACCTATGTGCAAACACTATGTCTATTTCGTTGTGTTCAAATTGAAATTGAAAAAGAAACTACAGAACCGTTGTTCCTATTATTATATGCATAACAAAAAGAATTAATGCACAAGAGCTTAAAAAATGTATAAAATCAAAATAAAATAAAATTCCGTGAAATTTCATGAATAATCTTGGCGCATTAACGTCATGTCATAACATAACGTCATACAAATGAAAACTCTCAAGCTGATGGTTTTCCGTTACGTATACGCCCTAAATTCGGATAATATTGCATTAAAATGGAGTTTTGAGGTAGGTGTTGTTTCATTTTCTATTCCATTGCATTATTTGCACATTTGTGGATTTCAGCTAGTCAACATGGCAGCTCACTCCTTAGTTACGACATGTCAACTCTGGATTTGACAGTAAATAGTAGCCAACGAAAAAAAATGTTTGGGTTAAGAATTATGAGAATTTAACACATTTTTTTCAAGTGCTTATTTAAGAAATAATTCATGTAAGACTTAGATTTATTTGAAATTTGTAGCTTTTATCTTACAGGGGGTAAAATAGAACAGCCATACACATGGCAATCTTACCTTCGCTTCAGTTTTCAAATTACCGTATTTGTCCTATTAGAATCAAAATAAATAATGGAAGCCATAGATTTGTTGGACATTTACACATGGCCTGGGCTGTGATATTCGTTATTTTATCAGCATAGCTAACTCTCAGGATAAAATTTGAATATCACGGCCCAGGCCATGTGTAATGTCCTACAAATCTATGGCTTCCATGAATTATTTCTTAATTACAGTACAGTTAAGCAGTTATCTGCAATTTTTTTTCTAATAATAGAGATTATCAAAATTTTATATTTTCAATAATCTGGTTTAATTCAATCAAATATTTGTGTGGGTGTGTGGGTGTTGCAGCCTTTAGCTCATTGCCATATTTGGCATGGCCATAGATGGCGCTCTCAGATGGAATCTGAATTTTGGAATTCCCGTATCGGGCACTTGTTATTTTGCTGTCGACAACAAAGCAGGTTATTTAAACGAAAAGATGCCAAACAAAAGAAATGCCAGGGGATCGCCATCAATGGCCATTGGAAAGAAGAGGAGGACGACCAGCAGAAAAGAAGGACAGGGAGTGCGGAACGAAGAAATCACTCAAAAGAAGGACGGAGTTGGACGGAAAAGAATGGTCAGGAAAACACAGGAGGTGGGACACGTGGAGACACAAGGACCAGAAGAAAATGCTGAAATATCATCAGGTAATGAGTCGGAGGAGGATGCACGGGCATTCCCATTTTTTAGGCACGACCCGTCACACAAAAATTTTGAAATGGCAAATAATTCCATTGATTTCACTCCGACACAAGAGTCTAGCATTCATGACACAGTAGGTGAACACGTGCCTTTTAAAATTAAGGAAAAGATTTGGGAGGGAAAGTTTATAGAGCTTCATTATCTTTTGAGAACGCAAAAAGAAATTGAGGAGGTTGACGAGGGCGATTTGAAATTAAAAAGGGGGAAAATTTGCATTGAAAAAAGATCGTCGGGTGTTTATTTGTCCATAAATGAATGGACTTCAGCATTTATGGTTTTTATGAGTGTGTACATTGAGAAATACAGGACATGGGCACAGGAATTGTTAAAATATATGCGCGATATAAGATTAGCGGCAACGAGGTCAGAAAACTGGGCCACCTATGACGAGCAATTTAGGCTAAAAATAGAAAAGAATCCAAATTTATCTTGGGAAAATATACACGGTGAATATTGGCTACTACACATCACATCTCCCACAGTACAAAACAATGTGTCAGTGCAATCACAGGGTTATAGAACAAATACACAAAATCGTGGTCATAATAACTCAAATGCAGCTACACTTTCAAACACTAACACAAGAACACATCAACAATCACAGGTAACTAGTGGAAGTGTAAATATGTCATGTAAATACTATAATAATGGTAATGACTGTCCCTACTTCCCTCGTTGTAGGTTTAAACATGTATGTGAAATATGCAGTGGCAAACACAGAAAGGCCCAATGTAATAACCAGGCCCAAGGAAGAAGTAACAAAAAGTATTAATTTTTATTCATTAGGAAATACTCCTGTTAAAGTATCGGTCTTGGAAAATTATTTAGAATTTTACCCACATAACAATGTAGCACATGAAATTATATCTGGTTTCAAATATGGTTTTTCATTAAAATATTTTGGCTCTAGGGAACCAAGGGAGAGTTCCAATTTAAAAAGTGCATTACAGCTACCCAACATTTTTAAAGAAAAATTAATGAAGGAAGTTAAACTTGGTCGCATTGCTGGTCCTTTCAGATACCCGCCTTTTCCCACACTTCAGGTATCACCAATGGGGCTAGTGCCAAAAAAGGATGGGGATTTTAGACTTATTCAACATTTATCCTATCCTGAGAATAATTCAATAAATGATTGTATTGGTAAAGATCATTGTTCAGTGCAGTACAGTTCAGTGGACGAAGCAGCATGTTTGATTAATAGACACAAAACATTTGCCCGTTTAAGTCAGTGTGATGTAAAAGCGGCTTTTCGCTTGTTGCCAATTGCCCCGCAGGATTTTGACTTGTGAGGGATAAAATTTCAGGGTGAATATTATCTTAATAAAATGATGCCAATGGGGGCCTCAATAAGTTGTGCCCTTTGGGAGAAATTTGCAAAAGCTTTGCATTGGATAATACAGCAAAAAAGCGGAAATGATCATACCCTCCATTATTTAGATGATTTTCTTTTTGTCGAGTCGAGCCAAACATCAAAAGTTGGCAATACTTTGAAGATATTCCAAGAGGTATGCGATAAAATAGGTATTCCTCTTGCTAGTGACAAGACTACTTTGCCTACTACATTACTCATTTTTTTGGGTATAGAATTTGATACACAGAATTTAATCATGCGGCTTCCAAATGAAAAACTTGTCAAACTCTCACAAAAAATCAGAGATACCTTAGACAGTTCTAAAATAACTCTTAAAGATATGCAATCTCTTCTTGGGCTCCTGAATTTTGCTTGTAAGGTGGTTGCTCCAGGCCGCACCTTCTGTCGCAGACTCATAAATTCAACAATCGGGGTAAGAAAATCATATTACAAAATTCGAGTAAACAAGCAGATGAAAGCAGATTTAGAAGTTTGGTTAGACTTTTTAAAACAATACAATGGTGTCACTGTAATAACCGACAATGTATGTGGTTAGACTTTTTAAAACAATACAATGGTGTCACTGTAATAACCGACAATGTATGGGTTTCAAATGAAAAATTAGAGTTGTTCACAGATAGTGCAGGGGGGTCCAAAGGTGGGTATGGGATCTATTTTGCAGGTCAGTGGGCCCAAGGCATATGCCAAAACATTGGGTTGAAACTGGAATCACCAGAGATATGACATTGTTAGAGTTGTTTCCAGTTGTAGCAGCACTTATGTCCTGGGAATCATATTTTGTTAACAAAAAAGTTATTTTTCATGTTGATAATCAGGCGGTTGTTCAAATCATTAATATGAAAACTAGCAAATCAAGTAGAGTTATGACTTTAGTAAGACAAATGGTTTTAATGAACTTAAAAAACAATACGTCAGTTAAGGCAATTTATATCCCTTCAAAACAAAACCAAATTGCTGATTGTCTTTCTCGTTCTCAGTGGGGGAAGTTCAGAAGCCTAGCTCCAGAAGCAGACCAGTGGCCAACCAAAATTCCAACACAGATCTGGAACATTTAAGTCAGGTGGCGGATTATATTGTCAATCAAGGTGTGTCCAAAAATACACAAAAATCATACAATTTGGCTCTGTCAAAACTTTGTAATTTTAGATCATCTTACAAATTGAAACAGCATTGGCCAGTGCCAGTCAATGATTTGCTAAATTTCATAGCTTTTTTGTCAGTACAAGGTCTTTCTGGGGGTACCATATCATCTTATATATCAGGAGTTTCATACCATCAGAAAATACAAGACATACAGGATACTACAAAATTCTTTATAATTGGCAAGGCATTAGAAGGAATAAAAAGAATTCAAGGAGGGAAACGTGATGACATTAGAGCACCAATTACAGGGCAATTGTTAGCAGATATGATAGGTTGTTTAGATAAAGTATGTAAGAATAAATATGAAGCTGCTTTATTTTCAGCAGTTTTTTCATTTGCCTTCTTTGGTTTGCTAAGGGTAGGGGAAATCACTACTTCAAAAACTAAGTCTGTTATAAATGGCTCCAACTTAACAATTTCTGATATTTTAGTTAAGAAAAAAGTCCTGGAGCTAAGGGTAAGGTGGTCAAAAACTGACCAAAAGGGAAAGTCCGTTACTTTATTGATACCTGAGAACAGAAAAAACTACTGTCCGATACGACTCATGAATGAATACTTAAAGGTACGACCTACCTGTAACAATAAAGATTTGTTTATTCATTATAATGGTATGCCTTTAACTAGATACCAATTCAGCAGTATACTGGAAAAGGCTTTACATTTCCTTCATATTAGTAAAGGTCATTTTAGGTCACATAGTTTTAGAATTGGGGGAGCCACGGAACTAGCCAGGCAGGGGGTCTCAGAGGAGGTAATTATGAAATTAGGCAGATGGAAATCGCATGCTTATTCTCGCTATATTAGGTTGCAATTTTTCTAGTTTCAAAAGGCTAACAAGCTACAAGTTTTCACAGGTCCCAAGATTTTATGGATTGTTGGAAGTTCCCTTGTTCATTGGGCCAATGTAGAGGCGAAGAAATATGGTAGGACCAACCTGGGACTGGAGTCCAAAGGTGTTACAACATACTGGATTGGGCAACCTGGTTTACAGATTGAAGATTTGGACTCCCTACTGGATGCAAAAAGAAAATTTTTACCTTCTCTTAATTTTATTATTATTCACTGTGGAGCTAATGATTTGACAGATTTCGAATTGACAGGGAAGGGTTTAATTGAAAATGTAAAATGTTCTATCCTACGTTACCAGGCTTTATTTAAAAATGTTATTATAATATGGTCTTCAATGCTACAGCGCAGATACTGGCATTTTGCACCCTTGAATGCGGGTGCAATAATCGAACAGAAGAGAAAAAGAGTGAATTCAGTGGTCAAAAACTTTGTAATAGAAAATGGGGGGAAAGCTATTTTACATGAGAACATTAGGGCAAGTGAAGTGTCTTTATACAGAACAGATGGAACACATTTATCACAAACTGGAAATCAGGTTTTCTTAAATAATATTCAAGGAGGGGTTGAGTCTTTCCTACGCACAACAATTTCAACTTTTCCAATGCTTCAATAATGAAAATTTTGTGGAGGTGAGAACCCAAGTCAGATTTGGTAGCTGACTTGGACTCTCATGTGGCGGTCCAGGGAGACTGGTAGTGATTGGGGGATTATTTCACTCGGCCCTTGCTCTGGGCCTGACAAGTTCTACAATTTGCAGGTTTGGAAAATGTGGTTAGTGGTAACGGTGGGGTCTACAGATGGGTAACTCTGGGACCTCCTCCACCTCATCTTATAGAGGGGAGGCCTACACCTGCCAACAGGTGGGGCACTAATAACTGGAGCATTGGTAATACGAGTGTTTTTCCCCGGTCACTCCCCATGGTAGGTGGTGGTGTAACCGTGTTTAACTACCAGGGGTTTTATGACACTATGTCAACATAGGTCAGCTGATAGCCATTGTGTGTAGGTAATCGGTAGTCACCCTGGCGCCTCAACAAAATATTATAGAATACTCTGTAGCCAAAGTAATGCCACAAAGTAAAAATGTATATTCTAGTCATGAAAATGTAAATACAAGTTGGTGTAATAAAATGTATGTGTAATTAGAATGATTGTTTTTGTATAAGTTGTAAAAGTTATAAAGGAAAAACAGAGGATGGAACCTCTACACAAATGAGTATAATATACAGAAAGTCTGTAGTATTTTAATTTTGGTATTTGTGAATTACAATTAACAACAGACAAAGAGAGACAACTCTAGAAAATTTTTTAATCACTTTGTGATTAAAGGAAGGACTTCAACATAGTTTAGAAAATACGTCAACAACTCTTGATCGTTGTTCTTCATCTCATTGTTATTCGTTCAGTATTAATATAGGGTCTTCTTCTATGAGTATTGCAATTAACCAGTTTCAGTCTTAATTTTTCAATGTTATGTTTTGTGTACTGTTGTTTGTCTTTTTGTTGTTTTTTGTTTCTTGGCATGGCGTTGTCAAATGTTTTCGACTTATGAGTTTGAATATCCCTTTAGTATCTTTCACCTCTCTTTTTAAAACTGACCTAAAACAATCTGTTATACCAGCATAAGTTTTTTCATTCTTTCCTTTTTGAAGTGTCTGTAATCTTGTCTTCACAACTATAAGTATAAAGAAAATGAAATGACTGTTCTAACATGTCTAATGATTGTGTATTCCTTATATAAAACATACTTATCTCTTTTATTTGTACTGAGTTGGATAGAAATCGACCTTATGCAAATGAATATCAATACATCTGTTAACCTATTAACCTATTTCGGGTTGAAAAAATCTCTACGGAAAGTCTGTAACTGTTTGAAAATTAAGTTGTTATAAGAACTCTACAAAACAAACCAAAATTTATCACGTAGATTTATATGTGTACTTGCATGAGGTCGATTTCTTTTCGACGCAGCTCATTTGTAGTAATGTTAACAATAGAATCAAAGTAATAAAATCTTATTCTACTGGAGACACTGAAAGCAAATATCACAACATGATACCTCCTCCCATGTATTTTTGTTGGCCTTATGATTGGTTTAAAAAGCTTACTGCTTATGTGATCTTATTGTTAACATTCTAAATTTATAATATTTTATTATTTAAATAACAGGTCTAGCAAATGAATATTCATTTTAAATGGTCATTTTTATCGGAACATTCATCTGAAAAGTTTGAATAATTCATTATTCAGACATGTTCAGTCTTTTAGTTAATTTTCAGACTTATCCTCTGCGGTGAATTCAGAACTGTTCAGATAATTTGCTTATAGTCCAGATCCATTTAGACCATGTTCTGACTGTTCAGTCGTTGTTATTTCTCTGTACACAGCAACATCATACTGGATTGTCTGAAAAGCTACGTGCTGAATAATATTAAAATGACTAAACAAACAAATCAATGATTTATTGTTCAATCATTTAAGAGCTGTTCAGACCAAAGTGGCAGTTTCAGAAAAAAATTAACAGAATTAAACAAAAGCAATAAAAGAACAGAGTTCCAATGTATCCTGCTTTGCACATATTTTATCTATCCAGGGGAAATAACTAAAAAAAAAACTTTTTTTTTGTTGTTCTTTAAAACAATTTATAAATAAAAAGCATGTGCAGGGGACAAAAAAGTTTTTTTTTTTTGTATACTAAAATGTTTCAAACAGACCTTCAAGGGCATTACTTATAGTATACTATAAGTTTTATAAAAAATTGTACCCATGAGAGCGCTAACGAGGCCAATTCCATAAATTTAATATTTCCAAGGGTCATAACTCTTTTTAAAAAAGTCGGTCGTCTACCACTATAAAACTTGTCCGAGATATTGCTGTTATTAACCTATAGTAAAAGTTTTATAAAAATCTGGCAAGAATTGTACCCGTGAGAGCACTAACAAGGCCATTTTCAATAAGTTTAATATTTCCAAGGGGCATAACTCTTTTAAAAAAAGTTGATTTTCCACCATTATATAACTAGTTGGAGATATTGCTGATATTAACCCATAGTTTTATAAAAATCTGGCAAAAATTGTACCTGTGAGAGCGCTTACAAGACCAGATGGACAGACACACGGAAGGACGAAAACACTGAAATAAGCCCGCTATTTCCATGTCCCCCGCAACACGTTATGCGGGGGACAACAAATACAAAATCAAAGCACGAAAGCGCTGTAAAGGCAGTTAATTACAGGTTGTGTGTATTTTAAGTCCAGTTATATCATTATCTTGCATAGTACAGTGTACTTATCAGAGGTGGCTTTCAGTATTTAAGATTTAGAGTTCTCTAATGATATTGAACAAGTTTTATGAATGTCATATTCTGAGCACTATATGAAGGCGATTGTTCTCACTTGTTTATGAACTAGTGCATTATGTCCAGTTTGTACCTTTTTTATCTATGTTTATAGTCAAATTAGTTATCAAAGGTACCAGGATTATAATTTAATACGCCAGACGTGTGTTTCGTCTACATAAGACTCATCAGTGACGTTCAGATCAAAATAGTAACAAAGCCAAACAAGTACAAAGTTGAAGAGCATTGAGGACCCAAAATTCCAAAAAGTTGTGCCAAATACGGCTAAGGTAATCTATTCCTTGGATAAGAAAATCCTTAGTTTTTTCATTGGCAATCATAACACATCTCCTTATTTATATAATGATCTATATTCAACGACCTCAGGTACAAAAAAAAATGTATGTAACTAAACTATGATGGGAAACCTTTGACTTCTTTCTTTTATATAAACTTTTGATTTGGTACCATAGAACTATGTAGAGTAAATGTACATTGCAACATGTCAACTCAGTGTTCTCCCCAGGCCGTTTTAGTGTCGCGGTACCGCGACGATATATTTTTTCCCGTGATGCTATAATAATTTCCGCGACGCTATAATTATTTTGAGGATGCTATTTTTCTTGTTTTTATATCGTAAATCCATGTCCTAAATTTTGAACTTTCATCTAATTACCGCGTATGATCATAAAAATTATATCACCTTTAAGTGTAATCCCTTCAAATCGGACAATAGAGGCATTTAAGAGTGATTAAATAGGTGTTAATTGCCCTTTGGGTGATAACTGTTTGGATACGAATACCCCAAACTGACACTTGTGACATGATTAATACCACGTGGTCTGTCTGCAATCGCAAATTAAGACATGGAAAAAATGTAATCATAAAACAATTCGAAATCTACGTTTTGCATTACGGAAATTCAAAGATACAAAAGATTTTTCTCTTTAAAAATGAGGTTTGGTCGTTTATTTTTACAACTTTCATAAAATTACTTTCTTTCTCTTCTGCCGGTACTGCTTGTTAATCGAGAGCGAACATATCGGTTTTGGGCTAAATAAGTTGGCTTAAGTTTATGTTTCATCCATTTAATACATCAAAAGCGTCACATTCGTTCCCAATCTCTTGTCAAACATTGTTTATTTTCGTTAATTTTTCTTCGGCCGCCATTGACTACTTTTGTGTAAACTACCGATTGGAACCGGACCAGATATGACAAAAATCCGCATTTTTACGATAATAACTACAGATGCACAAATGGCACAGCAGACAGAAAAAAATATACCAAAAAGAGAACACTATGCATTGACAGACTATTTGTTAGATAACTTTGTTAAAAATATCTATCACCTTGATATAAAGAAACAACTGGGACTAATTCATTGAGTACCATGAAACAATGAATTTTTAGACATGAAAAAATTTTTTTAATTGAAATTTTATTGCTATATGATACTTTCTCTTTTTTTACTTGATATTTAGTATTGTATATATATAAAGGTTGCACTATAATAAACCATTCACTCATTCATTTAGTTGGGTAGGTAGGGTAACTAGAACCAGAGACATATATTGTATTATATGTCTCTGCTAGAACCACACATATATTGTTATATGGCCCAAGAGGAAAACAATAATTCTGTACAGTAACTATAAATGAATATAGAAAACATAAACTGAAACAACTGTTATCATGGTTATATTTTAACTGTATTCTCAGTTATGAATTGAACAATATGAAATATATACCATAAAGGAAATAGAGCATCACCGCGACGCGACAAATGACATTGAAAAAAAATACAGTTTATTTTTTTTATGCCAAATGTGATGCTATCCAAAATATCTGGGGAGAACACTGCAACTCTTTCAACTCCAAGCAAAATTATATTTCCAAGCATAAAGTAATTTATGAATGAATAAAGGAGTTCTTGATTAAGAAATAAACTGATTCCCTGAGCGCAGCTGGATACACCCGCAGAGGTACTACCCTGAACAGCTGGGGCAAAAATGGACACAATATTCAAGCTTGATACAGGTCTGAATTTGGATTGTAATTAAATATTTGACATATTATAGTTTCTGAATAAATGTAGTCAATGAACTTTAAATTGGTTATATGAATTGAATTTATATTCAATTAAAGATTTCTTGCTGTTGTGCAATACACTGTGCTGTTGCGCAATACTTAATAAATCTGTTGCCAGACTATAAACAAATAAAGTTCAATTTCTTCTCAATGTCATATTTGAAATTTATGAAAATCAATAGGGAGATTACATCAATAGCTATAAATAATTCACCAAAGTTTCATGTGAACTGCTTAAAGCATTTTTGAGTTGTTGTCCAAAAACTGGAAAATCCCCCCTTTTTTAATGAATAAAACCCCATAACTCAGAAATGTAAAATCTAAAATTTATAAAATTCTAAAGGGAGCTTACGGATAGATAATTTAGTCTTAGATGCAAGATTTTTTTATCAGTTGTTAGTGGCTTTGAACTAGCTGTCAGTAACTGCGAGTACTCTCATGATCAGATCTGTACTTAAGTGTCTTTTTGTTGTTTGGATGTACAATGTACAACTACCCGGCCACGTCCACTTGTATTTGTATTTATCCATCTGATGAGTTTAGCCTCTTTCAACTGATTTTTATAGTTCTTTCTTATATTGTACTGTTACACCACTGTCCCAAGTTAGGGGGAGGGTTGGGATCCCGCTAACATGTTTAAGCCGGCCACATTCTGTATGTACATGTATGTGCCTGTCCCAAGTCAGGAGCCTGTAAAAGTGTAATTCAGTAGTTGTCGTTTGTTTATGTGTTGCATATTTGTTATATTTGTTCATTTTTTTACATAAAATAGGCCGTTAGTTTTCTTGTTTGAATTGTTTTTACATTGTCATTTCGGGGCCTTTTATAGCTGACTGTGCGGTATGGGCTTTGCTCATTGTTGAAGGCCGTACTGTGACCTATAGCTGTTTATTTCTGTGTCATTTGGTCTCTTGTGCATGTGTGGAGAGTTGTCTCATTGGCAATCATACCACATCTTCTTTTTTATATTTACATCAACAGATATAAAAAATTCACCAAAGTCAAGGTGAGACAACAAAACTTAGTTGTAAGATCTCTGAAATTTTTTACAGGGTAGAGGTTTTTTTCATTGTTGGAGATTGTACGGTGACAGTAACACCTGTAACTGCTTTAACCCATTTCTTATGCACTTTAGTTTGATAAACTCACTGAATATCATACCACATCTCCTAATTTTTATATGCATTACAATTTACATGTGCATGTAATTGTAAATATATATATATCAGAACAAAATTCATTGCGTCACTTTTATTTATGCATCCTTTGGCACAATACAAGTTCTAAAATTACACAACATAAAACAACTTAATGTTATTTCAGATGAAAGTTTTGTTTCAGTTCCATTCATAGGATTTATTAGAATTTTGTATGTTTTGCCAAGTCCAATAATTTGCTCTATGTGACATAGAGACATAGTTGACTAAACCACCAGGTGTCGCACATTCAAGAATTTTCAGTGTTTCTGTTTTTATTTGATGAAAAGGTTGCCTGAGCTCTAGGAGCTTTAGGTTTTATCACGGGATATTCTGTGCTGTCAATAATAATCCAAGTCGTAGGAAACTTTAATTTGAAGTTGGAATTGGATGGTGAAAAATACCTGACTAAACCACTAGATGGCCAAGTGTTAGCCTCACACCACTGTTAAGACATAAAAACAATCCATGTATACACAATATTCTTAACACTAGATTCAATCTAGAATCTAGACAGTTCAAAGTTGGTTGTATGATGCCTCAATTTCATCAAAGTCATAAAAAAAACTGATTTTCAACTGACACCCTATCAATTTGAAAATATATGTATCTCAAACAATGTGCTGCTGGACCAAGTGTGGTCAAAACAAATAAAAATTTAGTATACAACTCTAAACCGGTATAAAAATGCATGGCTGTGTCACATGTCTTCATTTCAAAATTCTCTGCTGAAAACATAGGCATTGATGGTGTTTGCGTAATTCCATCTGTGAAGCTCAACATTAGCTCGGCAGTTGGTGGTGGAAGTCATAAATCCTTTCTGCAGTATAAATGACTACTTCAGGAAAACCAACTTTACAATCAAAACTTTCCTCTAGATTTCTACTACAATATTCATCAAGTTTAGTTCTTTTGTTTTCACAGGAAACTGCCCTGATTTTTCTTTTTGCGGACGATTCAGTCTCTTGCTTGGTCCAGGAAAATAGGCTGGGAATGGCAGTAGACCTAAGTCTCTGTATGGTGGGTTTGCGCCCTGAAAAAGGTTATAAAACATTAGTTTTTTGATAATTAAATGAACTTCAATTAGCAATGTATACTTTGTACTACCTGGCGAAATATTAACTAGATTTATTCATTACAATCTGGATAAAACTATGTTTGCCTGATTCAATGTATGTTATGTAAATCCAAAGGACAAACAATGAGAGACTTATGCAACGAACATACATTGTTTGTACCTAAATAACTATAATATAGATGAGAGCATGTCATTGTTTTGTTCCTGTTAACATTGTCATTGATATTTTTCAAGAAAGTCTATGAGGCATAGCTTATGCATTCCTGTCATTACTACATTAGCATAATTACTGCTAAAATAATTCTCAGTATGATATACCTCTTGTAAGAAATCATTATAATTGTAGCAATCACCAAAAAATTTCAAACAGATCACATTGAATCGTAATCCAAAAAATTATGACGTCTTGAATTACCCACCCCCTTTTATTCTAAAACGATAATTGCGGTTGTAAACAGACTTTGGTTTATTCGCATGGCGATTACATATATAACTATATATTTCACAAAGAAAATAGAGTTTTACCATGAATAGTTTCCTGCACGTAGTCTTTTTCAGTAAAACGTGCCTTGCAAACAACAGCTGATTGAGATGGACTCCACGATATCATTGTGTTCTCGTCCAATCTGCGTATGGGCCATGGCGTTGATCCAACTTTTCCTTCTTTTTAAGTCATTTGGAAATGCATGTCCTCCTCTTAAATGACATCCAGGTACACAACAACAAGTACTTGGCATCGTTAATTAAAAATATAACTGAAATAGTTGCACAGTGCAGAAACCGGAAGTAGAGGAACAGGATCCGCTACCACGGCGCCACCTATTCAGGAACGATAATTTGTTACTTTATATAACTGCGAAATTACAATAACGTTAGACGGGTTCATGTGCATAAACAGAAATGCGCTTTAAATTGTATAATATAATTCATGTTCAGTCGACCTTTAATTATTGTATCAACGACTGAAATGATTTATAAACATCTAGATTGCAGATAACACTCGAAATTAACCCGAGCTCTTTCCACACGGAATTCAAATAATTCTAGTTTGTCAATCGGTTGACTGCTTATAATGCAAAATACTAATATATCAAAAGTTTTTAAAACTAACAAAACACAATGATCGTTTCTCTATTTCCCAATGTAAATGAAATGAAACAAAAAACATTTTATATCGCAATAAGAAGAGGAGAGAATTCAACATTTCCGGATCTACTTGGAGCCTAATGACCCCCCACGTAGATAAGTTGGATATCGCGGAAGGAAGGATTAACCCGGCAACTAGAAAGGCATTAAAGCACTGCCTTTAAAAAGTGTATATTTCACAAGTTTCATAATTTCATCACAATGCCTGATATCTTTATTCAAAACAAATATTGAAGTTCAAAAGTATTTATAATGTTAACAAATTAGTAAAATTGGTTTAATAAATCATGTGAAAGAAACAAAACCACAAAGTATTCTCAAATGAGAGGTAATAATGTATTTTCTAGATATAATCTGCTTTTAAGAGACTGAAAACACACCAAAACTGTGTGCATGCCTAGAAATGATAGAAATAGCCAATAGCCCTGTACAACAGAATGGAAACAAAAATAGTTCTCTCATATATGCACACAAATAATCCATGCATAGATACCATTATTCAAAAGGTTTTCAAAACTTCTTTATAGCTAAACATAAAAGAACATAATAAAACAGTGAAGTAATAAATTTAAATAACACTGCTTGTATATACATCTAATATCTCAATATTTCAAGAGAAAAAATGCAAGTAAAGTTAAGCTTACCAATGTTAAATACTTTCAATATGGTGGACTGGGTCAGATTATTATAAGTCTTTGTAAAGGCAACTTTGTATATATTATACTCACAAAAAATGAACTTAATAAAATGCAACTTAAATGACAACAGGAGTGCACATGCTCATATGTCTCACCTGCTATATTTATCATGATCAAATTTTATACAATACACCAAATAAAATTGGCCAATTGCTTATACTCAGATACTGTAAGCCATGAGGCCACAGAAAATGACCTAATTACCAAAACTGAACATTGACTAATGAAAGGTCAAGATCACATGAAACCTGCCAGACAGACACGTCTTCCTAACAATCATTCTGTGGTATTTCAAATATAGTATCCTTATGGCTTATAGTATCTTAGATATAGCCCAAACAAGAAAAACTTAACATTATCCAATGAACCCTGAAAAAAATGTCAAGGTCAGTCGAAACCTGTCAGACGGACATATACACCTTAAAATCATTCATCTTCCAAATACATCTAATCTATTGCTTATAGTATCTGAGAAACAGACCAAACCACAAAAACTTAACATTGACAAATGAACGATGAAAATGAGATCAAGTAATGATAAAACCTGCCAGTAGGAAATGTACACCTTTCAATCATTCCACACCAAATACTGTTGATCTATTGCTTATAGGTTGCATTTCTGTAAATATAGACAATGCAATTTCCCATAGGAACTCCCTTTGCAGCTATAACTGTGCCACTTTTACTATGAAGTTTCGTAAAAAATTATATCCTAGAATGGAAAGCTGATATGCACTACTATTTTATTCAAAGGTCAAAACATAGGGCTGTGCGACGTATTTTCAACATTATATGCCCTGAACTTGTTAGAGTTTAAACTTATACTAAAATACTGTACTACCCCTACCTCCACTTTTTGCCTACTTCAGAATTCAATTTTCACCACAACAATATGTTTTTAAACTGGTAACAGTCCCAAGTTATGTCTCTATGAGATGAAACATAGAGATCATACCTGGGAACCAGTAGGTAAACAAATCCAGTTATCTATGAATATTATATATCTCCCCAAAAGAGGCGTGGT
The DNA here is from genome assembly GCF_021869535.1 of Mytilus californianus. Lineage (NCBI taxonomy): Eukaryota > Metazoa > Mollusca > Bivalvia > Mytilida > Mytilidae > Mytilus > Mytilus californianus. The sequence goes on from NW_026262681.1 coordinate 1,636,593, forward strand.
TTGAGAAACAGTTGTATTTACAGAGTGCAACCTATAGTATCTGATCGATAGGGACTACATTATTGAAACTTATCATTGATCACTGATCCATGAAATGAGGTTGAGGTCAGGTAAACCATGTCTGACAGACATGTAGACCTTGCAAACATCATATACTGTAAATTCAGAAATTATTGCGAGGTTTTTATTGATACAAATGATGCGACTGTATGAGTATTGAAAAATCGCAATGATAAATGCACACAATAATTTCTGAATATACATTCTCTTATAGTTCATTACAATTATCTATTTCTTGCATGAAGAGATATTTCTCGTATCACACTGCATGGAGTGTGATATGAAAAAGTGATACCAAAATCTGTCTATCCAGCATCATGAGACGATATTACAACATTTCCATTGGCTATTCGTTAGGTCATTGATGACTTTCAATGGTTACGACGATGTACATTTCGTCCATGGCAACCGACATATTTGATTTCTTCAATAACATAAAAAACACTCACACTTTTCACCTGAAAATCTTCTGTTTGTCAAATTTTATTACATTCTGAAGCGTACGAAAAGTTTTAAAATGTCCGATGTTAAAGTTTGAATTTAACACAGAGTGTTGACCATAAGAGAAATAGGTTTAACAACTTGTGAGAATTGGATATTCCTTGATACCAACTCTCGTTATTTAATTTAAACAGTAATAATAAACTCTCAAAACGCTCGTTCATTATTATATTGAAATTAAATAAATCGAGTTGATATCAAGCGATATCCAATTCTCACTCGTTATGAAACCTATAAGTATACCAAATATAGTTACCCTATTACTCATAAAAAGGGAGTATATCACATGATAAAACAACTCAAATAAATTTTAAGCAGACGCTGAACCATGAAAATGAGGTCAATGACAATGGACATATGATAGACAGAACCTTCTTAACATAAGGCATTTCCATACAAAGTATGAAAGTCTTCTACCTTCTGAAATATAAAGTTTAATACAAATAGTTTATGCCATCACTGCAGCTGGATTAGTTGTAATCCCTTTATCTTGCATTCTGGGACTTTCGTTGCATGAGAGACAAAAAGATCCAGGTCTAATCAATATTGATTCATAATTTATGACCTCAGAGACTGGTCATTTTCTTTCATTGGGGGACCTGGAAGGAAACATTGGAATTGCTCTTATTTTTTTGAAGTCCCCACCTTGAAGGAAGTAGGAAAATAAATTCAAGATACCTCTTCCAAAGCCATGAATATTCCACACCCCACCTCCCCTTTTCCTCCCCACAAAATTTCTCAGTACTTTTAATTTTTATAAAAAAACAATACATGCATACAATACCTATTTATATTATTATATTAATATTGTTCAGTAGTGGATCTAGAGCTTAAAGTGAGGAAGTTGTTTGTGACTTCAGGGAACTTTATTTGGATATGCCTGGTATAGTCTCATTTACATTTACCACATCTCCATTCAATTTCAGCTCATTTTTCCTCTGCTTTATCTAAGTTAGTAAATAAGCTTCAGATAAAAATTCTATGCATTTAATAACAGATTTCCTGGTGTCCTAACACTCCCTCTGTGTTGGGTTGGGGATTGTCCTTGGTGATGGGTTGTACATAAGTTAGTGACACATCTCCATTTATCCTGATTAGGAGTGTACATAGATATCACTGTACCCTCACAGCTCTGGAGGGGTGCTCCAAATAACTTAGGTGTCTACCAGAATATACTGCCTGTTTCTTTATTAACTTCCTTTTAGATTCAAGGTTAGCTGTATTTTTTATCCCCTCCTCTATGGAAGACATTTATAATCAAATTGTTTTTTTAGATTATGTAAAAATTACTGGATTTCCACCTGTTTGTCTAAACAATTTTGTCTCAAAACTAAAAAAATCTGGAAATTCACGCAACTTCCATAGGGGGAGGGGAGTCAACTATTTCTGGAATAGCCCATTGGCCCCAAGACTCAACGAGTGGAGGGCCAATGCAGCTTATCAAGAAACTATAAGAGGGCCGATACAGAAACAGCCAATTTATAAGACTTTTATCATATGATACAAATTCTTAGATTAAACTGAGAAACATACTGTTGAATATATTATAGGTACAGGAAATCACATTTGAACTTGCCTTTCCCCAGTCATGTCGAATTGTTTTGTCAATAATATTGTTGACATTTCTAATATCCAGTCCTTGTACTTAATCTGTGCTAATGCAATTCATTGTAAAATTTTTTAATAACTATTTCCCCATTTTTGTTGAGCCTGCGACTAACAGCAAAAGTAGGCTAGACACTGGGTTCCGTGGAACCCTTACAAATCTTTTTATATTTTATTCGTAAATATTTCAATGATACACAATATTGCATGCAGTTTATATATATTATTTACAAAAGCAGCTTCTGCCCTTCCAATATGTGCTTTTGGGATTACTGTTGTAAACCTAAAATCAAAGAACTTACCATCAAATGGGTTGACTGAGACAGAAGCAACAGCTCCAGATATAAATGCTGATGCAAAACTAACATAAATCTTTTTTTCATTTTCTTTGTGTCCCTGTAAGAAAAATTATAACCGTCTATAAAAAAAAATGGATTATGGATTATTTGTAGGGCATTCATTTTCATGGATTTCTGGGGAATATGGATGAACCACAGCATTCAACAAATTACAAATATTTTAATACCGTTATTGTAAGAAAAATTTATCTAAATTATACCAGAAAATAAGTGTAAAAGAAAACTTTTAAAAATGCAAAGTTGTAAATGGGGTTAACATTATTAATCTATAGCTATAACTATTGCTGTTAAATTTGCCAGGGATTATTTGAATTAATACAATCATTCCTATATATCACAAAGGCATTTCCCATAATGCAATATGAATTATTGGTTAAGGTGCAAGTAAATACATGTACTGCAATTTTGAGAGTAATTATATATAAATGTGTTTTTAAAAAAGTGCATGGTGTTAATCATATATTACATTTCAAATAAAATTAAAAAAAAAAGGTAAGAAATGTAATTAAGTGGTAAATATAATCATTAAAGAAATTTTGCAACAATGATAGTTTCTAGGTTAAAAAGAAGCTCTCATATAAAAGTACTGCTTACCCTCTAGAGCATGATTAACCTATTTTTGGAGGGGTTAGTGTTAACAAATCCTTATTTCTCTGTATAGTGATTTGTGGATAGATCTCTATATATCACTCTTACAAACATTATGCTGATTGTTTTTCAAACTTGTATACTGACAAAAAAATGAAAAAACTAGAGGCTCTCAAGAGCCTGTGTCGCTCACCTGATTCTACTTTGGTTTTGGAAATCATGTAAAAATAGATTAAAATCATAACAGATACCCTAATAATGAGTGAGGCCAAATTTGGTTTAATATTGGTCCTGTAATTTAATAAAAAATCCTGGTGGCCATCTTGAACAGTAAATCGGCAACAAAGTAGCAACACTTAATCAGCACCTCATAAGAAACATTTATGCCATGTTTTAGTTTCATTCCATTCAGTGCACCTCTAGAAGAAGCATTTGTATGTATTTCCCATAGGGTCTTATGTTAAAGGAAGTCCCCCTATTGGCGGCCATCATGGATGAAGGATCAGCTTCAAAGTAACAAAACTTAGTCAGCACCTCATAAGGAACATTCATGCCATGTTTGGTTTCAATCCATTCAGTATGTGGTTCTCTAAAAGAAAACATTTGTATGTATCATCCATAGGGTCCTTTGTTAAACATTGTCCCCATCTGGCAGCCATCATGGATGAAGGATCAGCTTCAAAGTAACAACACTCGGTCAGCACCTCAAAAGGAACATGCATGCCATGTTTGGTTTCATTCCATTCAATGGTTCTCTAAAAGAAAACATTTGTACGTATTTCTCATAGTGTCCTATGGTAAACTAAGTCCTCCGCTGGCGGCCATCTTAGATTATGGATCGGCTTCATAGTAACAACACTTGGTCAGCACCTCATAAGGAACATTCATGCCATGTTTGGTTTCATTGCATTCAGTGGTTCTCTAAAAGAAGACATTTGTATGTATTTCCCATAGGGTCCTATGTTAAACTAAGTCCCCCGCTGGCTGCCATCTTGGATGATGGATCAGCTTCAAAGTAACAACACTTGGTCAGCACCTCATAAGGAACATTCATGCCATGTTTGGTTTCATTGCATTCAGTGGTTCTCTAAAAGAAGACATTTGTATGTATTTCCTATAGGGTCCTATGTTAAACTAAGTCCCCCGCTGGCTGCCATCTTGGATGATGGATCAGCTTCAAAGTAACAACACTTGGTCAGCACCTCATAAGGAACATTCATGCCATGTTTGGTTTCATTGCATTCAGTGGTTCTCTAAAAGAAGACATTTGTATGTATTTCCCATAGAGTCCTATGTTAAACTAAGTCCCTCTCTGGCGGCCATCTTGGATGATGGATCGGCTTCAAAGTAACAACACTTAGTCAAGACCTCATAAGGAACATTCATGCCATGTTTGGTTTCATTGCATTCAGTGGTTCTCTAAAAGAAGACATTTGTATGTATTTCCCATAGGGTCCCATGTTAAACTAAGTCCCCCGCTGGCATCCATCTTGGATTATGGATCGGCTTCAAAGTAACAACACTCGGTCAGCACCTCATAAAGAACATTCATACCATGTTTGGTTTCATTCCATTCAGTGGTTCTCTAAAAGAAGACATCTGTATGTATTTCCCATAGGGTGGTATGTTAAACTAAGTCCCCCGCTGGCGGCCATCTTGGATTATGGATCGGCTTCAAAGTAACAACACTAGGTCAGCACCTCATAAGAAACATTCATGCAATGTTTGGTTTCATTCCATTCAGTGGTTCTCTAAAAGAAGACATTTGTATGTATTTCCCATAGGGTCCTATGTTAAACTAAGTCCCCCGCTGGCAGCCATCTTGGATTATGGATCGGCTTCAAAGTAACAACACTCGGTCAGCACCTCATAAGGAACATTCATACCATGTTTGGTTTCATTCCATTCAGTGGTTCTATAAAAGAAGACATTTGTATGTATTTCCCATAGGGTCCTATGTTAAACTAAGTCCCTCACTGGCGGCCATTTTGGATGATGGAACAGCTACAAAGTAACAACACTTGGTCAGCACCTTGTAAGGAACATTCATGCTATGTTTTGTTACATTCCATTCAGTGGTTCTCTAAAAGAAGTCATTTGTATGCATTTCCCATAGGGTCCTATGTTAAACTAAGTCCCCTGCTGGCGGCCATCTTGGATGATGGATCGGCTACAAAGTAACAACACTTGGTCAGCACCTCCTAATGAACATTCATGCTATGTTTTGTTTCATTCCATTCAGTGGTTCTCTAAAAGAAGTCATTTGTATGCATTTCCCATAGGGTCCTATGTTAAACTAAGTCCCTCACTGGCGGCCATTTTGGATGATGGAACAGCTACAAAGTAACAACACTTGGTCAGCACCTTGTAAGGAACATTCATGCTATGTTTTGTTTCATTCCATTCAGTGGTTCTCTAAAAGAAGTCATTTGTATGCATTTCCCATAGGGTCCTATGTTAAACTAAGTCCTCCGCTGGCGGCCATCTTGGATGATGGATCAGCTACAAAGTAACAACACTTGGTCAGCACCTCCTAATGAACATTCATGCTATGTTTTGTTTCATTCCATTCAGTGGTTCTCTTAAAGAAGTCATTTGTATGCATTTCCCATAGGGTCCTATGTTAAACTAAGTCCCTCACTGGTGGCCATTTTGGATGATGGAACAGCTACAAAGTAACAACACTTGGTCAGCACCTTGTGAGGAACATTCATGCTATGTTTTGTTACATTCCATTCAGTGGTTCTCTAAAAGAAGTCATTTGTATGCATTTCCCATAGGGTCCTATGTTAAACTAAGTCCCCCGCTGGCGGCCATCTTGGATGATGGATCGGCTACAAAGTAACAACACTTGGTCAGCACCTCATAAGGAACATTCATGCCATGTTTGGTTTCATTCCATTCAGTGGTTCTCTAGAAGAAGTTCAAAATGTAAAAAGTTAACGCCGACGACGGACGACGCCGGACGACGGACGCCAAGTGATGAGAAAAGCTCACTTGGCCCTTCGGGCCAGGTGAGCTAAAAAGAAGAAAAAAAACACAAAATTTGCCTCCGAAGTTTAAATAGATTGCTTCGCCAAGCGCATCTGGATACGACCGCAAAGGTCCAACCCTGAACAGTTGGGGCAAAAATGGACACAATATTCATGCTTGATACAGGTCTGAATTTGGATTGTAATTAAATATTTAACACATAATAGGTTTCTGACACAGAATAACTGTAGTCAAAGAACTTAGAATTGGTTATATGATTTGAATTTATATTCAATTTTTTGCTTTTGTGCAATACACTTTGCTGTTGCGAATTGACCCCCCCCCCCCCCCCCCCCCCCCCCCCCACCAAAAAATAAATACTTTCCCTCAAGATATGGTCATAATCTCAATTCAAATTTCCAATGAAGTTTGCAACCGTAATTACCAATTTAAATACATCATAAAAGTCTTAAAATAGAAAATGACATACATAATCATGGCTAAAATTAATATTCCTTAATCAACTTTTTTAAATAGTAACTTCTAAAAATAAATTGACAGCTAATCACCTCAAGACAATACAACATTTCTTTATACATAATTTAAAAGCAGTTTAAGGGAGGTAATCCAAACATAACATTGTACTTTTTTTTAATTGTCCATTAACCAGGAAACCCTTGTTTTTCCCCCTTTTTTGCCCCTAATTCATAAACGGTTTGAGCAATAACCCCCCAAAGCCAATCCTAACCATCCCTTTGTGGTATGGAAATTTGTGGTAAATTTCAGAGAGATCCATACACCATTCCACAAGTTATTGTCTGGAAACTAGAAAAATGCTTATTTGGGCCCCTTTTTGGCCCCTAATTCCTAAACTGTTTGAACTATAACCCCCAAAATCAATACCAACCTTCCTTTTGTGGTTATAAAGCCTATATTTAAATTTCATAGATTTCTATTTACATTTACTAAAGTTATTGTCTGGAAACCAAATGTCTTTGGACGACGCTGAAGATGAGGACGTGATACCAATATATGACAGCAAAATTTTTTGCGGTCGTATAAAAATTAAATAGGCTATGTTTATAGTGTAACTTTTAGTTTAGTAATTATAATGTGTAATTTAAAAAATAATTCTTCCACTTACAAGTCAAAATCATTCTTTAAAAATATACCTGTAAGTGAAATCTACTCTAAAAGCAAGATATGTGTAGAAAAACAGATTTCTTTTATAGTATGTTCTATAAGATTTAAAACACATATTTACTCAAGCATAGTGCAGAAAGAATTTAGTTTTTGTTTCTCTTAGTTAAGTAAAAGTTACACAGTGCTAACCTTTCCAATATTAAAGGAAATAGGTGATATGCTACCTATTATGAAAATGACACTATAGTATTTAGAATTCATTCAATTAATGAAAAATACTTAGTGCTTTGATTAATAAAAGATGAAAATGAAAGCTGAAATGGCATGCTGCATATGTGCACAAAAATACCTTAACAATACATGATGTTGTTATATCATAAACAGATAAAGCTTTTCAGTCCATTCAAGACTACATTTACTACTAGCTTAGATTAACTCTGCATTACACTTAGTTCTCCTAAACCTGTTTTATGACAATTCAGTTAGCATTATAGAAAAACAGCACTTTTCTTGTTGTTCTTCATCTCAATGTCACAGTGGGGCCTTCAACACACACAAAAAAACTCTCACCTCACTGCAAAATTATTTATTATTTATTAAAGACTATCTGTTATATAAGAAATTTGCATGCTTTATTAATTACTCGGCACGGGAAGTTTATCTGGGCTTAGGACCGGTAGGTTTGACCTGGCAGAGTTAGTCATAATTTTCATTATGGTTAAAAGTTTAATAGTCCTTTCATAGCAGATTAATATAGTTATATATAGCTAAAAGTAAACACTCTAAAGACACAAAGACACATAAAGCCATCTCAGGTCAGTTTTCGCTTGATAACTGAAGCTCAGAGAATGAAAAAATTTAGCTCTTGTAATATGTCCTAACTGGTATTTCGCCCACATTTCAAGTTCTTGACTTCAATCAATATAACGAATTTTAATGTAATTAACCGACTGTTGCTCAATGATAAGAATCCATCGTGACATATACATTTTTTTTCTTTACTGGTCTACAACTTTAAACTCTATGTTAAAGACTGTGTCAATGTGAATTAACTAACCACACATATAAGTTGAATTTATTTACGTAATGATTATAACTCATCAAAATTTCAGGTAGACGACTATAGGTAAAAAGCCCAAATGTCGGGTCAATTAATACAGGTGTATCAAAATTTAAAGCGCAAATGTCCATAGTGTTTGAAGCGCAAATGTCCATAGTGTTTGGAGCGCAAATGTCCTATCGTGTCACAGGTAAAAAAGCGCAAATGTCCTGTGCCCTAATTACTGTGGGGTATTCAGGTCAAATTCTTAACAATATTGATATTCCTGTCCCAAAGCAATTCCAAATTCACTCCTTTACATACAGCAAAACACAAAATAATAAAAATCCAGAATGAACTTTCCATCTTTTAATAATAAATATTTATGAGAATTGTCAAACCAAATTTTCAATTTTCTTGCACATGTGAAAAAAACGTCAATATTCAATCAAAACATTTTTATAATTCTTTGAGAACAAGGACAATAGAGCAAAAATCACCAAAGAAATAGTTTTCATGAAACTCATACATCTAAAATTTCAAGAGGCTGGTTAAAGTGAACTTCAGTGCTTGTCAAACTGAGAAAAAATCCATTTTATAATGCACAAATTCCCATAACCTGTAAAAGTCCAAAGCCCTAAAATGAAGAAAAGGCAGCTAATCTTAATGAAGATGCACCAAAAAAACTGATAAGGTCTTATCAATGCAAACTTGTCTTATTACAAGCTCAAAGCAATGAAGCGACAAAAAAAATTAAATTAAATTAAGTCAGGTTGTCTGAAAATGTAACATTGATAGCAGTTTTAGTATCAGTACAAAATAAATTTATATCTAATTGACTGTAATATTATTTATAAATGAACTGGCCGTTTGTGTCAAGATAAAAACACTAAACAAAAGTTAGCACTAGTCTCTGTAAAATTTTGTCAATTTTCATATGTCTTTGAGTATATTAAAAAAAACCTAATATTAAGTGAGCCATGCAGTTTTGGTGTTTTAGATTGTTCTTCCAGACAAAAAGTAACTAATTTTACTATTTGTTTTTTTAGGTATCAAATAATGTGCACTATTGATGCAACATTTGTGAGTTGTCTCCCTTTCTTTCATATTTTACAAAGCATCTATTTAAATAATGAAACTAGAGGCTCTCAAGAGCCTGTGTCGCTCACCTGACTCTACTTTGGTTTTAGAAATCATGTAAAGATAGATAAAAATCATAACAGATACCCAAATAATGATTGAGGCCAAATTTTGATTAATATTGGTCCCGTTATTTAATAAAATATCCTGGTGGCCATCTTGAACAGTAAATCTGCAACAAAGTAGCAACACTTGGTCAGCACTTCATAAGGAACATTCATGCCATGTTTGGTTTCATTCCATTCAGTGCTACTCTAAAAGAAGACATTTGTATGTATTTCCCATAGGGTCCTATGTTAAACTAAGGCCCCCCCCCCCTAGCGGCCATCTTGGATGATGGATCGACTGCAAAGTAACAACACTTGGTCAGCAACTCATAAGGAACATTCATGCCATGTTTGGTTCAATTCCATTCAGTGGTTTTCTAAAAGAAGACAATTGTATGTATTTCCCATAGGTCCTTTGTTAAACTAAGTCCCCTGCTGTCGGCCATCTTGGATGATAGACCGACTGCAAAGTAACAACACTTGGTCAGTACCTCAAAAGGAACATTCATGCCATGTTTGGTTTCATTCCATTCAGTGGTTCGCTAAAAGAAGACATTTGTATGTATTTCCCATAGGTCCTTTGTTAAACTAAGTCCCCTGCTGTCGGCCATCTTGGATGATGGACCGACTGCAAAGTAACAACACTTGGTCAGCACCTCATAAGGAACATTCATGCCATGTTTGGTTTCATTCCATTCAGTGGTTCTCTAAAAGAAGACATTTGTATGTATTTCCCATAGGGTCCTATGTTAAACTAAGTCCCCCGCTGGCGGCCATCTTGGATGATGGATCGGCTACAAAGTAACAACACTTGGTCAGAACCTCATAAGGGACATTCATGCCATGTTTGGTTTCATTCCATTCAGTGGTTCTCTAAAAGAAGACATTTGTATGTATTTCCCATAGGGTCCTATGTTAAACTAAGTCCCCTGTTGGCGGCCATCTTGGATGATGGACCGACTGCAAAGTAACAACACTTGATCAGCATCTCATAAGGAACATTCATGCCATGTTTGGTTCCATTCCATTCAGTGGTTCTCTAAAAGAAGACATTTTTATGTATTTCCCATAGGGTCCTATGTTAAACTAAGTTCCCCGCTGGCGGCCATCTTGGATGATGGATCGGCTACAAAGTAACAACACTTGGTGAGCACCTCATAAGGAACATTCATGCCATGTTTGGTTTCATTCCATTCAGTGGTTCGCTAAAAGAAGACATTTGTATGTATTTCCCATAGGTCCTTTGTTAAACTAAGTCCCCTGCTGTCGGCCATCTTAGATGATGGACCGACTGCAAAGTAACAACACTTGGTCAGCACCTCATAAGGAACATTCATGCCATGTTTGGTTTCATTCCATTCAGTGGTTCTCTATAAGAAGACATTTGTATGTATTTCCCATAGGGTCCTATGTTAAACTAAGTCCCCTGTTGGCGGCCATCTTGGATGATGGACCGACTGCAAAGTAACAACACTTGATCAGCATCTCATAAGGAACATTCATGCCATGTTTGGTTCCATTCCATTCAGTGGTTCTCTAAAAGAAGACATTTTTATGTATTTCCCATAGGGTCCTATGTTAAACTAAGTTCCCCGCTGGCGGCCATCTTGGATGATGGATCGGCTACAAAGTAACAACACTTGGTGAGCACCTCATAAGGAACATTCATGCCATGTTTGGTTTCATTCCATTCAGTGGTTCGCTAAAAGAAGACATTTGTATGTATTTCCCATAGGTCCTTTGTTAAACTAAATCCCCTGCTGTCGGCCATCTTGGATGATGGACCGACTGCAAAGTAACAACACTTGGTCAGCACCTCATAAGGAACATTCATGCCATGTTTGGTTTCATTCCATTCAGTGGTTCTCTATAAGAAGACATTTGTATGTATTTCCCATAGGGTCCTATGTTAAACTAAGTCCCCCGCTGGCGGCCATCTTGGATGATGGATCGGCTACAAAGTAACAACACTTGGTCAGCACCTCATAAGGAACATTCATGCCATGTTTGGTTTCATTCCATTCAGTGGTTCTCTAAAAGAAGACATTTGTATGTATTTCCCATAGGGTCCTATGTTAAACTAAGTCCCCTGCTGGCGGCCATCTTGGATGATGGACCGACTGCAAAGTAACAACACTTGATCAGCACCTCATAAGGAACATTCATGCCATGTTTGGTTCCATTCCATTCAGTGGTTCTCTAAAAGAAGACATTTTTATGTATTTCCCATAGGGTCCTATGTTAAACTAAGTCCCCCGCTGGCGGCCATCTGGGATGATGGATCGGCTACAAAGTAACAACACTTGGTCAGCACCTCATAAGGAACATTCATGTCATGTTTGGTTTCATTCCATTCAGTGGTTCTCTAAAAGAAGACATTTGTATGTATTTCCCATAGGGTCCTATGTTAAACTAAGTTCCCCGATGGCGGCCATCTTGGATGATGGATCGGCTACAAAGTAACAACACATGGTCAGCACCTCATAAGGAACATTCATGCCATGTTTGGTTTTATTCCATTCAGTGGTTCTCTAAAAGAAGTCATTTGTACGCATTTCCCATAGGGTCCTATGTTAAAATAATTCCCCCGCTGGCGGCCATCTTGGATGATGGATCGGCTACAAAGTAACAACACTTGATCAGCATCTCATAAGGAACATTCATGCCATGTTTGGTTCCATTCCATTCAGTGGTTCTCTAAAAGAAGACATTTTTATGTATTTCCCATAGGGTCCTATGTTAAACTAAGTCCCCCGCTGGCGGCCATCTGGGATGATGGATCGGCTACAAAGTAACAACACTTGGTCAGCACCTCATAAGGAACATTCATGTCATGTTTGGTTTCATTCCATTCAGTGGTTCTCTAAAAGAAGACATTTGTATGTATTTCCCATAGGGTCCTATGTTAAACTAAGTTCCCCGATGGCGGCCATCTTGGATGATGGATCGGCTACAAAGTAACAACACATGGTCAGCACCTCATAAGGAACATTCATGCCATGTTTGGTTTTATTCCATTCAGTGGTTCTCTAAAAGAAGTCATTTGTACGCATTTCCCATAGGGTCCTATGTTAAAATAAGTCCCCCGCTGGCGGCCATCTTGGATGATGGATCGGCTACAAAGTAACAACACTTGGTTAGCACCTCATAAGGAACATTCATGTCATGTTTGGTTTCATTCCATTCAGTGGTTCTCTAAAAGAAGTCAATTGTATGCATTTCCCATAGGGTCCTATGTTAAACTAAGTCCCCCGCTGGCGGCCATCTTGGATGATGGATCAGCTACAAAGTAACAACACTTGGTGAGCACCTCATAAGGAACATTCATGCCATGTTTGGTTTCATTCCATTCAGTGGTTCTCTAGAAGAAGTTCAAAATGTAAAAAGTTAACGCCGACGACGGACGACGCCGGACGACGGACGACGGACGCCAAGTGATGAGAAAAGCTCACTTGGCCCTTCGGGCCAGGTGAGCTAAAAAGGACTATTAATTTGGTACATATTGGATCATTCTCTGATCAGGATTTAAAACCAAATCTTCATCACTGCAAGACTCCTTTATAGATCAAGAGCCATTTTCAGTTTTTTTTAAGAAAAAATTTAGTTGAGATTGTGAATTGTTAAAACACAGCAACTTACATTGTTTAAAAAGTGTACAAGAATACACATTCTAGTCAAAAGAACTAAAAGCACAAAATGACAACTAACAATATGGAGTCTTTTGTCACTTTGATATATATTAACATTGATCAGTACCAATTTTACTACACCAAATGTCCATTTCAATGATTAATTTCTTTTTAGTGATGCTCAATGCCATAATACATGTAGTTTAAAATCTGAAATCTGAGACCTTATCATAATTTTAATTTATGTCTTTAATGTTTACCAATGCTAAATTAACTTCACTTATTTTCGAACTTAATAAAAGTCAAAAGCTTGACCTGATCCATATTTTTGGAAATATCTGTAATAGCAGATATAAGTGAAAAGGATTTTATAGTTTCAGAATTTCAGGAAATACTACAAAACAGCATCAATTCAAGGTCATTATTAAAGTTATTCCATGGAAACATAAAAAAAAATCCCCAAAAAAATAGATTTTCATGTGCCAGAATCATATGTTACATTACTACATTTATCATTTAAATTTCAACATTTTTTATAGACGAAAAATACTTTTGTCATTATTTTATCTATATTTCATACTTACATAACTTCAAATAAAAATTAGTAATCCTAGTTTTGAAAAATCAGGTGATTTTTTTCTAGGATTAGAAAGGAGGCAAAATTCAGATCCACAGAACACCTTTATTTAACACTGTACATTTTGATTTCAGACTTATTTTTAAAATCGTATCTCAAAAAATGTACATAAAAATGATCAGGTATACTTACCAACATCTTGATGATCTGAAACAAAAATATATACTGAAATTAAGTCTTAACTTATTTACAACTGAAATCTGTACAATTTATAGTAGCAACTGATGAAAAAGTAAAGAAAAGCCATTGTCTAGAAAATAAAGAACTTTTAAAAAAAATCCTTTGAAAGTATTTTTATGTTAACTTTTGTCTTCAGATCAATATCTTATTCTTGTTTCTTTTCATGACAATAGCTGGTGCTCATTTTCTCTTGTCTTCCCAATGTATAAAAATTATTTTAAATTACAATTAAAATATACTTATATAAATCAATTACAGTAAATTTTAACATCCATATCTCAGGTTCATTTTTTTTCTGTAATGCTATTTTTTGGTTTGACTATGTCATATACCCTTACATTATACTTGACCCATAGTCTGATAAAAAATTATTCTCCACTGCAATACTAATATTTAATACTGTAAATTCTGAAATTATTATGAGGTTTTTATTATTGCGAATAATGTGACTGGGTGAGTTTTGCATTTATAAATTCTGAAATCTGTTACATATATTTGTATGCAGTTTTATCTGTAATCACAATGATTATTCTCAAATTTTAGTCTGTCATGTTGAAATCGCAACAATAAATGCACGTAATAATTTCTGAAATTTGACAGTAGCATTCACATTCTGCATTTAGAAAGATCTTAATAGAGATATACATAATATATGACTGCTTTAAATAACACAATAGAGTTGTTTTTGATTAAAAGACTCAAGTTTTTATAACAGATAATAACCTGGGTAAATTATATAACAAATCCAATAACTAGATTTTGCGGTAATTAATTTAGTATTTAACTTTAACATAGATTGTGATTTGTCCAAATTTTAAATAGCGATTCCTCTAGTCAGCTTTAAAATATCACCTTATAGACAAGGTGATTTAAAAGACTTTCACCATAACCTATTTGACTGTGGTGAGTGTACTGAATAAAACTGATATTTTCAAAAATGTAATGAAATTGAGCCTTACCCAATCATTTAAATAAGCAACTAAGGGGAAGTAAACAGTTGAAAATATAACATCTCTCAAGAAGGTAGGTCTAAAGCCTTTATAAAGTCCCAAGAATCCACGCTCAGCATACAACTGTTTACTGATTCCCAATGCAGTCTTCTTGACCACTGTACCATCTGCATTTAATGTTACTCCTAAAATAAATAAAACATAAACATTACATAGCATGTCATTGCAATAGAGATGGTTATTATTTTACTTTTAACAAAGTGGTGTAAACAGCAAATAATGAAATCAGATTTTGTTCTTTTAAAAACTATTCTTGGAATTCATAGTTCAGATTTTCAAATGTTTATTTCACACTTATACTGACTTATCTAACAATTAATTGACTCTCTTGTGTATATTAACAGTGTATGAAAAAACAAATTTAAGGATATGTATTTCGGATACAAAAAGAAAAGAACAAGTGAAAAAGGTCTTATTATATAGATTTAAGTGAAATACTGTAGTCTGTATGTTATGCACTTTTATTTCAAATAATTGTTCACATGAAAAACAAGCGTTCACAAATATTACATCACAATGTTATAGTTTAATTTTTCGTCTTAAAGACCTTGGTGGCCTTTTCAGTACTATACCTTAAAACGTGGAGAATACCACTGTACAATTTCATGTTAATATTTCATTTGTATCTACTTATATACTGCTACAGGGATAGCTCAAATACATCATCTAAAACAGTAATAAAAACAAGCAATGCAATGTCCCTTACTGGAAGGAACATTGAATGAGGTTACACTAATACAGGACACACCTTTACCTTAGTAAGAGAGGTTTTGTGAATTTTCAATTCAAATTCGGAGAGCGTATGTAGATGGAAATCTTTTTTTTTTCATCAATAAGTTTAGAATATTTAGTTGAAGATGTGAATTTGTTTTTTAACAACTACCATCCCTCCAATCATCAGAAAAATAAAGCATTTTTTTTTTTTTGAAACCAATATTTTCAAGAATTTTCTATATGAAAGAACCACAAAAAATCAACCAACCAGAATGAAACTCAACTCAACATTAATCAGTCTCTTCTTATGATATGGCTATATACTAAATCTTATCAACTGATTCAGGTATTACAGAAAAAGTTAGGAAAACTGATATTTTAAAGCAGTTCTCTATATCTGGGGCAACAACTTTAAATTCTTTTGATATGACCACTGTGGATTCATCATTGTCCATTGGATACCAATTGTCATGGATTTTGTGGTTACAGGTGAACCATAAATTTAAATGTTCAAAGAATTACAAATTTTCAATAGGAATGTATGCAGACTTTCAAAAAACCAGGAAATCAAATATCTACAAAAATGTAAGTTTTCCTCAATCTATAAAAATTAGTGACCACGAAAACAAATGAATCAACAATAAATCAAAAATACCTAATCAATTATGATCCATGCATCACAGAGTAAAAATATGTTGAAACAGATACTTTCAAACAATTTCCTTTGTCCTAGGGCTACAACTTCCATAAAAAAAGGACTAAAAAAAAATTCAATGTAATAAATATAAAACTTCTTGTGGTATGACTCTATACCTAGTTGTAGTGGCATAGAAAGATTTGAAAGAAATGTATTGCAGAGAAAAAGATAAATGAAAGAACAGACTGAGGGACAGAAGTAAACCTGTATAACTCCTTCCTTTGGAGCAGAGGTATTACAGAAATATACTTAAACTAAACAAAAAGTGTTCATAATTGAGATGTAAAATACATTGAAATACACAAAAATTAGTTACCACTCCTGCCAGCATCTTGAAGTTGTATCTTTAACAATTCCATGGGTGTAGTAACTACAATCTGACAGGCACCAGCCAGTCCACCAGCACTCAAACGGCCATACCATTGTAGACTACCACTAAAAATTCAAATAAAATGTATTAAAAATTGTCTCAAAACAGAGATTTTGTTTCTCAAGCAATAATAATAAGTTCTTATGAAATATAAATGTATCCCCCAAAAAAATAAGTAAAATGTTGACTTCACCTCTGCTAGTACATGTAAATTCCTTTACTGATATACTGATAGATGATTAAATGGATGCTTAAAACAAGCACATCTTTTTTTCATGATCATGATGATTACCATGATGAAAACTTATTTTAATAACTGAAAAGCAGTACTGATAAAATGATTTTTTATAGAGATATTTCAATAAAATGATAGCTTATATGAAGAAGAAAAACATGTCAACCCATTTGAACTCATTTATTTTACCTATAGGTAACCAAATGTTTACTTCAAAATTTGTACTTAGAGCTGCTCATACCAAAAATTATCTCAAGTCTTTGATATATGACACAGGCAAGTACGTCTCTGACTAGAACAAAATTTTTCATTATGAGAATACTTTATACAATCACCCAAAATTCATTTATGTATTAAAACTAGGTCAGTAAATTATATCTCTCCACAAAAACTGATTGATGGGATAGCTTTCATGGTTTTAAAAAAATAGTGAAAACTTACTCTTTACCTCCAAAATGATGGCAGAACAGGTCATTCAAACCCAACTTAATGCATTTCTCTGGAGTAATTAGAAGTGTATTAACTGCCCATCCTAAAATATAATAATGGTTAAATACAACTTAATACATTTACACTGTCAAATACATCCAAAACTGTACCCAGTAATATTTTGTTGATTACAGGTGCTATAAACACATCTAAATCCCTTTTTTATAACACTTCCCACTCATCAAAGATAGACTTACAGGGAAAGTCCAGTTATCTCCACTTGTTATTCCATAGATAGCATAAAATTGGAAAAATTTGAATTCAAAACTACAATCAAGACACTTTATTAAGGAACAATCATGTGAAGTTTTGTTTGAATTGGTTCAGTAATTTGGAAGGAGAAGATTTTTGAAAATGTTTATGGCAGACAACAGACATGGATGGCAAAAGTTCATCATCATCATCCTGGCCCAGATGAGCCAAAAAAAAAACCGGGAAAAAGTAAATATTTTTATGTTGAACAAAGTGTTTCAGTTAAAAAAACTCTTTTAATTGGAATTCTTTGCATTGAATGATGGTGAATGTAAGCAATTCACTATAAAAAAACTCATATTTTATATGTCATATATGACAGTCATACATCAGAGTGTTATCACCATTCATTGATTACATCTTCACACTGATTCACTCAAAACCATCAAGAACAATGTTTAACTGAATAACCTACTGTACTGTACGCCTGCATGGAAATTCAAATTATAATGCTTATATCATTAAGAAATTTTGAACTCATCTCATGAAGTACTTACCCCTGTACATTCCAAAGAATCCTTCGGCTCTATAAGTCTTCTTTGCACAATCCAACCTACATATATAAAATCAATCATTCTATAATACATACAGACAAAATTGATGTGGAGTAAATATGTCCCATTAACACAAGCAGACCCAAAAAATGCAAATTATTAATGTAACCCAACAACACAAACAAACCAAAATCAGATATCTTGAGTTGAAAATTAAAGAATATAAAGGTGGGAAATACAATTCTCCATGAGACAAAATACGGTAATAACCACCATTTAGAAGGTATTATATATATGAAGTTTTATTGCTGAGTTTTACTTTCAATTTTTTTTAAGGGAATTCAATAATAATAAAAAAATGTGGATAGTGTCCACATGTGGACACAGATGATGCCCCCGCTTGGACATCATATAGTTATAAAGGGACATAGCTGAAGAATGGTAAAAGTGACGCTAACCAAATTTGAACTTGATCTGAGTTTTGTGGCAATTAGCATTGTGTATAAGTCTCATAACATTTGGTTGAGGTTAACTTATGTAGAGAACAGAAACTAAAATTCAGTAATTTTTCTATTTGTAAACACACATAACTCTAGAACGGTTGTGTATAAGTTTTATAACATTTGGTTGAGACAAACTAAAGTTAGACAACGGAAACGAAAAATTCTGCAATTTTTATGTTTATAAAGGGACATAACTCAAGAATGGTAAAAGGGTCGCCACCAAATTTCGTACTTAATCTGTATCATGTAGTAATAAGCATTGTGTATAAGTTTCATAACATTTGGTTGAGGCAAACTAAAGTTAGAAAACTGAAACAAATTAATTTATCAGTAGGAAGTAAAACTGAATATTGCATTGTATAAAGCATTGGTTGTAGTTGATTCAACTACCATTATGCACAAAGAAAGATAACTTCAATTTTCAAAGAAGACTTTAAAATATTTTTAGAAATGAAGGGTAAAAATTGCTTTAATTTATCAGTGGAAGGCAAAATTAAACATTGCATTGTATAAAGCATTGATTGTAGTTGATTCAACTATAAACATGGACAAAGGAAGATAACTCCAATTTTAAAAATGACTTGATATTTAGAAAAAAAAAATAGTTAAATTTTTCCATTTGTAAAGGACATAACTCTAGAACAGTAAAAGTGACGGCACCAAAATTCAAACTTGATCTGTATATTGTGGTAATAAGCATTGTGTATAAGTTTCATACCATTTGGTTGAGGCAAACTTAAGTTAGAGAACGGAAACAAAAATTTAGCAATTTTTTCATTTGTAAAGGAGCATAACTCTAGAACGGTAAAAGTGACACCACCAAAATTCAAACTTGATCTGTATTTAGTGGTAATAAGCATTGTGTATAAGTTTCATAACATTTGGTTGAGGCAACCTAAAGTTAGAGAACGGAAACCAACTTTGGGACGTATGTACGGACGGACAGACGGACAAGGGTAATAATATGCTCCGCAGGGCGCAGCTTGATACGACCGCAGAGGTCGAACCCTGAACAGTTGGGGCAAGTATGGACACAACATTCAAGCTTGATACAGCTTTGCATTTGGATTGTGATTAAATATTTGACACAGCATAGGTTTCTGACACAGAATGAATGTGGTCTAAGAACTTAAAAATTTTAAATTGGACATTCACCTATTATGGTCCAATATCCAAAATCTAAATACATGGTTAGATTCAGCATATCAAAGAACCCCAAGAATTCAATTTTTGATGAAATCAAACAAAGTTTAATTTTGGACCCTTTTGACCTCAATGTGGACAAAGTTGATAAAGGGGCCCAAAAATCAAAAATCTAAATACATGGTTAGATTCAGCATATCAAAGAACCCCATATATTCAATTTTTGTTGAAATCAAACAAAGTTTAATTTTGGACCCCGATTTGGACCAACTTGAAAACTGGGCCCATAATCAAAAATCTAAATACATGTTTAGATTCAGCATATCAAAGAACCCTAAGAATTCAATTTTTGTTAAAATCAAACTAAGTTTAATTTTGGACCCTTAGGACCTTAATGTAGACCAATTTGAAAACGGAACCAAAAATTAGGAATCTAAATACACGGTTAGATTCGGCATATCAAAGAACCCCAATAATTCAATTTTTGATGAAATCAAACAAAGTTTAATTTTGGACCCTTTGGACCTCAATGTGGACCAATTTAAAAAGGGGCCCAAATTCCAAAAACTAGATACACGGTTAGATTCAGCATATTAAAGAACCCCAAGAATTCAAGAATAAAATCCCATTGAAATTGGTCAAGAAATAAGCAATTTATACGAAGTATCTTCTTTTGCACAATACTGTGCAATTAAATATTTCTTGCTATTGCGCAATACTGTACTATTGACAATTTCTTGCTATTGCGCAATATTGTGCTATTGGATATTTCTTGCTATTGTGCAATACTGTGCAATTGAAGATTTATTGCTATTGTGCAATACTGTGCAATTGAAAATTTCTTGCTATTGCACAATACTTATTATATAATAATTTACACATCCTGTTTGGTGTGTATCTCCTACCATATCATTATTATTTTCTTTTAAATATTAAAATATTAAATAACCAACTTAAAATGGAAAATTTAAAAGAAAAAAAAAAGGAAAAAAAAAAATCCCCCCCCCAAATTTTTTGAACCCCCTCATGATTCACCACCCCCAAACTCAATCCCAGCCTTCCCTTTGTGGTATGGTACCTTGCAGTACAATTTCAGAGAGATCCATACACTTGTCAACACAAGTTATTGTCTGGAAACTAGAAAAATGTGTTTTTTGCCCCTTTTTGGCCCCTAATTCCTAAAATATTGAGGCAATTACCCCCATCATCAATCCAAGCCTTCCCTTTGTGGTATGGTACCTTGCAGTACAATTTCAGAGAGATCCATACACTTGAACACAAGTTATTGTCTGGAAACTAGAAAAATGCTTATTTTTGGCCCCTTTTTGGCCCCCCAATTCCTAAACGTTTCGGCAATTACCCCCAAACTCAATTCCAGCTTTCCCTTTGTGATATGGAACCTTGTAGTACAATTTCAGAAAGATCCATACACTTACACACAAGTTATTGTCATGAAACTAGAAAAATGCTTGTTTTTTGCCCCTTTTTTGGCCCCTAATTCCTAAAATTTTGAGGCAATTACCCCCAAAATCAATCCCAGCATTCCTTTTGTGATATGGAACCTTGTGGTACAATGTCAGAGAGATCCATACACTAACACACAAGTTATGTCTGGAAATTACAGAAATGCTTATTTTTGGCCCCTTTTTGGCCCCTAATTCCTTTACTGTTGGTACCATAACCCCCAAAATCAACCTTCCTTTTGTGGTATTGAACCTTGTGGTAAAATTTCATAGAGATCCATTCACTTAAACTAAAGTTAGAGTGCGAAAACCAATGTGTCTTCGGACGATGACGACGACGACATACCAATATACGACCACAAAAATTTTTTTGCGGCCGTATAAAAACTTAATGCCCCCTCCGCTACGGCGGGGGCATAAAAAATTACATAGAGGCTCCAACAAGTTTGTATTGCTCACAAGGAATTTTTGGAATAAAACAAACACAATGCAACAAGAATATTCAAAATTATTTCCTCCTATGGACTACATTTGAAATACAAAAATTGTGATCATGATGGATCCGGAGGAATTATCACTTGTAAAATAGTTCTCAGCCAGTCTATGAAAAGAAAGCACTGATTGTCGTAGGTAAGTGTACTTAATCAAAATTGAATATACAGCTTTACCTTAAAACTAATATTTTTTTTCATTTAATGGTGAATTACAGTTATGAAGATGGTGGTACACAATAAAAAAGGTATTTTATACTTCTTGTCAGTCTTTTCCCACATCTTTAGCTTGATTATATGCATTTATTTCAGAATTATGTCCCATCTTAAAATCCAGAATGGTGCATAGATGATAGAGCCAGAATGGTGGCTGAAATATAAAGTTATGTTTAAAATACTTACAAGCTTTTGTAAATTTTCTCCCCATTTGGCCCTGTTTCTGCATTCTGAAGTCTAGTTTTACACAGATCTACTGGAAAGTTTATTGTAACACCAGTAATACCAGCAACAGCTGCATTACCAAACTTAACTCCTATATTACTGAAAAAATAATAATGTTTAATTACATGAAGAGCAGAGTATATAATTTACAAGTACCTCCTCATGTACTAGTTTAACCTAGACATATAACTTGTTCTGTCGTCTGCACAAAAAATTTTTTCACAAAACTTACCAGATCAGCATACTTCTAGATTTTTTGTATTTATCATGTTTATTAACATGAATTTTACAAATGACCGATCCAAGAGATTTCATTTAAAGATTCTTTCTGTCTGCATGTATCATCTTCTAGTTAAAACTTGCACTATGACTGTTCAAACAATCACAAGAAACTTAGAATTTTCTTCAGTAATAAATCAAACTTGTTGCATATTGGGATTTTCAATTCTTTTTACTCTCATTATTGGTTCTCTACTAAGGAATCAATTGCATATTTTTAGTGGTGTATAACTCATAGTAACTGGAGCATTTAGAGATTGAAATATTGTATTGACACTTGCCTACTAGTCATAAAGTACATGTAGTTGCTGTCAACAAGCAATTCTCTCCATCATACCATTTCATCCAGAAAATCTGTGCCATAATTTTAAAGTAAACAGATGGATGATATGCCAATCTCCAATTTTGGATATTCAATAAGGATTTGTCAATCCAATTTCAAATAAATAAAGTGTGATGTAGAGATTTGCTACACAACTGAACCTACTCTGTGAAACCAGTATTGTTGAACTTCACATGTTGATATCTTGTATGTCTTTTTTTCTTTTATTGTGTTGTTGGGTTGCTGTCTCACTGACCCATACTCCACAGATCCTTTTATTCACAGACACACCAAACAATTACAATAAAGCATGTTGGACATTAATATTTACTCCTAATGGAACAAAATCATATCATGTACAGTCAGGGGACTTATTGAAATAAGTGATTTTAAATCACTTATTTAAGTAGCAAATTCGAAGTTTTGTCACAAATTGTGATTTTGTAGTTTTACCAAAATTTTAAACACATAGGTTTAGATAATATCTTTTCATTAGCACCATTGAAAAAAATGAACTTTTTGCTTCTTTTAAGCAGCAAGGTTTATGCCTTTGATGCAATCATTTAGCTGCAAATTCTATTTTAGTTGATAAAATACTATAATAAAATGCTCCGCTGGGCGCAGCTTGATACGACCGCAGAGGTCGAACCCTGAACAGTTGGGGCAAGTATGGACACAACATTCAAGCTTGATACAGCACTGAATTTGGATTGTGATTAAATATTTGACACAGCACAGGTTTCTGACACAAAATGAATGTGGTCTAAGAACTTAAGAATTTTTAATTTACCTTTTCAAACCATATCAATATTATTTGCTTTTATATATAAATCAGAAATAACCAATTTAAAATGGAAAATTTTAAAGAAAAAAAAATCCTCCCCCCCCAATTTTTTGATCCCCTAATGATTCATCACCCCCAAACTCAATCCCAGCCTTCCCTTTGTGGTATGGTACCTGCAGTACAATTTCAGAGAGATCCATACACTTGAACACAAGTTATTGTCTGGAAACTAGAAAAATGCTTGTTTTTTTGCCCCTTTTTTGCCCCAAATTCCTAAACGTTTAGGGCAATTACCCCCAAACTCAAAACCAGCTTTCCCTTTGTGATATGGAACTTTGTAGTACAATTTCATAAAGATCCATACACTTACACACAAGTTATTGTCATGAAACTAGAAAAATTTGTTTTTTGCCCCTTTTTTGTCCCCTAATTCCTAATATTTTGAAGCAATTACCCCCAAAATCAATCCCAGCATTCCCTGTGTGATATGGAACCTTGTGGTGCAATGTCAGAGAGATCCATACACTAACACACAAGTTATGTCTGGAAGTTACAAAAATGCTTATTTTTGGCCCCTTTTTGGCCCCTTATTCCTTAACTGTTGGTACCATAACCCCCAAAATCGATCCCAACCTTCCTTTTGTGGTATTGAACCTTTTGGTAAAATTTCATAGAGATCCATTCACTTTAACTAAAGTTAGAGTGCGAAAACCAATGTGTCTTCGGACGACGACGACGACGACGCCAACGTCATACCAATATACAACCGCAAAATTTTTTTGCGGTCGTATAAAAATGGCTTTACATAATAAACTACTTTCTAAACAGAATTTTCCCAGCAGTGGGAGTATTTTTCCTGTAAAATTCAAGGTTTTATCTTATAGATTATGTAATAAAATTCTACTGTTCGCCATCAAAATTTCACTGTTCGGGGGTGTTGAAATTAGTGGGGGTTATTAAAATAATACTTAAAGAAGTGATTTTTGGAAGGAAATTGAGGTATGATACTTGACCAAATGATTTTTATGTCATTATCCTAGATTTAGTACAAGGTCATCACCTGCCATGACCCGGTCATCATATCAACACAGATGTTGGTTCTGATAATTTTAGCAACATAATTAGTCCCTGGATCATTAGTATTCTATATTAAAAGCAACAATAAAATTAAATCACTTAGTCTAGTGATTAATTTGTACTACTTAAATAGGTGATTATTAAAGAAGGACAACTCTTACTTCCAACCTTTATGGACATAATGTTACTTGAATCAGTGATTTAGAAAATCACTCATTTAAGTAAGTCTCCTGACTGATGTATTCAAAAATTTTGTTAAATTCTGTGATAAATAAAGTAAAATCATTTATAGGGTTGACAATAGTGACAAAAATTGACTCTTTAAAAATTTGAAATACAAAATTTCCAAGCATGTCAAGTGGACATTTGAAAGAATGCTCAAATACCATAATTAAGTTAATCCAGGTGACTACCTCATTTTGAAAAAGTAACCAAGACTCCACAGAACGGACTATTTATGTGTATATGTAATAGCATATATATAAGGCTTCAAGACACATATAATTTTTAACATGTGCTTGAGTTAATGTTTCATTCATATAATCAAAATGAAATTACGGCAGCTTATACATTGTTATAAATAAAGAAGTATCCACCTACATACAATATTGTGGGTACAAAAAATGCTCAACATGAATGAAAATTAAACCCCCCTCCCCACCACACTTCTGTCATATTTGCTCAAATCTGATCTGGCAGAAGTCACAAGGAAACTAATGGTCAAGACCACTCACAGATAATACTTACAATTCATTTCCTGTTGACTTTGTTGTCATGGTAGACTAACAGGGATCCTTGTTCTAAGGAAAACAGCAGACTGAAAAATAAATAATCATTCATTTAATACATGCATAAAAACATCCTTGACATGAATATCATAAAAATATAAATGTTAACTCTTTACATGAATGATTAGGTCAAATATAAAACAAACATGACAAAAGGCATCTAGGACACAAATGGTACATGTACGTAAATGATATTACATTGTATATACAGCTAAAGGTTAACTCATATAACTTGTACAAAACAAAATTACCAAAATATCTGCATAAATATACAATACAGTCATAACGTTTTTCTTTTTTACCAAAGTTTGATTACACACAACTTTCTGATAGCCCACTGAAATTCCATAATACATTAATGGCAATCAAGCCACCCCACCTCCCTCCACTGAAATTCCATAATACATTAATGGTAATTAAAAAAAAAAAAACCATCTCAATGAAACGCCTGTACAATTTTTTTTCATGACTTAAATCACAATTAACATTTCAGTCATTGGCATTTCAAAGCAGACTTGTCTATAGCTAGCAACTAAAAAGTTTCTGTCTCCACAATGTAACCACATTTCAGAGTTTTAGTCATTTTTCCCTGACAGCTAAAGAGGAAGAAATGAAGACACAAGGGCAACAGAGTTGTCAGATGAAGAGTTTGACCCAAAACCTGCCAAAAAATCTATGACTGTAACTACCTCTCAACCTTGCCAACTCAACACAACCTAGGCCTGCTACCAGTGTACAGAGTGTGACAAGAAATATACAAGTCAATAGTTGGGTTTAGGGGTCAAACTAGACACAAAAATAAATCACAAGTATTCAAGGTACATGTATTAATTATCTTTTTTTATATATATTAATTTTTATCTATAAATAAAAAAAAATGTATAGTATTTTCGAAATTTATTTTATGGACACTGACTGCTGACCACAGTGACTTGTAAATCTTTTACTTAATGTTTGTCCTGTTTGGCTAATATAATCTTTTTTGCATCCGTTACATTCATGACATTTAATTGCATAAATTATATTTCCCTATGCACATGTAATAGAGTTTTTGATATCGAACATCTGCCCTGATTTAAATTCACACACTTCCTCTTCCAAAAGATTAACACAAATTCCACAGTTAGAATCCCTGCTTTTTTTGACAGATGGAGTGATATTGTCTTTGTGTAACTTTGCACTATTTGCATTTTTTACAATTTTTGATATATATATATATCATGTACTGTGTAACAACTCTAGATTCTACTGACGGGGAAAGGTCACACTAGGCCACCAAAAGCTGAATTCTTAGTTCAGTCTAGGTGGGCGGGTGGTCTAGAGCGCTGGACACAGTGCAGGCGGTGTTGTCACGATATCCCAACAGCATGAGTTCGAGTCCCGGCAAGGGAAGAACAAAAATTTGCTTCTGCAAATTTGCAGATTTAACATTGTTGTGCTGATATTTAGAGTAATTATATAAGAAGACTGTGTCTGAGGACATCCCCGCTCAAGCTTTGCAATTTTCCTAGTTAAAAAGGGGCATGACTCTAAAATCATAAGTGACTCACTGCCTAAATTCTAACTCTGCAAGTATTGGTTCTTAGCATTGTGTATGAGTTTCATAACATTTGGATGAGGAAAACTTAAATAGTGCGGAAACGAAAATGGGACAGACGGAAGGGTCAAGGGAAAGACTTAATGCCCCCTTTGCCTAAGGTAAGGGCATAAAAACATAAAAACCAGCATTCTTGTGATTGAAAACTACTAGTTTCTTCTTGTCCAGTGGAATATGTTGAGGATAGGGGAGGTTTGAACCTCTATTTTTTGAAGAGAATTATATACATGATATAGTCTTGAACCATTATAACTTTTGTCTCAATCCTGTGCCAAAGAATCATGTTGATTTTTTTTTTAAATTTTAAAATAATTACTATGCCATATTTATGCCAAAAACAATGAATGAAAAAAAAAATAATTTGGCAGGTGTCAACCAAATACAACCACTAAATATCAGGCTTCTGTGTTCTGTTAAGGAAATCTATGGTATGAACAAGTTCAAAAATAAATTAAAATAACACTTGATTAATGTAGTGCGTCTGAATCCCTTTTAATTTATGGATTAACCCTTTATCAGGAACTCTCAAACCAAAACATTTAAAGCCAAGGCTGTACATTTGTACAACACCAAAACACATGAAGAGCTTTATGACCTAAATGTTACCTAAAAAATAACTAAATTCATCTAAGGTCAACTTATATCATTTTAAGAACCAAATATTGCATGTCACAGCCAAATTCAATGAAAATCTACCACTAAATAAGTTTGGCTGATATATTCAATCAATGTTTAAATGTCACCAATATGTGCTACGATTAAAATTTCAAGTGTTATTTGGATAATAACGGTGTTATTTGGTCATTCGAGGTACCGGTCCCTTTATCAGCATGAGACGACAGATTTACAGTTCTAGGTAACCATTTTATAATTGAGAGAAGATATGAAATTTTCACTCTGAAGGGCTTAGAATATGCAAGACTGATTAGGGATTATTCAACAGCTACATCTATAATATTGATCTGCCGTGGAAATCCATAACGCAGATACTGCTGTGCAAACGTCAACCTGCGTGCTCAGTATTTACGTGTCGTAGGAGAAAATTAAGTTAGATTTCAACATGTTTTATTATCTATAGTCCAATGAAAGTTTTTTAAATTGGCAGAAATGAGGTATTTGACTGAACATGCTTAAGACTGCTCAATTCCCCTGTGCACTTATTCAAAATAAATATAAATTGGAGGTTCGTTAGGGGTAACACGAATGACCGAATAACACCGTTATTATCCAAATAACACTTGTAATGACCGAATAACACTTGAAATTTTAATATTAGTACATATTGGTGACTTTTAAACATTGATTATTAAATAATATTATATTATAAGTGTATTTTATAACTTAAAAATGATTTACAGAAGGCAACATCCAACATGGCGACCATTGTGATTTCCTTGGTCACCATGTTGGATGTAGTATATCATGTACACACTATATTTAAAATAATCTTTATGAACTTACCTGCTTTTTATAAATCATTTTTAAGTTATAAAATACATTAACAATATACTTTTATTTATTAATCAATGTTTAAAAGTCACCAATATGTGCTAATATTAAAATTTCAAGTGTTATTCGGTCATTACAAGTGTTATTCGGTCATTACAAGTGTTATTTGGATGATAACGGTGTTATTCGGTCATTTGAGGTACCGGTTCGTTAGAGGTCATCAACTTCAACCTGCAAATGGTCTTTTAACTAAATAATTTCGGTCACTAGAAGTTATCAAGAAAAGTTCAGCATTCTACCTGTGTCTACTCAATAAAAAGAACGCACAGTTGTTTTTATCGATAATTAAACAATGATGTTATTATGTCAAAACAGATGATTTCTACTTTCTTCTGACTCTAAAACAGATAACAATAATTTGGTACCAGTACATCAACCTAAAATTAACCGTAGCCGGATGACGATGACATCATTCCGCAAAATTGTTTTTTTGCTCACCTGACAAAAGAGTCAGTGTTAGCTGGGACTTTATACATGAATCGTTCAATACATATACATGTACATAAATAATTTAATACAGGAAATGAATTTTTTCAATGAAAAATAAACTATCATCAAAAACAATAATAGTTTGATTTTTTTTTAGTAAAAGTGCTTTTTCAATGACTCTTTCTGGAAAAATGTTATTAAAATGCACTTTGTCACTATTTGGTATTTACTCTTTAACATCATACTAAAATCATTAATAACAAGTTTTAATGGAAAAAGACAAAACAAATGGACCTTTTAAAAATTGGTTCTGAATGTTTGAAGAATTTTCCTCACAAATGTTATACTGAAAAAATTAAAACTTCACTGATCTGATTTAAATGTGCCATCTACACGATCCCAGGCACATAGAAGAGTATACAATCATGTAGGAAATTCTGCTATCCAAAGAAATGAACTACTAAAGGCCTTTCTGTTCGATAAACGAAAGGGTCTACCACTCATGTCACCAACATGGCACCCAATGGGGTTATTCTTTTTAATTTACATCGCAATTCTGTGTAAATATAGTTTTGTAAATATAGACTTGAACTTTTGATTAATTCTCAAAAAGTGCGCATTTGAAGGACTGAATTCCTTATACAGATACAGATACAGATAGCCAAACCTAATAGTAAATTGAGATCTGGTTAGCCTAGAAAAATCAGTGGCCACAAGACTGGGGTATGCGCTTTAACGCAAAGAAATGTTACATCCTGAGCATTAAGAACAAAAGCCAGAAATTCTATACCCTCGATGGACACATACTCCAACAAGTCCAGCACAATCCATACTTGGGGCTACAGATATCAGAAGATCTAGAATGGACCACCCACATTTCAAATGTAGCCAAGAAAGCAAATTCGACACTAGGCTTTCTAATACGCAACCTAAGATTCTGCCCAAAAGACTGTAAGAAAACAGCATACATCTCATCGGTGAGATCTACGATGGAATATGGGGCAATTGTATGGGACCCATATACATCAAACAACATCAACCAATTAGGAAGGATCCAACGAAGAGCAGCACGATTCATCACAGGGGATTATAAATCCAGAGAAGAAGGATCGGTCACCAAAATGCTTACCGTACTGGAACTTGAAAACCTGCAGTCCAGAAGAACAAGTCAAAGACTGGTATTTCTATACAAAGTGGTTGAGGGTTTGGTCCCAGCTATCAAACCTGACGATTTTTTGTTAAAAAGCAAAACCAAAAGGATCATCAAGCCTACACGCTTTGTAGACTTTGAAAGCACTAATATAGTTAACAACTCGATAAAGAACAACTTAAAGGCAATTGATACAACAAACTGTAAAACTGAGCAATTTAAGAACTCATTCTTCGTCAAAACTGTGATTCATTGGAACCAACTGGAAGAAGACGTAGTGTGCGCCAAGTCAGTTGAGAGCTTCAAAACAGCTCTCCAACGCCGTCAATAGGCGCTCTCTCTCCCGTCGAGTTAAAGCCAGAATTGGTACCTTCGACGTAACGATACAGATACAGTAGTAAGAAAATTAGACAGATATTTTTTAACAGAGAAATGTCCCTCAAAAACCGTGAGCGATTAACTGGAAAGTTTTGTCGGAAATTTTGTTGAGAAATAATTTTAGTTTATAGTCCAATGTGTTAGAGATTGCTATCACTTTGTGTTCGTAGTTGTCGCCTTTGTCAGTCCGTTAACTTATTTCAAGACACCGAGGGCAAATTCCTTAATCCTTACAACTTTTATAGTAGAATTCTGCGTTTACAAATATATATTTCGCAGAATGAAAAAAAAAACCCAAAAAACAACATGATTATAATAACATTGATGCCTCCTAAGATCATATCATGATTTCATTATGTGTGTCAATTTACCAGATTCCTTGCTACTTGTTCTGGTTTGCGGTAGTCCGTCAAACAGACTCGTGATTACCAACTGATTATTTACTGTTGCATGCATGTGTGACTCAGTTATAACATGTATAAATAACAGTAATAGTGTATACTCAATATGCTCGGTGTCAAGATTCGCGAACACCAATTGCAAACAACACATACTAGTTTTTTTGTAACCCATGACAGACATTATTCATTAATTATGCATTTGAGAAGGTGTTTTCTTTTAATTGCGGAAGAACAAAAAAAGAGTGCAAAACAATTTCAAAAATTCAACACATGTTAAGTCTGAAACACCATTTGCACATTAGTTGTTCACACATCCTCGCTGAATAGTTGTCTCAATCAGTGGTAATCATTTATCATCTCCCAGGGCGGATTTAGCCAATTTTTTATTTTAACCCAGGATAAAAGAGGGGTTCCAACCATATGTTCCCATTCAAAAGCATTGACCGTAAAAAAAGAGGGTTCCAACCCCCGGAACCCCACCCCATCCCCTGGATCCACCACTGTCTCCTTATTTTCAATGAAAATTTAATTAGGCATAAAGAATTTGCAACGATGAAAAATCAAGCGAAAACGTAAAAAAAATCCTTACCATATATGTACTTGCCGGCAAAGAAATGACATCAAATTACGCAACTATATATACATGTTTAAGCAAATACTGAAATGCAACTTATATCAATTACAAACCATTAAAAATCAAATGAAATACTCTTGAACTACACAATCAGTAAATTAAAATCCATTTTCAATGCGCTATACACATATTTTGATAAACACATATCTGAAAACGTTGTTTTGGGGCGTTTTAAATTGATGTTTCTGGTTAGATACTTTTATCCGGATGTTTTTGAAATGCTGACTTCTATTCATATATCTCATACTTCAATGTCTATCTTCCTGACAAATTAAAGACAAATGCATCGTTTTTGTTTAATTGATACACTGGCTCCAACAATTTCTTGTCACCTTTTAATATTTGTACATGTATTCAATTAAATCGGATTTCATATATAAGAAACTTATGTTACATCAGAGGTGAAAAAAAACCCAATTTTAACGCAGTGTGGTAAATTTGTGAATAATTGTATCAAATGGACGCAAACCATCTCGATGGTTTCGGGTAGTTTGCTCGACTCGAGTGTCGGATGTGTGAGCTGTAACCTTGCGAACTAACATGCTGAAAATACGACTAAGCGTATCTGTCCATTAAATTATAACACAATGTTGACCGATGTACCCCATTTTTGGACATTTTTACCTATTATTTCTTGCTCACACATTGTTGTCAATATAATGGAATTCTATACGACTCTTATACAAGTCGGAGAGGTTTAGCTAGCTATAAAACCAGGTTGAACCTACCATTTTCTACATAAGGAAATGACTGTACAAAGTCAGGAAAATGACAGTTGTTTTCCATTCGTTTGATGTGTTTGAGCTTTTTATTTTGCCATTTGATAAGGGACTTACCGTTTTGAATTTCGTTGGAGTTCGGTAATTTTGTTATTTCACTTTTACAAGGCAAGTTTGATATTCATATATATAAAGGTATATGTTCTAGTCCCGAGAGTGCATTAAATATTTGCACTGGACATATAACATTCATCCAACTACTTTCCTTTAATCGATAAACAACCCATAGTTGACAGACTTAAAAGTAAATGATTACGCATGTGTATGAAATTAACAAAAATAACCATAACATACATGACCATACATATAAAGGAAATGAAAAAATATAATAACTAGAATATGTTAGATGACTTTAGAATATGTAAAATAGAATTTTTTATTCCATTTATTTTATAACCTTAATAATAATTCTTATTTAAAGCCTATTTTTGATCACATGTATACATGAAATCAGAAAACGTCACCAACATTGTGAAAGATGCACGTGAATATATAGGAAAACATAATTTTCTGCTATTTAAAAAATCTTTATTGAGGCATTCCAAATTTTTTATGAACGATAAAGAATTTAAATGAAGAGTACTTATTTTGTTCAACATCATATTATATGTTTGGTATTCAAAACATTCACAACTTCGAGATCACTAAAATATAAGAACTTCGTTTCTTTTAGATACATATACAGTTTTTAAAACGTTTTCTCATTTGTACCTTTGAAAATAGATTAAGTTTTTATACAAGAGTATTCATATAGCATTGGCTCTTAATTTTTTAAAATTGAACGTTCACGATAAGGATTATTTTAGAATAACTCTTCGCCACTGGTGGAATGATATCGTTATCACGTAGAGATACTGATGAAAGTTTTGAATAAAAAATATTGATACTACTTTGTTAACAAATATATATTTTTATACTACTTAAAGTTCTACTGTCAATAAGTAAGCACCCATGTATTGATTTCTGTTTTAAAATAATACAATTTTCTGGATAAAACATAACAACTTGTTTTGCATAGAACGCTGTATTTCATTAAATCTGTTACGAAATGCTATTCAGGATTTATTTTCACTTCACACAAAGGATTATGCATGTCACTACAATATGATTCTCTAGTATGGAATGGCCCAACATGTTTATATATCCACAAACAAGTGTTAGGATCTAGAAACGTGTCCATAACTATAAGTTGTTGGGTCAACTCTGCATTTATAGTGGATCCAGTTGATGACCATGTCCAGTTTTTACTATGACCCTCAGCCCATCCATCGGTCCAGAACATAAATACTGTAATATAACTGAATTGATAAGTGACTGTATAATTTAAAACAAAAACAGAGATCTTTTCAGAACAATGCATTGTTAAACAATAAAAAAGAGGATGAATTAAACATTGGTTCATCCCTATTTAAACAATAATTAGTATAATAGTTTTTTTTTTAAATTAACTACGGCAATATCATGACTATAAGAGCATCGCACATGGTTACTAGACTTCGACTGATTCTGCTTTATTTGGCGGTATATATTACATCAATAATGGATGAAAATATAAACACTTTGTGAGACTTTTTTGGTGGTTTCATTGTATTCAATGGTTCTTTTTTTATCAAAGCCGTTTTACCAACATCTCCTTTTATCATATTACCTTCTATAGATTTAAGAGAATTCAATTGGTTGTGCGACGTAACATGCTGACCAACCCGTTGAACCGTATTTGATATAAGGCGTTCTTGGCATTGCCCGATATAAGACGGCATCCGTTAAATGTTCAGTGTTTGTAATAGAAAGTCCTGTTTCGTTACAAGTGTCAGATAATTGGTAGGATATGACATGGAAATAGTAAGATGTGATATGATTGCCAATGAGACAACTATCTACCGGAGATCAAATGACGTAGACTTTAACAACTATAGGTCACCATACGGCCTTCAACAACGAGAAACACCCATACCGCATAGTAAGCTATGAAATATATGATTACCCAGGCGGTCAGTGACCTAATAAGGTATACATACGACCAGTAATTTTTTATGGGAACTCGAGCTACGTTCTCGACACATATAAAATAAACTCCTTTAATCTTTACTTACTAGGAATTCCGTGATGAATACCAGACGAGTGAAGACGTATATTAGATACATCGATTAATTCTTTCATGGATTCAAAATCTGCTAGTTTTGCACATTTATTTATGCAGAATTTCTACAAATCAAATATATATTTTGTTCTTATATGTTTCAAACATTTCAATTGTAGCAATTGGAGAAAGCAACACACATTCTTCTATAATTATAAGAACTCAGTTTTTTTATAAAATTTACATCTATATTTTGTATGTGTTAAATTATGATAGATGTAATAAGAGTTTTAATGCTGTAGCAGATTGACGCCATTATCATCATTCGGAAATAATGTCATTCATGTCTTAACACATAACGTTAGATATGACTTGCGAATCGTATGATATTCGAAATGCAAAAGAGAAAAGGCAGTTTAAAGTTCTCCGATTCCAATAATGGTTTATATTTGGACTTTAGAATCCACATAGCAGTCACGCTGGGTTAGTTTAAACATCCCAAATAAAAAATACAATAACTAAATCATCACAAGTGCTACACTGTTTGAATAGTCTTATAACACTGAAATAAATACTAACACATATGTCCTGTTAATTGAAATATTTTTCCACAACAAATTCAAAATCAGTTTCCGACCAGTATCAGTTCCTATAACTAAGCGTTTAGACTTATTTGGACGTCTTGTGTTAAAATATTCTCCTAGTAACAAATAGATTGTAAAGAACACTAAATAACCTTAGCTTGATACCAAGTCATTTCAACTGATCCAGCGTAGAAGCAAGAGCTGTTGTATCCGTGGAATTCTGGTGGACATGACTTCAAGGTTTGATGGCATGCTGCAAAAAGACCAATTTAGAACATTATATATTATTTTCTATGCTTTCATAAATCATCCCTTTAAATATTTGTCATGAAATGTTTTTTCTTAAATAATATACTTATGAGATACGGAAAATGTGCGCAACGCATATCACACTGTTTTTATAAGTAATACCGTGCATAGTTATATATTTACCGATCATATTTCGCACCGACACTTCTTACCAAGATATCCGTAATTATACCAAATTGTCACAGGGCATTAATTTTGAATACGCACATAATTTTACTTTTAATGGCACAGATATTAAAAAGAAAAAAAGACATTCCTCTTTCTTGAAAGACGGTTTCTTTAAAAAAAAAGAAATTCAACAATAACTCACAATTCTTTAAATTCTGAAACGGCAAATTATTGGACAGACCTTTTCAATCGTTTGTACATAAGAAACAACTGAAAATGTGAGCATTGTTGCAAATTCAAAACCCAACACTGTTCATTTTTCTTTTAATACAATATTCATTTGGTTTTCTTATGGACTGACACCAATATGCAATGTTGATTGCACTGATATCATATTCAGTAGAGGTACTCTAAAAAAAATACCCGCGGAATGAAGGTATAATTTCCCGAGCCGCTAGGTGATGTATGTTTACACAGTTTTAGCTGCTCGATCCAACTATTGTCACATTAACCTATTATCTCTGTTTGGGTTGCTCACCCAATTTTGTCAGTATAACGGAACTATAAACAACGGTCATACAAGTCGATGAATTAGCTAGCTATAGAACCAGGTTTAACCCATCACTTCCTTCCCAAAATGCCTGTACCAAGTCAGGAATATGACAATTGTTATCCGTTGGTTGATAATGCTAACGTTTAATTTTGTCAGTTTTTAATTAACCTTGGAGTTCGGTATTTTTATTATGCTTTTTTTTTGTCTGTTTAATTACATCGAATATTAATAAAGATGCTAAGGTTAACTTTCGAAAGTAAATTTTAAAATGTCCTTTTTTATCACTAGACGTTAACACAACAGCGGCATTTAATAAAGCGCACAGATGATCCATCGTCTCCGTGAAATCTAAAAAGACGTATATATTTTGGAAAAATAGCACCGCAGATTGTAAAAATGAGATACCATGTGCATATACTCCGGTGAAGTTGAATATGTACAAAATCCATATGATTAAAGAAAAAACAAGAAAAAATACAATGGCTATCAACCATTCACAATCCAGGATAATTAAAGTTGTTTGTAATATTTTCAAAACGTTACCAAAACGTTGTGATTGGTTATTCTAATATGACGTGCTTCTTTCGTTTGTAAACAACAGCGTGTTAAAAATTCTCAATATATCTGTACTTAGCGCAGACTCAGAGATGTACATATCAATGGCTGTTACTATTTACCTTCCACGTAAATCCACATGTATCGTAACCTATGTGCACACACTATGTGGATTTCGTAGTGTTCAAATTGAAATTGAAAAAGAAACTACATAACCGTTATTCCTATTCTAATGTATAACAAAAAGAATTAATGCATAAGTTCTTTAAAAAATGTATAAAATCAAAATGAAATAAAATTCCGCAAAATTTCATGAATGATCTTGGCGCATTAACGTCATGTCAAAACATGACGCCGTACGAATGAAAACTTTCAAGTTGAAGATTATTACGTTACGTGTACGCTCTAAATTCGGATAATATCGCATTAAAATGGAGTTTTGAGGTAGGGGTTGTTTCATTTTCTATTCTATCTCGTCATTCGCACATTGATGGATTTCAGAAAGTCAACATGGCGGCTCACTCCTTAGTTACGACATGTCAACTGTGGATTTGACAGAAGATATAGCCAACGAAACAAAATGTTTGGGTTAAGAATTATAAAGATTGAACACATTTTTCTAGTGGTTATTTAAGAAATAATTCATGCGAGCCTTAGATTTATTTGAAATTTGTAGTTTTTTCTTACAGGGGGTAAAAAAGAACAGCCATACACTCGGCAGTCTTACCTTCGCTTCAGTTTTTCAAATTACCGTAATTGTCCTTTTAGAATCGAAATAATTCATGCAAGCTATAGATTTGTCGGAAATTTTCACATGGCCCAGTTCCAACAAATCTATGGCTTGCATGCATGAATTATTTTTTAAACAACGTACCAAACATTGCAAATTCTAGCCCACAATTACGTGAAGTTATTTTCATTTTTGGATACGAACAATAAATTACATACAATCCTTTACGTTCCCAAGGACAGATTACATGGTTTGTCTTTTTGATTGTTTTACATCACAGAGTGTTTACCGGTAGACGAAGCTGAGGTTGACGTTATCCTATAAGTAGGTGTCGTCGTTGTGGGTGCATTTCTATTACAAAGGGGTTTGTCACAGCAAGCACCATTCAGTTGTAACTGTTGTCTCTTGCCGAAAATGTGATCTGTCGATACCTTTAGCTTACTGCATAACTGAAATTAAAATCAGGCAAATTAAAGTCGAAGACCCCAAAAAAAAAAAAACCCTCTGAACATCTTTCAGAACAAAATTATAATACTGCTAAACATCAATCTAGACAAACATAGAAAAAATACAAATAATTTTTGGTCAAGAAATACTGGTAGTAAATGAATGATAACATTCATTTATTTTTAGTAACGGTCGCAGTTATGTTTATTGGTGATTCCGATTTTAATCTTTGATTCAACATATAAAAGTTGAAAATGTATAATATCCAACTAGTTTTCACGTGAAATAATATCTACTTTTCTTTGCTGAATTTTTACTTTTTCCAGTCAAAGCTACATGGTCAACAAGACAACAAATCATCGATTTTAAAGGAGTATAGTGTTGCCTTAGTTTTCATTGTTGTATTAAGTACTATTTATAACTAACTGAAAGTGCATCTCTTTCCAATCTTGTCTAGTTTTTGGCCATCTATTGGAAAAGCGTGTTTTCATATCAATTTTTCACATAAGCGTCAAGTTGATATAGTTATGTCTTACTGTTAGACTAGAGACATTTACTTATCCGCTGTTATGTAATACCTTATATTCAGATATGACTCACTAACGTATTTTAACAAGAGTAACATGGCGGATGTTACTAGTTGAGTAGAAGCTGCTGACTTATCCAGAGCAAATTAATTTTTTGACGGGGTTTGTGTTGCGCAATCTTTATTTTTCTTTGTTTTAGTGTTTGGTGAATTGTTGTTTGTCTTTTTATAGTTTTTCTTTTGTTAATGGTGTTTTCTTCGACTGGTTTGTTTCTTTCCCACCCTAGGATCTTTCCCCCCTTAACACTATGCCAAATTCAAGTCTTTCATTTTGACAAACTCTACTTTCGATAATGTAGTTTAAATTAATGAATACTATTTATTTCTCTCTCTACGAGGAGAAAAATAGGTCAATAAATCATTCGTTACAGATTATGAAAAAAAAACTAGAACTAGAGCCTAAATCGAAACGGAATAAAGGAGGATATGGTGTAACATTTCGTGACACAAA
Organism: Mytilus californianus; assembly: GCF_021869535.1. Classification (NCBI taxonomy): domain Eukaryota; kingdom Metazoa; phylum Mollusca; class Bivalvia; order Mytilida; family Mytilidae; genus Mytilus; species Mytilus californianus. The sequence goes on from NW_026262681.1 coordinate 1,675,326, forward strand.
ATCTTAATACACATTTGATAAAAAAAAGCAAAGGAATAATGTGTTTTTCCTTTCAGTTCAAAGTCATACCTAGGCCTTAAACATATAGGCAAATAGCCATCAAAGATACCAGGTTTCAACATGTCATTACAGTTGGATGGCCAAATTAAACTCAAAATTGCAGAGTATTGAAAACAGAAAAATTCACAAAAAGTGGTTAGCCAATTATTGCCTGGGTATAGAATAACCTCAGTGTTTTCAATAATTCAACAATTTTCTATCATTAAATTTAAAGATAATGAACATATAAATGATATTTCATGTCAACACAAAAGTGCTGCCTACTGAACTGGTGAAACCTCTGGGACGAAACGTACACCAGCAGTGGCATCGACTAATTGATTAAAAAAATGAATCTAAGATATCAGGCTTATAATTTGGTAAACCAGACGAGAGTTGAAAACAGTCCCTGGCACTGTTTGTAGAGGAATTCCTTGCTAGAAGTTGAAAAAGCAAACCAGATTTAAATACATATCATGCGGCCATGCTTCGCTTACAAGTCTTGTTATTATGCTAAGAGGGTGGTAAAGGATTATTTTCGTGCAACGTGTTTTGCCATTTTTATTTCACGTGCAGCCGTACAAAAGGTTCGTTATTCACCGTGTTTCGTGAAATCGGTAAAAAGATCAACGTGCAAGAAATTTTTAATTGTTCGTTCATCGTGAAATGGCAATTTTATTTCGCGTTCTTCCGTGCAGATACCCCCCCCCCCCCCCTTTACGCCCCTCTGCTAAGCGTGGATAATAATCTGTATTTTTTAAGATTGTCGATGATTTAACATATGCATTGTTAAACATCGATGATAGGAAAATACAAATAATATATTGAGAAAATCTACTGCAGTGGGCGGGTGCAGGATCGTAGAATGATTTGAAGCTCTAAATGTCCCTCCTGTTGAATAAGCGAAGTCACAAACCCGAAATGTTTTTATCGCGAGATGCATTTTGAGTTCCAATATACAATTTCTCTGCTAAAATCGAAATAACTTATAAAAAATTATGTAGTTTATTTGCATCTTTGGTTACGAGTTGAATGTATTTTTTTTTAAATAAAATTAATTGAGAAGCTGATAGAATTTTCGATCTTCCAACGTCATCTTAATGCAACTTTTAAAAAGAAAATTAACATAACCAATTGTTTTGTTCCAAAAGATTTTTAGATGTTTTTCGTTTCTTAAAATATAACCAGGCTGTCCTATATATATATATATTGTGTAGAAAAACATTACTAAATATGAAATTTGCTGTTGCATCAACTTGTTTCTTCAAAACTATTTTTTCTAGGAACATTTACTTACAACGCTGTCCATACACCCCAATCTAAACACCTGTCTAAGTTCCAGACTCAATGTTTCAAGTACAAAGCATTGCTGAAAATATATCGGAACTTATATAATAATTTCAGTATATTGGTTTCAAAGAACGTCATTATGATTATAACATTCATTCGTCAGTACTAAATCTCTTTTCTTCATTAACATTCATCATTTAACGCTCGAATAAATAATGATTATAAACCCGTGAAAGTTAGCAATGCACAAGTACTTGATGAGCTATATGACCAAAGGGGACCTTAGATATTAGCCAAATCTGTTTAAGGTCAACTTTGCTTGAGAAAAAGATCATAGAAAATGAAAAGAATCAATGCTTGAGATTATTGCTCACTCAATTTTAGAACCGAAGAGAGACTTTACACTGAAATTTACATTTAGTTCAGTTACATCTTTATATGTTAAACGAGGTTCAACTTTCTCCATCAATTTTGACATTTTTGATCGTTTTCTTATTTTTCAAAACCTAAATATGCATGTTTGTATAGCGATAAGCTTCTATATTTATCAGTCAAAGGCTATTCCAGAAGACCGCTTCAACTTCATACTCCAAGACTGAAATAACTTATATAATATTGTTCATGGACATAATGTCTTTATAAATTATTGATAAACCTATATTAAGAGTTCATACTATGTTATTACTTCCAATTTGGATCAAAAGTACGAAAGTACAGTTTTAAGTTCTATTATAATCGTCTTTATTTCATTTTTGGCTCGCTTATCTTACATTTCATGAACACAGAATTGACACACGCATTAGATAGCGACAAGTGTTTTTGGACTTAATCAAACATACGATTGTCAAATACATAAAATGTTTGGTTGTGTCAAAATTATCTAGACGTGAAACAGTTTTGTTGATACTGTTACTTACTAACTTTTAATAAAGGGTGAGTACAAATTTAATTTTAGTATGAAAAAAAAACTTTGTCTGGACACGTTTTGGTTTGAGAATAAACATTTCTTTCTAATGAGATATAGTTTTGTGAAAATGCATCCTTTTTTTGTTCTATCTGATGTGTCACCAGTGATCTCGGTCTTATATCAAATGCACCTCTGGATTGATAACGTCTTCGTTGTCCAATTTGTCGCTGCATTTATCTTTTTTGATTCATTAATAAGCTCAACGTTTGTGAAGTTTTGCTGTTCAATTTTGTTTTAGTTTTAGCTTTAAAATAACTGATTTGATCGAGTGCCACCGGTGAATCCTATGTAAACGAAACGTGCGTCTGGTGTTCCAAATTATAAGTTTGGTATCTTCGACGAATGTTTAATAAAATTATTTTTGGTACTTTGTTCATTCTTCAGAAAATTTTCCATTTTCTATAATAAATCGAAAAAATCTTGAGAATCTTACTCATTGCCATTGACCTTGCTATACACTTTATACTTTATATTATTCATCAATTGAAATATACAGACTTCTAATCAAGAACGCAAACATTTTCTCTACATAAGACTCATCATTTGAGCCTGAATCAAAACAGCAAGGAGGTCAAACAAAGTGTTGAAGAGCACTAAAAACATAAAATTCCAAGTCATTCTATGGTCCCCAAAATACAAACGGCGTCATTGTATTGGTAACATATTTAGCATTGTAACGATTTGTATATTTCTCAATTTCTACATACAAGAAATAGTTAAGAAATGATGGTCGCAAATATTATTAATTGTTACTTCCCTTTGACAGGAAAAACATTTCCAGTAATGTTTACACATATTTCCATGAGAGTAATTCATGATGGACATTGTGTCTAGGTAGAAATATTTAAAAGATTACCATTTTTCTTACAGATATGCTTATCTCATAAAAATGCATTGATTCGAGAAGACTTGTCAGTGAATGTCCTCACTTTCGCTACAGAAATCATGGTAGACTATCGTGGGATATTGACTTCTCCTGACTAGTATTGCAGTTGAAGTAAAATGTATAATTTATACAAGTATTCATAGATATGCCAACAGTATTAAGTTCCCCGAACCTTCAAAGTAAAAAGTAAAAAGAAATGTTATGAGATACAATTATTTCTTTTCGTAGGTTTGTTTACTCAATAGCTTCGTTCTAAGAAAAAGTTAGAAGCCTAAAATACAGGTCGGCGGTTATGTAACAATAAACAAGGAAATTTGTCCAATTTAGACAAGAATGAATTAGTCTCTTCTAAACAATATCAACTCACTTTGTCATCGTTACATGTGGTTGTCGAGTTGCAATTTTCGATTTTATCGATGTCGTTGCAGCTGAAGCATCTGACTGAAAAATGATAAAAGAACACTTGATAATTAATCACTCTATCGATTTTATTTTAAAAAAAAACACTAATAAGTGATGATAATCCCGAGACTTTTGGTAATAATATCTACTGGATCATTCAACTACGTGTTTTATATCCTACTAAAATGAGATTTATTGAAAATTGATCTTGAAAGGTATTAGACTGAATATCATCAGCAACTAAACTGGACGACTGAAATGACATTTGCCATATTTGTTTGACAGCATCGATAATTTCTTACCCAACTTAACCAATTCATATTGTACGTTTACCACAAATGCAGTTTATTTCAAAACTGATTTAATTGATGTTCTTGTTAAATCAACGAATTTTAATATCTTATGTAAACGTCGGTAATTTTCATATTCGGAAATTTGCGTTATATATGTGTATACATTATTTCAGTGTATTTGAAATATAAGTAAGTACCTTTTACTTACAGCACTTTTTACACATCAAAGGACACAACGTTTTTGCTATGTTAGAAGTATTTTTGGAAAATCATGGATTTGAGGCTTCCATATCTATGCATATTTTATCGTCAACATTGCGACACTCATTCATTAATGAACTAGAAGTAGTATTACGTGTAAAAATGTACGATGTTGCTTTAAAATAGTTTTAATTATTATGCAGGGGTAAATAAGAAAATCAGTAAGGGTTAATGACTCCTTTAGACAAAGTTGATCTTAGATGGATTTGTCTATTATTTGAGGTGCTCTTTGGTTATATACATTTTTGTAACTCTTCAACTGTTTCGGTTCTTATACATCGTTGGCTTTCAAATATTCAGCATTGGGTGCTCCTGATGATGGTAAATCCAGAAAAAAAACACTTTGGACGCATCACATTCATAAAGTGTTGCTTTTATCTAAAAAAAAAATGATATATATTATCATAGATCGCCGATTATCTATTTGTAATTTTATCACAAATCCAATTATCATGCAAAGCAAAAGTATGCTTATGCTTATGACATGTCTCAAAAATTAGGACTATTCCTCTTTGTCAATCTATTTTACCGGTGAGTAGTGTAAACAGCAAGTCAAAATTGTGTAAAGTATTCGAATAATATTGTTTTTTTTTAAAATGACGAAGAAGCAACACAATGAAAAACATGTATAATGAAATCAATAAATCATATTTATAAACAACATATATGGTTATAATGACAAAACCTTATTGACCCATCCCATCAAAGATGGGGTTACATTCGCCCCTCAGAGATGGTGTTACATTCGAATATAAACACTGACATATTGTTTAACCAAAAAAAAAACATGAATACTCAATACCCATTATTAAACAAAATTAAAATATTTCAATTTAAATAGGTTCAAAAATAATGAAAAATCCGAATTAGCTATCCAGGGAGGGATGGTGGGTATAATTTTTAGTTCCAAAACTTTCCTGTCACTTCTACCTGCAACTGAAGCGGCTTCTGAGATCATATAACATGATCAGGGGAAGGAATACATTGGTAGTTGCGTTTCTCCCGAAAAAGGACAAAGAGTTATGCCGCTTTCCATAGTACCGCCTAGTTTGCCAAAAAATCATTTTTAATAAAAATTAGCATTTTTGTCAACACAGGCTTGCTCTGTTTGATGGGATGAAAGAATGACAAACAAAAAAATATTTAAGAATTGAAAACCGTCATTTATTATTAAAATGACGAAGAAGCAACACAATGAAAAACATGTATAATGAAATCAATAAATCATATTTATAAACTATATGGTTATAATGACAAAACCTTATTGACCCATCCCATCAAAGATGGGGTTACATTCGCCACAATATTGTTACCCAAAGCCTTCCTTGTAACAATATCCCCCATCCAAGCCAGTGATAAAAAATTCTAAAGAAACAAAGTCATAACTACCAAAAATAAGAAAAACAAAAAATATCAAAAAAGAAATCACAAATCTAAGTAAAGCTATTCTATCTAAGAGTATTCATTCTATAAACTAAACGCTAACTATCCCATGATTATAATGTATTAACAGATTCTAAATGGCTGACGGAGGCCCATGTCCCCATGGCAACCAAAGCCAAATATATACATATATTTACATTAAAAATTCTAATCTTATTTTATTTTATTTATTTTTATTATTATTCGTATATCTATTTTTTATTTTATTTTATTTTGTTTTTATTTTGATCCAGTTAAAAATCTTTTTTATCTGTGATAAACATTTTTGACTGCTTAGTTTAACTTCTTGAAAGATAACAGCATTACCCGCATAGTTTATTACAGTGCGTAAAGTTAATCACCATCTTTATGAGATTCCTCAAATTTAATGACAGCAGGTCGACCAAGAGTTCACCCCATCGTCAGCTGCAATGACAGAAGGGGATGATTCATTACTGCTAGTTTTATAATTTCTCTGAGAAATTGGAAAATATGGTATAAAATTGCATCACCATGGTTGCAAACATAAATACTTCATTTTATTATATGTTAAATTATCCTTGAAAATAATGGTAGCAAATGATTGTATTTCTTATAAATATCTCAACTTAATTATACAAAGAACAAAATAAAACCGATCTAACAAATCCAAAAATAATAAAAAAGCAAAAACAAAAAGGAAAATACAAAAACAAAAACAACAAAAACAAACAAAAACCATATACACTACACAAAATATTACCGTAAGTCTGTAAACAGGATTGAAAATAAAGAGGCCCATGTCCCCATTACATTTCGTAATCACAGTTACCAACATAGATACAATTAAAATGAGTATCAACTATACTGTCATCAAAGTTATTACACTCTCATACATGTAATGAAAATACACTTCATACGTAATAACATTTACTAATTAAAACAATATCATACATTTGAGGAAAAAATCAGGCAAAAAAAAAAAAAAACAAAAAACAAAAAACAAAAAACAACCTAAATCTAAACATGATTACCCGTTTATGGCACAGTGGCAAGAACAAGGAACCCTTCAACGTATTTCATGAAAAGAACAGCCTTGTGTCGTATCAGAGCTCCATATCCCCATGATACAACATCAAAACACATAATACAGATTCAAATGTTAAGGACTGGTATCCGAAAATATTTTTTGTACGCATCTGAATGCCATCTTCCCATTAACTGAATGTTATCACTTGAAATGCCCATCATAGCTGCTGAACTCGCTGTCCCAATCCTAAAACTATGTCCTTTATACACGGCGGTGTCACATCCAGCCCATTGTAACGAAAGTTGTAACTGGCGTGTAAAATACTGCCTAGGAATAGGTTTACCATCCATAAAACAAAATAAAGGACCATTTTGAATCCCCCTCATCTTGCAATATTCCCATACCGCATGCACTGGACATAAATCTACATTTTTAACATTACAGTTAATTTGAAATTTATGACAAGATTTTCCAGTGTGGTGTTTGAAATGACTCATATCCAGCAAAACCGCAAAAGGATGCTCTCCAGTTAGTAGAAAGTTTACAGACGTGAAACTAATGATATTCTTTGGACTTGACGAAGTGCTGGTTACTAGTATTTCCCCAACTCTCAAAAAAGCATGGAAAGCCATTAAATACATTGCTTTCTACAAAATTTGCAAAAACTTAGAAAAACCTAAATGCGTTAGTGATTCTACCAACTTTTTTAATATGGCTGGTGTTATAGGTAAACGAGTATCCGCCCTTGCTTTTTTCTTTCGAAACCCTTCCAAACATTTTTTAATAACAAAGTTTTTTGATAAATCAGGAAACCCAGCCATTTTCTGTGCGTAATTCAGCATAGAAACATATGATGAAACAGTATTGAAGGATAACTCTCTGTGCATACAGTATGCTATAAATAACACCAGGTATTCCAACGAAATAGGCAATACTGAACTTGTTGGAAAATATAGAGCTAAGAAATCTTTATAATAGTTGATTGACCTATTATAATTTTGAAATGAATTCTTAGTTAAAGAACCTTCTAGAATTTCTGTAGCAATCATTCTTAAAGATCCTTCATAAGGTGTGAAACATCTGTTGGTGTTTGATCCATCTCTGGTGCCAAACGTTTGAAATCTGATACCTGAAAACGAGAGAGTTTGTCTGCTAAAATGTTTTTTAAGCCAGGAATGTGCTTTGCTTCAAAAAAAATATTGTATTTAAGAGCCTGTACAACTAATCTACGAACTAAGGCCATTAATTGAACGTCTTTAGCTGTCTGTTTGTTGATACAATGGACAACAGCTATATTGTCACAATGAAATTGGACATGTTTATTTCTCAAAATCTGAGACCATAACTCAACAGCAAGTACGATTGGATAAAATTTCCTGATAGAAATATGTAAATTCAGCCAAGAATCTGTCCAGCCATGATAGAACCAATGTGTTCCCAGGAAACCCCCAAAACCTAAATTACTAGCATCTGTATACATGTGTAAAGACTGAGAGGTTTCAAACTTGTGCTGTACAATCAAACCTTTACCATTAAAATGATCAATGAATAAAGCCCAAGCTTTTAAATCTGATTTTGCTTCTTTATTTAAACGTATCTTAAAATGCGGGCGCCTGATACCTTTTGTTAAATTTATTAAACGCCTTAAAAACGATCTTCCGGGGGGGACAACATAACAAGCAAAGTTAAGTAACCCAATTAACGACTGAAGTTCTAAAAGGGTTACCTTTTTCTTATTACTGAAGTAGCCAAGAAGATTTCGTACTTTTTCGATCTTATCTAATGGGAGCCTAATTTCCATTTTCTCTGAATCTAGTTCTAGGCCAAGGAAAATTAATTTTGTTGTTGGAAGCACAGTCTTTTCAGATTTAATCGGAAGACCTATTTCCGCTGCAAAGTCTAAAAACCTTTGAAGGTTAAATTGTCCAATTTTTATTGGAGGAGGGATATAAATAAAAAGTCATCTAACAGGTGAACACAGCTGTGAATAGCAAGTTTTGTCTCAGCAATCCAATGTATAGCTGAACTAAATCGCTCAAATAAATTGCACGAAAAGCTTAAACCCATAGCTAAATTTTTGTCAAAATATAACCCCTCCTCTAACGCAAAACCCAACAAATGGTAACAGGAAAAATGCATTGGCACCAAGCGGTAAGCTTGGACTACGTCGATTTTAGACATGATACAGTTTTTTCCGTATTTAAGCATCAACTGGCAAGCACCATCCACCGATTGATACTGTACAGCTGAATTCTCCTTGGAAATTCCGTCATTAACCGAGGACCCCAAAGGGTGAGACAAATCATGTATCACTCTAAATTCCCCTGGTTTTGATTTAGGGACCAGACCTAAAGGAGAGATTCTAAAGTTTACAAAAGGAGGTTCCTTAAAAGGCCCAGCCACCCGACCGGCCTTAATCTCTTTTGCAATTTTTTTCTGTAAAACTAAACAATTTTCCAGAGTTGACTTCAAATTTCTACTGAATTGGTACTTTTCAGCGCCTTCAAAAGGAATTTTAAACCCTGTTTTGAACCCCTCTAATAAAAATTCAACTTTACTTGTGTCATACCCTTTAAGGTACTTGCCCAATTGGTCAATGTGAATAGGTGTAGATATTTGAAAATCACCTGGTTTTAGGTTTCTGTTTACTGGACTGTTTTTTTTTAATCAGGGCCCCCCTTCTATTGTTGGAGTTAGAATCGGCGTTCTCGTGTTTGGATTGTTGGCAATCCCTCCTGCTGTGGTCTCCACCGCAAACCTGGCAGGTGTGCTCGTATCTACAAATTCTTGCCGTGCAGCCTGATTCATTGTTGAAAGCATAACAAAACCTTTTCTGTTTACGGGCTGGAGCCGTGAGGCTTTGTGTAAGAAAGGGCTGTTTCATGGCATTGGTTTTCCCAATAAGCCCCATAGCTAACGCCTCATTGAACAACTCCCCATTTACTCCATCCCATGGTAAGTGCAAAGGTTCTACTTCCCTCCACTGCCTATATGCTTGATCATAAAAAAATGCAGCCTCAATTCCAGCTTTTTCTGCCAAGTTTGCAATGATAGCCGCATATTTCATCAGCTTCGGGGATTCAGTAGGGTATTTTTCAAAATAAATTGCCCCATAAATGCGAAAAGCTTCATGCCACTGTGCCATTGACTCAATTTTTGCCTTACTACTACTATTTTTAACAAATGTTAAAGAATCATCCTTCTCCACTGGAACATACTTAACAACTCTGGATTTGGATTTCAATAAATCCTCCAGATTAGTGTATTTGTTAGACCAAATATCAGCTTTCAGTTTTGGGTCCACACCCAAAGCCAGTGGGCGTGATAAACCCTGGCCTCCTAACTCGTTTGAAAATGTACCTGTGTTTGGAGTGCCCTGTAGAAGATGGTTCACCACATGTTGACTCGGAGATCCTTCAGTTGGCATTAAACACTGTTGACCGCTTCTGCTAATAACATTTGAGCAGGACGGATAACTGCTCTCAGATGATTAGTTATCAATAATATTTGTTGAGTGGGACTGGGATGGTGTCGTCATCTCTGTTGTATTGCATGTACTGGTATCTTGCCTGGGTGGACAAATGGAATTAACACCTTGGTGTGTTGGTATCAAAGTTGGATCTGGTGAGATTACATCCCTGCCTTGAATAACACCAGTGCTTTTGAGGATTGTAACTACTGTTTGGGTGATAATTGGAGTTGCGACCGTCAATATTCTCAGAATTTGGTCATCATTATACGTATTTGGATCAATTGGATTGGACTGTACCTGTGTATTATCAGCTGACAACTGGCCGGAATTATTATTTGGATTTGAAGAGCTTGGTACAGGATTGTCAATAGATACACCCAGTCCCAGATCTGAACTGCCTATGTTTTCCATTACTTCTCCAAGCCTCTGTGTGCTTTTCCGTTTACGATTACTTCTTTTAGGTTCTTTGGATGGCATTTCTGATAAAACGGTTGCTGGAAAAAGAACACAAAATATATTGAATGCATGATATAGAACTTCCATATCAAAATAAGTGCCATAAGAACATTTTGAACATATTTATACCATCTGCACTTCTCTCTTATACCATATATACTCTATACCCTTAAATTCATTTAAGTGCCGTGTGCACTGATTCTAAATATTATATTTTATCAACCATATATACTCTTTACCCTTAAATTCATTTAAGTGCCGTGTGCACTGATTCTAAATATTATATTTTATCAACCACACCAGAATTGATATAAGTACCCTAAGCACTGCCCATCAAAGCACCATTTGTACTAGAGCGTCACAAATTCATCTAAATGCTATATGCACTCAAAACTAAATACAATAAGTACTCAAACCCAACAAATATATCTAAATGCCATATGGGCATTGCTCATCAAAGCACCATATGTACTAGAGCCTCATAGAATTCATCTAAATGTTATATGCACCCATCATGCATACAAATATGTACTCAAGCACAACAAAACTATATAAATGCCATATGGGCATTGCTCATCAAAGCACCATATGTACTAGAGCCTCATAGATTCAGATGCGCTTGTGTTAAGTACATAAATGTATCCAAGTACACTATTTATCTAAGTGGCTCATCAAAGCACCATTTGTACTAGAGCCTCATAAATTCATGTAGGTGCCATAACACCTGTTTAAATTACAAAATTTAGGAAAAAATAAAATAAAAAATTAATCATATTCTATACATGTGTCATATGCACTATTAACTAATAAATATGTGAATTCTAATTACAATGATTCTTGGTGAAAAAGTCTACATGTATAATGTTACACTTATAACAAAACTCAAGAAGAAGATTTAAGCTCTGTAAATATACGCAGTTCTGTTGCCAGTATTTAATTGCCCACCTAATTTGCTATGATAAGGATTGTTAAATAAATTTCTCTTAGTTGTTTTCATGAACCCTATCAGACTGTCTGAATGACCGTTAAAATTAATGTAATATGCAGCTGTGTTTTAATTTGTTAGGGTTAAGGTTGTTAAATAGTTTTAACTTAATTGTTTTTATGAACCTTAGCAGACTGTCTGGATGACCGTTAAAATTGATGGATGATGCAGCTGTGTTGTTACTATCATGACTTTCAATTACAAGCCGTATAGTTTATGAGTTTGTTTATTTATCTTCTGCTCCTATGTGTGGTCCCGATTTGATACAAACACGCGAGAAAGTATCCAAGGAATATAACGTGTTCTGTTATAATAAAAACTGTTATGATATAACACTCCGGTTAAAGACCCTAATTTTAATATAATTATTATTGAAACAAATCATCCTGATATAAATATACCAAAGTTGCATAAAACTATTTGTGGCACATAATACCCAAGTTATACCTCCAGTTTTGAAAGAAATTGAACATTGACTCGCATTGTTCTGTACAAGCATGTTTATGGGGAATTTCCCTTGGACTAAATATAGCTTTTAACAAATAAATAAATAAATAAAAACCTGTCCAATACTTAACTGCTAATAACTTTCTTCTATTTCATAGCTTGAATAATTGACCCTCTTATATTTCGAAAATATTTTGGCATGCCAACATCACAGTTAAAGTGAACACCATCAACATAGTTATTGCGATCCGAATTTTTCACCCCTGTTATTTTCCAGTAACGACAATGTGGTTGGTCCTTTATTTGTGCTTTCAAAAATCTGTTAGTCTTAATAACTAAATCATTATACACATTTGATACAATGACTCGTGTCGATTCTCTTGGTAGAAGTTGGCATATTGTTACTGACTTAATCTCAAATCGGGTTGTCAATGTTTGGGATAATAAAATCAGCCGTAACCCCAATTCCTCTGTCGTATCTTCAGAGGCTCCTAAAATATCCAAATCGTTACCACCAATGTGAACAATTACATGTTCGGGACGATTTTTCTCTTTGAAAGACAAAATAGTTTGCACATGATCTGAATTTGAAACTTTTCCGCCGCCGATCCCAAGACATTTTACCTCACAGTTCATCAAGTTGAAATTATGTAATGCATGTCTATTATAAATAAAAGTTCCCAATCTACGAACGTGTGAACTACCAACTACGACAATTTTCATCGTAAAATTATACAGTCTCTCTAATTAAACTATAATTTTATTTTCTGGCGCTTCAGATGACCAAAATCACTCACTGGATCTAATACAATATTCTCTGGATACTTTTTCTTGTACTTATGTAGGAACCGTTCCGTGAAAAGTAATACAAGAAAAACCTTTCAATAAAACTAGACTACAATGTTCTTTAAACTCTGGAAATTTCAAGCAGGTAGATGCAAATTACGACAAATTACGGACATATAAATTACAATGTCAAATAACATATTAAAGTTACCTAATTTTCTACAGAATATAATCCTTGTCCTTCTCAAGTCTCAATATAATCGTATTATTTAAAACACAAATTACGCAGAATGTAATATAATTTTTAGTTCCAAAATTTACCTGCCACTTCTACCTGCAACTGAAGCGCCTTCTGAGATCATATAACATGATCAGGGGAAGGAATAACTTGGTATTTGCGTTTCTCCAGAAAAAGGACAAAGAGTTATGCCGCTTTCCATAGTACCGCCTAGTTTGCCAAAAAATCATTTTTAATAAAAATTAGCATAATTGCACATGTCATAATTGATACTACACAATTCCGTGTCCATCAGCAAGGTGTACATATTTAATTGTATAATATACACAAGTTTACTATGAAATATCGTTAAAACATTACATACCACAGACCAACTTTTGTAACATTCATATCTCAAGGTCTGCTCATTGATCAACTTGTAATGTTTGTGTATCTATTTTGTAACAACGTTTAAACTTTTTTTGAGTCGTTTGATGACGAAACGCGAGTCTGACGTGTAAAATTACAATACTGGTATCTATGATAATTTTCTTAAAATCACCCTGTTGTTTTGTTGTTTAACTTTTAATTCAGAAAATACTTACGGTATATTGAACAGCTATGTTGACACATATGTGATAAGACCAGGTCGCGATCGTCACAGAAGCCTTTGTATTTTTCGAAAAGCCTTGAACAGACATTCGTTTCCAATTTGTCCTTTTCAGCACAAAGAACCATACACAGGACTAAAAATACTAAACAAATACATCTATATATAAATATAAATATTATATTTGAAAAAAAAAAAACACAACAAAAACTACATTTCAATATATATTAAAAGTTAAATTCGACATAAGAATATACGTTATAGGCAAGAGTAAAGTAAGAATGTGACTTCTACGTCATGAAAATCACAGTCGTCTTTCTTCTTATAAACAAATATGTATAAGTAATTATAAAAAATGACTGAATAATAGCCAACGATAAATATTACGGGGCGATGGATCATATAAATATGATACAGTACACTACAAAACACAATATATAACCAGTCTAAAAGGGTACAACATCACCAAAAAATGACAATAAACGAACAAATGTAACTATAAATATTTCGGATAACAGATATCCTTCATCAGTATGAGTACGATGTAAAATGAATCAGATCAATCTATTCTGATTATTAAACTATAGCAATCTTGAATTCTATACAATAAAAAAGTGAAACAGTATCACCCGAACATCAAATGAAGAGACGCTAAGGAATTTTTAAAATTTCCAAACAACGACTCAAAGACATGCCTTAAATGAAAATAGTAATTAGAGATATGAACTGGCACAACTCTAGAATTCCAAAATGACGTCAGTTAAGATGTTACAACAATAGTGTGTAAATACATTCCCAAAAAAAAACAGCACTGATCGATAAAAGCTGGTAAAATATGTCAAATTGAGGCTGCGTATTTATCATCCCAAATAAATAGCAGTTTTATAATGAAAAGAAAAAATAATTAAACTTGGGCTAAGGTTAAAAAATTGGACGTGGATGCGTACTTGTACATCCCTACCAAATGAAAAGAACCCTGGTATTTAAACTAGTAAAATTCAAAAAATTTCAAAAGAATCCTTAAAACTGTTAGAGTCAAGTAAGGAAGCCAGAGTAACTGGAAACAAATGATGTCAGGAAAATTAGTGATGGTAGGGAAAATGAGTGATTCATTCTATGTTTTTTCATTTATGCCCTCTGGGGAAACTGTCCTTAGCTTTCTTATCCAAAACCTTTCCCGAGCAAGTCTTTTGGCCCTTGACCAACCCTCGTATTGGTCTATGATTGTGATTGTAAGGTTTTTGAGATCAGCTTGGGCGTGCCCAGTTGATCTCAAATGACGACTTACGGGGAGGTCGGGCTTGCAGGTGTAGTCACTTCGATGACCATTCATGCGTTTGTTGAATGGCTGTTCTGTCTCGCCAAAATACTGCATGCCACATCGACAGTGAAGAAGGTATACAACATTCTGTGTTTTGAAAGTTACATTACAAAATATAGTGTACACAGAACCAGTGGAGTGGCAAGTGAATGTTTGAGTATTCAGTATTTGTTGGCAAGTCAGACATCGTCTATTACCACACGACTTCCACCATCCTGCAGTTGAACTGCTTTTATTAGAAGAGACGTCAGCTCTCAGAAATAAGTCTTTCAGGCTTGCTGGTCTCCGAAAAGCTAAGACAGGAGGATTGGGAAAGATCTTGGACAATTTTGGGTGCTTGGCAATAGTTTGCCAATTGGCACGGATCAAACGTGAAAGGTTAGTAAAGGCGGGATTGTATGTTAAAACAAACGGAACTATTTTGCTGCGCCTCTTCTGTTTGTACTGTAATAGGTCATTGCGGCTTTTGTTATTAGCACGCGCAAATCCCTTATCTATGTCCAATTTCTTATAACCTCGTTTGGTAAAAAAACCGCGAAGTTCCTGAAACCGTTTAGTGACAGCCTCCTCAGAGGAGCAAATCCGCTTTACTCTGAGAACTTGACAGTACGGGATACTTTTTGTACAGTGTTTGGGGTGACAGCTTTAGGGAGAAAGGTACTGATGTTTATCTGTAGGTTTACAGTAGAGATCTGTTGATATGACACCGTCCTTAATAGATGTAGTAGTGTCTAAGAAAGATATTTTGGAGTCGGAAATTTCATATGTAAATTTAATTGACTGGTGTGCGTTGTTTGCATGTCTGATAAAATCATCCAATTTTTGTTGGGATTCAATCCATTTCATGTCAACATCATCGATGAAACGGAACCAAGACAGAGGTTTGGATAAAGATGTTGAAATAATTTGTTTCTCTAATTTTCCCATGAAAATATTGGCGTATGACGGTGCCATTTTCGTCCTCATCGCTGTCCCGTTTATCTGATGGTAATGTTCACCATTAAAGGTGAAATTGTTGCATTTCAGAACCAGAGTGAGCAGCTGGACTAAACATTCGGTAGGTGGTTCTAAGGTGTTGCGAGAGTCCCATATTTCCTTACACGATTGTATTCCGTCATCATGAGGTATGTTGGTATACAATGAGGTGACATCTAAAGTGACAAGGAGGGTTTCCGGAGGAAGAGGGTTCATGGATTCCATTTTACGAAGATAATCTGTTGTGTCTTGAATGTGAGAAGGAAGATTTTCTACATGAGATCTTAAATGAAAGTCTACGAATTCCGAGATTTTCTCAGTCGGGTGGCCGTTTGCGGATACAATGGGTCTACCAGGGTTGTTTACCTTGTGTAATTTGGGAAGAAGATACAATCGACCAGGCTTGGCGTTCTCTGGTTTTAAATATCCGATTGTATCATCATCTATGTAACCGTCATCGTGCATGGTTTGTAACTAAACTCGGAAGTAGGGTCATAGTCAAGCTTCTTATAAAATCTGTCATCAGAGAGCTGACGCTCTGCTTCCGCGATGTAGTTAGCTTTGTACATTATCACAACGGCACTTCCCTTGTCTGCTGGTTTTATCACAATATCATCTCGGTTTCTCAGCGATTGTATGGCTTTTTTTCTCGTCAGAAGAGGTGTTATAAAATGACGAGTACTTGTTGCAAGCTAGATGAACAACATCCGATTTGATTTTGTCGATAACATCTTCCAGTGTAGCAGATTTACTAGGTTTAAGTTATTTAGTAATTATAATGTATATATAGCGTAAGTATCGTACATCTAGAAATATAAATGATTACTAAATACGCAACTAAGTGTACGTTTGCTATCAAAGATAAGACAGTCCAACCTTGACAAGTTCAGTTACATTTTAAACTATACATATTTACATTATAGCACAAGACAAGAAAGGGTTTTACGTATAAAAGAAAAAAAAAGTTACAATAATAATTTTATTATTATTGTACAAACGAAAATGCATACAGATTCTTTTACTGGATCGATTGTTATACTACATTTCTTCTCTCGAGACTGTTTCATTTTCAACTTTCAAATAAAAAAAAAAAAAAAAAATTGACGAGCGTTTTAGCGATTAACCGTTGAACGTAAGCAAATATAGTATCGGCAGAGAATTAATTTCGCAAAGTAATTTTTGATAAAACGTACAGACACTTTATCGCTTTTTCAATAATCTGTAAACAGATTGTGTTTTTTTTCTATCTGAGCCAGCCATCAACCACATTAACATTTTTTATGACGTCACAATAACAAAATTAGAGGAAATCAAGACCATCTGAAGTCATAATTTATTTTTGAACAATGGAGAAATTAGCACAAGCAAAGAATTTATAAGCCGTTCGGGTAACGCATATATTGGCTAAGATTTACAGAGAGGGGATTTCGTCAACAAGGCGTCAATTGAGCTAACGACTTATATATCACAAGACATCCCAATTATGGATTTATAATACTTCTAAGTTATAACATGTCATAACAATGAATCCATTATTAGAAATGTTTTTTGCGTTTAAAGTTTTATAAGTATTGATAATATTTTGTAACTATACATGATAATTCCTTTGTGAAATTTCGAGTTGATAATAGATCTTTGAAAGCCACTGTTAAATTTATTTACAACTAAGACTGGCCGATAGAAAGCTTAACATAGAGATTTGTCCACCGTTGAAGACTGTATGTTGACTTCTTGGCCATGGATGTCTTTCTGTGCCACTGTTTTGCTGTCTTGTGACGTATAACCCGCATCTCCTTTTATTATTTTTTATGCTTTGAATTTAATTACTGAATCTTAGGCGTTAGAAAAGTGTTACTATTTTCAAATTTTACTGTTAAAACGGGACTAAGAAAACATTTTGTTTTTTACTTTGAATCCGTTTTTTGAAAATTTAAAAAAAAATAAAAAAAAAATATGAGATTAAAACCTATATGATAATCTGCTCGCGTACATAATGCTTAACATGGCAGTTTTGGGAAATATTCATACCTATGATAAAATACTTGGAGTATATTTAAAAAATTAATAAATTAGAATGTTCATTTGAGCAAATGTTTTTCTTAGAAAATAGTTGTAGTTTTCTGCCATACATTTGCTACATAGGGATGTTTATCTCTGATTTAAATAGGAAAATAACAATAAAAAGGACACTTGAGGTTTCCTATAGTTCAAATGTATTTAAATGCTTACAAAAACTTATGATACTAGCAGTCATATGTACAATCTACACCTACTTAAAAAAAACAAAACAACCAAAAACCACAACAACATAGGATATGTAATTTCCTGCTTTCCATTTACATGTACATGTATACGATGCAAACAAAAAATCTATATTTTTTTATTTAATACTACAAAAAAAAAGGCAGAAATATAACTTTAACTAAATATCTTTTTCTGCGTACTTGGTTTTGAATACAACACTTTTGACTATTCTCATATTATGAAATTCCATGAACTAAGTATAAACCTTATAGCTGTGTTAAGAAGATACATTAACATTGTCCCAGACAGAGAGGCTGTGAATATTTAACAAAGAGACCGAACTGTTGATCATGTTCATAAACTAACCTAGGAGAATGTCATAAAGTAACCAGCGACTCCATTTTCCTGTTCTGAAATTCATAGTAGTCACCTGAGTTTACCAATAATTGAGTTTTAAAGGGAATCATGTTGCTGATGCATCAATTTTTTGTGTTATGTTTTGTACAATTTTTTAAATGTAAAGCTTTTACTGTTTTTGCTTGATAGTGTTTTAATTCGTTTTTGAAATAAAGTTAACCACAAAGTGATTAGTTATCAGATGAAAACTTATTTTGCCCCTCATTTTGCAGATTTTTTTACAGCTATGAAGCACAATTTTTGAAACACGTCATAAAGACCCAACGAAAAGGTGCTTGATACATATACCTACAGATGTTTAGACACTGTTAACCATGTTCGAATATAAAAATAAAAGTTTTATCCCCTCTTCTCGTTCTTATCAAAGCAAATATAAATGGTGAACGATGTCTTCTTTGAAACTTAATCTTATATTTTATCATTTTTTATTCATAGAAAACATTATGAATTAAGGTACGATTTCACCTTTCCTAATGCTAATTGCCCTTTTCATGGTGGAAATGGTAATATTTCGTTGGTTTCTCCTTGTTAAGTATAAATTTAAAATATGTTACTTCAATATGCACGAGTTTGGCAGAATTTCAGTAAAAGTAAAGATTTATTGCTGAAACGTTTTTAAAATAGGCTATAAATTGGCAACAATTTTTTTAACGAATTATATCACAGATAAGAAATGTATTGTAGAAGTATGAATCCACATACTGGAATTCAATAAAACATAGTATATTGCATACATATTTGTGTGGTGATTTTTTTTTGTTTTTATTAGACTAAAACACTTATTTACAAAGGTTAGAACTTTACTGCTGATTTATTAATCACTTTGGCTGATATATGTTAAGGAGATGCATATCAATTCACTGATAAAAAATTACATGGATATTTGACAGGTTAATCTAGTGGTTTTACATCGCAACACTCACAATCGCTACCAGTGAATTAAGGAATATTGTAGAGTAAGGTGCTTATAACATACTTTTTTATGTTCCATTTTTTTTCAATATAATTTTCTTTAAATGACTGGTCGAGATTAAAAAGGTGAGTGTTGAGATGAAAAACCACTAGATTAACCTGCCATTGACTATGCGGTATATGCTTTGCTCTTTGTTGAAGGCCGTACGATGACCTATAGCTGTTAATTTCTGTGTCATTTGGTCTCTTGTGAAGAGATGTCTCATTGGCAATCACACCACATCTTCTTTTATATATATGTACATGTCCCAAGTCAGAAACCCTGTGATCATCGTTAAGTGGTTGTCTTATGTCATATCGTAATTTTCAATGTAGGATTCAAATTCACATCAAAATAATATTGTTGTAGACCTGAACATGTTAATGAATTGCATCCTCATCCTCATCCTAAATCATCATTATCGTAACCATTTACATTTAGTCAAATATGTAATAGTACTTTTATTTTGACGTTATGATCACATTGCAGTCCAAAGAAATGCACATGCAAATCAAGACTCGTTTAGTACAAAAATGTAGGACTAGTGTATAATTCAGTCTTCAGATTTCATGAAATATTTTGCTGATAGTCGTTAACCTTTATGAATGGATAAGCGGAAATGTTGGGTATAGGTTGATGTCGAATCAATAAGCGTTGGTAGCGTGCTTGCCTAACATATGGGGTGGAGACGTTGGTTTCGATTCAAAGCCTCGTCATATATGAAATACTTTTGTTATTCATTTCTTCTCTGTCAACTGCGGTATTTAGGAGTAAGAGCTCGTCTTACAGTGGACTGCCTGCATGTGAGTTAGCATCATTTAAAAAAATTGGTAAAGCGAAAGCAAAATATCTTCATATCAAATAAGCAATAGCGCGTCCTTGGTATGAATGCAACAAATACTAGAATATGTTAAGTACACGCCAATAAATTAAACAGAAAAGGTTGCACATCAAAAAAGGTCTTGTAAATGTATTTCTGAATGTATAACTATGTGTCTATCCCAGTCAGGATATCTGGACCTTGTGTTGTTTTTCATTGTTTGAACCTTTATGTTCGAGTGTTGATGGTTCACATGGTCGGTTGTACTGTCCAATACTTTTTGTGACTCCGTTATCCTTTGCATGTACTACATACCAATTTACAAAGTTGTGTTATATGATTAAACAGTAATTTGCTGGAAGCAGTCTGCAGTTTTGACAGGAACAATGCAAAATATGATTGTCTGCCACTTTCGACCATTAAAAAAAACTATACAAGTTTTGTTAATCGTTCAATGTTTAAATGATTAAAATGATTGTTTTTTGCATTACAAGAAAGGTGCACCTTAACGGAATAAATCTTGAAAGTAAGAAATATTAGTTAAAGTTAGAGAAAGGCTCATATAGGTGTAAACGTTTTACACAGAGATTTTAGAAAGCCATTAAAAGTTGGTTTAAAGTAAACGTTTTCATTGAGAACAATTATGCTATATGGGAACGAAACGTTACAGAGACTATGAATTCTGCAACAAAACTCCGTTGGCATGCTTCAGAGAGAAAAAATCTTCATGAGAAAAATCAGTAGGAATACATAATTTTAGAAATCATCGTAATCTAATTTAATTCAAATGCTGTGACTAGAAACTTGTGATTACAGTATTACTGCTTGTCCCTTCCTCGTAACAGGAATGTATAATTCAAAGTATGAAAATAAGTTTTTTTTTGTCACTAAAAGTATTGTTTCAAAACCCATTATGATCAATCGATCATCTAGATCAAAAGTTATATAAAAACCATTGAATATAAAAATGATTAACGACGTAATTGTCTGTGGTTACATAAAATTATAAAGACGTTACAGCTGTTTCCTTACAAGAAAAATGATGTGGGCAGATATTAAATGTTTGGGTCAAAATCATTTTGAATATTTAGATGGAGAAAAATCTCATCAGTCAATTGGTTACATGCAAGAAAAAGTAAGAAGAGCAGGTGATCATCAAGCATTGATATCGTGGAGATGATATATATATATATATGTATATCGGGGTTTCGAGAAAACTAGTCGAAAATAGAAAAGTCAGCGACAATTTAGATATTAATCATCAAATCCTAACACGCAAAAATATTTGGCATTATTATTACCACTTGGCATAAAAAAAAGCTACGCTTTTAAATTAAATGCAAGAACCAACCAAAATTTTCGTTTTCCTTTTCAGCATATAAATAATATACTTATAGAAAAAACTATACGACTAAACATTGTTTCAACTTCGTATGAAAGATAGGTACAATTAAAAATTACTTCTGTCATTTAATTGAAACTAAATGGATAGGTGAAAAGTTATTAAATTTTAGCATAATTTTTCAGCTTGTCTTTGATTACATTCATCTAAATTATGATTCAATAACGTGACGACAACTGGAACACTATCGGAACAATTAAACATCGATAAAAGTTCAAGAAGGATCAACAAAAAGCAATCCATGCGCGTATGTGAATAGCACAGATAACAAAATTTGCACAATACTATTAATAAGATAAACTGTTTTATGTCAATGCTTTAGATAATGTTGTCTCAATTCAATTAGAAATATTCAGATTGTGGATTGAATTGGAATTTCTTGTAAATGTTTTCTAAAACAGTTTGTTTACAAAGTTTATCGCAAAGATTAACATCTATTCATTAATCTATGTTTTAATTTAAATTCAGGTTGGTTATTTAGTTTTCTTCGAATCTCAAAACGTACAACATGAAGACAACAATCTTATTAGCCATTGTAGTGGCAGTTTTGGTGAAAGGTAAATTCTCTAATTTTTTTTTATCTGTGTGCAAGATTGTTTTAAAAAAATAAAGTGGAAATAACGTTAAATGTTTAGAAATATTTTTTTTTCTTCAGTTATTCAGATATATTTTAACAAACTTTTTACAGAAACATCATAATTTATTATCAAATAAAAAAACCAGCAAAATTGCCTCATTTTAATTTTTTTTTAAAATTTACATTGAAGTTTAGAAAGTTCAATCAAGGGACTATACAGAGTACTACTGTAGTAAGTTGTGTGCTGGATGCAGAGGTTATTCATACCAACCATTAAGTCCCGGAAAAATTTGCGTCTGCCTTAATTGTAGCAGCGTTAAGTCTCAACCTACACTTTATGGAGATGCTAGAAATATAAACGAAAAAGATACAATCTAATGTAAGTATTTGATTCTAGATTGTATTGCACAATATCAATTTTTTAAAAATGTTTACAAAATGTATAAGTATATTAACCATATTTATATATAAGATATATAAGCATTTTTAATAGGCATCTTTTTTATACAAAAAAAAAGATGCGGAAGATACCAAATGGGCATTCAAACTCACAACTCGACTACAAAAAACAAAAAACGACCAAAAGACAAACATCAGTTTAGATACTTACAAAACACAACATAAACAACCGAATCCCAATACAAACGGAGGTAATCTCAGGTGATTCGAAATTGTAAGCTGATCCTGCTGCACTTTTGGCACCCGTCATGTTGCTCATGTTAGAACTCGGTTATAAGTCTAATTAGGTTATGCCACATTAGTAGAAAGGAGGACGCGGTTGTGGTTACGCGATTTGAACATATCCGTCGTCATCTGTGAAACAGATATTCAATAACGGACAACAAACTAGTGATGGCGTCTGTAAAATTTTCGATGGGATGACTTCAACTTTATTACTTGAACCATTGGTTTATTAGATTCTGTATATCCGAGGTTCATTTCTGTAAGCTTTAATCCTCTATAAAAATCATGATAGAAAATGCATATTCTGGAATATTGTATCAATTGGGCGATTCATAAATCATATGAAGGCGCTGTTGGAATGTTCTTACATAGAAATGGAAAGCTTAAATCATCTCTATGGTCGTTAAGTTTTGTTCTCAACTGATTCTCATTGTCAGTTTCTAGATGTAAGTCAAGATATAAAGGCAGGCTTGTATGTATGTGTTGTATCCTTTATTCGAAGTTTAATGGGATAGATTGAATATGAAATAGGTAAAAATTAATTCTATCTCAACATATGATTGGTAAAATACAATATGAAATTTAGCATGAAAATTGGGAATGTATCAGAGAGACAACAACCCGACCTAAGAGCAGAAAACAGCCCAAGGCCACCAATATGTCGTTATTCAAAAAAGTAAAATACAAAAATACCGAACTCCGAGGAAAATTATAAACAGATAGTCCATACGCAAATGACAAAATCAAAAGTTCAAACACATCAAACGAATGGATAACAACTGTCATATTCCTGACTTGGTACAGGCATTTTCTTATGTAGAACATGGTGGATTTAACCTGGTTTTAAAGCTAGCTAAACCTATCACATGTATGACAAACGCAAAAAATTGCATTACTTAGTATATTGAAAACGATGTGTGAACGAAACAAACAGGCATAATAGGTAAAAATGTAAAAAATAGGGGTACAGAAGTCAACATTGTGTTGTAATCTTAATCACTATAAAAACCAATAACTATGTCAACAGAGAAAAACAAAAAAGCATATAGACAAAACACATAAATATTATGCAAAAACGAAAGACAAGAATGCAAAAATTTACCATAGCACTATAACACAATGACGGGATGTATAGTATAAATTATTTCATGTAGATTTCTTTGAAAAAAAACTGCAATATTTGAGGTTATTCTTTGATAAATATATAAAAAATAGTAGAGCATTTCCGATGAGTCAAAATATTGCATCTTGGCCGACATCGTCAATATAACTGAAATACTTTGTGCTATATCATTAAAGGGTTATTTGCACTCACTGACTCGTGTAGTTTAATATATTTGGGACAATTTTGTTAAATATTAGTGCGATTACCTATTATTCGGAATAGTAGAAAAAGGACCAACTTAAACACTGCTACAAGAGTTAAATGATTTTGTATTGTAAGGACTTCTGTATTTTTTGTTGTCTTTAAAATAGGTAGGAATCATTCTATCTCCTATCGTGCCTCATTATATTTGTGTTTATAATGTTTGACTATGATAACAATGACTGCATAATCCATTACAAGAAAAAAATAGAAATGAAAATAATATCTAAAAATATTTAATTTTATTTGTGAATAAGAGGCCATATATAAGAAAAACATTGATTTTTTCAGAATGAGTGCACTGGAAAAGTTTGACCAAGGAATGGACATTTTCTAAACAAACTTTTGACATGCAGATTAAAAGCACGTACCATAGCTAATCACTTAGTCGCTTTTACCCGTAGTTGCTAACATTTGACATTAAAGACTTATATTATAAACGTTAAAATTAAACTCATGTTCTGTAACAAACTTAAAGCTTCTTTAGTTTCAAGTAATATATTAACATTTAATATGCTTATTAGCGAATCTGGATCAATTTCAGTGAAAATTATTTTTTACAGGTTACATGATAGTCAGTAAGACGAATAAAGTACTTGTATTTTCTTTGCTTGTTAAAAATTCTTTTTATGTAACTTGTTATCTCTTGTTTTTTGTTTTATGTCTTTATGTTCTAATAAAACAGATTTAAAACAAAGTAGGGCTGTGGTCCGAATTTCAAAAAAAGTGGAGAATCTAAACTTGATGCAATTGCTGCTTTCAAAACATACTTCTTATATTCTCAAATTTAGAGTAAGTTCAATCTGGTTTTGTTTTACAAAATATTTGTTTACATGCTTTGCAGTAGTAATTTTTTTGTTCAATTTTTATGTTTAATCTTTTGTCTTATACCAGTTAAATCGTGAAACCTATATTTTATTTTGTCATTTTCATATTGTTGATACGCGTTAACATGTTATTTAGATACAATTCTCTTCGCTTGTATTTCTGATCAAATAGGAAAAAATTAAGCTACGCTTTAAATTATTATAAAATATTTGATAATCTTGTAGGTACAGCAAAAACCGTTAAGATTTTAAACCTAAATGATACTCTCAATTTCAAAATGTCGAAATAAACTAAGTGCACCACATCTGCTCTAAAAGGAACACTATCTTCATTCCAACCCATCTTATCTATCTGAAAGAGATCCCCACTCCAAAACTATATGTATGACTATTCTTGCAGATACAGGAAAAATTCATTCTCCACACTACAATATATTTGCTATTATGAGAATTCCGTAATTACAAAATTAAATGAAAACATATGTGTCAAGCGTCAATGAAATAACAACCAAGTACAAGAAAAAAAGGAAGAAAAAAACAATTTTGAATGCAGCATATGGTACCAATTATCAGTGCGCATAACGCATGTGAACGGAATAACCTTCACCAGATACATTGAGGAAGCAAAAGCATATGTGCCTTTCCCAACTCAGGGGCCTATAATTCAGCGGTTGTTGTTGGGTCATGTCTGTTATATTTGTTTTTCGGAAATTGTTTTGTTATAAATCATGTAAATTAGGCCGTTGGTTTTCTATTGAAATGATTCGTATTTTTCTTGTCGGGGCCTTTTATAGCCGAATATACGGCATGGGTTTTTCTCATTGTTGAAGGCCGTTTGAATACCTATAACTGCTTGCATCCATTCAATTGAACTTTGGTGGATAGTTGTCTCATTGGCAACCCTACCACATCTCCTTATTTTTTATAAAAAAAAATCATTGAAAAGCATCAAAACTAAAAGAGGCTATACAGGAACAGCCAAATTCTCTCAGAACAGCTATGCCAGTGGAAATTGCAACTGAAGTGACAGTGAAATAAATATTCCCTCCTGCAAACTGTTGATTCTTTGTCCGGCTTTAGCCATATATTATGTCCATTTTAGTTTGATCAGCTCTTCAACGTTTGTACAAGTTTTTGTTTTTAAAATATGTTGGCTTGGAGCATCACAGAAGATATATGTTGTCGAAATGCACATCTAGTGAAGTAAAAATTGTAACTTTAATGTTATTAAGGCGTCATTAATTAACTGATGTTTAAATCTAAAAAAAGAAAAAAATCAACAAATTGACGAAGTGCCTTGCATGGGAAAGGCACATTAAATCCACAATCTTCAGCATTCACATCGTGATTAAAATACACATTAAATGTACGCAGAAGAACAAAAATTTAACTAGGCAATATTATGATACAACAAACGACAAATGTTCATTGGTTTTTTATTTTGTTTTGCATCACCATCACAAGAACAATCGTTGGTTCATGTCGGTCATCTTTATTTTTCGTAACTTGTATAATTATAGAGTAGGCCTTTTTTTCATGTCGGGGCATTTTATAGCTGACTATACGATTTGAGTTTTTCTGGTTGTTAAAGGCCGTACGTGGGTTATACTGTAATTGTTAATTTGTCACTTGTTATTAAACCAAATATTTACATTGTAATTTTCCGACTACACAATATTCTTGTATATTTCTTGAAAATGCTGATTTATCATTATAACCTTATGAAATATCTATCACAGACGACACTGCTATGTTTCAATTGTCGTAGCCATTCCCCTGCCCTCTATTCCTCGATCGTCATCCCCGAATGCGACAAAACTATGAATTTGTTCTTACTATGAACAGCATTGCGAATGTCACGTGTGGATAAGGATTTCTTAACCCTTTTGATCACCTGAGATCACATCGTTTTGTATGTCGTGCTGCTCATGAGTCGAAAATTAACTGACAACGTCTTAGCAAAAAAAAGTAAAAAAACAAAATGTCAAACAACAGTATCAAAAACACAGCATACAAAACTAAAAACTTAGCAGCACGAACCCTACCAATAAGGAGCATAAGGAGATGTGTTTTAATTGCCAATGAGACAACTTTTGATTACGGACTTTCCGTTTTGAATTTTCCTCGGAGTTCGGTATTTTTGTTATTTTACTTTTTTCCACCAGATATAATTACTTCAGTTATCGGATTTGCATCTGCTAATCTTTTACACCTAAAAGTTGAATTTTGTATATGTCTTGATCTTTATTATGAATGAATTAATCAAGTTGAAAAGGCGTTTGCTGTGCAGAAAAACAAAAGCCGTAAGAGAAAAGATCTCACAAACTTTCCCTTTACTGGATTTAGCAAATTTTTAACACTATTAAAAAGTCGGGTATGAAGAAGTAACTTTTATTTCTCTTTTCCTCCTGTATCAATATTTATAAGGGACTACAATTAATCATTCACACCTGTTAACATGTAAGGCCCATGAAATTTAGTTACCTTAAATTCTTTTCAATTGATATAACATAAACGGTACCAATTTTTCTGCACCAAATGCGCATTTCGACAATCAAAGTCTCCTCAGTGATGCTCAACGCCAAAATATTTGAAAATCCAAAGCTTAACACTCATAATTTCATGGTTGAAAAATATCTTGGATTATATATGTTGAATGATAAATACATAATATACATAAACGATCAGTGATATATGAACCGTCAATCTTTTACTTAATCTTATATAAATTATAGAGATTTAATGGGAGTTATGATTCCACCTTCAGGATCTTATTACAGATTGGCATTTACACACAGCGTTGTACAGCAATGTTAATTGTAAATCTAACAAGTTCTGGAATTGTCTATTATGTATTTCTTTTCGGCTTTTTGAATTGGCAGGTTTCATCCATCCTTGACCTCTGCTCATTCTTTTATTGCATTGGTCAATGTTATGTTTCCATCCTTTTCTGGAGTTCTGGAATTGTCTATTATGTATTTCTTTTTGGCTTTTAACGACTTATTTATGAAGCCATAATTATACTACTGTAGTACAATGATCGCATATAGCATATTTTGGGAATGCCATCAATTCGATAATTCATAACTACAAATCTATAATGTGCATTGCACGAGATCGCGTCTTTATGTACTGTTTATAAATAAACATGGAAGTACAGTCAAATGTACAAGACTGTAATTATAATTTATATGGTTTGCTACTGGCCCTCCACGGATCCATAGAGGGTTAGTAAAATCAAACTGCTATGGATCCGTAGGTGATCAGAAGTGAACCGTATTATGCATTTAACGATTTTTTTGCACACTGGACTATTCCTGCAAAATTGTGTATACAAATAAACAATGAAATACAATAGTGAGAGGGCTTTAAAGTCAATCAATGTAGTTGAACACTCCCATAGTAGCAATAGCATCAATATTAGACGAGACGTCATGATACACCTTTGAAATCTACTGACCCCTAATGTGTCAACACGTGATGACGTTACACTAATCACAACTTCACTAATTTATCCGAAGTGCGATACGACTACATACCACCAGATTAAGTATTTTGCATGCGTTCTTTAAGACGGTTTTGTTTATCATTGTTTTGCCTTTACATATATCCGGTTTTATATTGGTATTATTGAGAGGAGTGCTTTTCCTGTACTGAATTTCCCATGAATTATAATGTGTACCTTTTGTTAGTCTATCGAGCAAGTTAAGAAGGAAGAGACTTTTAGAAATAAACAAAAACAAACTTATTTAGGTCCACTACATGCTTATGCAATTTACTCTGTCATTTTGTTATTAACAACAGATCTTTGATAGTACCTGTTTAATTTATTGACAATTTTGTTATACTCTGGACGATCTAGACCTTATTATATTGTACAGACATCTATTCGACAAAAGTGGGTTAGCCTCTACGATGGATATTCACGAGCACTAAATATTTCACCATTTATTTAGATCTTGTACCAAGTCAAGGAAAATGACAGTTGTTTTCCATTCGGTTGAAGTGTTTAAGCTTTTGATTTTTCCATTTGATAAGGGACTTTCCGTTTTGAATTATCCCTTGGATTTTTTTTTTCGGTATTTTTGGTTTTTTTTTGCATCATAAACACAGGCAATTATTATCATTGCAATCTAATCCCGCTATGTAAACTACTATATGTGTCACTAATATATTTTTTACTCGTCTTTTTAAGTATTTAATGTATTAAAAGTGCAATAACAGAAATCGAAGACATATCTAAAACAGTTGAAACTAAATAAAAAGTAGAATCTTATAGTCAAAACAGAACCGGTCATCATCCCTTCTTCGGACCTTCTCTTTACATGCCAGTTTCACCATGCTCGGTTTCTCCTTTTGGAATGTTCTGGAAGGGGTCAGTGTTGTCATTGTCATTCATCTGTGGAAAAATCTCAGATAGAGATGATCTATAAATTAAAAAAAAAATAATTAAAGGAATGAAGGAAATAACTGTAGATTTTTTTATAGTTCTTTTTTACAAATTATGTCTCTTTCACTCTTGTCAAGAATCTTGTCAACCACATACGATTAACGATTGGTCTTACTGACACAGAGTGATATTTTTTATTCGATCGTCACTGATGAGTCTTTTTGTAGACGAAATGCGCGTCTTGCGTACAATATGAAGAGTTAGTTTATAGTTACTTTTTATGGCAAATTCAGGAGTTCGAAAAATAATAAAAAATCAGAATTGAATTTTACTGATGCAAAATTAGATTAATTAATCGTTTAGTGAGTCTTTTAAATGTACATAATGAGAAAGTAAGCAGACTCGTAGGGGGAGTCTCGAAATACACATTTGGGACAGACATCTGGCTGGGGTTTAAAAACTACCCACCACCCATTCATAAATTTATTTATGCGAAAATCCCCACCAATTCGTATATTTTATTGGAAAATCATAACCCATGTATATTTATTTCCCAGCTTTCATATGACTTCCTATCTACATGTAGCCGTTAACCACATGGGATCGTTTTTTGCATTTGATAAAAAGATCAGTGCACAATTTTCATAGATACTTTAAGAGAAGATGAAACTTCATGACCCATCGGCTCTTAAATTTCTACCTCTTGTTATATTACCTCCGTGAAATGCACACTATTGATATATTTGACATTAAAAAAGTGACCCATACCAGCGGAACGTCTGTATATAACTTTATATTGCAGGATAACCGCATCCCCCACCCACTCACCCTCGTATGGACTAATAAAGGATGCTTAATCCACTGCATATGTTTTGAGAAGACCACAACACCAAAATACACCATTTGTTAAGTAGTGGTCAAAATCTTTGTTCAAATCATACGGTCATAGGAGGGATAATACCATGGGGACAAGCACATTTACAAATCAACCTAATTTTTAAATTATGTCAACTGATATATAAATAAAATATATACCACAGTACATAAGGCAGCAAAAAATACCAAATTAATCATTATTTCGATTCCAACTTACTCTTCATTTTCATGGAATTTAATGGTTTGGTCACTAGCACAACGACTACATCTGCAGAGGCATCGGCGACAATATCTGAATGCCAAATAACTTCTTGTGCAAAGACGTAAACACCTGGAAGCACAACTTGCATCTGCCTCGTGGACTAAAACAACATATCATAGATGTAATCATTGAAAGCTCGATACCTAGCTATGTATAGGTTATTTGCTGATATTCATGTCTCATGTATAACAACGCCATAATTTTTCTTTTGCCATTTACTCAGCACAATGTTTCTAAGTATATGTCATTGATGAAATAATACTAACCTCAAAAAGAATAGCAAAAACTTGAAGGGGGAAAATTTATGACCAAATATTGCTGCCATAGTCTTTAATTTTTAGAGATATCCAAAAACCATATAAATTAATATTAATTTGATAAGCATAATATTTAATATAAAACTGAATAGAAGATGATTTCTTGAGACAATAGCAATGCTCTTGGCATAATAAAGGAATGGGGCAAATCTTCATAATGTTATTTAAAGGTGAATTAAGTATTCAAGAACATTTTGAGGTACCTCTTTTGTAAATTTCATAAAAAGCCTATTTTGCAACCCCTGAAGTAAATTACCCCTTATAGTACCTACTAACACATCCTTTTTTCTTCGATTGTGACATCGCTGCATGCGACCTATCACCGCATTTGTACTTGCGATGAGCAACACGATCAGTGCAACATGTGGAGCAGGATCTGCCTACCCTTTCGGAACACATGAAATAACCCCCGGTTTTTTACCATGATATTGTCCGTTTTTCTTCTACTTGTGATATTTCATTGTCCCTTCAAATCTTTTGTTTCTGTTTTGAGAAGATTTTGTTTATTCATATAGTCATGATTTGGTTTATCCTTTATACTAACAGCTTTGTTAATACTAATCCCGGTGAATACACCCGTATTTACTGTAACAAATACTCTACCGTGGTCTTTCCTGATAGTAAAGATACGCAGCAAGGACTTAACATTTTACTCCGGTTTTCAAAAGTTTATATGTCAAATTAAAGTAACAAAATTATGTACATACCTATAAGAATTACTACAAGAGCAATAGCCAGAATAATTGCTACCTTCATATTGGATATAAAGGAACGTAGTTATTGATCTGAAATTAAAAGGTTTGTTACATTATTTCCATATATATGAAATGGCATGCAATGAAAAAAGGAAGCGCAAAGAATGTGACAGATTAACAAAGAAAACTTTAGGGTAGTATCAAATACGAAAGTTCGAAATGTCTAACCGAAAACGAGATAAAAATACGGTAAAGTATAACAGTTTATTTTTACTTTGACTTAAAGCATCTCGCAAAAATCAGGAGAGATTTTTCCACATTGCTAGGGTGTTATTAATTTAGAATGCAGATTAATAAACATAGCTAGTTATCTTTGATAACCTTCATGTTTAATCTATTTCTTGTTTCACAGCTGATTTATTTAAAAGGTAAGACATAACTGGTCTTTTTCTAAAGATTGTTACGTTTTGATTATTATGATATTGCTGTTTACATAAAATGATACAAATTAGTTTGACAAAGTTACCTACCTTATGTTTATGATTCAGCTAGTCAGCAGGCCGTGACAGTAAATTGACAATTAGCGGTTTGATAACATTTGATGCAGAAATGACAATACCGGACGGATTTGGTTGTTGCAACCTAAATGCGTCTTGTTTTTAATGTATTGTGACTGAAATCTATCGTGTTTGAATAACACGTATAACACATTATAAACCACATTTAAAATAAACATAAAAAATAGAAAAAAGGCTATATGAACGAGGCAAAAACAGGGACATATATTTGGAACCTTGCGATATGTGTTAAATTACCCTGTGCAAATGCCAAAGAAGGCTCTTAGCAAAATTTTGATTTGGATGAAGTGAGAAGACAGGAAGGGACAACGAAATAAATAAATCAAAGAAAAACGTTTTTTCTAGAATTAAGAAAAATTAAGACCGACAATTGTTTACAAAACATAACACAAAAAGCAAAAGACTATGCAATACGTATTGCACTGTAACCGCCGAATGAACTCAGGTACTCCGAAGAGTAAGTAATCTGCTCCATTAGTGACACCTGTCAAGTTGCTGATGAAACAAATATGATATTAAAGTATCACATACTATTTGTAAAAATTATTTGCTGTTGTATGAATTAACAAGATGTAACTGTCACTTGATTGTAAGTGTTGCTGTCCACCTATTGTAGTTCATTTCAATTTTTTTTCCACAATTGCAATTTCTTTCATCAATTCAAAATGTGTCACTGGTCAGATATTTTAACCAACTGCTGTAGAAGAACCACTGTCAATTCATCAAAGTGCAAAGCATACTTACAATCCATTATGATTTGAATTCTACTATAGCTATTAAAAAAGTTTGGACTAAAATTTCTATACATGTTATTTTTCATTTGAAAAGTGAGAGTTGGTTATTTTTTAATTGCTGTAAAAATGTCCTTACTAAGTTTTCATACTTTTCCTTTCAAAATGTTTTACTTATTCATAGGAGTCAGTTATCAGTTTGAATTTAAACATATAATTATTATATTCAGTAAAAGGTTTGTGAAGCTGCAATATGTTGTCAATAGGATTCCATTGGGAGATATTATAATATTTTTTGTATATGAACAAGTGTGGAAACAGATTTGTGTTGTTTGATGAGTAAATTGTTATGATGACTTGTGCAGCCGCAGATGCCATTAAACAATCTAAAAATATTTTGTGTTGTCTGGTGGGCGGTTACTTCTCTGTACAAATAAATGTTATATACATGTACGCTGTACAGTAAATTTACAAAAACGACAAAACTGATATCTGACTCCTAAAAGAGGGACGAAAGATACCAGAGGGACAGTCAAACTCATAGATCGAAAACAAACTGACAACGCCATGGCCAAAAATAAAAAGACAAACAGACAAATAATAGTACAGATGACACAACATAGAAAACTAAAGACTAAGCAACACGAACCCCACCAAAAACTGGGGGTGATCTCAGGTGCTCCGGAAGGATAAGCAGATCCTGCTCCACATGTGGCACCCGTCGTGTTTATGTTATTACAAATCCGTTAAATAGTCTAATTCGGTAAGTCACATTCGTGAAAAGGGAAGGGTATTGTAGTTACGACATAAGGAACATATCCGATATCGTCTGTGAAACGGTTATTACATAACGGTCAACCAACTCGTGATGGCGTCCGTAAAATTTACGAAGGGATGATTTCAACTTCACCATTTGGAACTCTTGGTTTAATAGCTTCCTTGTGAGCAGCAATCCTCTATCAAGGAAATCATGATAGGAAACACAAGCCCGGGTATATCGTATCAATTGAGAGATATATACTCCGTATGCAGGCCCTGCTGGAATGTTGCTACATAGAAATGGAAAGTTCACAATTGGGAAGCCGAAATCATCTCTTTTGTCGTAAAGTTTTGTTTTCAACCGACCCTCATTGTCAATTTCTAGATGTAAGTCAAGATATGAGTTCCAGTGTTGTTTGATATACAATGTTGATGAACATGCTGGAGGGTGCACTTTTGTTCTTTTGTGTCCGGGGTGAGTAGCATACTTTAAGTTCATTTCATGAACAAAATCATTGTACATCTTCCTACACGTATTAATGTACATAGGTCAGTGTCAATTCCATGGAATTATATCATTCGGGAAATACCATTTACAGTAATACACATCTATGTATATATTTTAAAATTCAAATATGTATAAAGGACTTCACTTTGTCTTCCACTGGGCCTTATAGCACCTCCGGGTTTAACATGTTCAAATCAGAAAAAAATATGGTAGAAAATTCCGCGATTTTTTTTTAAAGAACATAATGCAACTACTCTCAAAGAGATTTTTTTTTCCTTCTCCCCGATCAAAATATATGTATCTTCAATACAATATAGGGAATCAGAATAAGTCATAGCTCAGAAAGAAATAGTTGCTTTAATATGCATGATATACAAAGTATTAATATAAACATTAAGAGATGTATCATAACTGCCTATTGCAATTAGATAACTATCCAGTTTGGTCATAAAGACGTGGATGCAAGGAATTATAAGTGACCGTACAGTACATCATTCAACAATGAACAAAACACATACTGCATCATCTGTGAAACGGTTATTACATAACGGTCAACCAACTCGTGATGGCGTCCGTAAAATTTACGAAGAAAATTCCGCCACATTCTTTATGTGCCTGTTCCAAGTTTGGAGTCTGTCATTCAGTTGTTGTTATTGGTTGCTGCCTGTCACATTTGTTTTTCTGTAATTAGTCCGTCATAATTTCAGGCTGTTGGTTTCTGGTTTGAATTGTTTCACATTTAGTCATTGTTTTGACCTTTTTATAGCATACTATACAGTATGTGTTTTGTTCATTGTTGAATGATGTACTGTACGGATACTTATAATTCCTTGCATCCACGTCTTTATGACCAAACTGGATAGTTGTCTAATTGCAATAGGCAGTTATGATACATCTCTTAATGTTTATATTAATACTTTGTATATCATGCATATTAAAGTAACTATTTATTTCTAAGCTATGACTTATTCTGATTCCCTATATTGTATTGAAGAAACATATATTTTGATCGGGGAGAAGGAAAAAAAAATCTCTTTGAGAGTAGTTGCATTATGTTCTTTAAAAAAAAAATCAACTTTGCATGACAAAAAACAAATAATTTAATACATGCATGGTTCGAAATAAATTTTTAGAATGAAAAAAAAATCATAACCCCTCCCAACAGTTAAATGGTCTCTAATTTTGTTGTGTTGTATTGGTATCATCATGCGTGATTGATTGATTGTTGTTTACTTTAGATCCAGTGCCAAATATTTAATGCATTCTTGATTGATTGGTTGTTGTTTATTAAATGTCCAGTGGCAAATATTTCATGCCTGGTCAGGCCGAGAATAATTTAACATTGTAAACAACTGAACCCAGTTAGATTCAGCATATCGAGGAACACATATAATTTAATTTTTGAACCTATGGACCTTAACATGAATCATTTCAAAAACAGACCCTAAAATCCAAATTTTAAATACCCAATTAGATTCAGCATATTTAAAAACTCCCAAGACTTTTGCATTAAACCCCATTGAAATTGCTAAAACAATAAGCAATTTACATAAAGTATTGATTTTGTCCCATTTCAACTAGACCAATAGGGTCATAACCCCTAAAATCAACCCTTAACTTTATTTTATGGTAAAACACCTTGTGGCACAATTAAATAGTAATATATAGACTTATACTCAATTTATTGTCCAGAAATCAGAAAATCATATTTCTTGGCCCCTTTTCGGCCCCTTATAATTGAAAGGTTTATATCATGACCCCTACAATCAATCCCAACTTTCTTTTTAAAGTATGCAACCTTGTAGTAAAATTTCATAAAAATCCAAACTCTTTTACACAAATTGGCGTCCTGAAACTTGAAAAATGCTTCTTTTTGACCCCTTTTTGGTCCTTAATTACTAAACAGCTACAACAATAATCCCAAAAAATAAATCCCAACCTTCATATTGTGGAATGGAACCTTGTGCTTAAATTTAATGCAGATCTATACAGTTTGTACCATTTGTGTCCTAAATGCCTTTTGCGTCACTGTTTCAAGGCGTTAATTAAATGACTTAAATCTTATCTCTTTTGTCCAGATTAGGGGAAGGCCTTTAAAAATTTAACAAATGAAGATCTTTGTATAGATGTACAATGATGCCAGTGTTTCCTTTATCTGCTGGAGATTTTTTTCTTTGCTATTCAATGAATATAAATTGTTTATTAATTCCATTCTTACATTACAGCTTTGTCTAAATTACAGTGTCCGTTCAATCATAACTGAAAAAACTCGTATAAAGTTGCAAAATGTAATTCCACGTTGAGACAATAACAAAAAAATCCTAGAATCTCATCCCCATCTGATGTTTGGTTATTTTCTTTCTTTTTGCTTAAAGTTTAAAAGAAAAAATGATGAAAACTTAAAATCGGAAAAAATATTCAATTTGTATGGCATGGTTCTTTTATTTAATTAGATAGTTAAATAGTTTTTGATACTTGAAATATCACCTAGTCTGACGACGCATTACCGATTGAACAGACCGACATAAATAGTCCTGTCATGTGCTGTATTTCTGTCACGTAGTATTGTTATTTCAGCGATATTTTTAACATTGCCATATAAGCGGGAGATTTGGCTAGCCATAACACCAGGTTCAAGCCAACATTTTTTTCTTAAAATACCCTGTACCAAGTCAGGAATGTGGCAGTTGTTATCAAATAGTTCGTTTCTATGTATGTTGGAGTTTGTTTTTGTTGCACTTCAGTGTTTCTGTTGTTCCGTTGTTTTCCTCTGATAGTTGATGTGTTTCCCTCGGTTTAAGTCTGTAACCCGTATTTGTTTTCTCTCAACCGATTTATGACTTTTGAACAGCGGTATACTACTGTTGCCTTTATTCATTCTCTTTTAAGACGGAGTATAAAGATGTATGTTTTAAGTAAATGCATGTAAATTCTGGGTATGATTTTTAGAAGAAGGTTTTTATTTGTTCTCTTCTTGGTGAATATGACTTTTATACCGGCCTTAATATTTCCTGCTGACGACTGCGGCCTGAAAATTTTCTCCCGCAGCCGGTTGAAATCTCAAATAAAAGCAAAGTAAGAATAATGATGCGGCCAATTTATTAATTCACGGCATATTGTTTAGTTGCTTAAATAATTATTTTGATATGATGTTCCATTTATGAAGAGATATTGTAGACTTCGGCACTATATATAAAAAAGTATTGACCAGACTTCGACGCTATACTTCCGATTTTATATAACAAAATAGTAAATATTTTTTTTAACATATATTGTTTCCATTATAAAACCTTCTTTTAGTTAAATATATTTCAGCAAATATCAAATATATTTCAAAAAATCAAACATTGATAGGATGGCATAAGAACGTTTGAAATCAATACCACTTTACACTATGCAAATCGATAAAACTATTACCGTTTTACAAGCCGTTGACTGTACAACACTTACCCTATTTTCAAGTACCTGCAAGCTAGTTTATGTTGACGTGTGACACATCAAAGTCACGAATAACACTCTTTTTGATGACGTCATATGCTTTAACGGTACATTTTGAAAAAAAAACCAACAATGTTTTTGTAAGGTCAACTATATAAACTTAATGTTTACAAAGTCAAATACATCAATAAAGGCATACTAGTTGAGGAATGTGTATTCAAAATATGCGGAAAATCTGCATTTAACCTCGAAAAAAATGGTTTTTTCTAAGTATGAAAATGATAATTATTTGGGACTAAGAGGGTTAAGGTTATACTAGAGACATTTAATTATCCGCTGGTATGTAATTCCTCCTCTTCAGATATGACTGACTAACGTATTTTAACAAGAGTAACGTGGCGGCTGTCACAAGTTGAGTAGAAGCTGCTGACTTATCCAGAGCAAATTATTTTTTTGACGGGGTTTGTGTTGCGCGATCTTTATTCTTCTTTCTTTTAGTGTTTAAAGAATTGTTGTTTGTCTTTTTATTGTTTTTCTTTTGTTAAAGGTGTTTTCTTCGACTGTTTTGTTTCTGTTTTGTTGACGAAACGCGCGTCTGGCGCAAATACGAAATTTCAAGCCTGGTATCTATGATGAGTTTATTCATTCCCACCCTAGGATCTTTCCCCCCTTTTTCACTATGCCAAATTCAAGTCTTTCATTTTGACAAACTCTACTTTCGATAATGTATTATTTAAATTAATGAATATTATTCATTTCTCTCTCTACCAATTGAAAAAAGGTCAATCATTCATTACAGATTATGAAATAAAACTAGAACTAAAGCCTTAATCGAAACGGAATAAAGAAGGATATGGTGTAATAATTTGTGACACAAAATCTTAATACACATTTGATCAACAAAAGCAAAGGAATAACGCTTTTTTTCTTTCGTTTCAAAGTCATACCTAGGCATTAAACATATAGGCAAATAGCCATCAAAGATACCAGGTTTCAACACGCCATAACAGTTGGATGGCCAAATTAAACTCAAAGTGGAAGAGAATTGAAAACAGAAAATTCACAAAAAATTGTTAGCCATTCATTGCCTGGGAATAGAATAACCTCAGTGTTTTCAATAATTCAACAATTTTCTATCATTTAATTTAAAGATAATTAACATGTAAATGATATTTCATGTCAACACAAAAGTGCTGTCTACTGAACTGGTGAACTCTCTGGGACGAAACGTCCACCAGCAGTGGCATCGACTGATTGATTGTAAAAATGCATCAAAGTTATCAGGCTTATTATTTGGAAAATAAAACTCAAGTTGAAAACAGTCCATTGCACTGTTTGTAGAGGAATTCCTTGCTAGAAGTTGAAAAAGCAAACCAGATTTACTTACAAGTCTTGTTATTATGCTAAGCGTGGATAAGATATCTTAATTTTTTAAGATTGTCGATGTTTTAACATATGCATTGTAAAACATCGATGATAGGAAAATACAACAATATATTGAGAAAAATCTACTGCAGTGGGCGGGTGCAGGAGTGTAGAATGATTTGAAGCTCTAAATGTCCCTCCTGAATAAGCGAAGTCACAAACCCGAATTTTTTTTTTATCACGAGATGCATTTTGAGTTCCAATATACAATTTCTCTGCTAAAATCGAAATAACTTATAAAAAAATTATGTATAAAAAAGAAGATGTGGTATGATTGACAATGAGACAACATAGTTTATTTGCATCTTTGGTTACGAGTTGAAAGTATTTTTTTTAGATCAAATACATTGAGAAGCTGATAGAATTTTCGATCTTCTAGCGTCATCTTAATGCAACCTTTTTAAAAAAGAAAATTAACATAACCAATTATTTTGTTCCAAAATATTTTTTAGATGTTTTTCGTTTCATAAAATATAACCAGGCTGTCCTATATATTTTGGTAGAAAAGAATTACTAAATATGAAATTTGCTGTTGCATCAACTCGTTTCTTCCAAACTATTTTCTCTAGGAACGTTTACTTACGACGCTGTCCATACACCCCAATCTAAACACCTGTCTGAGTTTCAGACTCAATGTTTCAAGTACAAAGCATCGCTGAAAATATATCGGAACTTATATTAGAACTTCAATATCTTGGTTTCCAAGAACTTCATTATGATAATAACATTCATTCGTCAATACTAAAACTCTTTTCTTCATTAACATTCATCATTTACGCTCGAATAAATAATGATTACAAAAACGTTAAAGTTAGCAATGCACAAGTACTTGATGAGCTATATGACCACAGGGGAGCTTAAACATTAGTCAAATCTGTTTTAGGTCAACTTTGCCTGAGAAAACGATCATAGAAAAATGAAAGAATCAATGCTTGACATTATTGCTCACTCAATTTTAGAATTGAAGAGAGACTTTACACTCAAATTTACATTTAGTTCAGTAACATCTCTTTATATTAAACGAGGTTCAACTTTCTCAATCAATTTTGACATTTTTGATCGTTTTCTTATTTTTTCAAAACCTAAATATGCATGTTTGTAGAGCGATAAGCTTCAGTCAAAGGCTAATCTAGAAGGCCGCTTCAACTTCATACTTCAGACTGAAATATAATATTGTTCATGGACATTATGTCTTTATAAATTATTGACAAACCAATTTAGATCAAAAGTACGAAAGTACAGGTTTAAGTTCTATTAAAATCGTCTTTATTTCATTTTTGGCTCGCTGATCTTAGATTACAGGAACACAGAATTGACACAAGCATTATATAGCGACAAGTGTTTTTTGACATAATCAAAATACGATTGTCAAATACATAAAATGTTCGGTTGTATCAAAAATAATTTAGACGTGAAACAGTTTTGTTGATACTGTTACTTACTTACTTTTAATAAAGGGTGAGTACAAATTTCATTTTAGTATGAATAAAAACTTTGTCTGGACACGTTTTGGTTTGAGAATAAACATTTCTTTCTAATGAGATATAGTTTTGTGAAAATGTATCCTTTTTTTTTTTTATCTCTGTATGCTATTTATACACCCGTTCTATCTGATGTGTCACCAGTGATCTCAGTTTTGTATCAAATGCACCTCTTGATTGATAACGCCTTCGTTGTCCAATTTGTCGCTGCATTTATCTTTTTTGATTCATTATTAAGCACAACGTTTGTGAAATTTTGCTCTTCAATTTTGTTTTGGTTTTAGCTTTAAAATAACTGATTCGATCGAGTGCCACCGGTGAAACCTATGTAAACAAAAGCGTCTCGTGTTCCAAATTATAAGTTTAGTATCTTCGACGATTTTTTAATAAAATTATTTTTGGTACTTTGTTCATTCTTCATAAAAATTTCCATTTTCTATAATAAATCGAAAAAATCTTGAGAATCTTACTCATTGCCATTGACCTTGCTATACACTTTATACTTTATATTATTCATCAATTGAAATATACAGACTTCTAATTAAGAACGCAAACATTTTCTCTACATAAGACTCATCATTTTAGCCCAAATCAAAACAGCAAGGAGGTCAAACAAAGTGTTGAAGAGCACTAAAAACATAAAATTCCAAGTCATTCTATGGTCCCCAAAATACAAACGGCGTCATTGTATTGGTAACATATTTAGCATTGTAACGATTTGTATATTTCTCCATTTCTACATACAAGAAATAGTTCATAAATGATGGTCGCGAATATTATGAATTGTTACTTCCCTTTGACAGGAAAAACATTTCCAGTAATGTTTACACATATTTTCATGAGAGTAATTCATGATGGACATTGTGTCTAGGTAGAAATATTTAAAATATTACCATTTTTCTTACAGATAAGCTAATCTCAGAACAATGCATAGATTGGAGAAGACTTGTCAGTGAATGGCCTCACTTTTGCTACAGAAATCATGGCAGATTATCGTGGGTAAAATGTTTAATTTATACAAGAATTCATAGATTTGCCAACAGTATTAAGTTCCCTGAACCTTAAAAGTAAAAAGTAAAAAGAACCGTTATGAGATACAATTTCTTCT
Organism: Mytilus californianus; assembly: GCF_021869535.1. Taxonomy (NCBI): domain Eukaryota; kingdom Metazoa; phylum Mollusca; class Bivalvia; order Mytilida; family Mytilidae; genus Mytilus; species Mytilus californianus. The sequence continues at coordinate 1,717,021 of NW_026262681.1, forward strand.
TTTCGTAGGTTTGTTTACTCAATAGCTTCGTTCTAAGAAAAAAGTAAGAAGCCTAATATATAGGTCGGCGGTTATGTAACAATAAACAAGGAAATTTGTCCAATTTAGACAAGAATGAATTAGTCTCTTCTAAACAATATCAACTCACTTTGCCATCGTTACATGTGGTTGTCGTGTTGCAATTTTCGATTTTATCGATGTCGTTGCAGCTGAAGCATCTGACTGAAAAATGATTCAAGAACACTTGATAATTAATCACTGTATTGATTTTATTTAAAAAAAAAAACACTAACAAGTGCTGATAATCCCGAGACTTTTGGTAATAATATCTACCGGATCATTCAACTACGTGTTTGATATCCTACTAAAATGAGATTTAGTGAAAATTGATCTTGAAAGGTATCAGACTGAATATCATCAGCAACTAAACTGGACGACTGAAATGGCATTTGCCATATTTGTTTGACAGCATCGATTATTTCTTACCCAACTTTACCAATTCATACTGTACGTTTACCACAAATGCAATTTATTTCAAAACTGATTTATTTAATATTGTTGTTAAATAACGAATTTTAATATCTTATGTAAACGTCGGTAATTTTTATATTCGGAAATTTTCGTTATATATGTGTATGCATTATTTCAGTATATTTGATATATAAGTTAGTGCCTTTTACTTACAGCACTTTTTACACATCAAAGGACACAACTTTTTTGCTATGTTAGAAGTGTTTTTGCAAAATCCTGGATTTGAGGCTTCCATATCTATGCATATTTTATCGTCAACATTGCGACACTCATTCATTAATGAACTAGAAGTAGTATTACCTGTAACAATGTACGATGTTGCTTTAAAATAGTTTTAATTATTATGCAGGGGTAAATAAGAAAATCAGTAAGGGTTAATGACTCCTTTAGACAAAGTTGATCTTAGATGGATTTGTCTATTATTTGAGGTGCTCTTTGGTTATATACATTTTTGTAACTCTTCAACTGTTTCGGTTCTTATACATCGTTGGCTTTCAAATATTCAGCATTGGGTGCTCCTGATGATGGTAAATCCAGAAAAAAACACTTTGGACGCATCACATTCATAAAGTGTTGCTTTTATTTAAAAAAAAATCATAAATATTATCATAGATCGCCGATTATCTATTTGTAATTTTATCACAAATCCAATTATCATGCAAAGCAAAAGTATGCTTATGCTTATGACATGTCTCAAAAATTGGGACTATTCCTCTTTGTCAATCTATTTTACCGGTGAGTAGTGTAAACAGCAAGTCAAAATTGTGTAAAGTATTCGAATAATATTGTTTTTTTTTTAAAGTTTTACTTTTTTTGATACTATATAAAATACGAATTACATTAAAACTTTTTTTAAAAAGTTTGACTTTTTGTGATGCTATACAAAAATTTCAGACTGATATGTTTATTTTTGGTTATCGCTTTTCTAAATAAATCATTTTTGTCAACACAGGCTTGCTCTGTTTGATGGGATGAAAGAATGACAAACAAACAAATATTTAAGAATTGAAAACTGTCATTTATTATTAAAATGACGAAGAAGCAACACAATAAAAAACATGTATAATGAAATCAATAAATCATATTTATAAACAACATATATGGTTATAATTACAAAACCTTATTGACCCATCCCATCAAAGATGGGGTTACATTCGCAACAATATTGTTACCCAAAGCCTTCCTTGTAACAATATCCCCCATCCAAGCCAGTGATAAAAAATTCTAAAGAAACAAAGTCCTAACTACCAAAAATAAGTAAAACAAAAAATATCAAAAAAGAAAGTACAAATCTAAGTAAAGCTACTTCTATCTTATAGTATTCATTCTATAAACTAAACGCTAACTATCCCATGATTATAATGTATTAACAGATTCTAAATGGCTGCCGGAGGCCCATGTCCCCATGGCAACCAAAGCCAAATATATACATATATTTACATTGAAAATTCTAATTTTATTTTATTTTATTTATTTTTATTATTATTCGTATATCTATTTTTTATTTTATTTTATTTTGTTTTTATTTTGATCCAGTTAAAATTTTTTTTATCTGTGATAAACATTTTTGACTGCTTAGTTTAACTTCTTGAAAGATAACAGCATTACCCGCATAGTTTATTACAGTGCGTAAAGTTAATCACCATCTTTATGAGATTCCTTAAATTTAATGACAGCAGGTCGACCAAGAGTTCACCCCATCGTCAGCTGCAATGACAGAAGGGGATGATTCATTACTGTTAGTTTTATAATTTCTCTGAGAAATTGGAAAATATGGTATAAAATTGCATGACCATGGTTGCAAACATAAATACTTCATTTTATTATATGTTAAATTATCCTTGAAAATAATGGTAGCAAATGATTGTATTTCTTATAAATATCTCAACTTAATTATACAAAGAACAAAATAAAACCGATCTAGCAAATCCCAAAATAATAAAAAAGCAAAAACAAAAAGGAAAATACAAAAACAAAAACAACAAAAACAAACAAAAACCAAATACACTACACAAAATATTACCGTAAGTCTGTAAACAGGATTGAAAATAAAGAGGCCCATGTCCCCATTACATTTCGTAATCACAGTTACCAACATAGATACAATTAAAATGAGTATCAACTATACTGTCATCAAAGTTATTACACTCTCATACATGTAATGAAAATACACTTCATACGTAATAACATTTACTAATTAAAACAATATCATACATTTGAGGAAAAAATCAGGCAAAAAAACAAAAAAAACAAAACAAAAACAAAAAACAACCTAAATCTAAACATGATTACCCGTTTATGGCATAGTGGCAAGAACAAGGAACCCTTCAACGTATTTCATGAAAAGAACAGCCTTGTGTCGTATCAGAGGTCCATATCCCCATGATACAACATCAAAACACATAATACAGATTCAAATGTTAAGGACTGGTATCCGAATATATTTTTTGTACGCATCTGAATGCCATCTTCCCATTAACTGAATGTTATCACTTGAAATGCCCATCATAGCTGCTGAACTCGCTGCCCCAATCCTAAAACTATGTCCTTTATACACGGCGGTGTCACATCCAACCCATTGTAACGAAAGTTGTAACTGGCGTGTAAAATACTGTCTAGGAATAGGTTTACCATCTATAAAACAAAATAAAGGACCATTTTGAATCCCCCTAATCTTGCAATATTCCCATACCGCATGCACTGGACATAAATCTACATTTTTAACATTACAGTTAATTTGAAATTTATGACAAGATTTTCCAGTGTGGAGTTTGAAATGACTCATATCCAGCAAAACCGCAAAAGGATGCTCTCCAGTTAGTAGAAAGTTTACAGACGTGAAACTAATGATATTCTTTGGACTTTACGAAGTGCTGGTTATTTCCCCAACTCTCAAAAAAGCATGGAAAGCCATTAAATACATTGATTTCAACAAAATTTGCAAAAAACTTAGAAAAACCTAAATGCGTTAGTGATTCTACCAACTTTTTTAATATGGCTGGTGTTATAGGTAAACGAGTATCCGCCCTTGCTTTTTTCTTTCGAAACTCTTCCAAACATTTTTTAATAACACAGTTTTTTGATAAATCAGGAAACCAAGCCATTTTCTGTGCGTAATTCAGCATAGAAACATATGATGAAACAGTATTGAAGGATAACTCTCTGTGCATACAGTATGCTATAAATAACACCAGGTATTCCAACGAAATAGGCAATACTGAACTTGTTGGAAAATATAGAGCTAAGAAATCTTTATAATAGTTGATTGACCTATTATAATTTTGAAATGAATTCTTAGTTAAAGAACCTTCTAGAATTTCTGTAGCAATCATTCTTAAAGATCCTTCATAAGGTGTGAAACATCTGTTGGTGTTTGATCCATCTCTGGTGCCAAACGTTTGAAATCTGATACCTGAAAACGAGAGAGTTTGTCTGCTAAAATGTTTTTTAAGCCAGGAATGTGCTTTGCTTCAAAAAAAATATTGTATTTAAGAGCCTGTACAACTAATCTACGAACTAAGGCCATTAATTGAACGTCTTTAGTTGTCTGTTTGTTGATACAATGGACAACAGCTATATTGTCACAATGAAATTGGACATGTTTATTTCTCAAAATCTGAGACCATAACTCAACAGCAAGTACGATTGGATAAAATTCCCTGATAGAAATACGTAAATTCAGCCAAGAATCTGTCCAGCCATGATAGAACCAATGTGTTCCCAGGAAACCCCCAAAACCTAAATTACTAGCATCTGTATACATGTGTAAAGACTGAGAAGTTTCAAACTTGTGCTGTACAATCAAACCTTTACCATTAAAATGATCAATGAATAAAGCCCAAGCTTTTAAATCTGATTTTGCTTCTTAATTTAAACGTATCTTAAAATGCGGGCGCCTGATGCCTTTTGTTAAATTTATTAAACGCCTCAAAAACGATCTTCCTGGGGGGACGACATAACAAGCAAAGTTAAGTAACCCAATTAACGACTGAAGTTCTAAAATGGTTACCTTTTTCTTATTACTGAAGTAGCCAAGAAGATTTCGTACTTTTTCGAGCTTATCTAATGGGAGCCTAATTTCCATTTTCTCTGAATCTAGTTCTAGGCCAAGGAAAATTAATTTTGTTGTTGGAAGCACAGTCTTTTCAGATTTAATCGGAAGACCTATTTCCGCTGCAAAGTCTAAAAACCTTTGAAGGTTAAATTGTCCAATTTTTATTGGAGGGGGGGATATAAATAAAAAGTCATCTAACAGGTGAACACAGCTGTGAATAGCAAGTTTTGTCTCAGCAATCCAATGTATAGCTGAACTAAATCGCTCAAATAAATTGCACGAATAGCTTAAACCCATAGCTAAATTTTTGTCAAAATATAACCCCTCCTCTAACGCAAAACCCAACAAATGGTAACAGGAAAAATGCATTGGCACTAAGCGGTAAGCTTGGACTACGTCGATTTTAGACATGATACAGTTTTTCCGTATTTAAGCATCAACTGGCAAGCATCATCCACCGATTGATACTGTACAGCTGAATTCTCCTTGGAAATTTCTTCATTAACCGAGGACCCCAAAGGGTGAGACAAATCATGTATCACTCTAAATTCCCCTGGTTTTGATTTAGGGACCAGACCTAAAGGAGAGATTCTAAAGTTTACAAAAGGAGGTTCCTTAAAAGGCCCAGCCACCCGACCGGCCTTAATCTCTTCTGTAATTTTTTTCTGTAAAACTAAACAATTTTCCAGAGTTGACTTCAAATTTCTACTGAATTGGTACTTTTCAGCGCCTTCAAAAGGAATTTTAAACCCAGTTTTGAACCCCTCTAATAAAAATTCAACTTTTCTTGTGTCATACCCTTTAAGGTACTTGCCCAATTGGTCAATGTGAATAGGTGTAGATATTTGAAAATCACCTGGTTTTAGGTTTCTGTTTACTGGACTGTTTTTCTGAATCAGGGCCCCCCTTCTATTGTTGGAGTTAGAATCGGCGTTCTCGTGTTTGGATTGTTGGCAATCCCTCCTGCTGTGGTCTCCACCGCAAACCTGGCAGGTGTGCTCGTATCTACAAATTCTTGCCGTGCAGCCTGATTCATTGTTGAAAGCATAACAAAACCTTTTCTGTTTACGGGCTGGAGCCGTGAGGCTTTGTGTAAGAAAGGGCTGTTTCATGGCATTGGTTTTCCCAATAAGCCCCATAGCTAACGACTCATTGAAAAACTCCCCATTTACTCCATCCCATGGTAAGTGCAAAGGGTCTACTTCCCTCCACTGCCTATATGCTTGATCATAAAAAAATGCAGCCTCAATTCCAGCTTTTTCTGCTAAGTTTGCAATGATAGCCGCATATTTCATCAGCTTCGGGGATTCAGTAGGGTATTTTTCAAAATAAATTGCCCCATAAATGCGAAAAGCTTCATGCCACTGTGCCATTGACTCAATTTTTGCCTTACTACTACTATTTTTAACAAATGTTAAACAATCATCCTTCTCCACTGGAACATACTTAACAACTCTGGATTTGGATTTCAATAAATCCTCCAGATTAGTGTATTTGTTAGACCAAATATCAGCTTTCAGTTTTGGGTCCACACCCAAAGCCAGTGGGCGTGATAAACCCTGGCCTCCTAACTCGTTTGAAAATGTACCTGTGTTTGGAGTGCCCTGTAGAAGATGGTTCACCACATGTTGACTCGGAGTTGGCATGAAACACTGTTGACCGCTTCTGCTAATAACATTTGAGCAGGACGGATAACTGCTCTCAGATGATTGGTTATCAATAATATTTGTTGAGTGGGACTGGGATGGTGTCGCCATCTCTGTTGTATTGCATGTACTGGTATCTTGCCTGGGTGGACAAATGGAATTAACGCCTTGGTGTGTTGGTATCAAAGTTGGATCTGGTGAGATTACATCCCTGCCTTGAATAACACCAGTGCTTTTGAGGATTGTAACTACTGTTTGGGTGATAATTGGAGTTGCGACCGTCAATATTCTCAGAATTTGGTCATTATTATACGTATTTGGATCAATTGGATTGGACTGTACCTGTGGATTATCAGCTGACAACTGGCCGGAATTATTATTTGGATTTGAAGAGCTTGGTACAGGATTGTCAATAGATACACCCAGTCCCAGATCTGAACTGCCTATGTTTTCCATTACTTCTCCAAGCCTCTGTGTGCTTTTCCGTTTACGATTACTTCTTTTAGGTTCTTTGGATGGCATTTCTGATAAAACGGTTGCTGGAAAAAGAACACAAAATATATTGAATGCATGATATAGAACTTCCATATCAAAATAAGTGCCATAAGAACATTTTGAACATATTTATACCATCTGCACTTCTCTCTTATACCATATATACTCTATACCCTTAAATTCATTTAAGTGCCGTGTGCACTGATTCTAAATATTATATTTTATCAACCATATATACTCTATACATTTAAATTCATTTAAGTGCCGTGTGCACTGATTCTAAATATGATATTTTATCAACCACACCAGAATTGATATAAGTACCCTAAGCACTGCCCATCAAAGCATCATTTGTACTAGAGCGTCACAAATTCATCTAAATGCTATATGCACTCAAAACTAAATACAATAAGTACTCAAACACAACAAATCTATCTAAATGCCATATGGGCATTGCTCATCAAAGCACCATATGTACTAGAGCCTCATAGAATTCATCTAAATGTTATATGCACCCATCATGCATACAAATATGTACTCAAGCACAACAAAACTATATAAATGCCATATGGGCATTGCTCATCAAAGCACCATATGTACTAGAGCCTCATAGATTCAGATGCGCTTGTGTTAAGTACATAAATGTATCCAAGTACACTATTTATCTAAGTGGCTCATCAAAGCATCATTTGTACTAGAGCCTCATAAATTCATGTAGGTGCCATAACACCTGTTTAAAGTACACAATGTATCCAAGTACAAAATTTAGGAAAAAATAAAATAAAAAATTAATCATATTCTATACATGTGTCATATGCACTATTAACTAATAAATATGTGAATTCTAATTACAATGATTCTTGGTGAAAAAGTCTACATGTTTAATGTTACACTTATAACAAAACTCAAGAAGAAGATTTAAGCTCTGTAAATATACGCAGTTCTGTTGCCAGTATTTAATTGCCCACCTAATTTGCTATGATAAGGATTGTTAAATAAATTTCTCTTAGTTGTTTTCATGAACCCTATCAGACTGTCGGAATGACCGTTAAAATTAATGTAATATGCAGCTGTGATTTAATTTGTTAGGGTTAAGGTTGTTAAATAGTTTTATCTTAATTGTTTTTATGAACCTTAGCAGACTGTCTGGATGACCGTTAAAATTGATGGATGATGCAGCTGTGTTGTTACTATCATGACTTTCAATTACAAGCCGTATAGTTTATGAGTTTGTTTATTTATCTTCTGCTCCTATGTGTGCACCCGATTTGATACAAACACGCGAGAAAGTATCCAAGGAATATAACGTGTTCTGTTATAATAAAAACTGTTATGATATAACACTCCGGTTAGAGACCCTAATTTTAATATAATTATTATTGAAACAAATCATCCTGATATAAATATACCAAAGTTGCATAAAACTATTTGTGGCACACTATACCCAAGTTATACCTCCAGTTTTGAAAGAAATTGAACATTGACTCGCATTGTTCTGTACAAGCATGTTTATGGGGAATTTCCCTTGGACTTAATATAGTTTTTAACAAATAAATAAATAAATAAAAACCTGTCCAATACTTAACTGCTAATAACTTTCTTCTATTTCATAGCTTGAATAATTGACCCTCTTATATTTCGAAAATATTTTGGCATGCCAACATCAAAGTTAAAGTGAACACCATCAACATAGTTATTGCAATCCGAATTTTTCACCCCTGTTATTTTCCAGTAACGACAATGTGGTTGGTCCTTTATTTGTGCTTTCAAAAATCTGTTAGTCTTAATAACTAAATCATTATACACATTTGATGCAATGACTCGTGTCGATTCTCTTGGTAGAAGTTGGCATATTGTTACTGACTTAATCTCAAATCGGGTTGTCAATGTTTGGGATAATAAAATCAGCCGTAACCCCAATTCCTCTGTCAGAAAATCTTCGAATCTCAGAAATCTCCAGTGGCTCCTAAAATATCCAAATCGTTACCACCAATGTGAACAATTACATGTTCGGGACGATTTTTCTCTATGAAAGACAAAATAGTTTGCACATGATCTGAATTTGAAACTTTTCCGCCGCCGATCCCAAGACATTTCACCTCACAGTTCATCAAGTTGAAATTATGTAATGCATGTCTATTATAAATAAAAGTTCCCAATCTACGAACGTGTTAACTACCAACTACGACAATTTTCATCGTAAAATTATACAGTCTCTCTAATTAAACTATAATTCTATTTTCTGGCGCTTCAGCTGACCAAAATCACTCACTGGATCTAATACAATATTCTCTGGATACTTTTTCTTGTACTTATGTAGCACGGCCACCAATCCAACTAAGTCATACACAAATAATATGAAAACAAGTGCGTTAATCCGACTTCCGAGTATGCTGTAGAAGTAATAAACAATCAAGAATTGCTATACATTCACTAGGTAAGTCACCCATTTATATCATAAGCTTTATATTTTTCAAAAAACCGAGAATGTCATTCGACCCTTTATTTTGTTTTCCTTCATGTGTTATCACAACTTTGTTGTACATTGAGTAGTATTTTTACTACAGCTTTTCTCCCGGTGAATAACGATACAATCTGCACGAAATTCTTACCGACATCTTATGTTATTTGTTAATAAGACACGTTATGCATGAGTACTGGTACATTTATTGATCGGTGTGATAAATAAATTAATTATACGTTGCGAGATGTGTATATATGTCTTTATTATCATTTTAACGATATAAAACTAGGAGGATATGATTTGAAGGTATCATATATGATTAAAACGTACCAAGTATGAGTTGATGGTAACGTAAGAACACACTACGAAAAATTTAGATCATAAAATTGCTCTTAGTATAATATAGTTACACATCCCAATAATCCAGCTTTCTAATAAAAATAACATCTTTATATTTGTAATGCTTGCTGAAACAGCTCTCCTCTAAATTTATTTGCTTGTCTTTGTATTTTGCCTCATTCCGTTTTAATCTAAAATTCTATTTTAATACATTCGTATTCAACCTTCTTATATAATTATAGAGAGCTGAAACTGTGTGTTTGTTGTCTAATGTTGGTTATTTGATTATTTTTATCGTTTGTTTGCTGTCTCATTTTGGTAACGTTTCATCAAAGACCTCCATTTCTTTATGTAAGGTTCTGGTTGAGAGGTTATTTACTATTCCGAGCGAGTATTCTTATTTTTATAAACATTGTTAGATTATTAGAAGCTGTCAAACTTAGATTACTTCATTTAATGAATTTAGGACGAGAATATTTATATATGATATGCAGGTTGCTAACTTGTTTATAACGATAAATAGCAAATAGATGCGTACAATAATTATTTGCATTTCCAGGCAAATAGTTTTGATCTGCGTGTTTCATTAAATGGATTGTTTTGCTAGCTCGGTTTTCGACTATTAGTTTACTTTTATTGTTGAAGGCTTCCAGTAGACACTCATGTCTTCGGTAAGAAAACTGGCAATCCCAGTCAACTAAGATAGGAGTCGAGAGCATCCGCCTTAACAGGGTTGAATTTAAACCTTCATGCTTACTGGCTAATTATTACTGTTAGATATATATCCCCTAAAGGAAGGACGGTACCTAAAGATGAATTTATTCATAATTAACATTGACATTGTGTAAAAGAACATCATCATGTTGGTTTCTAAAATATCTCTCACTTAATCATACTCGTTACTTTTAAGTCATATATGGTCCTTCTTAACCATACACTCTTAATTTTGTTGCGATAATTTGATAATTAGTACAATTATAAAGTATTTTGCTTTCTAGAATTAATTTATTTATCACACCGATCAATAAATGTACCAGTACTCATGCATAACGTGTCTTATTAACAAATAACATAAGATGTCGGTAAGAATTTCGTGCAGATTGTATCGTTATTCACCGGGAGAAAAGCTGAAGTAAAAATACTACTCAATGTACAACAAAGTTGTGATAACACATGAAGGAAAACAAAATAAAGGGTCGAATGACATTCTCGGTTTTTTGAAAAATATAAAGCTTATGATATAAATGGGTGACTTACCTAGTGAATGTATAGCAATACTGATTGTTTATTACTTCTACTGCATACTCGGAAGTCAGATTAACGCACTTGTTTTCATATTATTTGTGTATGACTTAGTTGGATTGGTGGCCGTGTGTAGGAACCGTTCCGTGAAAAGTAATACAAGAAAAACCTTTCAATAAAACTAAACTACAATGTTCTTTAAACTCTGGAAATCTCAAGCAGGTAGATGCAAATTACGACAAATTACGGACATATCAATTACAATGTCAAATAACATATTAAAGTTACCTAATTATCTACAGAATATAATCCTTGTCCTTCTCAAGTCACAATATAATCGTATTATTTAAAACAAAAATTACGCAGAATGTAATATAATTTTTAGTTCCAAAATTTTCCTGCCACTTCTACCTGCAACTGAAGCGCCTTCTGAGATCATAGAACATGATCAGGGGAAGGAATAACTTGGTATTTGCGTTTCTCCGGAAAAAGGACAAAGAGTTATGCCTTTTTCCATAGTACCGCCTAGTTTGCCAAAAAATCATTTTTAATAAAAATTAGCATAATTGCACATGTCATAATTGATACTACACAATTTCGTGTCCATCAGCAAGGTGTACATATTTAATTGTATAATATACACAAGTTTACTATGAAATATAGTTAAACCATTACATACCACAGACCAACTTTTGTAACATTCATATCTCAAGGTCTGCTCATTGATCAACTTGTAATGTTTGTGTATCTATTTTGTAACAACGTTTAAACTTTTTTTGAGTCGTTTGTGATAAGACCAGGTCGCGATCGTCACAGAAGCTTTTGTATTTTTCGAAAAGCCTAAAAGCCTTGAACAGACATTCGTTTGCAATTTGTCCTTTTCAGCACAAATAACCATACACAGGACTAAAAATACTAAACAAATACATCTATATATAAATATAAATATTATATTTGAAAAAAAAAAAAAAAAAACACAACAAAAACTACATTTCAATATATATTAAAAGTTAAATTCGACATAAGAATATACGTTATAGGCAAGAGTAAAGTAAGAATGTGACTTCTACGTCATGAAAATCACAGTCGTCTTTCTTCTTATAAACAAATATGTATAAGTAATTATAAAAAATGACTGAATAATAGCCAACGATAAATCTTACGGGGCGATGGATCATATAAATATGATACAGTACACTACAAAACACAATATATAACCAGTCTAAAAGGGTACAACATCATCAAAAAATGACAATAAACGAACAAATGTAACTATAAATATTTCGGATAACAGATATCCTTCATCAGTATGAGCACGATGTAAAATGAATCAGATCAATCTATTCTGATTATTAAACTATAGCAATCTTGAATTCTATACAATAAAAAAGTGAAACAGTATCACCCGAACATCATATGTAGAGACGATAATAAATTTTTAAAATTTCCAAACAACGACTCAAAGACATGCCTTAAATGAAAATAGTAATTAGAGATATGAACTCTAGAATTCCAAAATGACGTCAGTTAAGATGTTACAACAATTGTGTGTAAATACATTCCCAAAAAAGAAAACAGCACTGATCGATAAAAGCTGGTAAAATGTGTCAAACAGAGGCTGCGTATTTATCATCCCAAATAAATAGCAGTTTTATAATGAAAAGAAAAAATAATTAAATTTGGGCTAAGGTTAAACAATTGGACGTGGATGCGTACTTGTACATCCCTACAAAATGAAAAGAATCCTGGTATTTAAACTAGTAAAATTCAAAATATTTCAAAAGAATCCTTAAAACTGTTAGAGTCAAGTAAGGAAGCCAGAGTAACTGGAAACAAATGATGTCAGGAAAATGAGTGATGGTAGGGAAAATGAGTGATTCATTCTATGTTTTTTCATTTATGCCCTCTGGGGAAACTGTCCTTAGCTTTCTTATCCAAAACCTTTCCCGAGCAAGTCTTTTGGCCCTTGACCAACCCTCGTATTGGTCTATGATTGTGATTGTAAGGTTTTTGAGATCAGCTTGGGCGTGCCCAGTTGATCTCAAATGACGACTTACGGGGAGGTCGGGCTTGCAGGTGTAGTCACTTCGATGACCATTCATGCGTTTGTTGAATGGCTGTTCTGTCTCGCCAATATACTGCATGCCACATCGACACTGAAGAAGGTATACAACATTCTGTGTTTTGCAAGTTACATTACAAAATATAGTGTACACAGACCCAGTGGAGTGGCAAGTGAATGTTTGAGTATTCAGTATTTGTTGGCAAGTCAGACATCGTCTATTACCACACGACTTCCACCATCCTGCAGTTGAACTGCTTTTATTAGATGAGACGTCAGCTCTCAGAAATAAGTCTTTCAGGCTTGCTGGTCTCCGAAAAGCTAAGACAGGAGGATTGGGAAAGATCTTGGACAATTTTGGGTGCTTGGCAATAGTTTGCCAATTGGCACGGATCAAACGTGAAAGGTTAGTAAAGGCGGAATTGTATGTTAAAACAAACGGAACTATTTTGCTGCGCCTCTTCTGTTTGTACTGTAATAGGTCATTGCGGCTTTTGTTATTAGCACGCGCAAATCCCTTATCTATGTCCAATTTCTTATAAGCTCGTTTGGTCAAAAAACCGCGAAGTTCCTGTAACCGTTTAGTGACAGCCTCCTCAGAGGAGCAAATCCGCTTTACTCTGAGAACTTGACAGTACGGGATACTTTTTGTACAGTGTTTGGGGTGACAGCTTTGGGGAGAAAGGTACTGATGTTTATCTGTAGGTTTACAGTAGAGATCTGTTGATATGACACCGTCCTTAATAGATGTAGTAGTGTCTAAGAAAGATATTTTGGAGTCGGAAATTTCATATGTAAATTTAATTGACTGGTGTGCGTTGTTTGCATGTCTGATAAAATCATCCAATTTTTGTTGGGATTCAATCCATTTCATGTCAACATCATCGATGAAACGGAACCAAGACAGAGGTTTGGATAAAGATGTTGAAATAATTTGTTTCTCTAATTTTCCCATGAAAATATTGGCGTATGACGGTGCCATTTTCGTCCCCATCGCTGTCCCGTTGATCTGAAGGTAATGTTCACCATTAAAGGTGAAATTGTTGCATTTCAGAACCAGAGTGAGCAGCTGGACTAAACATTCGGTAGGTGGTTCTAAGGTGTTGCGAGAGTCCCATATTTCCTTACACGATTGTATTCCGTCATCATGAGGTATGTTGGTATACAATGAGGTGACATCTAAAGTGACAAGGAGGGTTTCCGGAGGAAGAGGGTTCATGGATTCCATTTTACGAATATAATCTGTTGTGTCTTGAATGTGAGAAGGAAGATTTTCTACATGAGATCTTAAATGAAAGTCTACGAATTCCGAGATTTTCTCAGTCGGGTGGCCGTTTGCGGATACAATGGGTCTACCAGGGTTGTTTACCTTGTGTAATTTGGGAAGAAGATACAATCGACCAGGCTTGGCGTTCTCTGGTTTTAAATATCCGATTGTATCATCATCTATGTAACCGTCATCGTGCATGGTTTGTAACGCAGTAATAATTTTGGAACTAAACTCGGAAGTAGGGTCATAGTCAAGCTTCTTATAAAATCTGTCATCAGAGAGCTGACGCTCTGCTTCCGCGATGTAGTTAGCTTTGTCCATTATCACAACGGCACTTCCCTTGTCTGCTGGTTTTATCACAATATCATCTCGGTTTCTCAGCGATTGTATGGCTTTTTTTCTCGTCAGAAGAGGTGTTATAAAATGACGAGTACTTGTTGCAAGCTAGATGAACAAGATTCGATTTGATTTTTGTCGATAACATCTTCCAGTGTAGCAGATTTACTAGGTTTAAGTTATTAAGTAATTATAATGTATATATAGCGTAAGTATCGTATATCTAGAAATATAAATGATTACTAAATACGCAACTAAGTGTACGTTTGCTATCAAAGATAAGACAGTCCAACCTTGACAAGTTCAGTTACATTTTAAACTATACATATTTACATTATAGCACAAGACAAGAAAGGGTTTTACGTATAAAAGAAAAAAAAAGTTACAATAATAATTTTATTATTATTGTACAAACGAAAATGCATACAGATTCTTTTACTGCATCGATTGTTATACTACATTTCTTCTCTCGAGACTGTTTCATTTTCAACTTTCAAATAAAAAAAAAAAAAAAAAATTGACGAGCGTTTTAGCGATTAACCGTTGAACGTAAGCAAATATAGTATCGGCAGAGAATTAATTTCGCAAAGTAATTTTTGATAAAACGTACAGACACTTTTTTTTCTATCTGAGCTAGCCATCAACCACATTAACATTTTTTATGACGTCACAATAACAAAATTAGAGGAAATCAAGACCATCTGAAGTCATAATTTATTTTTGAACAATGGAGAAATTAGCACCAGCAAAGAATTTATAAGCCGTTCGGGTAACGCATATATTGGCTAAGATTTACAGAGAGGGGATTCCGTCAACAAGGCGTCAATTGAGCTAACGACTTATATATCACAAGACATCCCAATTATGGATTTATAATACTTCTAAGTTATAACATGTCATAACAATGAATCCATTATTAGAAATGGTTTTTGCGTTTAAAGTTTTATAAGTATTGATAATATTTTATTACTATACATGATAATTCCTTTGTGAAATTTCGAGTTGATAATAGATCTTTGAAAGCCACTGTTAAATTTATTTACAACTAAGACTGGCCGATAGAAAGCTTAACATAGAGATTTGTCCACCGTTGAAGACCGTATGTTGACTTCTTGGCCATAGATGTCTTTCTGTGCCACTGTTTTGCTGTCTTGTGACGTATAACCCGCATCTCCTTTTATTATTTTTTATGCTTTGAATTTAATTACTGAATCTTAGGCGTAAGAAAACGGTTACTATTTTCAAATTTTACTGTTAAAACGGGACTAAGAAAACATTTTGTTTTTTACTTTGAATCCTTTTTTCGAAAATTTAAAAAAAAAAAAAAAAAAATATGAGATGAAAACTTATATGATAATCTGCTCGCGTACATAATGCTTAACATGGCAGTTTTGGAAAATATTCATACCTATGATAAAATACTTGGAGTATATTTAAAAAGTTAATAAATTAGAATGTTCATTTGAGCAAATGTTTTTCTTAGATAATAGTTGTAGTTTTCTGCCATACATTTGCTACATAGGGATGTTTATCTCTGATTTAAATAGGAAAATAACAATAACAAGGACACTTGAGGTTTCCTATAGTTCAAATGTATTCAAATGCTTACAAAAACCTATGATACTAGCAGTCATATGAACAATCTACATCTACTTAAAAAAAAAAAACAACCAAAAAAAACAACCAAAAACCACAACAATATAGGATATGTAATTTCCTGCTTTCCATTTACATGTACATGTATACGATGCAAACAAAAAATCTATATTTTTTTATTTAATACTACAAAAAAAAGGCAGAAATATAACTTTAACTAAATATCTTTTTCTGCGTACTTGGTTTTGAATACAACACTAATGACTATTCTCATATTATGAAATTCCATGGACTAAGTATAAACCTTATAGCTGTGTTAAGAAGATACATTAACATTGTCCCAGACAGAGAGGCTGTGAATATTTAACAAAGAGACCGAACTGTTGATCATGTTCATAAACTAACCTAGGAGAATGTCATAAAGTAACCAGCGACTCCATTTTCCTGTTCTGAAATTCATAGTAGTCACCTGAGTTTACCAATAATTGTGTTTTAAAGGGAATCATGTTGCTGATGCATCAATTTTTTCTGTTATGTTTTGTACAATTTTTTAAATGTAAAGCTTTTACTGTTTTTGCTTGATAGTGTTTTAATTCGTTTTTGAAATAAAGTTAACCACAAAGTGATTAGTTATCAGATGAAAACTTATTTTGCCCCTCATTTTGCAGATTTTTTTACAGCTATGAAGCACAGTTTTTGAAACACGTCATAAAGACCCAACGAAAAGGTGCTTGATACATATACCTACAGATATTTAGACACTGTTAACCATGTTCGAATATAAAAATAAAAGTTGTATCCCCTTTTCTCGTTCTTATCAAAGCAAATATAAATGGTGAACGATGTCTTCTTTGAAACTTAATCTTATATTTTATCATTTTTTATTCATAGAAAACATTATGAATTAAGGTACGATTTCAACTTTCCTAATGCTAATTGCCCTTTTCATGGTGGAAATGGTAATATTTCGTTGGTTTCTCCTTGTTAAGTATAAATTTTAAAATATGTTACTTCAATATGCACCAGTTTGGCAGAATTTCAGTAAAAGTAAAGATTTATTGCTGAAACGTTTTTAAAATAGGCTATAAATTGGCAACAATTTTTTAACGAATTATATCACAGATAAGAAATGTATTGTAGAAGTATGAATCCACATACTGGAATTTAATAAAACATAGTATTTTGCATACATATTTGTGTGGTGATTTTTTGTTTTTATTAGACTAAAACACTTATTTACAAAGGTTAGAACTTTACTGCTGATTTATTAATCACTTTGGCTGATATATGTTAAGGAGATGCATATCAATTCACTGATAAAAAATTACATGGATATTTGACAGGTTAATCTAGTGGTTTTACATCGCAACACTCACAATCGCTACCAGTGAATTAAAGAATATTGTAGAGTAAGGTGCTTATAACATACTTTTTTATGTTCCATTTTTTTTCAATATATTTTTCTTTAAATGACTGGTCGAGATTAAAAAGGTGAGTGTTGAGATGAAAAACCACTAGATTAACCTGCCATTGACTATGCGGTATATGCTTTGCTCTTTGTTGAAGGCCGTACGATGACCTATAGCTGTTAATTTCTGTGTCATTTGGTCTCTTGTGAAGAGATGTCTCATTGGCAATCACACCACATCTTCTTTTATATATATGTACATGTCCCAAGTCAGAAACCCTGTGATCATCGTTAAGTGGTTGTCTTATGTCATATCGTAATTTTCAATGTAGGATTCAAATTCAGATCAAAATAATATTGTTGTAGACCTGAACATGTTAATGAATTGGATCCTCATCCTCATCCTAAATCATCATCATCGTAACCATTTACATTTAGTCTATCATGTAATAGTACTTTTATTTTGACGTTATGATCACATTGCAGTCCGAAGAAATGCACATGCAAATCAAGACTCGTTTAGTACAAAAATGTAGGACTAGTGTATAATTCAGTCTTCAGACTTCATGAAATATTTTTCTGATAGTCGTTAACCTTTATGAATGGATAAGCGGAAATGTTGGGTATAGGTTGATGTCGAATCAATAAGCGTTGGTAGCGTGCTTGCCTAACATATGGGGTGGAGACGTTGGTTTCGATTCAAAGCCTCGTCATATATGAAATACTTTTGTTATTCATTTCTTCTCTGTCAACTGCGGTATTTAGGAGTGAGAGCCCGTCTTACAGTGGACTGTCTGCATGTGAGTTAGCATCATTTAAAAAAATTGGTAAAGCGAAACAAAATATCTTCATATCAAATAAGCAATAGCGCGTCCTTGGTATGAATGCAACAAATACTAGAATATGTTAAGTACACGCCGATTAATTAAACAGAAAAGGTTGCACATCAAAAAAGGTCTTGTAAATGTATTTCTGAATGTATAATTATGTGTCTATCCCATTCAGGATATCTGGACCTTGTGTTGTTTGTTGTTGTTTTTCATTGTTTGAACCTCTATGTTCGAGTGTTGATGGTCCATGTGGTCGGTTGTACTGTCCAATACTTTTTGTGACTCCGTTATCCTTTGCATGTACTACATACCAATTTACAAAGTTGTGTTATATGATTAAACAGTAATTTGCTGGAAGCAGTCTGCAGTTTTGACAGGAACAATGCAAAATATGATTGTCTGCCACTTTCGACCATTAAAAAAAACTATACAAGTTTTGTTAATCGTTCAATGTTTAAATGATTAAAATGATTGTTTTTTCATTACAAGAAAGGTGCATCTTAACGGAATAAATCTTGAAAGTAAGAAATATTAGTTAAAGTTAGAGAAAGGCTCATATAGGTGTAAACGTTTTAGACAGAGATTTTAGAAAGCCATCAAAAGTTGGTTTAAAGTAAACGTTTTCATTGAGAACAATTATGCTATATGGGAACGAAACGTTACAGAGACTATGAATGCTGCAACAAAACTCCGTTGGCATGCTTCAGAAAGAAAAAATCTTCATGAGAAAAATCAGTAGGAATACATAATTTTAGAAATCATCGTAATCTGATTATTTAATTCAAATGCTGTGACTAGAAACTGGTGATTACAGTATTACTGCTTGTCCCTCCTCGTAACAGGAATGTATAATTAAAAGTATGAAAATAAGTTTTTTTTTTGTGACTAAAAGTATTGTTTCAAAACCCATTATGATCAATCGATCATCTAGATCAAAAGTTATATAAAAACCATTGAATATAAAAATGATTAACGACGTAATTGTCTGTGGTTACATAAAATTAAAAAGACGTTACAGCTGTTTCCTTACAAGAAAAATGATGTGGGCAGATAATAAATGTTTGGGTCAAAATAATTTTGAATATTCAGATGGAGAAAAATCTCATCAGTCAATTGGTTACATGCAAGAAAAAGTAAGAAGAGCTAGTGATCATTAAGCATTGATATCGTGGAGATGATATATATATATGTATATCGGGGTTTCGAGAAAACTAGTTGAAAATAGAAAAGTCAGTGATAATTTAGATATTAATCATCAAATCCTAACACGCAAAAATATTTGGCATTATTATTACCACTTGGCATAAAACAAAACTACGCTTTTAAATTAAATGCAAGGACCAACCACAATTTTCGTTTTCCTTTTCAGCATATAAATAATATACTTATAGAAAAAACTATACGACTAAACATTGTTTCAACTTCGTATGAAAGATAGGTACAATTAAAAATTACTTCTGTCATTTAATTGAAACTAAATGGATAGGTGAAAAGTTATTAAATTTTAGCATAATTTTTCAGCTTGTCTTTGATTACATTCATCTAAATTATGATTCAATAACGTGACGACAACTGGAACACTATCGGAACAATTAAACATCGATAAAAGTTCAAGAAGGATCAACAAAAAGCAATCCATGCGCGTATGTGAATAGCACAGATAACAAAATTTGCACAATACTATTAATAAGATAAACTGTTTAATGTTTAGATAATGTTTTCTCAATTCAATTAGAAATATTCAGATTGTGGATTGAATTGAAATACTTTGTAAATGTTTTCTAAAACAGTTTGTTTACAAAGTTTATCGCAAAGATTAACATCTATTTATTAATCTATGTTTTAATTTAAATTCAGGTTGGTTATTTAGTTTTCTTCGAATCTCAAAACGTACAACATGAAGACAACAATCTTATTAGCCATTGTAGTGGCAGTTTTGGTGAGAGGTAAATTCTCTAATTTCCTTTTATCTGTGTGCAACATTGTTTTAAAAAAATAAAGGGGAAATAACGTTAAATGTTTAGAAATAATTTTTTTTCTTCAGTTATTCAGATATATTTTAACAAACTTTTTACAGAAACATCATAATTTATTATCAAATAAAAAAACCAGCAAAAATGCCTCATTTTAATTTTTTTTTAAAATTTACATTGAAGTTAAGAAAGTTCAATCAAGGGACTATACAGAGTACTACTGTAGTAAGTTGTGTGCTGGATGCAGAGGTTATACATACCAACCATTAAGTCCCGGAAGAATTTGCGTATGCCTTAATTGTAGCAGCGTTAAGTCTCAACCTTCACTTTATGGAGATGCTAGAAATATAAACGAAAAAGATACAATCTAATGTAAGTATTTGATTCTAGATTGTATTGCACAATATCAAATTTTTAAAAATATTTACAAAATGTATAAGTATATTAACCAACTTTATATATAAGATATATAAGCATTTTTAATAGGCATCTCTTTTATACAAAAAAAAAAAGATGCGGAAGATACCAAATGGGCATTCAAACTCACAACTCGACTACAAAAAACAAAAAACGACCAAAAGACAAACATCAGTTTAGACACTTACAAAACACAACATAAACAACCGAATCCCACTACAAACGGGGGTAATCTCAGGTGATTCGAAATTGTAAGCTGATCCTGCTGTACTTTTGGCACCCGTCATGTTGCTCATGTTAGAACTCGGTTATAAGTCTAATTAGGTTATGCCACATTAATAGAAAGGAGGACGCGGTTGTGGTTACGCGATTTGAACATATCCGTCGTCATCTGTGAAACAGATATTCAATAACGGACAACAAACTAGTGATGGCGTCTGTAAAATTTTCGATGGGATGACTTCAACTTTATCACTTGAACCATTGGTTTATTAGATTCTGTATATCCGAGGTTCATTTCTGTAAGCTTTAATCCTCTATAAAAATCATGATAGAAAATGCATATTCTGGAATATTGTATCAATTGGGCGATTCATAAATCATATGAAGGCGCTGTTGGAATGTTCTTACATAGAAATGGAAAGCTTAAATGATCTCTATGGTCGTTAAGTTTTGTTCTCAACTGATTCTCATTGTCAGTTTCTAGATGTAAGTCAAGATATAAAGGCAGGCTTGTATGTATGTGTTGTATTTATTCGAAGTTTAATGGGATAGATTGAATATGAAATAGGAAAAAATTAATTCTATCTCAACATATGATTGGTAAAATACAATATGAAATTTAGAATGAAAATTGGGAATGTATCAGAGAGACAACAACCCGACCTAAGAGCAGAAAACAGCCCAAGGCCACCAATATGTCGTTATTCAAAAAAGTAAAATACAAAAATACCGAACTCCGAGGAAAATTATAAACAGATAGTCCATACGTAAATGACAAAATCAAAAGTTCAAACACATCAAACGAATGGATAACAACTGTCATATTCCTGACTTGGTACAGGCATTTTCTTATGTAGAACATGGTGGATTTAACCTGGTTTTAAAGCTAGCTAAACCTATCACATATTTGACAAACGCATAAAATTGCATTATATTGACAACGATGTGTGAACGAAACAAACAGGCATAATAGGTAAAAATGTAAAAAATAGGGGTACAGAAGTCAACATTGTGTTGTAATCTTAATCACTATAAAAACCAATAACTATGTCAACAGAGAAAAACAAAAAAGCATATAGACAAAACACATAAATATTATGCAAAAACGAAAGACAAGAATGCAAAAATTTACCATAGCACTATAACACAATGACGGGATGTATAGTATAAATTATTTCATGTAGATTTCTTTGAACAAAAACTGCAATATTTGATGTTATTCTTTGATAAATATATAAAAAATAGTAGAGCATTTCCGATGAGTCAAAATATTGCATCTTGGCCGACATCGTCAATATAACTGAAATACTTTGTACTATATCATTAAAGGGTTATTTGCACTCACTGACTCGTGTAGTTTAATATATTTGGGACAATTTTGTTAAATATTAATGTGATTACCTATTATTCGGAATACATGTAGTAGAAAAAACAGGACCAACTTAAACACTGCTACAAGAGTTAAATGGTTTTGTATTGTAAGGACTTCTGTATTTTTTGTTGTCTTTAAAATAGGTAGGAATCATTCTATCTCCTATCGTGCCTCATTATATTTGTGTTTATAATGTTTGACTATGATAACAATGACTGCATAATCCATTACAAGAAAAAAATAGAAATGAAAATAATATCTAAAAATATTTAATTTTATTTGTGAATAAGAGGCCATATATAAGAAACACATTGATTTTTTCAGAATGAATGCACTGGAAAAGTTTGACCAAGGAATGGACGTTTTCTAAACAAACTTTTGACATGCAGATTAAAAGCACGTACCATAGCTAATCACTTAGTCGCTTTTACCCGTAGTTGCTAACATTTGACATTAAAGACTTATATTATAAACGTTAAAATTAAACTCATGTTCTGTAACAAACTTTAAGCTTCTTTAGTTTCAAGTAATATATTAACATTTAATATGCTTATTAGCGAATCTGGATCAATTTCAGTGAAATTATTTTTTACAGGTTACATGATAGTCAGTAAGACGAATAAAGTACTTGTATTTTCTTTGCTTGTTAAAAATTCTTTTTATGTAACTTGTTATCTCTTGTTTTTTGTTTTATGTCTTTATGTTCTAATAAAACAGATTTAAAACAAAGTAGGGCTGTGGTCCGAATTTAAAAAAAAGTGGAGAATCTAAACTTGATGCAATTGCTGCTTTCAAAACATACTTCTTATATTCTCAAATTTAGAGTAAGTTCAATCTGGTTTTGTTTTACAAAATATTTGTTTACATGCTTTGCAGTAGTAATTGTTTTGTTCAATTTTTATTTTTAATCTTTTGTCTTATACCAGTTAAATCGTGAAACCTATATTTTATTTTGTCATTTTCATATTGTTGATACGCGTTAACATGTTATTTAGATACAATTCTCTTCGCTTGTATTTCTGATCAAATAGGAAAAAATTAAGCTACGCTTTAAATTATTATAAAATATTTGATAATCTTGTACATGTAGGTACAGCAAAAACCGTTAAGATTTTAAACCTAAATGATACTCTCAATTTCAAAATGTCGAAATAAACTAAGTGCACCACATCTGCTCTAAAAGGAACACTATCTCCATTCCAACCCATCTTATCTATCTGAAAGAGATCCCCACTCCAAAACTATATGTATGACTATTCTTGCAGATACAGGAAAAATTCATTCTTCACACTACAATATATTTGCAATTATGAGAATTCCGTAATTACAAAATTAAATGAAAACATATGTGTCAAGCGTCAATGAAATAACAACCAAGTACAAGAAAAAAAGGAAGAAAAAAACAATTTTGAATGCAGCATATGGTACCAATTATCAGTGCGCATAACGCATGTGAACGGAATAACCTTCACCAGATACATTGAGGAAGCAAAAGCATATGTGCCTTTCCCAAGTCAGGAGCCTATAATTCAGCGGTTGTTGTTGGGTCATGTCTGTTATATTTGTTTTTCGGAAATTGTTTTGTTATAAATCATGTAAATTAGGCCGTTGGTTTTCTATTGAAATGATTCATATTTTTCTTGTCGGGGCCTTTTATAGCCGAATATACGGCATGGGTTTTTCTCATTGTTGAATGCCGTTTGAATACCTATAACTGCTTGCATCCATTCAATTGAACTTTGGTGGATAGTTGTCTCATTGGCAACCCTACCACATCTCCTTATTTTTTATAAAAAAAAATCATTGAAAAGCATCAAAACTAAAAGAGGCTATACAGGAACAGCCAAATTCTCTCAGAACAGCTATGCCAGTGGAAATTGCAACTTAAGTGACAGTGAAATAAATATTCCCTCCTGCAAACTGTTGATTCCTTGTCCGGCTTTAGCCATATATTATGTTCATTTTAGTTTGATCAGCTCTTCAACGTTTGTACAAGTTTTTGTTTTTAAAATATGTTGGCTTGGAGCATCACAGAAGATATATGTTGTCGAAATGCACATCTAGTGAAGTAAAATTTGTAACTTTAATGTTATTAAGGCGTCATTAATTAACTGATGTTTAAATCTAAAAAAAGAAAAAAATCAACAAATTGACGAAGTGCCTTGCATGGGAAAGGCACATTAAATCCACAATCTTCAGCATTCACATCGTGATTAAAATACACATTAAATGTACGCAGTAGAACAAAAATTGAACTAGGCAATATTATGATACAACAAACGACAAATGTTCATTGGTTTTTTATTTTGATTTGCATCACCATCACAAGAACAATCGTTGGTTCATGTCGGTCATCTTTATTTTTCGTAACTTGTATAATTATAGAGTAGGCCTTTTTATCATGTCGGGGCATTTTATAGCTGACTATACGATTTGAGTTTTTCTGGTTGTTAAAGGCCGTACGTGGGTTATACTGTAATTGTTAATTTGTCACTTGTTATTAAACCAAATATTTACATTGTAATTTTCCGACTACACAATATTCTTGTATATTTCTTGAAAATGCTGATTTATCATTATAACCTTATGAAATATCTATCACAGACGACACTGCTATGTTTCAATTGTCGTAGCCATTCCCCTGCCCTCTATTCCTCGATCGTCATCCCCGAATGCGACAAAACTATGCATTTGTTTTTACTATGAACAGCATTGCGAATGTCACGTGTGGATAAGGATTTCTTAACCCTTTCGATCACCTGAGATCACATCGTTGTGTATGTCGTGCTGCTCATGAGTCGAAAATTAACTGACAACGTCTTAGCAAAAAAAAGTAAAAAACAAAATGTCAAACAACAGTATCAAAAACACAGCATACAAAACTAAAAACTTAGCAGCACGAACCCTACCAATAAGGAGCATAAGGAGATGTGTTTTGATTGCCAATGAGACAACCTTTGATTACGGACTTTCCGTTTTGAATTTTCCTCGGAGTTCGGTATTTTTGTTATTTTACTTTTTTTCCACCAGATATAATTACTTCAGTTATCGGATTTGCATCTGCTAATCTTTTACACCTAAAAGTTGCATTTTGTATATGTCTTGATCTTTATTATGAATTAATTAATCAAGTTGAAAAGGCGTTTGCTGTGCATAAAAACAAAAGCCGTAAGAGAAAAGATCTCACAAACTTTCCCTTTACTGGATTTAGCAAATTTTTAACACTATTAAAAAGTCGGGTATGAAGAAGTAACTTTTATTTCTCTTTTCCTCCTGTATCAATATTTATAAGGGACTACAATTAATCATTCACACCTGTTAACATGTAAGACCCATGAAATTTAGTTACCTTAAATTCTTTTCAATTGATATAACATAAACGGTACCAATTTTTCTGCACCAAATGCGCAGTCTCCTCAGTGATGCTCGACGCCAAAATATTTGAAAATCCAAAGCTTAACACTCATAATTTCATGGTTGAAAAATATCTTGGATTATATATGTTGAATGATAAATACATAATATGCATAAACGATCAGTGATATATGAACCGTCAATCTTTTACTTAATCTTATATAAATTATAGAGATTTAATGGGAGTTATGATTCCACCTTCAGGATCTTATTACAGATTGGCATTTACACACAGCGTTGTACAGCAATGTTAATTGTAAATCTAACAAGTTCTGGAATTGTCTATTATGTATTTCTTTTAGGCTTTTAACGACTTATTTATGAAGCCATAATTATACTACTGTAGTACAATGATCGCATATAGCATATTTTGGGAATGCCATCAATTCGATAATTCATAACTACAAATCTATAATGTGCATTGCACGAGATCGCGTCTTTATGTACTGTTTATAAATATACATGGAAGTACAGTCAAATGTACAAGACTGTAATTATAATTTATATGGTTTGCTACTGGCCCTCCACGGATCCATAGAGGGTTAGTAAAATCAAACTGCTATGGATCCGTAAGTGATCAGATGTGAACCGTATTATGATTTTACCGATTTTTTTGCACACTGGACTATTCCTGCAAAATTGTGTATAAAATAAACAATGAAATACAATAGTGAGAGGGCTTTAAAGTCAAGCAATGTAGTGAAAACTCCCATAGTAGCAATAGCATCAATATTAGACGAGACGTCATGATACACCTTTGAAATCTACTGACCTCTAATGTGTCAACACGTGATGGCGTTAAACTAATCACAACGACACTAATTTATCCGAGGTGCGATATATCACCAGATTAGGTATTTTGCATGCGTTCTTTAAGACGGTTTTGTTTATCATTGTTTTGCTTTTACATATATCCGGTTTTATATTGGTATTATTGAGAGGAGTGCTTTTCCTGTACTGAATTATAATGTGTACCTTTTGTTAGTCTATCGAGCAAGTTAAGAAGGAAGAGACTTTTAGAAATAAACAAAAACAAACTTATTTAGGTCCACTACATGTTTATGCAATTTACTCTGTCATTTTGGTATTAACAACAGATCTTTGATAGTACCTGTTTAATTTATTGACAATTTTGTTCCACTCTGGGCGATTTAGACCTGATTATATTGTACAGACATCTATTTATTGTTGAAGGCCATATTTTGTCCTCTAGAAGTTTTTTTTTGTTGAGTTTGGTTGCTGTCTCGTGATGTAGGTAACATTGATTTTATTTATAAAAGTAAAAGAAAGAAAGAACAAAAAGCTAGGCATCACAAAAGTGACGATGGATATTCACGGGCATTAAATATGTCACCATTTATTTAGATCCTGTACCAAGTCAAGGAAAATGACAGTTTTTTTCCATTCGGTTGAAGTGTTTAAGCTTTTGATTTTGCCATTTGATAAGGGACTTTCCGTTTTGAATTATTCCTTAGAGTTCGGTATTTTTGTTATTGTTTTTTTTTGCATTATAAACACAGGCAATTATTTTCATTGCAATCTAATCCCGCTATGTAAACTTCTATATGTGTCACTAATATATTTTTTACTCATCTTTGTAAGTATTTAATGTATTAAAAGTGCAATAACAGAAATCAAAGATATATCTAAAACAGTTGAAACTCAATAAAAAGTAGAATCTTATAAAGTCAAGTCAGAACCGGTCATCATCTCTTCTTCGGACATTCTCTTTACATGCCAGTTTCACCATGCTCGGTTTCTCCTTTTGGAATGTTCTGGAAGGGGTCAGTGTTATCATTGTCATTCATCTGTGGAAAAATCTCAGATAGAGATGATCTACAAATTAAAAAAAGAATAATTAAAGGAATGAAGGAAATAACTGTAGATTTTTTTATAGTTTTTTTTTACAAATTATGTCTCTTTCACTCTTGTCAAGAATCTTGTCAACCACATACGATTAACGATTGGTCTTACTGACACAGAGTGATATTTTTTATTCGATCGTCACTGATGAGTCTTTTTGTAGACACTTTTTATGGCAAATTCGGGAGATCGAAAAATAATCAAAAATCGGAATTAAATTGATCTGATGCAAAATTAGAAAATTAATTAATCGTTTAGTGTGTCTTTTAAATGTACATAATAAGAAAGTAAGCAGACTCGTAGGATGGAGTCTCGAAATACACATTTGGGTACAGACATCTGGCTGGGGTTTAAAAACTACCCACCACCCATTCATATATTTATTTATGCGAAAATCCCCACCAATTCGTATATTTAATTGGAAAATCATAACCCATGTATATTTATTTCCCAGCTTTCATATGACTCTCTATCTAGACGTTAACCACATGGGATCGTTTATTTCATTTGATAAAAAGATCAGTGCACAATTTTCATAGATACTTTAAGAGAAGATGAAACTTCATGACCCGTTGGCTCTTAAATTTCTACCTCTTGTTATATTACCTCCGTGAAATTGCACACTATTGATATATTTGACATTAAAAAAGTAACCCATACAAGCGGAACGTCTGTTTATAACTTTATATTGCAATATAACCGCATCCCCCACCCACTCACCCCCGTATGGACTAATAAAGGATGCTTAATCCACTGCATATGTTTTAAGAAGACCTATCTCTGTACATGTAACACGTTAAAATTCAAGATGTCTGACAACACCAAAATACACCATTTGTTTAGTAGTGGTCAAAATCCTTGTCCAATTCACACGGTCATAGGAGGGATAATACCATGGGGACAACCACATTCACAAATCAACCTAATTTTTAAATTATGTCAACTGATATATAAATAAAATATATACCACAGTACATAAGGCAGCAAAAAATACCAAATTAATCATTATTTCGATTCCAACTTACTCTTCATTTTCATGGAATTTAATGGTTTGCTCACTGGCACAGCTAAGACATTTGCAGTAGCATCGGTGACAATAATAGATTGCCGCATAATATCCACAGCGTCTTCTTCTTGTGCAAATATATTTACACCTGGGAATACAGCTTCTTCTACCATCTGCCTCGTGGACTAATAAAAAATATCATAGACGTAATCATTAAAAGAGCGATATCTTATAGGTATAGGTTATTTGCTCATATTTCAGTGAATTATTGTCTTATGTATAACAAAGCCATAACTTTTCTTTTGCCATTTACTCAGCACAATGTGTCTAAGTATTTGTCATTGAAGAAATAATACTGACCACAAAAAGAATAGCATACACTTTAAGGGGGAACATTGATGACCAAATATGACTGCCATAGTCTTAATTTGTAGATATATCCAGAAATCATATAAAATAATATTAATTTGAAAAGCGTTATATTTATTATAAAACGCAATCGAAGATGGTATTTTGAGACAATGAAAAAGCTCTTAACATGATGGAGAAATGGGATGAATTTTCATAATGTTAGCAATAGGACAATTAACTATTTAATGAAATTGGACGTAACTCTATTGTAAATTCCATAAATCTCCTGAAGCAAAACATCCCTGATCGTAGCCACTAACACGTCATCTTTTCCTCGAGTTTGACATCGCTGCATGCGACTTATCATCGTATTTGTATTCGCCATTAGCGACACGATGAGTGCCACATGTGGAGTAAGGTCTGCCTACCCTTTTGGAACACTTGGGATAACCGCCCCCCGGTTTTTGGTGGTTTGCTTGTTGCTCATCCTTGGAGATTGTTGTGGCCTTTTTGTTTTTATATATGATTTTTTTTTGTCATGATATTGTCCGTTATTCATCTACTTGTGATATTTCATTGTCCCTTCGGATCTTTCTTCTCTGTTTTGAGAAGATTTTGTTTATTCATTAAGAAACCATTTGGTTTATTCTTTTCACTACAGTTTTGTTTATACTAATCCCAGTGAACACACCCATCTTTAATGTAACAAATACTCTACTGTGATTTTTCCTGAGAGTAAAGATATGCCGCAAGGACTTAACATTTTACTCCGGTTTTCAAACGTTTATATGTTTTTAATATAAAGTAGCAACATTATGTACATACCTGTAAGAATTACAACAAGAGCAATAGCCAGAATAATTGCAACCTTCATATTGGATCTAAAGCAACGTACTTATTGATCTGAAATTGAAAGGTTTGTTACATTTTTTCCATATATAGGAAAAGGCATGCAATGAAAAAAGGAAGCGCAAAGAATATGAAATATTAACGCAGTAAACTTCAGGGTAGTATCTAATACGAAAGTTCGATATGTCTAACCGAAAGCAAGATAAATATATGGTAAAGTGTAACAATTTATTTCTATTTTGTCTTAAAGCCTCTCGCAAAAATCAGTAGACATTTTCCCACATTCTAAGGGTGTTATCAATTTAGAATGCCGATTAATAAACATAGCAAGTTATCTTTGATAACCTGCATGTTAAAAAGTTTTTTGTTTCACGACTGATTTATTGAAAAGATAAGATACAATTAGTCTATTTCTAAATATTGTAACGTTTTGATTACTATGATATTGCTGTTTACATACAGTGATACAATTTATTTTGACACAGTTACCTACCTTATATGTATGATTTAATTAGTCAGCAGGCTGTGAGAGTAAATTGACAAATTGGTGGCTTTTATAACATTTGATGCAGATATGACAATACCGGACGGATTTGGTGTTTGCAACAGAATTGAGTCTTGTGACAATACCGGACGGATTTGGTTCTTCCAACAGAATTGCGTTTTATTTGTAATGTGTTGTTTCGGAAATCTAGGGGGTGTTTGGATAACCCGTTTAACAATTCACAACCCACGTACATTAAAAATAAACATTAAAAATAGAAAAAAAGCTATACGGACGAGGTGAAAACAGGGACAATTATTTGGAACCTTGCCACATCCGTTAAATGACCCTGTGATAATGTCAAAGAACGTTCTTGCAAAATTTCAAATCAGATGAAGTAAGAAAAAGAGAGGCGAAAAATACCAGAGGGACATTCAAACTCATAAGTCCAAAATAAACTGACAACGCCAGAAGACAGGAAGTGACAATGAAGTAAATAATTAAAAGAAAAATGTTTTTTTCTAGAATTAAGAAAATTTAGACCGAAAATTGTTCACTAAACATTACCCCAAAAACTAAAGACTTTGCAACACGAATTTGCACTGTAACCGTCGAATGAACGCATAAACTGGGAAGAGTAAGTTATCTGCTCCATTAATGAGCCCTGTTGAGTTGTTAATGGAACAAATATAACCCTTTTTTATATCATGTATTATGTACTATTGGATATATGTGTCTCTGTAAAATTTGGTTTTTGATGTATGAATTAACAAAATGTTACTGTCACTTGATTTTAAGAGATGCTGTTCACCTATTGCAGTTCATTTCAATTTGTTTTCCAAATTGCAATTTGTTTCATCAATTCAAAATGTTCAACTGGTCAGATATTTAAACCAACTGCTGTAGAAGAACCACTGCCAAGTCACCAAAGTGCAAAGCATACTTGCAATCCATTATGATGTGAGTTTTTGGATTTTTTTTAAAATCTTTATTCAATTATTCAACATTTATACAATAGATATAATACATATTACAATTACACAAAAATATTCATAAAAAACAATGCATACTTGCAATCCATTATGATGTGAGTTTTTGGATTTTTTTTAAAATCTTTATTCAATTATTCAACATTTATACAATAGATATAATACATATTACAATTACACAAAAATATTCATAAAAAAAACAAGGTTAAAAGTATAATGACATATATCATCAACATTATAATCAAAAATTAAATGCAATGACACCTTCAGTCTCTTGCACAAGAATATTGTACTTTAAAAAGTGTTTCTCAAAATATTCCTACAGGTATAATTTAGACCGAAAATTGTTCACAAAACATTACACCAAAAACTGTGTATGTAAATTGTCTGATAACATTACTGTTCATATTTGTAAGTAAATTCCTTCTTCTGAAGATGATACAGTATCTCGCTATACATAACATGAAATTGTAAAAAAAGTTACATTTATATCTTTAAAAGATCCAATTAAACCAAACATGAATACCTTTTCAAACACTACATTATCAATTTTGTCAGAGACAACATTATCAAATAAAAATAACTACTTTTGCTGCACAAACATATGAAATTCTACTATTTTCGAACACAATAAAAATAAATAGTTTACACATAGTTTACTATTAAGTAATTAAACAATTCTTTTGTAGAACACATTGAAAACTCTGACAAGTTGTCTTTGAAAATAACACTAATATTTAAAGAGCGAGATTTATTTCTCCTATGAACATTTTTACGAATAATTTCAGTCCCTTCTTTAGACAACATTACTTTTAAAATATTACATCTTTTTACAGTATTGTTAATATCACAATGATCAGTTACATTTTGTATTATCTCAACTATAGCCATTTCTAAACAAATCTCCTATAACTTCATAACATATATCTTTTACCTGAACAATTCCAGCATTTATAAAATCATACCATATAACAGTTTTTTCCACCATACAACACATCTGGATTACAAATAAAGGTTGATCGTATATATTTTCAGTGCTATGATCAAATTCAATATCATCTCTTCCGAGACCAAAACCTTTCAAAATTTCTTTGTAAACATTACAAATACATTTTACGTTTTCTGGTAAAGATATGAATAATATTTCTTCTGATAAGTTGATATTAGAATGTTTTGAGATAAGATATTCAAATGTAGACTTCTATAGTACTGTATAATTCTTGTATAAAAACCTGGCTAAAAGATTTAATCTAAATGCATACATCTTTGATTCAATATCAGGTAACTGTAATCATCCATTACTCTTTTGATCAATTATCGTGTTGTATTTTACTAAGTGTGCACCATTATTCCACACAAAATTAACATATGCAGTTTTAATATCTCTTAAAACATGATCTGGCATCGATGTTACAAACAAAGAGTACCCTAATCTTGACAATAATATTCCCTCTACCCTGTATTGTCAATTGCCTCTACATTCCAATATTTAATAAGGACTTAATTTTACTAACTTTACCACTCCAATCTAAATGATTACAAACAGTTTTATCTTTGCCAACATATACTCATAACAATGAAATATAGTTTTTACAATCGTGCAATTTATATTTGTTTGTTTTATATCGTTAATTTTTCCTTACACAAATGGCAATATCTTTAATATTTGCTTATCTATTTTTACGCCTAAACTGCATTATGATGTGAGTTCCACTCTATCAAGAAAGTATGGACTAAAATTTCTATACATACTTTTATTTCAATGAGTCATTTGAGAAGCGAGAGTACTTTTTTTTTAATTGCTGTTTAAATGTCCTTACTTAACTTTCATACTTTTCCTTTCAAAAAAGTCTTGTGTTTTTTTTAGGAATTAGATATAAGTTTGAATTTAAACATAATTATAATATTAAATAAAAGTTTTGCGAAGTTGAAATATTATCAATAAGTTTTCATGGGGAGATAATCTAAATTTTTTGTATATGAACAAGTGAAGACACAGATTTGTATTTTTTTTTAAATGGCTTATGCATCCACAGATGCCAATAAAAAAAATTAAAATAATGTCATGTTGTCTGATTGGCGATAGCCACTTTGAACAAATAAATTTACATGTACACTTGTAGGTGTAATACCACCATTGATTTCCCCCTATTAGTCTTTGTTAAATTTGCACTTTTCAAAAAATTGTGCAGAATTTATCTTTGTTTCAAATAAAGAAATACTTGGCATGAGTAAAGATTTATCCTGTCCAGTACTATAGAAAAAATTTCACATAACATTTCATTGCATATAAGAAAGAAACCATCACTGGAAGTTAACCAATCAAATTTTCCCCCTTTTTTAACCTGTGTACAAGCTTTAGTAACCATGTAACCTCAAGTTTCCAAAATATTCTATAGAAACCCCAAATAAAGAAATAATGGTGCTTTGAAATACCCAAGATATATGTTTATGACTCAGAAATGTTTTACTGCAATGAAATGTAGGATCAATTACCTACAACTGTCAAATTCAAGGGAATATTTTTTTTCGACCTAATTTCGTATGCAACCGGATGTGACGTACTATGATTTGGTTCTATTACACCTAAAGAAGACTTTTTTGTTAAATAAACTGAATGTGAATTTTTTCCTTTGTAATACTGGTTATTTCAAGCATTCCTGTCAAGTCTTGTCATAATCAGTTCAATAGTTTGAGAAAAATCTAGTATAATGTAAGACGACATCTACAGCGATTCGAGCAAAATTTCTTCGAAAAATCCAAACCAAGCCGCATCATGATAGAATATAGTGTGGACCAATAAATGATCAAATATTTATCTCATCTGCCTAAAAACAGTTGAATATGATACAAAAGATGACTTAAGGATGATAAATACTACTAATGGACCTCTTTGTCTTCCTTATAAGGTCTCTTTTGGTCCATTTATACCTCTCATTTCCTCAAAATTTCTACTTTTTAGGCCAATAAATAAAAATTTTGGGGTAACTTTCACTCATTTATGATGGAAATGTTATTATGAATGATTAATTGAAGTATTCAAGCAGAATGAACCATCCGTATAAAAGTTTACTGTCTCCAAGGAGGTTTCAATAAGTCCTTACGTAAAACTTAAATTTACGCCGCGTTCCAGAGAAGGACATAAAAAACTTCTCTTTTGGTGAATAATTTGTTGTTACTGCTTTAAAAATAATTTCATTTATTTAAAACTATATACTTATTAAAGTATTTCTGAGGAAAACTTTTCTAGTATAGCAGAATATAAGAAATAAGGAGAAAAAGCTCCCCAAAACTCTAAGTATGGCTTGTTCTGTCAACTAATATTCATGGTAAAGTCCTATTTCAAGGAAATTTTCTCATAAAATGTATTTTGGAGACTCAATCCACTCAGAATATTTCATTATTTGTAATATTTCACTTAAATAGCAAGAAATTTTAACACATGAGAGTACTCACAAGGTCAAAGGTGCATGTACAGCTTCCCATATTAGGTGTAATACCACCATTGATTTCCCCCTATTAGTCTTTGTTAAATTTGCACTTTTCAAAAAATTGTGCAGAATTTATCTTTGTTTCAAATAAAGAAATACTTGGCATGAGTAAAGATTTATCCTGTCCAGTACTATAGAAAAAATTTCACATAATATTTCATTGCATATAAGAAAAAAACCATCACTGGAAGTTAACCAATCAAATTTTCCCCCTTTTTTAACCTGTGTACAAGCTTTAGTAACCATGTAACCTCAAGTTTCCAAAATATTCTATAGAAACCCCAAATAAAGAAATAATGGTGCTTTGAAATACCCAAGATATATGTTTATGACTCAGAAATGTTTTACTGCAATGAAATGTAGGATCAATTACCTACAACTGTCAAATTCAAGGGAATATTTTTTTTCGACCTAATTTCGTATGCAACCGGATGTGACGTACTATGATTTGGTGGTATTACACCTGTACAGTAAATTCGCAAAAAAGACAAATTCTTATTTAAAAAATTGGATTCAAGCCAAACATATGCAAGCTATGAATAAAAGTAGATTTTAAAGTAAACTATATATGAGTTCCAATGTTGTTTTATATACAGTGTTGGTTAACATTATGGAAGAGCACGTCTATTCTATTGTGGTAGGGGATGAGTAGCATACTTTAAGTTCATTGCATGTACACAATTAGTGTACAGTTTCCTACATGTATAAATGTACATAGGTCAGTGTCAATTCCATTGAATTATATCATTTGGGAAATAATATATTACAGTATTTCACATCCATCTAAATGTTAAAATATGACTTTAATAACATATCATTTACTTTACATATTAAGGACAAAACTCAAGGATCTGAAGAAGAAAAAAACCAATTTTAGTTTACGATGTTTTAAGAAAATCTGGAATTTTAGTTGACGCCAAACATTTCAACTAATAATCTGTCTATCAAGCTAAAATTAAAGTAGCAACATGGAACTTTGCTAGATTATTGAAATAATGTTAATGCAGAACTTTGAAAGTTCACAATCCTGATATTTCAGGAATTGTATCAAAAAGTTTGAATGAAATCATAAAATGTATATTTATAAAACTGCCTAACATGAACATTTACATTTGACATTTGATTCTGCGCAAATTAAGCATATCCCCTTATATAAAACAACAGTAAATAATAAAAGCAACAGTATAATGTAGATGATCTTATGGAAATATTGTATTACTCAACAAAATGTCTGTATGCAAAGTAGGAAACACCAATAAGTTTGTACATGTACATATGTGTAAGATATGAATTCTAACCGTTATCATTCCGTCAAAGAATTTGTTCAAAGCAGCATTTGATCCATGATGTACACGTGTCATATTTTAGTTATGGGTATACAAATGTTTATTTGTTTCCTTAATAATTGCCTTATTTCATATTTGAGATAAAAAAAAAACTCTAGATTTGATATGTATAAATCAGAAAAAAATTCATGATAGAAAATTCCCCCACATTCTTTATGTGCCTGTCCCATGTTAGGAGTCTGTTATTCAGTTGTTGTTATTGGCTGCTGCCTGTCATATTAGTTTTTCTTTAATTAGTTTGTAATAATTTCAGGCTATTCATGTTTTCTGGTTTGAATTGTTTCATATTTAGTAATGTTGCGTCATTTTATATCACACACATATATATATACAGTATGGGTTTTGTTCATTGTTGAAGACTGTATTGTACGGATACTTATAGTTCCTTGCATCCACGTTTTACACAGCTGGATAGTTGTCTCAATGCAATTAGCAGATATACTTTTTACGTTCATATTAGTACTTTGTATATCATGCATATAAAAGTAACTATTCATTGTGGATTCATTATTATTCTTTGGATCTCAATTTTCCTGGTTTTCGTGGGCACAGGTGAACTACGAATTTAAATGTTCAACGAATCACACATTTCTATCAGGTTGTATGCAGACTTTGCCTAAACCACGAAATCAAATATCCACGAAAAGGCAAGTTTTCCTCAATCCAAAAATTTGTACCCACGAAAATATATGAATTCACTGTATATCTGAGCTGTGACCTATTCTGATTCATCATTGAAGAAAGATATTTTAACCAGGGAGAAGGAATAGAAATCCTGTCTGAGAGTATTGCATTATGTTCTTTAAAAAATTACTTTGCAAAAATAATTGGATTCATGCATGGTTTGAAATAATTTTTTTGAATAAAAAGAAAATCATAACTGTTCTTAAATGGTCTTTTTTTGTTGTTGTGTTTTATTGATCATGATGCATGATTGATTGATTGTTGTTTACTTCAGGTCCAGTGCCAAATATTTGATGCATACTTGATTAATTGGTTGTTGTTTTTTTATGTCCAGTGGCAAATATTGCATGCATGACGAGAATAAATTAAAATTAGAAACAACTGATCCCAGGGCTAACGGATTATGTAGGCACAAGGTTGAAGGGCTTAACATGTTATTCAATGGTTATAGATGATGTGTAATATTTTAACTTTAGTTTATTTATGAATCAATTTGAAATTGAATCTGCAGGGAAATGAAATCATTTTCACGGAGAAAGAAATATTAACACAACTGGTTTTGACCTTTAATGGAAGACGGTTAATGGATAAATTTCTACTATTGATAAGTTGATGACAGAACTGTGAATCTGGGTGGATAGGTTGAATGTTGAGGGTGTTTTACTTGAAAGGGCAATCAATTGTGGAACCTACTGAACACACATCATTAATGTTAAATAAGATTTTATTGAATCTAACTATTGAGAAGGGAAAGATACCAATATGACATTCAAACATATAAGTCGAAAATAAACTGACAACGCCATGGCTTAATAAGAAAAGACGAACAGACATACAACAGTACACAAGCCACAACTTAGAAAACTAAAGACTGACCAACACGATCCTCACCAAAAACTGGGGGTGATCTGAAGTGTTCCGGAAGGGTAAGCAGATCCTGCTCTACATGGGACACCCGTCGTGTTTCCCCTATAGCAATATATAGTGATAAGACATCACGCAGTAGCAGATTGGTAATT
This sequence comes from Mytilus californianus, assembly GCF_021869535.1. Taxonomy (NCBI): domain Eukaryota; kingdom Metazoa; phylum Mollusca; class Bivalvia; order Mytilida; family Mytilidae; genus Mytilus; species Mytilus californianus. The sequence continues at coordinate 1,754,774 of NW_026262681.1, forward strand.
GACTCTTATCTAACCCTAAGACATCACCAAATTCTAGACCATCGGTCATGTAAAATTTTCTAACTCTGACACTTGACAGAATGTAAAATTTTAAATTAAAACAGGTTGTTCATGTGTCCTACATTGTGTCAAGGATTTGTATAGTATAGTTCTTGCCATACACAATTTGTTAACTTAAATTAATAGTGAATATCACAATGAAAACAACAATTGTTCAATATTGATCACTTTAGTAGTTTTGACTGGGTGGTTGGTTATTTTAAAAGACATTCAAATCACAACTATAGTTAGCTTCTCAAGGTATTTTATTTGAACATGAAGACATCAACAAAGAAAAGAAATATTTAGAATTGCATAAAAACATATTTTGCATAACAAGTGAGGGAAAACAAATATTATGTACTGTTTTACTGTTTTCTTAAAACTTACTTCTACTGACGGATATAAATCATGTCACACTATCAAGCAATTTGTTAAATGTTATAATATTACTTCAAGCTGAAAAGCTGAAAGTGTGTGACAGAAGATTTAATAAATTTTCAAGTTTATAATGAACATTTTTGATGACAGAATTGGCACAAAGTGTTCACCATCAAGGAAAGAAGTATAGCTGATTTTCTAAGTTGGCTCGTGATCAAATATCTGTCTAGAACATATCCATTCCTTGGTCCAAATTTTCCATCTCATTCATTCTGAAATAAAGTGAATGTGCTAAATTATTAACATCTATTTTATCAGCAATCAAAGCCGGGCTCCAAAGTTAGTGTGAAACTGCCTATTCTAGAGGTGGCGTGAATCAGATGTGGATACTAAAAAATTCCAAAGATCTTTTAGAGTACATACAATCTAAGACTCTCTCATCTTGCAATAGTATTAAAATATCTGACTTTTCTACACTTTACACAAGTATTCCCCATTCCAAACTAAAAGACAATTGAAAGAGTTGGTATTACTTTGTTTCATTAAAAAGAATAGCGAACGTGGATACAAGTGTCTTGTCTTGGGGAGGGATAAATCCTACTTTGTAAAGAATCACTCTGATTCGACAAAAAAAAAAAAAAAAAAAAAAATCTCTGAAACTGACATTATCAAGATGCTTGATTTCTTGATTGACAACACATTTGTGACGTTTGGAGGACATGTTTTTCAACAGACTGTTGGAATTTCAAATGGGAACCAATTGTGCCCCTCTTCTTGCCGACTTGTTTCTTTATTATTATGAAGCTGACTTCATACAGAAACTTCTTAGGAAGAAATATAAGAAGTTAGCAATATCCTTTAACTTTACGTTCCGCTATATAGATGATGTTCTCTCACTAAATAATACAAAATTTGGTGACTATGTTGAACGAATCTATCCCATCGAACTAGAGATAAAGGATACTACAGATACAGTTAAGTCTACCTCATATCTTGACTTACATCTAGAAATTGACAATGAGGGTCGGTTGAAAACAAAACTTTACGACAAAAGAGATGATTTCAGCTTCCCAATTGTGAACTTTCCATTTCTATGTAGCAACATACCAGCAGCGTCTGCATACGGAGTATATATTTATACGATATTCCCGGGCTTGTATCTCCTATCATGATTTACTTGATAGAGGATTGCTGCTCGCAAGGAAGCTATTAAACCAAGAGTTCCAAATGGTGAAGTTGAAATCAACCCTTCGTAAATTTTACGGACGCCATTACGAGTTGGTTAACCGTTATGGAATAACCTTTTCACAGATGATATCGGATATATTCCTTATGTCGTAACTACAATACCCTTCCCTTTTCACGAGTGTGACCTACCAAATAAGACTATTTACCAGATTTGTAATAACATAAGCAACACGACGGGTGCCACATGTAGAGCAGGATTTGCTAACCCTTCCGGAGCACCTGAGATCACCCCCAGTTTTTGGTATGGTTCGTGTTGCTTAGTCTTTAGTTTTCTATGTTGTGTCATCTGTACTATTATTTGTCTGTTTGTCTTTTTATTTTTGGCCATGGCGTTGTCAGTTTGTCTTCGATCTATGAGTTTGACTGTCCCTCTGGTATCTTTGGTCCCTCTTTTTTCTCTTATATGTGGAGTTATTTTCATAAATTCAATCAAAACGTTTCAAATAATATTTTTTTTCTTCTGACTATTCTTGTGCAATTGACCAGTGATCGATTTGTATATAAATGTTTTTGAACGCAAATAATTAAGAGACACATTGAAAGACACCTTATCTGCCTCCCCACACATTAACCGATAACCAAAAGCCACCCCTTCAGACTCTTGCAGGAGTAATTCAGGAGTTCGTCTTTTTTCTACGATTGTGAATTATGCGACTTAGAAGATAATTGAATTTTACCAATCATATTTTCAAGATGAAATTCTTTATTTCAAAATTTTTCAAATGATCTGTTTCAAAAATTGGTATACATCTTAAATACAGCACATGTTGGCATGTAGACAGCTATTGTTTTCTTAAAATTTTTAAAAGTTTATATTGTGTAACGGAATCTTGTATTAAGTACTTACATTGGAGTGTTGTCCATCTCGTTGTTCTTCTCGTTTACATTTCTAGCGCTTCCAGAAAGTGCCAATGGAGACTCAGCTCTGCTACAATGAAGGCAGTAGCAAATTTTCCCGGGATGAAGATTGTAGCATCCATATAATTTGCAACCAGCAGTCCCACAGAACTTACTACAATAGTACGATGCGCAAGGCGTTGTTTGGGCTTCCTGAACTTCAAATAAAAAAATAAGAAAAAATAAAATAAAAATAAAAATTGCTTAAGTTTGTACACAAATAACGATGCCTGTATAAAAGAGAAGCGATATATACCATTGCGACATTTGATATCATAAGTCGAAAATAAACTGACAACTCCATGGCAAAAAAAAAGACAATCAACAGTTTACAAAGCACAGCATAGAAAACTAAGAACCGAACAACACGTATAAAGTAAATAAAAATGTGTAAATATAAATTTAAACAACCAAAAAATATCTCATTTGTAAACATTTATAATTATCTTAATTTGAAAAGTATTTATTAATGAAAAATTATTAAAATGAAGAAGTATAATTTTACATAAAATTCAGGCATATGGGTTTCGGAAAAGTTTTGAAAAACGTTTATCAATCCGTCTCCCGTATAGGTATCTTATAAAGACATTATTAGATATATACTTTTAATGCAGACATACACACATATCTATAATTCTTTAAATATATTTACCCCCGACAATAACTGCAACTACAACAGCTAACAGGATCGTTGCCTTCATGTTTAATGCTCTGAGTTTTTAGGAATACTAAATACGAAACCTAAATAAAAAAGAAAACATCAAATACTAATGGATGGTAACGATTGAAAGAGGGTATTTCATTTCAAAACACAATCTGAATATTTCTAGATAGAATGAAAAATTCTTGGTAGCAAAAATAATATGAAGCGAATTGTATAAAAAAAAACAAACATTTTACCGTAGTGGTACTCATTGGTTAAATTTGTATTGTGTTATATATATAGGTTTGAACGTTGTTTTCAATTTAGACGTGTATATATATATCTAGATCTAACATTGTTGGGCTGATGTTTAGACAAGTTGTATATACAGAATGTACACAGCCATGTATCACCATCACTACTGGTGGTCCGATGGAGAAATCTGTTGTAGAGTTGTCACTGGTTCAGACGTATATATATATATATATATATATATATATAAATAAGTCTAAATTGAAAACAACGTTCAAACCTATGATTGCGCTGGATAAAAACCGCAATTTGTATACGTGTGCATGCAAAACAAATTTCTTGGTAAAGGGGTCTAAATACAGCACAAACAACGTTTTCCAAAAGACCAAAAAAGGGAAAAAGTATATTTAAACAAAACGCATTTGACTAACAATTCGAACAACGGATGTTCTTAAACACTATATATATATTTACAAGCATGTCTTTGTGAAAATGTTTTTGCTATTCATTTTGCTTTTTGTTCGAGTAACGATGTTTATCGAATCTAAATTTAAATGAAACTAATTAAATACAAGATTTTTGACAAGTGAAATAATCTGAAAATTGACCTACCTTTCGTACAATCTTGTAGAAGTTAAAGACAAGTATATTAGTATAATATATAAATGTTCTGAACAGGAAACACGGATATTGTGGTTGCTCTCTGCATTTAAATTTAAAAGCGTAGTTTTTTGTCAATGTCAAACTGCCAATAATATTGCCAAAATCTATCTGCGTAATAGCCGACTATTCTACTTTTCTTAAAAGGGAATATATAACATCTGCATCATATCATTACGTTATACTAGTATTTCAACCTTTTGTCGAAACATCAAGTTTCACTAAAATTCAAACTACATGACAAAATATTAAAATTTTGACATTTTTTTCATCTGTGTAATCAATTGACGAATGAAATGTTTTCATCTGAATATATAAAAATATTTGATTGAAAATCTTAAACTACCGTACTCGATGTATTATAATAAGATTTTTTATATTGTAAATTATATTTTATAGCAAATATGTTCGCCTGTTTCTCTGTTAAAGCAATGGTGATTATGGAACTATAGATCTAGTTGATAAGTTGATCTTTTGAGCAATTTTTAAAGCAGTCATTTATTTTACATAACAACCCCTTATATTGATATTTGGAATGTTTCCTAATTGTTTCATGAAAAGGTAAAAAAATGTTCTGTTATGTAGATTCTACTGGTATTCATGCACATCATTTTAATCAAGTTAAATGTGATGATGTCCTTTTCTATATAACGTTTTAAACTGTTTCTGAAGCATGTCCACATATGTGATCCAGACTTAAAGTCTCTGAAATGGCTGGTACTCAAATTGGGTTAATTCTGAAAATTTCATTTTAAATCCAATTTTGAAGGCTTTTCATAAAAAAATATCTGTCTGCGTTATACAATTACACCAATGCGAGCCTTTGTTATTTTCAAGTTACTCGTGTGACCATACCGTAAAAGTGCACATTATATGGAATGCAGTATAAACATAAGGAGATGTGGTATGATTGCCAATGAGACAACTATCCAACGAAGTTCAAATAAAGTGGATGTAAGCAATTATAGGCAACCGAACGGCCTTCAACAATGAGTAAAACCCATACCTTGTTGTCGGCTATAAAAGGCCCCGACATGGCAAATATGAAACAATTCAATTGAGAAAACTTTCGGTCTAAGCTATAACAAAACAGTTTACAATAAAACAAATATGACAAACATGAACCAACAAAAACAGGCTCCTGACTTGGGACAGGCACATAAAGAATGTGGCGGAGTTAAAATGCTTGTGAGCGCTCAACCCTCCCCTAACCTGAGACAGTGGTGTAACAGTACACCATACACAAACTATAAAAAATCAGGTGAAAAAGGTTTAACTCATCAGATGGATACAAATAGAAATACATCAAACAAAAACACAAAGTAGACGTGAACGGGTACTTATACATCCCAAAAACCAAAAGACACTATAAGTACAGATCTGAGAGTACTCGCAGTAAATGACAGCTAGTCAAAGCCAATAACAACTAATAATTACATTAGATGTATGTTTCATTATAATACGTTATTCTGATTGGCTACACTGCAATCTCGCGTTATTCCTTAATCAACTTCATTACACAATAAAATTTATCATTCATGATGACACGAGGTCCTACAAAAAAGTGCACAGGTAAATTAAATAAAAACTTGATAAAAACCGTGGTTTTATGATCCTAGCTAAAAAATGTAATTATAAGTATTGAATGCTTCTTTTTGTAACTTCATGGGTTGTAAAAGCGTTGACCGTGCCCACATTTTTAGAATGAAGCGCTTCCGCGATTCATACAAAATGTACTTCAGTCAACGCATTTACACCCCAATAAAGTTACAAAAAGAAGTATTCAATTCTTAAATGAAAACAAAATCATGTATCTAAGACTAAAATATCAATCAGTACACATCTAAAATCCAATGGAATTACCTTAGCTGTATTTGGCAAAAATTTTAGGAATTTTTGGTCCTCAATGCTATTCAACTTCGTACTTTATTTGGCCTATTTTACTTTTTTTGATTCGAGCGTCACTGATGAGTCTTTTGTAGACGAAACGCGCGTCTGACGCAAATACAAAATTTCAATCCTGGTATCTAAGATGAGTTTATTTAGTTTAAAGACGTCATTAACAGTCAGAGAAAAACATGACCTTGTGCAATGATAAACTATAAGTATCGACAGATTGAAGAACCGTGAAAGTACGTATGTGTAATAGTTAGTATGGTTTTAATTTATTGATATTAAAATCACTATTTACACAAATAAAAACAATATTTAAGATTTAATTACAGTGTTGAATAGGTAACCTTTAGAATAATTTATATAAAGGATTGATAAGTTTACCCGGATCGTATCTAAATTTTTGGGCTCGGTTTACAACATCACCCTAAAATTTAGGATGTGCTTTTCCGATTAAAATAAGTTTACAAGGTATAGCCAAACTTGCAGACCAAGTGTTTGTGTCTAGTGTTTATTTCTAATAAAAACTTTGAACACGTTAACATAACTCATATGGTTTCTTAGTTTAAGTGTAGAAAAATGACAAATATTCGTCTGATTCTTGCAACCAAATGTTTCATTCATATTACTTAATTTTGTCAAGGAGTTAAATACAAAAAATCGTTAACAGAAATCACCAACATTGTTGGACAAATTAACAACCTGCATGAACCACCAACACTGAAAAGATAAAAAAAAAGACACGTTCAAACAAAGACATACAACAAACGAACAACACATGTTCCAGATAGTCTCACTTGATAAGTTCAAAACAATTTCTGAAAAAAAACTGACAGTCGTTTTCAAAGTTTGATGGGTTTGAACTTTTGATTTTGGCATTTGATTGGGGACCTTCTGCTTTGAATTTTCCTTGGATTTCGGTATTTTTGTTGTTTTACGTTTTAATGTTACATAATTAAACATTTTTTTTTTCAACTTGTTGTTTGCTGAACTAAATTCGCCCGGTTTTGCCCTTTCGTGTCTATATCATCAATATTGAAGGTTTTAGTTGTAAATCTTATTTTTTTTTGTTGTATTCGTGTGTTATGGTAAATATTATTAATCACCCGGTTCATTAATTAGATTTTAGTTTGGGTCAACTAAATTTATACGATATATTTGGTTTACAGTTTGATTTAGAAGAAACACCGACATAGCTAGATAATACTATTAATTATCTTACTACTACCACATTTTATATTAATTAGTATTGTAATTTTCATTGTTATTGATAAATGTTATATGAGTATTATAAACCAAATCATGAATTCTATCCTATTTTGGGGAAAATTTCAGAAATTCAAATGTGACGTCACCTTTTTTTTTAGCGTTGATCTCTTTCGCTTACTCGGCTGTGAATTTTTATGTGCTGGTTTATGTTGTTTTATGTATCCGTTTTTATTCTGTAGTTAGTCACCACTTCGGTGTTATCATGTATATCTATTATATAGTCATTTTTATAAATTTACTGTTTACAAAAGTATGAATCATTCTAAATACTAAGGATTTTCTTATCCTAGACATATAACCTTAGCCGTATTTAGCACAACTTTTTGGAACTTTTGGTCCTCAATGCTCTTCAACTTTGTACTTATTTTGGCTTTCGTACTTTTTTTTATCTGAGCGTCATTGGTTAGTCTTGTGTGGACGAAACGCGCGTCTTGCGTATTAAATTTTAAACCTGGTACCTTTTGTTAGCTATTATTCGTTTGTTTCTCTGTCCTATATGTTCTCCCATTTATTTGTATTGTAGTCCTGTCATGTAATGTTGTCATTCTAATGTTACTAGAACACATCCGCGAAATCGCGGGTATTTAGAGCTTGGTTGAAAGTATGTAAACTGTTGATTTTAGGATGAATTTTTGTAAAATATTTTATGTCTGGAGGATTTCAGAAAAGGTATCAAACTGAGTCATATAGGATCTTGGAGACAGGACAATTATTTTAAGCTCTCTCCCTTTTTTCCAAAGTCCGTTATTTTTTGCTCTCTGTTAAATTCCATGATGATTTTCGCGTTTCTGTATACTATGAACATACATATAATATAAATAAGTGTATTTGCTATTAACTATCAATTCCAAGTTTCTTCTCCACGGCGATCACTGCTATATTATATAGAGAGTCTCTATATATTATAGGATTATTATCATAGTATACATGCAGAATAACGGGAAAATAATTGTCCTGTCCCCGAGTAATTATGAAACTTATGTTTAAAGAGGGGAGTAAAGGGGGGTGGTATCTGCACGGAAGAACGCGAAATAAAATTGCCATTTCACGATGAGCGAACAATTAAAAATTTCTTGCACGTTGATCTTTTTATCGATTTCAAGAAACACGTTGAATAACGAACCTTTTTCACGCCTGCACGTGAAATAAAAAGTGTCAAAACACGTTGCACGAAAATAACCCTTTACCCCCTCTTTTAAAGTTTAAAATCGGAAGTCTTGGGTATGACTTAAAAGTCGGTCTGATGACGGAAACAATACCCGGACGCCTTTTTCTTCGTTTTTCTCCCAAAATAACCCAAACTGAATAATCATAAGAATGGATGACAAATGCGACTATGCATGGTACCTATAGGACACAGAGGCATGATGATTCATTTATTGGGGAAGGAAGAGAAGCGACACACAAAATGAGGTCTTCTCGTTTAATAGTATAGATATTTAACATTGCCATAAAAGCGGGAGGTTTGGCTAGCCACTAAACCAGGTTCAACCCACCATTATTTTCTTAAAATGTCCTGTACCAAGTCAGGAAAATGGCCATTGTTTATATTATAGTTCGTTTCTGTGTGTGTTACATTTTAATATTGTGTTTATGTTGTGTCGTAGTCCTCCTCTTATATTTGATGTGTTTCCCTCAGTTTTAGTTTATAACCCGGATTTGGTTTTTTTTTCTCAATCGATTTATGAATTTCGAACAGCGGTATACTACTGTTGCCTTTATTTACATTACTCAAAATATTGTGTTGGAGGACCTAACAAGTAGTTGTATTCGTCATTGCTGCTATGAATGGAACATATAAAAAATATGATATTTTAATCAAGGTTTGATTTATAGCATTTATAGTAACTTACATGCCTGATACCGTTTTTTTTTCTTGTATTCTTTTAGAATTGTTGGCATGAATAGAAAAAGATGTGTGTTAAGTGTTTATGAGAAGTCGGTAATTGAATAAGAAAAACATAGGAAAAATTGACAACTAGAATGCATATATGGTTTTCAATGCCTAACAAAATGCAAAATAACAAAAATACCAAACTCCAAGGAAAATTCAAAACGGAAAGTCCCTAATCAAATGGCAAAATCGCAAATATCATGGCAAGCTCATAATACTTAGACTTCTAGATGTCATACAGGTATTTTAGTCGTTATGTTTCTGTATCATTGAACATATCCCACATCACCACCCTTTGTTCATCAATTTGAAACGAAATAAAAGTGACAACCAAACAGATCTGACAACATAGCAAGATTCTAAAATGTGCAGACAAAATGTTAGAAACAACAACAATAACCGACGTGATTCCTAGCGTGCGTGAGTCAGCTAGTATTGCGGGCATATTAATTTTTATATTTACGGTTTTTTTTAGCTTATTCCTATGTTAACTCCCTCAGGCAAAGTTGGCCTTATATGGATTTGGCTATTTTTTAGGCCCTTTTTTTGGTCATACCTCTTCAATGCTTTCGGTCCTTACACATCCTTGGCTTTCTAATATTCGGCTTTGAGCGTTTTTGATGAAGGTCAATCCAGAAAAGCACTTCTGACGCATGATATTTATAACGTGCTGTTTCCATTTTTTTTAAATGCATTTCAACACATTTTGTTGTAAAGACATTAAAAAAAGTCAGGCAAATTGAGTTTAAATTTATCAAAGAGATATCAAAGAATGGAATGCATCAACTAATCGTAATCATGAGATTGTAAAGACATCATAAACTTCTAAGTTTATATAAATATTCCCGTAAAAATCTAGATGATAATTACCGTTCTTTAAAAATTCGTAAAGGTGGAATCGAAATGTATAAGTTTATCTTCGATTTTGAATATCCCTTTGATATCTTCTGACTTTGTTTTGCAATGAATTTCTATATTTATGATATCAATTAGGAAAAGTGACTAAGTTATGATATATATCACTTTATTAAAACTTTTTAGTAAGAAAATTTTTGATTCTGTGAAATAGGACACGCAAATATAGTACAAATGAAAAATATACACTTCATAAGAAAGAACCAACAGAACATCAACATCAAAGGAAACAAATGAAGAATAGGAAAAGAAAAGCCGTACCGTTTACTATAATTGTTGGTATTAATGTTACCATAAACAAATTCTGATATCGGTCACTGTTAATTTTTGATTTACCTAGAATGAATGAGGTTGGTGAACTTACAATGAATATTTAGAAAATTCGGGGCTATCAACAGATAAAATAACCTCCATATATCTGCTGGTGATATTAAAAATATGTATCGATAGGCGATTCATTGTTTCTTACCGGCGTATTCTTATAAACTGTAATTCGTAAAAGAAAAGGAAAAAACATCTGCAATATGTGAGTTCCAATCCGATAACCAATCTGTTTACGTATCTTAAACGAATATATACACTATCGAGAGAGAAAAAAAATCTCTTTATTTATTTATGTGAGCTCTGTTCCTACTCCAGTAGTGACACCTATTGTGTTTCGCCTGTTTAAATACCCTCATGAGTCATATCTGGTGATAAATCAAAAACATATAGTGGTATGGTCAAGGTCTATTATCTAACCCTGACACATACCCAACAACCTGTCATGAAACTCCTACCCAGTGATGAATTTTACTAAATATAAAAGTGAGAAATTAAAACCATTTTTCCAGGACAATCCAAAAATGAGACGGTTACCGGTAACCCACATTTAAACACATGGGGAATTAAGTTGATTACAAAGATATGCAATTAAATAAAAAATGAGTCAATGATGAATCATTTCAAGTAAGTCTCTGAAGATGGTCGAAATTTCGGTCCCTTCTTTAAAAATTCACTATTATACACATTCATTTACAATACCAATAGAAGGCAAATTTTTAAAAGCTAAATTAAAAATGTCAATTTATAACGGATTTTCTTATTTCATAAATCCATCAAGAAGATACAAATAAAAACAAAAATTTTGTAAATTGCATGAAAATGCTATGTATGCATCATACGCCAAGCGAATCCACACTTATAAACTGATCAGAAGAATTTGTATGTATCTGAAGATCTTATACCGTGAAAACATTTCGCTAGTGAGTTGGGACATAAATGTATCGCATCGGTTTACTTATTCTGTAGTAGTAGTGTTTGTGTAGTGAGCACACCCCTGTTTCTTACAAAAAAGTCCTTATAGTGTAAACATTGACGCTCGTATCGTACTATTTGAGATATATTAACGCCATACGATGGGCGTTGGGTAGGTTACTTTTATGAAAATGGGAAGTTGACAATTCGAAAGTTAAAATTATCAAGTGCCTCATAGACTCTAGATTAAAGTCGTTCATCTGTATTAATATAGAAGATCAAGATATGGAGCAGACTTTCTATTTTCTGGAATTTTATTAATCTCAAGTTGACTCAGATAGATGATATGCACGCACTAACATTTGGGTATTCAGTGATAGGAAATCATCAATATATCTGAAATCTAAGAATTTTTAAAACTGGTTTTTGAGTTTGTCTTGCAGTATGTTCTCCGTGAATTCTGCATTATAGGGAAAACACATTGAGCAGAAGGGACGAACAATTAGTACCCACTAGTATAACGTATGTCTATTGAAAATCAATCCATCAAACCCAACAAATATGATGACGATCAAAAAGTCCAGCATTTTTTTTATATCATCTGCGATGAACTTGATGTTGATATCAGTGTGGTTTTCAACAAAATAAGATCTGACACGCGTTGTGTTTTTTTTTTTTTTTTAAATGTATATCTACGATTCCCATTTTTGTAGGAAAAAACCCTATTAAGTAAGATGAGGTCGTCGATTTTTCAAGTCAGCGTGGGGAATACATGGAATACTAATGTTTAGTATAGAAAAAATCAAGTGTGGATTTTTCTGCAAAATTGTAAAAATGTGCTTTTTAAACATGTTATATTTATTCAGATATTTTTTTAACAACGAAATTGAAAAGTTATTGAAATTTTAAAATACTTAGTCTGTCAATTAAAAATAATTCAAAGTTTCATGGACATTTATATAGAGTAAGGCGACATCAGTTCACCGATGTTCCAATCACGTAAATCAAGTAACAGACTGAGAGAATTGCATGAACTCAAAAAGAACGGAGTACATATGCGTCGACATGATATGCTATGCATGCATCAATTGTTTGTCATTATACCTTTACTGCAATAGTATCAATTGAAAAAGTAATAAACAACTAGAGTATTTTTGAATGGACTTCTCCCGTAAGTTCATTATCTTTCCTCATAATGTTTTTCATATTAAAGCTGTAAATGCCCGACTTTAATAGGAAAAAACAACAACAAGCATTTCCTACGGATTTAATATAAATATCCGACCAAACATGTTTGTAAAACCTCTAAACAATGTAACATGTAAAAAATTGAAAATTGCAATTGATTATCTAAAAGTCTCGTTAAATAACATATACTAATAATTAATCTTAACGTTAATGTTTGCTTAAATACAAGAATTAAGAGAAGATTCACTTGTTTCCTTTAAAAAAATGAAATATTCCCTGTTGATGGTTCACCCGCGAGGTGACAAATATAAACATTAGTTCCCTGCTACAAGTGGTGGTGTTAAGCATCATAAATCAACTTTCATGTCAATTTGCATAAATACATACATTGTACATCGTCTTACATTTATTAATGAAAGTGGCCAAATTCATGGAATTGTATCAATATGAAATCAGAATATTACAGTACAGGAATACATACAACATGTAAATATGTATATAGAACTTTAAAATTCTCTTACGAGGTGCTTTATCTTTTTTTTTTTAAACCATAATAATATATGAATATGTATTATAAAAAGAGACGATAGATACCAAGGGGACATTCAAAACTCAGAAGTCGATGAACAAATGACACCGCTAAGGAAAAACGACAAAAAGACGAACACTTAAACAAAATTTATGTAGAAAACTAATGATTGAGCAACAGCAACACCACCAAAATCTGGGAGTGAGCTCAAGTCCTCCGGAAGGGTTAGAAGTTCCGGCTACACAAGCGGCAATCGTTGTATTGCTCTTGCAGGTACGTATCTGGCGATGGGTCGCATTCGGTAATGTTGAAATCAGGTAAAAAATTACGGGAATGGGCTTATGACAATTCAAAAAACAGTCAACCAACTAATGGCGGCGTCTGTTAAACTATCGAAGGAATTACTTAAACTTCGGTGATTAGGAATTTGGTTCAATAGCTTCCTTGAAGCAGCAAATCTCTATTAGGGAAATCATGATAGGAAATGCAATCTTTGGAATATCGTATCAACTGAAACAGGGGCCTCGGTGGCCGAGTGGTCTAAGTAGTTACTACTGTAATCACTAGCCAGTCAACACTGAGGTTGTGAGTTCGAACCCCGCTCGTGCGGGTGCACTCGACTCCAATCTTAATTGACTAGGATTGTCAGTTTTCCTATCGTAGGTCGGTGGTTTTCTCCGGGCACTCCGGCTTCCTCCACCAATAAAAACTGACCGCCACGAAATAGCCCAAAAGCGGTGCTTAAAAGTGGCGTTAAAACACAAAAAATCAAAAAAATCAAAATATCATCTGAAACATATATACTCAATATGTAGAAGCTGGTGGAATGTTGCTACATAGAAAAGGGAAGTTCACAACTTTGAAGCTGTCATCATCCCTTTTGTTTTCAACTGACCTTCAATGTCAATTTCTAAATGTGAGTCACGATATCCGACAGACTTAACTTTATCTGTGTTATCCTTTATTTTAAATTAGACGAGAAAGAGACGTTCAACAAAGTCATCAAACTTTGGATTGTTTAGTGAGATGACATCATCTATATAGCTGAACGGGTAGTTAAAGAATATTGATAGCTTTTGTTTCATTCTTCCTAAGAAATTGCTGTATGAAATCTGTCTCATATGAGTTAAGGAACAAGTCGGCAAGAAGAGGGACACTATTTGTTCCCGAGAGAATGCTGATTGTTTGTTGACAAGTACGAATTTAAAACGTAGTAAATACGTTGTCAACAAAATAAATCATGCACCTTGATAATGATATTTTCAGAGAATTTTTATTTGAATCATAGTGATTTTTTTACAAAGTATGATTTATCCGTCCCTAAGAGAAGTTGTTTTATCTACGTTGGCAATTCCTTTTCATATAACAAAGTTGACCTAGTTATTTCAATATGTCTTTTAGTTTAGAATGAGTATATAAGTATAAGTAGGAGAGAAGTTAAATAGTTTAATGCTATTGCTAGGAGTTGGATATTTAGATTGTAAGTACACAAAAGATCTTTCGAATTATTCAGTATCAACACATGATCAACAGCGACCCTAGAATATATAGTTTAACAGTATTTTGAAGTTGTGTTTCCAGTGTATAGATTTTGGCTCACAATATTTCTATTCTTTGGTTACCACACGAAGTGTTTTTGACCATGGACAGGTCATTAGTGTAATGTCCTAATTTGAGGATACAGTGCTATTGACAAATCCCCTTGTGATAAATGAAAATACTTGGGAGAAAACGAACTTTAGTCATGTTTGAGCATGCTCGAATACAATTCTCACACCCTAGCATGATTGAATACAACTAGTTTTAATATTAAAAGAATCTTAATTTTGAAAAGTGCTGCAAATATACGCATTAATAAAGAATGGCCTAAGTTATCATAATCTTTATATTAAGAGCAAAACTCAAGGATGTGAAGAAAATGCATTCAGTGTTATATGATATTTTATGAATTCCTGGTAAGTTTAACTAATTCTTTTATCAAAAGTTACATAATGTCAAATATTTCACCTAATATTATGTCTTTTAAGCTTCCATGACAATAGGGAAATGGGACCGTCCAGGACTACATGTATGAAAATATGTTACTGCAGTTCAAAGTTCACAATTCTGATTTCATAACCGTTACATACTGGCAAAAATGCAGTTTGAAATTTAATCATAAAATGTCGATTAAAAATTTTATTCTACAATATCGTTGTATTACTTGTGAAAAAGGAAACGCCATTACCAAAAAAAAAAAAAAAAAACCCACACAAATTATAGTATAATATAGAAGGTCTAAAGGCAGTATTTATCATTCAACAGGAGGTTTTGTACACAGGTAAAATATCTACGGAGGTAAAACGTCCGTATTAAACGGATGTTTTACGGATGTTTAGTACCACGGACGTAAAACATCCGTTGGTTCACATCCATATTACGTCCGTATTCACCCGTAACACGTCCATCATACAGATTTTAAATTTAGTCTATTTTACGGAAATTCAAATAATAGTGACATATCACAGTATAACCACTGTAAGCAATACAAATATAAGTTACACATAGAATTTATATTTGTATAAATTTTTCTCCCTTGAGACACAGAGAGAGCCATACAATATGTTTTAGTTGTGTGTCTTATTCCTCTGGTTGTTCTCATGTATACAACCTTGTCTGGGTGAATACCGTTTTATCTTTTGACCAATGTTTGTAATATTTGGTGTGAAGGTATATCATTACAAAACTGTGGTGCGCATTTTACCATGATCGTCATCTGCCCTTGACCTTTGACCTCAATGTAAAAAAATATTTTTTTTCACATTTTCTGTCCATAACATAACTTTTCAATCATTTGACATAGGCATTTGATAATTGCCAAATGAATGCAACACCTAAATAAATTGTGTCGCATACCATTGAAGGTGACCTTTGATAAATTATTAATTTGTATATGTCCACGCTAAAACCCGTGTGCTGGTGGTTTTTGTCACAGGGGCTGTGTATGTGTAGAGAGCAGTGGGGAGTTAATACTCTATCATTGCCACTGGCTAACTCACTTGTTGGTGAAAAGAAAGTAGAGTGTGTAAATCTTTCCTGCCAGTACAAAGCCTCTACATTATCCAAGACTTCTGCAGTGCCGCTTTGCGACAACACATGTACACGGTTAACTAGGTTATTGTGTCCTAGGCGTCATCTGTAGTGGATCTCGGAGCAGCAAGGACACAGAGATGCAGTGTGTAGGCCCACCGGCGTATGGACATGCCCTAGCACTCATTATCCTTGTCCCAGCTATGAGTCAAATAGTAACACTGCCTTGTGATTGGGTTTTTGAATCAAAGGCTATGGAAGTAAATCCAGACAGAAAATCCGGGTAGATGGAACTCGTTAGCAACAGCTATCGTCTAAGTGATGGAAACCCCTACAGAAAAGCTGCCGGTCCTCCGGGACCAGGAGGTTAAGCGTAGGGTTAATCACTCTGCCTTGGAAAAAAATCTTGATTACAGAAACGACCACAAAAGCAACTACTCTTTCTCGTCACAGACTGAAGGAAGAACATGTTTGTTGTTGCCCTATGTCCCCCATTGGACGAAGTAGATTAAGTCAAGTAAGTCACACTAAAACACGTATATATGTTTGCTTGCCATGGCAAGACCTCTTCAGTGTAACTAACGGTGAGATGTTGCACACGATGTTGGTACGAATTCCATTTTTCTATAGATTATCATAAATATAAATGCGCAGACTGGTCAACTCGATAAAAATATAGTGATTTTTGGTTGAATTGAGTGTAATAGTCTTGAAGATAAAGATAAATAGGAAACAAAAATCAAAATACCAGAAAAAATATCGGGATCATTGCTTTTTAGTATATTTGATTTTTACTAGAGGAGTTGTCTGTCTACAGGTTTCAAATCTCCAATAAAGTATTATCGTTAATTCAAAAAGAAAGCAATAGAGAAATACCATTGTCGACAAATTATAAAAAAAAAAACAAAGGACATGCATAATGCCACAAAAATACGGAAATGAGAAAACCATGACTCCCAAATAATTAACTAGGTTATATCTTTTGCGAAAAAGAAAACCGAAATCAGGTTACCATATTTGTTACAGTTAATTAAGCTTATCACATATAAGCTTGAACGCTTCAAACGTTCTTTGGAACAACGTCAAAATCGTCTTATTTTCGGAAACGTCGTGTAACGCTCACTAGTATCAACACCGTGCGCAACATCTTTACATTCTCCCGCATGTAATACATAAATATTTTAAAATGATTCATATACCCACCCCTAAACAGTATATAATCTTAATCTTCCAATACACTAAAGAATTTAAGAGCCCAGTTGACTAGTTTGCCGATGCTCTATTTTGATCACAATGTCTGTCATATATCATTTTTTTATTTGAAGTATTTGGTGTTGACAGCACATCTCGATTGTTCCCGTTTAATCTCACGGTAGGTATAGTGTCCGGCTAGGATCGTGGTTTTTAGAGTGATTTGGTCGGGTTTTTTCGAGTGTGACCACTTTTTTCGCGTGAATATGAACAAAAATGTAAACAAACAGACTTCCTTTCTGACAAGATGTGATATAGACGCTTGAGGTTTAAATATTAAAAAAGTTAAATTTAGCCTTAAAATGCTTTTATTCCGAAATACAGAAATAAAGCCATTTTTATACACATACCAATGCAAACGTCGAAGGAAATGCATACATGGAATCTATATATCCTTAGATATACAGACATTTTACAAAAATTTTTCGAGTGCGTCCATGTTTAATCGAGTGATTATACAAATTTTCTATAGCTTTAAATGTTATGTGTCAGTGTATTTACGTTAAAAAAAACAATAAAAACAGGTTCAAATTAAGTACTTTTCAAGGCATGAAACCAATGCATTCATCAGTTTGATAATGGTGTACTAACACTTACATGTTATAAACAAGTATCGTTCATTTGTATATATTGTTGTTTGTCACATCTTATAAATTACATGTACAGTATATATTCGTGATGTCAACAATCTAATGTAAGCATTGACAATTTGGATTGAGACGTATATACATATAGTGTGTTAAGCTGATGAACTATTCATTTCATTGTTAATCATGTATGAAATTTAATTGAAATTTTATTGTCAATGGGAATACAAATGGGGCGGATTGAGTGTGTGTGTGTGGTTTTTTTTTTATTCATGGATTTTTTTTTGTGGGGGCGTGGGACAGGCCTCCTTCAGTTGAATATTTTTTATAACATAGCATTTTTCCGATTCTTCACTGCTGTCCAGTAGATTTCTTACTCCTTTTTTTAAAAACTCCGGGGTTCACCACAAAAAAATCCTATTAACTGTAAAAACAAAAGTAGCATGAAATGAAGTTAAAAAGATTATGTGTCCCCTGCACTATGTTCTATAGACCGTTTTATAAAGCATCCAATAATTTCTAATTTAACACTGCAAAGTTGTGGTACGTTTTCCGAACAGAAAATTTGCATTACATTGAAAAAAAGTTAATTTTGATCTATGTAGTATTACACCCCAGTTCTATTGTTATCCTTCATAGTTTCTGAAACAAGTGTAGATTGAATAGATCTATTGTTAGGAATAACAATGGATTTTGACCACAGGGTGTGACAAGCGAGGTTTCTGGAAACCCCTGCTTCTACATACCGTAAACACAGTCCATTGTTATTCATAACAATAGAAATAGTTTTTTTTAAGCATGAACATAAAGGATTATTAAAAGTATTCACTACAAGTTGTTTCAAAACATATTTAAAAAAATATTTCAGGAAATTCCAATAGCGAACAAAATATTTAGCTTCTATTTTGAATTAAACAAAATCAATCAAATACTCCTTTGCTTGAAGCTACAATTTTAATTCCATAAGGTAATGTCTTAAAGAACATACATGTAAAGAACTTTTATTTGAATTATACATTCAAAACATATAGTTTTCATTCGGACTAAGTCTTAATCATAAAATAAATATAAAGTTTGGATTGTTGAAGACTAATGATGGCACCCAGGGGCGGATCCCCAGCCATTTTTAAAAGGGGTAGCCAACCCAAGATAAAAAAGGGGGTTCCAGTCAGATGTCCCCATTTCAAAGCATTGATCGTTAAAAAGGGGGGGGTTTAGTCCCAGGACCCGCATCCCGTTGGATTGCCCCAAAAAAGAGAGTTACTACATATGCAATATGTATTTGTATGTAAAGCGTGTCCGGTCGTCGAATTTCTAATCCATGCCTAAGTATGTTCGACTATGAATGTTTGTTAAATGTTGAGAAGAGGGGGCTTTTTTTTGATAAACCCGTAACATTATCTTCAGTCTCTTCTGCCAAATCCAACGAATGACTCAAAATGTCGTCCGTCTTATACCCGTCCATATTGACAACTGCATACCATGAGCATGATGCATTTTTTTGGTAATAAGAATGCACGATACGGCCAACCTTGACCTGCTGATCCATATTAGCACATGGATTTAACGGGAATAAGCAAAACGGCAACTTTGACATTTGTAAAATCTTCTCACTTGTCAATGTTTGAATAAAGATGTCAAAGTAAGGTTACTAGTGGGGTTTCATTAAAAAAAAAAAAAAAATTCTTATTAATCATGGTTTGATACTGTCAATGAAAATGCTATCCGTTCTTTTTCATTAAATATTTAATGTAAACAAATAAAGGGTTTAGCATAGGGTGTAAGTTAGTTATACAGTTCGAGGTCGATGTGTCTGGATGAGAAACCCCTCCGGCTTCCGGACGTCGGGGTTTCTTATGCAGACACACCTATCCCTCAGTGTATAACTATTACATATGTTTTGGTGACTTATTGGGAATATATGATATTGTCCTTCACTTAATTACAGTTATAAACTAGAAAAAGTCATTTTTAAAGTCAAGAATACCTTTCCTCTTATTTAAATTTTCTTTAAAAAAAACCCGGACCATTTGTCTAAAAACCAGGACGGTTTCACTGTTGCTCTCGAAAAAACCCGGACAATATCAAACACTGAATCTTTTGGTTAAATACCAGGAAATTGTGCTTCTTTGTTACTTAAAACATGTATAGTATTCAAAATAAGATGGGTAGTCGTGTAAAAAACTATTATAATTACGAAATAGCATGTTTTATCACTCGAAAAAAACCCGATCTACACTCGAAAAAAATGGACCAATTCACTCAAAAAACCACGATCCTAGCCGGAAACTATACCTACCGTGAATCTATTCAAACTATCATAGACTTATGACAGTAAACAGATATGCATATTGTATATACACCTGTCTATTGTTGAAGACTATATGTTGCCCTGTATATGTTGGTTGTTTTGGTTTTTTTTTGCATTGGGTTGCTGTCTCAGCGATGTATATTCTTCTATACGTAATGCAGATATTTGCCATAGTCACTTTATGTATAGTATTTCATGTGTATATAAGACGTGCCTTTTAGTTTACTGATAAATATGATATATCAGGATTTTTAAGCACACTATACATATATTTCTTGATTGTACAATATTTACAATATGTGATATATGTATTAAAATACTCTGAAAAGCACTTGTGAATATCATGCGATTTATGCATATATGGCTTGATATATATATGACATTTACTTTTATTGACCTTCATAGATACATCATGGTACCTTTATTATGAGACAGCAAACCAGTAACACAAAACCCAATAGACGAGTTTACGCTATATTTGCAGGGCAAATAAAATGCTTTCAATAAAGCTATCGAAGATCTTTTCCGGCCCACTTTTATCCATTTTTATTTTTCGGCCTTGCCAAACACTCTTTGGTAGCACTCCACAGTTAGGTTTGTAGTTTCGCGTTTTGGCCCCTGTGGATTTTTCAAATATGAGAGCTAGTGTGCAATAAAATTCAGTTTTGGACAGCTGAAGATTAGTATAGCCTTCAAAGTGGGTTTATAGGAACATTAAGGTTGTGGAATGTATGTATTATGAGCTGTTTTCTGTATGACAGTCCGTATTTTCATATCCATACCAGACATCGGTCCGGCAATTGCTGTAATGTTTTTTATTCCAACGTTTTGTCGCACGATCTTTACGAAAAAATGAGGCGAAAGACACCCAATTTTTATTTGATCATTTGGTAGATTAATGTCAACCGTTTCAGAAAAGGTATCACTCAAAGGCATTGAAATTCTAGTTTAAACCAAATTTTAGGGGAATATGTGACATTTTCATGCCCCTTTTTGCAATATTTTATGGTAAATAAATGCAGAATGTTGCCATGGATACACCTAAAAGGAATTATTTTTCACCATTTTAACTTTTGAAAATCAAATCTATGGAAGATACTGATTACATACATATGCACATGTATGACGCAAACAGTTGGATTAATGTATTAGAAAACCAGGAATAGAAGATGATTAAACATTTTGTGGTTCAATTTTAATTTTATTTTCTAACTGTGGAGTGCTACCTTTGCATATTGGATATCAAGATAAACAAACATATCATATGTCAAATGGTTGATTGCATTGACGAATTTGAAGAAACTTGTTACCGTGCAAGGTAAATGCAGAAAAACGTTTCGGAAGCGTAAACTTTAAAAAAAGGTGTAATTTCATTTTCAACCTAGATCAAGTTCTTCTAAATCGATTCTGCAAAGTTGATTTAAAGAAAAAAGTATATATAACGTAAACGACTATGAAGAAATGTGATGCAGATGATTGACATTGTCCTTCCGCACAAACATGTACAAAAAATAGTCGGTTGTCACCAAAAATATACTACGCAAAATAATTTGATCATAAAATCAATTACTAGATAAGAAAAAAAAACAACTACGCAATAAAAACTAGATGCTTGGTTTAACCACAATGTCCGTCTTTCCTGTCTAGAACATATGTATATATATATACTATTCAACTTTACAATTTTGCGTTTTTACGATTGCAAGAAAGGTAAGTTAACCTACAGATCATAACATTCTTTAAAATATATTTAAATAGAATAACAGGGGCAGTGCTATCGTTGAGGGGATCCCACTGAAAGTGAGGGTATTGTCTGACAAAAAAGGAAAAAATATTCTAAAAATAAAACATCGGGCATGAGGAGTTGGGGAAGCCGCCTAATTTGATCTCCGTCTGAATGATGAAAATCATTGAGTCAATTTTTATTTAATATTAAAGTCTTATCATCCGTCTTGTTGATTTATTACTTTGAAAATTTCAATCTCTATATTCAAAATCTTGTTTTTGTAAAGGTTGGACGATCTCTGAGGTAAAACGAAAAAAATAAAATTCTATATCTGACAAAAACCGAGATAACCATTCAATTAATGGACTACTAGTAATTATTCAGAATCATATGCCATACGTAAGCACACAATACAAAGTGAATCATTATGTTAAAAACTTGTTTAATTTTATTGTATTACACTTAATTCATTAACTCTATTTTGAAAAAAAAATATTTATATTGGTTTTTTGGTGGTTTTTTTTCAGATACATCGTACATATTTGCAAATATGTTACCCTAAAGCTTTCCATTGTACAATTCCATTTATTATCATTACTTGTATATTTGTTTTCCAATTTAGGATAATAATTCGATTTACCTCGAAACTCAAAACGAACAACATGAAGGCAACAATCTTGTTAGCAGTTCTAGTGGCAGTCTTTGTCGCAGGTAAATATTTTTCTCTATATATTGTGTGTTTAGTTAAAATATATTATTCAAGAGGCACTGTCAGTAACCATTGAGATTTTTCCTTAACTTGTTTGATAGATAAAGTAATTTATATATAACATAGTCTCTAATTCTTCTTTGTACTTTTCGGAAACGGTTGATAATTATTTTTTTAATTAACACGTGGTTTGCTTGATATAAGTTCTTCATTGTTAATTTGTTCATGATATCATATTTTCTTTCTTTCCTCTGATTCTGCTATTGCGACATTACAATTACTTTTGCAGTTATATTTTAGATATTAAAACATCTCTTGATGCAAAACCTTTGTATTACACTCGATGCAGTGAAATAACTTTGTTTTAATTTGAACATTTCCAGTTATTGTTTATTCATTTTAACGAAGTGTACAGACACACCGTGATTTGTTGTAAAACAATTTACAATGTTTACCTGTTACTTTTATTCAATTTAGTCCACCTAAACTCCGTCATTGGTTGTATCATGTCTTAATAAAGTCTACAGAAACGCCTAAATTTCCTGTCAGAACATTGCCATGCTTTTGTAATCTTCGAAGAAATGAATCAAAATTAACCGGTCTTATTTACATTTCATTTTTGTATCTTTAAGGTACTGAAGCTCATTCGCATGCTTGCTCATCGTACTGGTGTGCCAAGTTTTGTGGGACTGCTAGTTGCACACATTATTTATGCCGAGTACTCCATCCCGGAAAGCTTTGCGTCTGTCTTCATTGCAGCAGGGTTAAAAATCCTTTCAGAGCTACTGAAGATGCTAAAAGTATTAATGATTTAGATTACACTCCAGTGTAAGTATTTTATTCCCGATTTTATTACATTACATTGAATGTTATAGATTTACAAAACGAAATTCATCAATAGACCAACATATGTTATATATGAAAAATGTAAGCATTATTATTTAATACATATCAACATTTAAACCAAAAACATTAATTTCTATTTTGAGTGTACGAGTGGTTAAATTCTATATGCCATTATATTCACGATTTAAATTTAAAAAAGACAGAAACAACTATCCGTTTGGAAAACTCTAGCAAGACACGGAAGGTCTGTCTAGTTCATTACCTTGAATTAGTGAGAATTCTTTCAGTCTGCTACCCATATTTATCGTAAACAAAAACGTTTTACTTATTAAACAAAGAGTTGTTGGTCAATTGTACGAGCATATTTAGAAATAAATATAACAGTATTTGAAAAGAATTAATTCAATTGTGAATACTTTTTTATGTTAAATTTATGAGAAAACCTTTTACTCTTTCAGAATGAAGTCGATGGAAAATTTGGACAACGGAATGGATATGTTATAAGCAAACTTATTGCATTCAGATCACAACCGTGTAGCGTTGCTATCATTATCACCCTTTTCCCCCTTGCTACACACTTTGTACGAAATCGGTCAACAGAAAATTTATTATCAACTTAAAAACTAACAACAATTTAGTCATTCACGTTCAGCTCTCCAGTCCAGAAGTAATATCATTATATAAAAGGAATAAAAAAATTAGTACAAATGTACCAACGTGTGCCAAGATTTATCGGTGGCAGTAGAAAACTTTGTAACAAGAAATAAGTGCATTTCCCCATAGTTATTAAAAAGGTTTTTTCCAGCAGCTGTATTATCTTTTCCTTTCTTAGTTGTTGTCTTCATGTTCTAATAAAACAGCTTGAAAAGCAAACTAGCGTTGATATTTTAATTTTTGAAAATAACTGGGAAATGGGATTGTGATGACATATCCATCGTCATCTGTAAAACAGATATTCCATAACAGTCAACGAACTCGAGATAGCGTCAGTTCAATTGTCGAAGGGATGACTTCAACTTCAGTATTTGAAACTCTATGCAAAAATCATCCACTATTTGAATCCACAATCAGTCAAAATGTCGCAATCAGGAATATGATACAAATCGGCAAAGTTACAGATCATACGACACTTCTGGTATCTAAAGCACTTAAAGCGCGAAAATATGTCAGTTGTTAGGTGAAACACATACACATCGTATAGGTCAAACAATACATGATAGTGACCGTCAAGCTTATGTTGCGTTGATTTCATTTGTTTCCCTCATACATCAAGGCCGACAAGGGCAGCTTTTGTGACAATCTGTGTAACGTGAAGATTTACGCACTAAATGAATCAATTGACTAATAAGTCTTATTGAATCTTTTACTTTGTTTGTCTTTTCGTGTTCTTTCGGGTCTTGTTTTTATAATGGTGTTATCAGGTTTCTTTTGACTTATTAGTTTTAAATGTCCCTCGGTATCTCCCGCCTTTTTTTGACTCCTGATAATATTTGATTTATGTGATATCGATTGATGTATTTGTGTACTTAATTTGAAGATCACACACTGTATATTAACTTTAAAGTAAGACAAATGAATAAAACGTGGAGTAAACTGATTTTTGAGATCGAGGCTTGAGTATAATGTTCTTAAATAAATGTGTGCAAAAAATATTTCGACAAAAACAGACAATAACACCGTCAAAAAGAAAAAAAAGACAAACAACAGTCTATTAAATACTACACAGAAGGCTAAAGATAGAGCAAGAAAAATCAAGGTGTAGCCGGGGTACATATCCTGCTTATGCCCCCTTCACAAACACGAATTTTTCTAACGAGTCCTTATGGATCTTACAAATTCACGGATTCTAAAGATTTTGCCTCTTTTACTACCGATTTAAAAGTTGTTTCGGGATGTTACGTTATATTTACATTTTAATACGGATTTTACGAGTTATTAAGAAGTATTAACAGAAAATTCCACGATTTGTTACGAGTTGTCGCGGATAACTACGAGAAACGTACGGGCATTTTGCGAGCTTTTTATAAAGCGGAATGTTACTATTCATCGAAGATCTTACGTATTAGTTACGAAAAATTGTTACGAGTCATTTACGGATTCTTGCGCAATTTGCATGTTTCGATAAAAATACTACGGTTTTAGTAACTTCCTTGTAAGCAGAGATACATTATGAAGAAAATTCATAGATGAAATCAAAGCTTTCAAATATCATATGAAATGGGAGACATATCATATGCAAATGCTAATAAAAATAAGAAATTGCACTTTAGAATTCCTCGATTGTTATATCATCGAATGAGCATTATCACAGAAGTTATCTCATTGGCAATCTACCAGATCTCCTTATTTTCATATTGATGTATTTTCTTCGTTTTTAGTTGTTTTCCTTGTTTGGCGGTTCCTCTCCTATGAAGTCATCAATTTTGTCGAAACGTTATCAAATATCCTTCAGTTTCAATTTTCGAAATGTAAGTGTATATCAAGCTTTATTGCAATTTACACACTGAAGTTACCTTTGTTTGGCAATTTGCCGCAGACAATAAATCAGTGTTTGCATGGGAATTCCTATTAAGCATTATACATTCATTAGAACTACTATGATGGACATTATGAGTCAATTCAGAACTTATTCTTGCTTTCGTAGTTGACTACAACCAATAATGTATCTAACTATGGCTATGAGTAGTGTGTATAACACCATCTGTCCAAAAATGCAATGCTATAATAAAAAAAATTATAGAAAAGCATATATTACATGACTTAAAAAACGAG
Source organism: Mytilus californianus (assembly GCF_021869535.1). NCBI lineage: Eukaryota > Metazoa > Mollusca > Bivalvia > Mytilida > Mytilidae > Mytilus > Mytilus californianus. Next base: position 1,781,089 of record NW_026262681.1, read on the forward strand.
ATTTAGGTTTCATACTTTAAATTGACTTACAAACTAATGATTTTAACAGAACGACATTCAACCCAAGATTTACGAGCAGGAAAAATTATATGTAAACGCTAATATCAAAATATTAAAAGTCTTCGATTTAAAAAAAAAAACAGAAAAAAAACCATTTCATGCTCATAATTTACTTAAAGATGTTCGCTACTCTTGTTTTAAACTTTTTGTCAGTTATTTGAAAAACTCTAGTTTAATCCATGTAGTGCCAAAAAAACTTGCCCGCTAACCCATATTTTTCTTTTGATAATTTTATTACACAATGTTTTATAAGTTATTTTTAAAAAATCTTACAAATGCATTGTTATTTTTTCATAGTTTTTGAAAGGAAAAAGGCGTCAATGCTAAATGCATGAAAAATCTAGAGAGAATCATTTCCCGTCAAATTTTCAATTGCTTATATCTCAAAACACAAGGAAACTGACCCTTTTTTAGCCTGCTTTTTAAGTTCCGTTAACTTTATTTGTATACTATCAATTCATAACAGTTTTTTAAACACCTTGTTATTTTCAAACAGAAGAGCGAACATCCTTAACAAACAAAAAGGAAGCCAGCAATTTCCAAAATCATTAAATTGCACAACATCCCACATCTAGCTCCAACATCCAACTCCTCGAAAATCTCTAGATTTAGATATTTTCAGGGGAGAACATTTTAATCGAGTTTGATGCAATATTAATACTGTTTTATGGTAAACGAAAGACAATCCTAATGTCAATACGCGACAGCTACTTTATTCTTTATAAGGTAATGACTTAAGTAATATATTCTAAACTGACATCTGCAATAAACATCAACTTTAAGCTACCTCTTTACAAGCAGAACCGAATAACATAAAAGTTCGAACTATGTACTGGCTTCCGATGCTGCACAAAACACCTTACAAATATAGATTTATTTCGTCTTTAAGCTTTTGTTTCACTTCTTAACTGTCTATTCTACTTACTAGTACATTTGGAACAATTAAAAACCTGGTAATAAATTGTTCGAATAAGGCCTTTGAAAATAGTGGAATTTATAACTTTTGAAGTGTCAGTAACCGGTACAACTACTGGTGTATACCAGGGTAGGTTTTCGTATTATAGATAAAATGAATAAGCGTTGATTCTTGAAAAAGATACCATGAGCCTGGACTGTATTTATAAAACAAAAATTGATAAATTGAATGTAATCATTTTCGTTTCAAATATGTGAAATAGCCAATAAAAATCCAAAAATAAACGGTAAAACTCGCTTTTATTACAAAAATATCCACAAGAACATACAAAGTAAGAAAAATCTGAAAAAACTGAAGAATAGGGACAACAAAGAGATTACAGGGATTCGAACCTAAACCGACAAGTCCCTACCTTTGACCTGACTCTTTAACTCATTGATCTTAACCATGCTAACCTCGCGGCTACCAACTTATACTATACGATTGTCTTATATGTATATATAAAGGTACAAGCCTTGTGTGTCTGTTGTACCGATGTATATCATATGTTCATTTATATATATAAAATAGACATCTAAACTGTAATCCATCGGTAGCCTAGAGGTTTCGTCGATATGTTGATGTCAGTCAGACATTACAGATTTCAAGGACGGGTGAACAGAAATCAGTAAATAAGCCAATTCAAACTTAATGAAATTAGGTACACAAAGGAAACAATTGAATATAATTTGGTGAGTCCATTTCAGCGACAGATTTAGGAAGCGTTGATTCTAGAAAAAGGTTCCACGGTAAATGACTAGGCTAACGTCACGATAATGGTTTAATTCCTGCCTACCATTGGTTATTATGAAAATTTAAATCATAACTCTAATTTGTTTTCAAGCTATTTTATCTGAACATGAAGACACAAACAAAGAAACAAAAATTAAAATTGCATAAAGCATATAACAAGTCGGGAAGAAAACAATTAATACGTTCTGTTTTCCTAAAACTAACTTCCACTGACAGATATAAATCACGACACACTGACAAGCATATGTTATTTGTTAAATGTTATAATATTACTTCACGCTGGAAAAGCTTATAGTGTGTGACAGAAGATTTGATTAATTTTTCAAGTTGAAAATAAACGTTTTAGAATTGGAACAAAGTGTTCAACGCCAATGGAAAGACGTATGGCAGATTTTCTAAGTTACATGTTTGTGATCCTCATGTCAAATGTTTGTCTAGAACATATCATTCCGTGATCCAATTTTTCCATCTCAGTCATTCTGAAAAAGGAGTAAATCTTTTCTTATTTGCGGCCTTCCATTCACAAATTAAATTAAATCTTTTCAAATACTAGTTTTACTGCTGATTATTTTCTTGCAATTTACCAGTCAGTGATTTATATGAAAGTGATGTTGAACGACTCTTACAGAAGTGTTTCAGACGGTCGCTTTTTCCCGGCAATTTGGAGTTATAAGACTGAGTATATACTATTTGCAAGATGGAATTCTTTATTTTCTAATTTTTAAATGGTCTGTATCAAAAAGAGGTATACATCTTAGATTCAACATATGCTGTTATGTAGTCAATTAATATTTTTTTCAAATTTATCAAGTTGATATTGTGCAACGATATCTTGAATTAAATACTTACTTTGGAGTGTTATCCTTTTCGTTCACATTTCTAGCAAATGGTAATTCAACTCTGCTACAATGAAGGCAGTAACAAATTTTCCCGGGATTAGTGGTGTAGCATCTATGAAATAAGCAACCAGCAGTCGAACAGAACTTACTACAGTAGTACGATGTGCAAGACTTTGATTGGGTTTCCTTAACCTAAATTAAAATAAGAAAAAAAAAAAATATAAAGTAAGTATGTGTAAGTGTGCACACAAATAACGATGCTTCTATAAAAAGTTCGTTTACATATCCATCTAGATACCCTAAAAAAATATCACACGGTTTTTGGTGCGGTCCGTGTTGCTAGTCTTTAGTTTTCTGCGTTGTGTGATTTTTTTTTTGTATTGGTGTTTGTTCTTTGTTCTTTTTCATTTTTTTACATGGCGTTGTCAATTTGTTTTCGACTTATGATATAGATATAAGAAGATGTGGTATGAGTGCCAATGAGACAACTCTCCATCCAAGTAAAAATTTATAAAAGTAAACCATTATAGGTCACAGTACGGTCTTCAACACGGAGCCTTGGCTCACACCGAACAGTAAGCTATAAAGGGCCCCAAAAAATTACTAGTGTAAAACCATTCAAACGGGAAAACCAACGGTCTAATCTATATAAAAAACGAGAAACGAGAAACACTTATGAACCACATCAACAAACGACAACTACTGAACATCAGATTCCATATGAGTTTGCATGTCCGTTTGGTATTTTTTACCTTTCATTTGTAAACATTTATCATTATCTCAAAGAAATATTTTAAAATATACTTTTTCAGGCAAACATACACACAGATGCATTTCAATAAAGATATTTACCTCCGACAATAACTGCCACTACAACAGCTAACAAGAGTGTTGCCTTAATATTGAAATTTTTGAGTTTTGAAGAATAGTAAAGTATCAACCTAAATCTAAAACGAAAACATGAAATATTAATGAGTGATAATTTTAAAGGATAAAGATTGTAAGACGGTTTTAATTCAAAACACAATCTGAATATTTTAAATAGAACGGAAGAATTCTGGGTAGTAAAAATTATATGAAGCGAATTGCATTGAAATAAAATATCTTATCATAATGATGCTCCTTGCAAATTTCTATTGTGTGTTTTATATATACAAGCATGTCTTTCTGAATAATTACTTGCTAGTAATTTTCCTTGTATCGATGAATATCTGTTTCAGGATTTTGATAATTAGAATTCCCTTCAGCTCTTGTCATGTTATTGAACAAAAATTTAAAGGAAACTAACTAAACGATGGATAATTATGCTTATATAAAATTGACCTATAGTTGTTAAGAGGAAAATAGGCCGTCATGTGGATTTCACTAGTATTCGTGTATATCATGTAAATTTTGTTAAATTTAATGATGCCTTTTTAAATAGCGTTTAAAATTGTTTCTGAAACATGTCAATCTATCTGATGCAGTATGTATTGTCTCTGAAATGTCTGGTACACAAATTGGGTTTATTCTGAAAATTTTGTTTTCTTTATTTTAAATCCAATTGTGATGGCCTTTCATAAAGTATTTGTTTGTGTTATACAATCATATCAATGCGAGCCGTTGTGATTTTCAAATAACTAGTGACCATACATTGAAACTGCACTTTATATGGAATGCAGTATGTTTATTTCTAATAAAATTTTGAACACACTAACATAACTCATATGTTTTTTGTTTGTTTAAGGATAGATTTTTGATGGTAAATGCAAATACTCTTCTTATTCTCTCAATTTATTTTACAATCTTATAACTTTACTTTGTCAAGGAAAACTATGCAAGACAAAGAAAAGGTTCACAAGAATCACCAATAAAAAAAACCCAAATAAACCACCAAAACTCGACTAACTAACAAAATACAAGTTCAAACAAAAACAAACAACGACGAACAACACATGGTCCAGATATAAAAATAAGAAGATGTGGTATGATTGCCAATGAGACAAAGAAGTTAACAACTATAGGTCACCGTACGGCCTTCAACAATGAGCAAAACCCTTACCGCATAGTCAGCTATAAAAGGCCCTGAAATTACAACTGTAAAACAATTCAAACGATAAAATTAACGGCCTGATTTATAAATAAATAAAGAACGAAGAAAATATGATATACAGCAAGAAACGACAACCACTGAATTACAGGCTCCTGACTTCGGACAGGCATATAAAGAACGTTGCGGGGTTAAACTAGTTTGAAAGCGCCAACCCTCTCCTAACCCTGCAAGTGGTGTAACAGTACAACAAAAGAACAAACTATAAAAATCAGGTGAAAAGGGCTTAACTTATCAGATCGATACAAAGCAGAAAGGCTTGTAACAAAAAAACGGACCGAACGTGGCAGGGTACTTATAATGTTATATTATCGAACACTTTTTGTTAACTTGCTAAGGGCTAATCAAGATTCACTCGATGAAGTCCTTTTGTTTTGATAAATCAACCATATTGAAGGTTTTACATTACTCAAAATGTTGTGATGGACGACCACACAAGCAGTTTGTCTTCGTCATTGCTGCTATGAATAGAACATATGAGAAAAAAGAATATAATATTTTAAACAAGATTTGATTTATATCGGTAATAATAATTGGAAATGTCTGACACTGGTTTTTTGGTTTTCTTTAGAATTGTTGGCATGAATAGTTGAAGGTGTGGTGTAACTGTTCATGAGTCAGCAAAGGAACAAAAAAGCAAAGAAAAGTAAATTTCTAAAATGCAGATATAATTTCAAATGATAAAAATAAAGATAAATGTGTTTTACGCATTTTGTGTGGTAGTTCATTCCATATAACTGATTCAGAATACCATTGTAGTAATAAACCATTTTAAGACGTTTCGGCCACTGGCTTCACTGATTCAGAATAAACAAAATATTTCTTAAACAGCTCAGTTTCTGGATAAGGCTTAGGAACTATCGAACAACCTTAAATAACACCTCTCCAAGAGTAAGGATTATTATCTACTATCAGTTTAAACTTTTGAAACTTTTAGATGCTTCCATACGCAAACATTTTTATAAAGTAAATAGTTGAGGTATTGGATATTCAGCTGTCATCAGCAGACAGGTCTGTTTCACAACTTTCAATGCACAGGGGAAAGTCGTTTAAAAAAACACAATTATTAGAGTTCCAAATATAGAACCTTGTGTGACAACAAATTTTACATATTGTTGTTCAGAATAAACATTACAAATGTTTACCTGCTGTGTTCTGATATTTAGGTATGACTTGAGAAAACTGAGATTAGGACCACTAAATCATAAATTCCAAGCTTTAAAGAAAGAATATCATTAAACCTGCAGAATGATAAAATTAATGGAAATGGGGAACGTGTCAAAGAGTTAACAATCCGACCAAAGAGCAGAAAACAGCTGAAGGCCACCAATGGGTCTTCAACACAGCGAGAAAATTCTGCACCCGGAGGCGGGCTACAGCTGGCCCCCAAACAAAAATGTGTACTAGTTCAATGAAAATGAACGTCATACTAAACTCGAAAACATAGAAATGAACTAAAATTAAAAATCATACAAGACTACCAAAGGCCAGTGGCTTCTGACTTGGGACAGGCGCAAAAATGCGGCGGTGTTATACATGTTTTGTGAGATCTCAACCCTCCCCCTATACATCTAGCCAATGTAGAAAAAACAAACACACAGCAAAGTCCGAGTCCGATGTCAGAATAGGTAACAAAAGAAACTAAGCAAAATGACAATGATACATAAATTAACAAAGGACTACTAGCAGTTACTGACATGCAAACTCCAGACCTCAATTAAACTGATTGAACGATTATGTCTTCATCATATGAAAATCAAGCACAATCACTCTCGTAAGGCTTTGGTATCATATCATCATAAAATATATGAGAAGAACATAACCCGTATCATGCCAACAACTGGTTTTAGAATAAATGTGTTTTTTTTCGATGCAAAGACCCTATGAGTGAATCAATATTAATACCAAAATATGCCATGAGTAGAATTTAAAAGTCTTAATTTAGATAAGTATTTGTACATGTTATTAGAAACATGCCTTTATATAAATTTCTAAAAAGTTGGATGAAAAGCTATAGGTCTGTTATCAGTTCAAAAAAACTTTTCATCAACCTTGTCAACTGGTTTTACCTTAGCATTCTTCAATAAAGAAGCATTGAAACGCCGCATCCTTTGTGCTAGAATCGGCGACCATAGATCATAGGGTCACACAGGAAAAGAAATGGTACCAGTCGGACCAAAACACGTTACGTTGGGAAATCAAGTGACAAAATATTACCTCCCCTGTTCACACTGAACACTTGATCTTCTCAATGTATGTTTGTTCCGTCTTGGCAAGGACGCTTTCAGTTAAAAATTCACGAGAACACGTTCAAGTGAATAGTAAAAATTAAAAAGTTTAAATCAAAACAAAACTTCCATTTAATGATCTCCTTAAATAGTAAACGATGAGAACAGCAGGTAATAGGAGCTTGGTGTAAAATTGATTTACAAATGTAAAATATTGCTTTTCGATTAATTCATGAAGTAGCAACTTCAATTTTAACATGAGAAGGACTTTGTGGAACACTCCGAAAATTGGTAGCCTGAAAGACCTTTATAAAGATTTTGTATGTACATTTGTTTTTTCAATTTTTTTTATAGATATACATTTAAGATTAACATTTTTAGATTTCAATCTCACAAGCTTCTAAAGCAATTACCTCGATAAATACTGAATATAAACTATCGTGTTTTTGCATGCATATGTTCTATAACACAGTTCAACAAATAGTTTCTATAAAATGTACGTTTGTTGTTTAGAAATAACTTTTGATCAATATCGTCACAGGCATTGTTGTTTTGGATTTTCTCGACTCTATCATAAGAAGAGTGAATTTTCTTTTGTTCTAGTTCACTAGATTTCCCACTGAATTGGGTAAGATTAAGATGAGCCAAGTTTGGACATGCTTAGAAATTTAAAACAGTCAATATATAACCGTGTCTATCCACGGGTATCTATCATTCGTTGGAATATATATGTGAGAAATGATGCAATGAAAGGGGTACATAAACTTAGGATGTTTGGTCTAATAGTATCCATAAATACCAGATGATTTGTATATAAGTTTTGTTAAATCATTTAATAGCTCATTCTTGGTCACTGGTGGTACAGTAAATCTTTAATGTTTATCAAATTGATTTTGAACAAATTAACAAAGATTACAGATTGTTCCCCTACCCAAAATTGTGGGCCTTAAAATTTCAACATTTTAAACTGCGATCATGATATGAATATTTGATGAAAACATATGTTAAAATGTTCAATTCTTTCAGTTAAAAAAGAGTTTGACCGATTGCGTCATTAGTGATGTATTTGTTTCGTAATAAGTGTAGGCCACCTCTCGCCCACACATATTTTATCTGAAATATTCTTTATGTACCACATTCTTTATTTTCCAACCAAATTGTTGATTAGCGAGGGATGGCGCCACATTCGAAATTATGAATATAGGTCGAAAATGTGACAGATTCTTGAAAAATGAACTAAAATGGAGTCTATTCCTATTTCAGGTTTTTCATTTATAAATATGAAGCAAATATACAATTATTATTATTATTCTTTCAAAAATAAAACATTTAGCAAAACATACACATAAGATTTACTCAAGCAATTGCATTTTATAAAATATACCTTTACATGGCTGTTTATAGAGGTAACTGACTCTAGTCCTTTGCTTTGTCTACAGTTTCATAATTTCGTTGCTCTCTCAGTTTTTTCCGCACAGGAAGTGAACAAAGTTATTAATAGTATCAGCTATTGATTTTTTACTTTTCGTTGTAAATTGTCTTCTGTGGCCTACTCATATGGTGTATTTAAAACATTTGGGTTCATACTGTGAAGTCATTTTCATAAAGTGACAGGGTCATTGGGGTCCTTTCCCATAATTTTGTAATAATTCTTATTTTGAGTTATCTATGATTTGTTCAGTTATATTTCTCCACAATCTATACTCACAGTACATACCAAGAACATTATATTTATTTCTCTTATTCCTTGCGTAAATGATTTCACTGTTATACTATTCAGGTTGTCTGTCACTTTTAACTCTCTTTTTGCATGTGTATTGATTATTTTCGACTTATAAAATATATAATTGCCGGTCTAATAGTTTTGATTGATTTTTTTTTAATTTCTATAGTAGAAGTCGTAAAAGTTTATTCAGTGAAGCTCGAACAAAAAAAAAATTAAGTAGGACACATAAAGTACAAAGTTGAAAAGCATTGAGGATCCAAAATTCCGAAAGGTTATTTTTGTAGTTTTACTGTGTGTATATTTTATGCCTACATTTGCTTCTTTTTCTTTTTAGAAAAATTAATCATCAAACCACCCCAACCATATGATGTTCTGTTTCTTTCAAATTCGTATCCATGTACTTGTAATTTATCATCAGTTGTGTGTTTTGTTAAAAATCTTTCACACTATCCCACTACATCAGGTTGATTATCAGCAAACATTAGAGTATGCTTAATTAGATTTATCACCGGGTTTGTATATAATTGATCAACACTAAGGGTACCACATATGGAGCAGCATCTGTTTATACTTCCGAAGTACAAGAGATCACCCCGGTTTTTGGTGGGGTTCGTGTTACTCAGTATTTAGTTTTCCATGTTGTGTTTTGTATACTGTTGTTTGTGTTTGGTCATTTTCTTTTCATGCAATGGTTTTATCTGTTTATTTCCGACTTATGAGTTTGAATGTCCCTTTGGTATCTTTCACGGTTATCATTATTCAAACACAAACGGGGGTTCAGTCTACTATTCAGAAGTGCTATAACAGGAAAATGAGCCGCTGATGACTTTCCGAATCATTTCTAGTAGGTCTCTGTAGATGGTCAAAATATCTGTCCAATCCTTAAAGTTTCACCACCTCCATGTCTTGGACAATACTAAGTTCTCCTGTTATAACAATCAATCGATCAATCAATATGCTTGATAAGTTGATAAAATCAAGTAAACTACATATATTTTAGTTTAAAAACATGACGTTTAGGAGAATTCTAGTTCGTTCGTCAAATATGGCTTACGTTATTTAAAAATTATTAACCTTAACAGAAGAATTTAAATTTCCAGGAATTAGAAAGACTCAATCTTGATGGTTAAAGCAATTTCTTACATGAATTGTATTCCTATCTGTATTGTCAATTTTTAATATATCCATTATAGATACCAGGTTTCAAAATTTGTACGCCAGACTCGCGTTTTTTGTCTTAAAAGACTCATCAGTGACGCTCGAATAAAAAAAAGTAAGCCACATAAAGTACAAAGTTGAAAAGCATTGAGGATACAAAATTCCTAAAGGTAATTACAATCTTTTACCAGCTGTATTGTCATAAACCCTAGATTTTATTTTGTAGTTTGTCATTGGAAACATGCTCTGTAAAGTTATAAAATCTTTGAAAAATTAAAATCTTGTAATAACTATATAACTGATTCATAACAGTAATTACATCGGCAACTTTTAAAAGTACCACGGGAGTTTAAATAATTTAATAGTATAAAAGCTGCCATGACGAATACAAGTATTGTCAAAAAAGCTAATTTAGTCACGGAACATGACCTTATTCATTTTTATAGTTCAAGAAAGACTGTTTTTTATTATAACAAATGAATTCATGATCTGGTTTATATAAACCAAGGTATCATTCGTATGGTTTTTTTCAGGAACTTTTATTTAGATATTTTGAACTACACAGTAACATTCACATAGTTTCATCAAAGTTATATTACAACGATTTAATTTCAATGTTTGTTTTTATAGTTTGGACCGTGATTTGTTCAATGTCAAATTCTGAGTTCTGATAAGTAGACCTCAAATATAATTAATGAAGCCTACTTTTAAGACAGTGAATTCGTCAGTTGTAACCTTGATATGTCTCTTCCTAATCGAATTATGAGATTTGAACATCGGTAAACCATTGTCATCTTGATTTACAATACCAACAGAAGAAACATTTTAAAATACTAAATTAAAAACAACTGTAGTTTACTGATTTTCCCATTTCATAAATCCAATAAAAGGATACAAATAAGGATAAAAACTAATGGAATTGCCTGAACCTGCAATGAATGCATCAACCACCATGCGAATCCACACTCAAATTATCATATCGGGATCAGGACATGACCGGTAAAATAACTGATCAAACTAACTTTCTGGTATCTAAAGATCTTAGACCGTGGAAACATATCACTAGTGAGTTAAGACATAAATTGCATCGGTTTACCAATTAATGATGATGAAAGTAAAACTTATGTAGTGTCGATTTCAGTGTGTTATAATATCTCAGACTCTGTGAAAGTGTATTTTGTGTAATGAGCACATCACTATTACATGTAAAGAAGTCCGTATAGTGTAAAATTATGAAAACACGTATTATTTGAGATATAATAACGCCATACGATGGGCTGCGCGCAGGTTAGTTCTATGAAAATGTTAAGTTGACCATTGGAAAGTTAGAATTATTATGTGCGTCATAGATTCTATATTGGAGTCGTTCATCTATTTCAATATCAAAGATCAAGATAAGGAGCAGACTTTCAATTTTCAGAATGTTCATTTTTCTCAAGTTGACAACAATATATGAGATGCACTCACCAAAATAAGGACATTTACGTTACAGGACATCATCAATATATCTGAAATTGACATTCAACCATTTTTGAAAGATATGTTTTTGTGTTTGTTTTTCATGAGGTTTTCAATGAATTCTGCTTTATATGGGACAAAAGTAAAGTTGACCAGGAGGGGCGATCAAATAACACCCTGTTATGCCGACTGTCTGTTGAAAGATCGATCCATAAAACTCAACAAATATGTTGTCGATCAAAATGTCAGCAAATTAAGATTTGTCTTGACTTCAAACAATTTTTGTAGAAAAAGCAAAATTGAATGAGGTGATGTAGTCGGTTATTAATTGAGCATGGGGAATAGTAACTTCAACCATAGATAAATCAAGTTTTGATATTTCTGCAAATTTATATAAACGTACTTTATTTTATTTTTACTTTTACATTGATAGTTAAAAAGGTATTGAATATTTTCTTAGTTTAACGGAAATTCATATAAAATAAGACGACATTAGTTTAACGTATTTAAATCTCGCAAATGGACTAAGAAAAGACAAATCAAGGAAACATCAAAAACGGAGTGTGGACTTTAAAAAAAGCGAGAGTGGATGTATCAACAGGATGAGTGTCTCCTGCGTGCATCAACATTTTGTCAATATACCTTTATTGCATAAAAGAGAGTCGAAAGATATCAGAGGGACATTCAAACTCATAAGTCGAAAATAATCTGACAACGCCATGGCTAAAAAAGGAAAAGACAAACAGACAAATAATAGTACACAAAACACAAAACACGAAATAGAAAACTAAAGACTGAGCAACACGAACCTCAACAAAAACTTGGAGTGAACCCAGGTGCTCCAGAAAGGTAAGCAGATCCTGCTCCACATGTGGCACCCCTCGTGTTTTCGTGTATCTCATGTTAGTACAAACCCGGTAATAATTCTTATTCGGTAGATCACATTCGTGATAAGGGGACGGGATTGTAGTTAGGGCATTAGGAACATATCCGCTATCATCTGTGAAACGGTTATTCCATAACGGTCAACCAATTCGTGATGGCGTCCATAAAATTTACGAAGGAATTATTTCACCTTCACCACATGAAACTCTTGGTGTAATAGCTTCCTTGTGAGCAGCAACCCTCTATCAAGGAAATCATGATAGTAAATACAAGCCGTGGAATATCGTATCACCTGGGAGATATATACTCCGTATGAAGGCGCTGCTGGAATGTTGCTACATAGAAACTGAAAATTCACAATTGGAAAGCTGAAATCATCTCTTTTGTCGTATAGTTTTGTTTTCAACCGACCCTCATTGTCAATTTCTAGATGTAAGTCAAGATATGAGGCAGGCTTAACTGTATCTGTTGTATCCTTAATCTCAAGTTCGAAGAGATAGATGCGTTCAAAATAGTCACTTAACTTTGAATTATTTAGTGAGAGAACATCATCTGTATAGCGGAAAGTCAAGTTTAAGGATACTGCTAACTTCTGTTCCTTCTTCCTAAGAAGTTCCTGTATGAAGTCAGCGTCATATGAATACAGGAACAGGTCTGTAAGAAGAGGGGCAATGTTGATTCCCATGGGAATGTCGATTGTTTGTTGCAAAAAAAGTCCTCCAAATGTATAAATATGTTCACCGTGTAGAACGCCACATATGGGGTGTTGGCTATGTTTGACACGGGGTGGTGTTTTGAACATGTTGAAGCGGAGAAAAAGCGATCAAGGTAAGTAAAAGTTTCAAGATTCTTTTTTGAGAATTCTTAGCACCAAATAATGTATTGCACGAAAGGAACCGAACCATATTTTATGTCCATCAAGCAAAAGCAGACGTTTCCTACGCTCCGTTTTCTCAAACACCTCTAGCAAATTTTCCGATGTTGCAGATTTTGATACTTCAAATCCAAGTTTCAGGTTCAAAAACTACTTTTGGTTATTTTTTCACGTATGATTTGTATTGAAATTAATTCCTATCATAGAATATAACCAAATACTAGCTTCTTAGTCCAAATGTATTGGTTTTAAAGTTAATTTTTCATCGAAATGCAATGTGTCATGCGGGGTGTCAGATTTTGCATAATATGTTTTAATTATAATATTAAGAACAAAGCTCAAGGATATGAAGAAAATAGATTCAGTGCTATATGATGTTTTATGCAAAATCTGACACCCCGCATGACACATTGCATTTCGATGAAAAATTAACTTTAAAACCAATACATTTGGACTAAGAAGCTAGTATTTGGTTATATTCTATGATAGGAATTAATTTCAATACAAATCATACGTGAAAAAATAACCAAAAGTAGTTTTTGAACCTGAAACTTGGATTTGAAGTATCAAAATCTGCAACACGGAAAATTTGCTAGAGGTGTTTGAGAAAACGGAGCGTAGGAAACGTCTGCTTTTGCTTGATGGAAATAAAATATGGTTCGGTTCCTTCCGTGCAATACATTATTTGGTGCTAAGAATTCTCAAAAAAGAATCTTGAAACTTTTACTTACCTTGATCGCTTTTTCTCCGCTTCAACATGTTCAAAACACCACCCCGTGTCAAACATAGCCAACATCCCATATGTGGCGTTCTACACGGTGAACATATTTATACATTTGGAGGACTTTTTTTGCAACAAACAATCGACATTCCCATGGGAATCAACATTGCCCCTCTTCTTACAGACCTGTTCCTGTATTCATATGACGCTGACTTCATACAGGAACTTCTTAGGAAGAAGGAACAGAAGTTAGCAGTATCCTTAAACTTGACTTTCCGCTATACAGATGATGTTCTCTCACTAAATAATTCAAAGTTAAGTGACTATTTTGAACGCATCTATCTCTTCGAACTTGAGATTAAGGATACAACAGATACAGTTAAGCCTGCCTCATATCTTGACTTACATCTAGAAATTGACAATGAGGGTCGGTTGAAAACAAAACTATACGACAAAAGAGATGATTTCAGCTTTCCAATTGTGAATTTTCAGTTTCTATGTAGCAACATTCCAGCAGCGCCTTCATACGGAGTATATATCTCCCAGGTGATACGATATTCCACGGCTTGTATTTACTATCATGATTTCCTTGATAGAGGGTTGCTGCTCACAAGGAAGCTATTACACCAAGAGTTTCATGTGGTGAAGGTGAAATAATCCCTTCGTAAATTTTATGGACGCCATCACGAATTGGTTGACCGTTATGGAATAACCGTTTCACAGATGATAGCGGATATGTTCCTAATGCCCTAACTACAATCCCGTCCCCTTATCACGAATGTGATCTACCGAATAAGAATTATTACCGGGTTTGTACTAACATGAGATACACGAAAACACGAGGGGTGCCACATGTGGAGGAGGATCTGCTTACCTTTCTGGAGCACCTGGGTTCACTCCAAGTTTTTGTTGAGGTTCGTGTTGCTCAGTCTTTAGTTTTCTATTTCGTGTTTTGTGTTTTGTGTACTATTATTTGTCTGTTTGTCTTTTCCTTTTTTAGCCATGGCGTTGTCAGATTATTTTCGACTTATGAGTTTGAATGTCCCTCTGATATCTTTCGACTCTCTTTTATGCAATAAAGGTATATTGACAAAATGTTGATGCATGCAGGAGACACTCATCCTGTTGATACATCCACTCTCGCTTTTTTTAAAGTCCACACTCCGTTTTTGATGTTTCCTTGATTTGTCTTTTCTTAGTCCATTTGCGAGATTTAAATACGTTAAACTAATGTCGTCTTATTTTATATGAATTTCCGTTAAACTAAGAAAATATTCAATACCTTTTTAACTATCAATGTAAAATTAAAAATAAAATAAAGTACGTTTATATAAATTTGCAGAAATATCAAAACTTGATTTATCTATGGTTGAAGTTACTATTCCCCATGCTCAATTAATAACCGACTACATCACCTCATTCGATTTTGCTTTTTCTACAAAAATTGTTTGAAGTCAAGACAAATCTTAATTTGCTGACATTTTGATCGACAACATATTTGTTGAGTTTTATGGATCGATCTTTCAACAGACAGTCGGCATAACAGGGGTGTTATTTGATCGCCCCTCCTGGTCAACTTTACTTTTGTCCCATATAAAGCAGAATTCATTGAAAACCTCATGAAAAACAAACACAAAAACATATCTTTCAAAAAATGGTTGAATGTCAATTTCAGATATATTGATGATGTCCTGTAACGTAAATGTCCTTATTTTGGTGAGTGCATCTCATATATTGTTGTCAACTTGAGAAAAATGAACATTCTGAAAATTGAAAGTCTGCTCCTTATCTTGATCTTTGATATTGAAATAGATGAACGACTCCAATATAGAATCTATGACGCACATAATAATTCTAACTTTCCAATGGTCAACTTAACATTTTCATAGAACTAACCTGCGCGCAGCCCATCGTATGGCGTTATTATATCTCAAATAATACGTGTTTTCATAATTTTACACTATACGGACTTCTTTACATGTAATAGTGATGTGCTCATTACACAAAATACACTTTCACAGAGTCTGAGATATTATAACACACTGAAATCGACACTACATAAGTTTTACTTTCATCATCATTAATTGGTAAACCGATGCAATTTATGTCTTAACTCACTAGTGATATGTTTCCACGGTCTAAGATCTTTAGATACCAGAAAGTTAGTTTGATCAGTTATTTTACCGGTCATGTCCTGATCCCGATATGATAATTTGAGTGTGGATTCGCATGGTGGTTGATGCATTCATTGCAGGTTCAGGCAATTCCATTAGTTTTTATCCTTATTTGTATCCTTTTATTGGATTTATGAAATGGGAAAATCAGTAAACTACAGTTGTTTTTAATTTAGTATTTTAAAATGTTTCTTCTGTTGGTATTGTAAATCAAGATGACAATGGTTTACCGATGTTCAAATCTCATAATTCGATTAGGAAGAGACATATCAAGGTTACAACTGACGAATTCACTGTCTTAAAAGTAGGCTTCATTAATTATATTTGAGGTCTACTTATCAGAACTCAGAATTTGACATTGAACAAATCACGGTCCAAACTATAAAAACAAACATTGAAATTAAATCGTTGTAATATAACTTTGATGAAACTATGTGAATGTTACTGTGTAGTTCAAAATATCTAGATAAAAGTTCCTGAAAAAAACCAAACGAATGATACCTTGGTTTATATAAACCAGATCATGAATTCATTTGTTATAATAAAAAACAGTCTTTCTTGAACTATAAAAATGAATAAGGTCATGTTCCGTGACTAAATTAGCTTTTTTGACAATACTTGTATTCGTCAAGGCAGCTTTTATACTATTAAATTATTTAAACTCCCGTGGTACTTTTAAAAGTTGCCGATGTAATTACTGTTATGAATCAGTTATATAGTTATTACAAGATTTTAATTTTTCAAAGATTTTATAACTTTACAGAGCATGTTTCCAATGACAAACTACAAAATAAAATCTAGGGTTTATGACAATACAGCTGGTAAACGACACCACTGAATTACAGGCTCCTGACTTCAGCCAGGCACATAAAGAATGTTGCTGGGTAAAACTTATTTGAAGGCGCTAACCCTGCCTAATGTAGCACGTGGTGTAGTAGTACAACATAAGAACAAACTATAAAAATCAATTGAGAAAGGCTTAACTCATCAGATGGATACAAATAGAAATACATCTAACAAAAACACAGAGTGGACGTGGCCGGGAACTTGTACATCCCAACAACAAAAAGACAATGATTTAAAGAAAAAAAATAAATATAACACGAACGACTATGAAGTATTGTTATGCAGATGGTTAATATTAACAAATATGTGAAAAAAAGTCGGTTGATTTTTCTCGACTGTCACCATAAATATACTGCGCAAAAAGATTTGATCACAAAATCAGCTACTAGACAAAAAAATAACAACTACGCAAAAAACACTAAATGCTTTGTTTAACCACAATCTCTGTCTTTTTTGTCTACAACATATGTATATATATATACTATTTGTGTTTACATTTTTGCTTTTTCACGATTGCAAACAAGGTTAGTAAACATACAAATTATAACATTCTTTAAAAAAGTGTAAATAGAATAACAGTCGCACGATATTATTAAAGGGATCCAAGTGAAAAATAAGGGGGTAGACAAAAAACAAGAGAAATATTCTAAAATAAGATATCGAATTGAGGGTTTGGGGAGGCGGGCCCCTTTGGATATGCGTCTAAATGATGCAAATCGTTGAATTAATTTTGATTGAACTATACAATATGATAATCCGTCTTATTAATTGAAATTTTAATCTCTTATTAAAATTCTTGTTTTTATAAAGATAAGAAAAACACTGAAGTAAAATGATAAAATTGAAAATTTGTATCTGACAAAGAACAATATAACATTTCAAATCGTGCACTACCAGTATGAGGTCATTATTTTCCTTGATAAAAATGCAAACTATAATTTACTTCAAAATTATATTCGTCTGATAGTTTCTGTTGCCGATTTGTGGATTTATTTTTTAAAGTTCAATCTATGATAGATGTAAAAAAATCATTGCCAAAGTCAGTCATTGCCCAAATTTTAATTTTAGAAACAAATAATGTGAAAATAAAGCCAGATTTAACATATTCGTGTGTAAGATTTTTAAAATCTTATTGATTCACACTGAATAGGTTGATTGATTGATGGTTTCTTAACGTCCAGTGGCAAATATTTCATGCATGTTCAGGACGATACACACTGAATAGGAAATCATACTGTGACCTACATGTATTGATATTCGTTTTCGTGTAACATGTACATGTATCACGATTTCGTGCCCCCTTCATGTCAGTTCTTAACTGTTTTACATTTATGTATACCTTTTACTCTATCAAATGATTAACTAATAAAATATTCTTATATTCTATTGAATAACATTCACGTACCTCACAATGAGGTTGGTTGGGGGAGGGTATATAATTATATCCTGATTATCTGTTAAAAAAATGTATTGCTATTCAAAAGAAAATTATTCTGAATATTTCATTCGATTCAATTAAAATTGTTGAAAAAATAATCACTTTTCCACGATAAAATGTCATTACAAATAGACAAAAAAAATAAACATAGCACCTACACCTTTCCATAAACTAAGTTGGTAAAATAAATTACTTACAAAGTGTCTTGTATTTTTCATACACCGTTATCAGATGGTAACAATTCATTTGTGTCTTACTTCATGCAGTTACAGTAATATTTTTATTGTGTATGGATAATAATTTCTAAGGTTTATATCTAGATTAATTAGTGAGTTTTATTTCACGTTCTAAATGAGCCGTAGGGCGTATTAAAACCTGAACGCATTAAAAAGGAATATCCCACTTTAGTGTGGTCGGTAAAATAGGATGCTAAATTTTGCAAATCTTTATAAAAAACAATATTTTTTGGACGGTATTTACGTCAGATAATGCATATTTTAAGGTTTTTCTTGTCGCAGAACACACCTCGGGGTGTCAGGATTGCCCAAAGAAAGACCTCCCTACGGTCGGTCTTTCATTTGATCAATCCTGACACCCCTCGGTGTGTTTTACGACAAGAAAAACCTTAAAATATGCATTATCTATAACATAATTTCTTGTATCTTTTTCAAATTTAGGATCATAATTCTATTTACCCCGAAAAAAGAACGGGCAACATGAAGGTTACAATCTTGTTAGTGATTGTAGTGACAGTCTTTGTCGCAGGTAAATATGTTTCTCTATATATTGCTGGTGTGTGTAGATAAAATATACTATTCAAGAGTCACTGTCAGTAAAAATTGAGCTTTTTCCTTAACATGTATCAAAGATAAAGTAATTTGTTTGTAAAATATTCTCTCGAATTCCTTTTTTCAACGCTTCCAAAACGGTTGATAATTATTTTCTAAATAAACACGTGGTTTGTTTGATCTCAGTTCTTCATTGTTCATAATAGAGAATCAAGTCACGTTTTCTTTATTTCCTCTGAATTTTCTATTACGACATTGCGATAACTTTTGCAGTTTAGTTTGAAATATTAAAACATGTCTTGATTCAAGAGTTTTGTTTTACACTCGATGCAGTGAAATAATTTGGTCTTAACTCAAACATTTCCAGTTATTGTTCATTCATTTCAACGAGGTGTACAGAAACACCATGATTTGTTTTCAAACAATTAACATTATTATTATACTTTAACCATTAAAATGTCAGTTTTTTATTGGCTAATACGAGGGAGATAATTTACCCTATCCCATGGCTTAGTGGAAGACAAATTTTGTATGTTACCCTCTCGAGCAGATCAATAGAAAATTGATGATTTAAAGGACAATGCATCGAATTTACATCAATAATTTTAAATACAAAGCTCAAGTTCTACGTTTTGTTCTCTTTTCATTAACTGTCAAAATAATAAAAACACCTTGCTTCACTTTTGTTGTTTTTTAGTACATGACGTCATAATAAAGTACTTTCAATTTAAAATTCAAAAGACAATGGTTAATGAAAGAACATTCAATATGATAAATTACATATCACGTAGCTGAGAGAGTAATAAAGCAGAGATTACACATTGAAAAAAACATTGTCAACCTTGACTTTGCATGGGTTTACAATATTTTCTCGTGATAGCAATCTGCTCTATCACCCTCTCATCTATGTGTCATTTATAGAATGTGTTCCAGTTACTTTTATTCATTTAAGTCTACCGAAACTCCGTTATCTGATGTACAAGTGGGAGGTTAAGGTAGCTATAAAACCAGTTTTTTGGAAAATGCGTGTATCAATTCAGGAATATGACAGTACATTTTTACTCGTTCCATTAGTTGATAACGTTTGATTTTGTCAGTTTTTATAAACTTCCTCTTTTTAAATTAACCTTGTAGGTCGGTATTAATGTTATACTTTTTGGTTTATCTTATACAAGTCTACAGAAACACTTAATTTGCTGTCAACAAAATAACTATGCATTGTAAACTTCGTGAAAATGCATAAAAGTTATTGGTCTTATTTATCTTGAAGGTACGGAAGCTCATTTGCATGTTTGCACATCGTACTACTGTGCCAAGTTTTGTGCGACTTTGGGTTGCACACTTTATGAATGCCGAATAGGTAAAGGTAGCTATAAAACCAGTTTTTTGGAAAATGTGTGTATCAATTCAGGAACATGACATACATTTTTACTCGTTCCGTTAGTTGATAACGTTTGATTTTGTCAGTTTTTATAAACTTCCTCTTTCTGGATTAACCTTGTAGGTCGGTATTATTGTTATAAAACTTCGTGAAAATACATAAAAGTTAATTGGTCTTATTTATCTTGAAGGTACGGAAGCTCATTTGCATGTTTGCACACCGTACTACTGTGCCAAGTTGTGTGCGACTTTGGGTTGCACACTTTATGAATGCCGAGTACTCCATCCAGGGAAAGGTTGCATCTGCTATAATTGCAGCAGGGTAAAATCTCCTTTCAGAGCTACTCCAGATGCTAAAAGTATGAATGATTTGGATTACACTCCAGTGTCAGTATTTTTTCCCGATTCTATTGAATCATATTATTTTACAAAATGAAATTCATCAATAAAACAAAATTAGTTATATATCAATAATGTAAGCTCTGTGCTTAAGGTCGTACTTTGACCTATAATTGTTTACTCTTTACACATTGTGACTTGGTTTGAAAGTTGTCTCATTGCATTGGAACTCATACCACATCTTTTTATTTCTATTGAATAATATTTACAAACCAACGTTAAATCTAAAAGCAATATTTTCTATTTTTAATGTATAATTGATTAAATTCAATATGCCATTCAATACACCCTTTGTAATTCAAAATGGCAGAAACAAAACGACCGCTTTATACAAGACAAACGGTCTAAATAAGTCGCTAAAATAAGTGAGAATGGGGATATGTTGTCTTTTATTGTGCCCCTTATTGATCGTTAAAAAACCGTTTTATTGATATAACAATGGGTGGTTGGTCAATTGTACGAGCATATTTAGAAATAGTTATGTAATAGTATTTGAAAAGATTTAATTCAATTTGGAAAATATTTTGTATGTGAACTACATGAGAAAATCCTTTACCTTTTCAGAATGAAGTCGATGGAAAATTTAGACAACGGAATGGATATGTTATGAGCAAACTATTGACATGCAGATCACAACTATATACCTTTGTTACTCCTCTATTCGCTTTTCCCCTTTGCTACACAATTTGTACTATATAGGTCAACAGAAAATGCATTACAAGTAACAACTTGAAAATTTAACAAAAGGTGTTTATACACGTTCAGCTTTTTAATCTAAATTCCCTAGTTGTAGTCTCCATGTTCTATTAAAATAGCATAACTGGGAATAAACCAAACTGCATAGAAATCTGCATTCAACACAGGCTTCTGATATTCTCAGATTTGAATACACTCAGAAGAAGGAAGAATGAAATATGACCAGAACAAAATTACATTAATGACGAATAAACAGATACATGGAACATTTTACAATGCCGAATAAAACAAAAACAACACCTGAGGGGTCACACGAACCCATAACGGTGCATTGACGGGGTAAATATGAGATAGAAGAAACAAAAAGGGTTGGTCGAATTGCAAACTCATAAGTCTTTAATGAACTGACATGTCATGGCAAAACGGAAAAAAAAAAAAAAAAACGACAAACAGTCTACAAAACACAAAATAGAAAACTATAGACTGAGCAAAACTAACCCCAGCAATATACCGGGGTGATTTTAGTGCTCCGGAAGTATAATCAGATCCTGCCTCACCTTTGGCATCAGTCGTGCTGCTAATGTTAGAACATGCCCGGTGATAAGTCTTGTTCGGTAGGTCACATTCAAAGAATAGTGGATGGGACTGTTGTCACATATGAAACAGATATGCTATAGCGGTCAACAAATTCGAGATAGCGTCCATAAAAATGTCAAAGGGATGACTTCAACTTCACCTTTTGAAACTCGTGTTTTAAGAGCCCCTGCTATGCATACATCGACCACCATCCGAATCCACAATCAGTCAAAATGTTGCAATCAGGAATGCGATACAATCGGTATATTTACAGACCAGACGACTGTTCTGGTATCTATATATAACACATAGAGCAAGAAAAAATGTCACTTGCGAACATTTAACACATACACATTGTATCGGTCAACCAATTCATGACAGTGACCGTCAAGCTTATATTGCGTAAATTACAATTGTTATCAACATACATCAATGTCGACAAAGGCAGCTTTTGTGACAGGATAACACCCCTATTTATAAAGTCCGTATACAGTGAATATTTACGGGCTTAACAAATAAATTGACTAATAAGTCTTATTGAACCTTTTACTTTGTGTGTATTTTCGTCGTCTTTCGTTTTATTTTTCGCCATGGCGTTGTCAGTTTTCTTTCGACTTATGAGTTTTGAATGTCTCTTGTTATCTCCCGCCTCTTTTTTTTTTTTACACCTTATAATATTTGGTTTATGTGATTTCAATTGATTTTTTTTATTTGAAGATCACATACTGCATATTAACATAAAAGTAAGACAAATTAATAAAATGTAGAGTAAACTGATTTTTTAACACGTGGCTTGAATATATTTTTATTTAACAAATGTATGCCAAAAACATATTTCGACAAAAACGAACAATAACATGGCCAAGGAGAAAAGCAAAGACAAACAACAGTCCATTAAATGCTACACAGAAAGCTAAAGATAGAGCAACAAGAACCAAGATGTACTCCGGGGTACATTCCTGCCCCTAAAGCGGCACTTGTTACGTTGCTTATGCCCCCTTTCACAAACACGGATTTTTTTCTTACGAGTCCTTATGGATCGCATAAATTGACGTATTATTACGATTTGGAAACTATTACGACCGATTTAGGAGATGTTAGGATGTATTAACGGTTTATTACAAATTTTACGAGTTATTACAAATACCAGTGAGGTATTTACGGCTGCCTGTGAATGACTTCGAGTTGGCGATGCGTAAGGACTCGTAAGTAAAATCCGTGTATGTGAAGCGTCGATATTGTCAGAATTGACTTTGATATCAAAATTAAGCATAAGATCACTCTCTAATTGAATCTTGTTTTGCATTTTGCATCCAATTTTCATGTTTCAGTAAAAATACTATCGTCTTTAGTAAATTCCTTGTAATCAGTAATCTATCATTAAGAAAATACTTATATGAAATAGAAACTTTTAAATATCATAAAAAATGGGAGACATACCAGTGTAATGAAGCTCGAATGTTGCTGCAACAAAACGGAAATTGAACTTTATGATTCCTCAATTGTTTCATCACCGAGTAAGAATTATTTAAGAAGTTGTACCTGCCATGAGTAACACAAGAGGTGTCATATGCACATATGAAGAAGGATCTGATCACCTTTCCGGAGCACTTGAGATCAACGAGGTTTTTGGTTGGGTTAAAGTTGCTCAGTATTTAGTTTTCTATGTTTTATGTTGTAACAGAAGCATGTTGTTTATCTTTTGTCGTTTTTTGTTTTTTTTTTCTATGGTATTGACAGTTCCTCTTCTTGTGAATTTTGATTGACTATTTGGTACCTTTGCCCCCTATCTAAGACTATTAAAGTAATTTCGAAAAGTAAGTGTTTCTTAAATTTATTACAATTTACATACTGGAGTTAACTTTGTTTGGCAATTTGCCTCCGACAAAAAGTCAGTGTTTGCGAGGGAATTCCTATTAAGCATTATGCATTCAGTAGACCTACTGAGATTGACATAATCAGTCAACTCAGAACTTATTCTTGCTTTTGTAGTTGACCACAACCAATAATGTCTATAACCATGGCTATAAGTTGTGTATACGACACCATCTGTCCAAAAATTCAATGCTGAAATTAAAAGGATAAGAATAGTATATATATTACATGACTTTAAAAAGCGATTTAGGTTTCATACTTAACATTAACTTCCCAGCTAATGATTCTAAACAGAACGTTATTCATCCCAAGGTTTACAGGTAGAAGAAAAATAAGTAAACGCTAATATCAGAATTTTAAAAATCTTCGATTACCATATAAAAAGCTTTATCCTGCAATCAGTCATTTATTGTACATATAACAGGTACACAAAAAAATTTTCACTTTTATTTGTACTTGTAGAAATAACGTCTCCTGTTACGTTGCGTTCATACTGAGCAAACGGTAATGTGAATATTTCCTTTTGTGTGACAGTTCCTTTTTAGGACCGTGCGAGACCCGCATGTGTAGTTAATGTCTTTGAACACCCCTTGTAAGTATTTTGGTGTCTTCTTCGCGGTACATTGTACGTGTTTAAACTATGTCGAATTCATTGAAAAATCAGATACAACTCTTTGAATTTAAACAACTAAATCTTAAAGTGCCGGGTGTAAATTACAGGATAAAAACGCATTGTACGAAATATGAATTGTATTTGTACTCGCTACGAAACAGGAGAAAAGCTCGGCGAGCCCCGCTTTTCGTCTGTTTCTAAAGCTCGTACATATAAATTATATATTTTCCGACAATATACATTTATAATATAGTTGCATGTTCATCTTTTATTTAAAAAACAAAAAAGAGGCCAAGAATTACCAAAATTAGTAAACTGCACAACAAAACACACCTTGCACCAACATCCACAACTTGGAACATCCCTAGATTTAGATATGTTCAAGTGAAGAGTTTAAACGAACTTAATGCTATATTAATCCTGTAAACTAAAGACAACCCTAATGTCAATTCTCAACAATTATTTTAGTTTTTGCAGAATGTACTTACTAAAAAGATAAATTCTAAACGTACGTGTCCCTTTCAAAAGTCACCTGGACCAGTTATCTGCCATATTTACATACAGCATAAAAAAGTAAAGTTCAGAAGTTTTTAATTTAATTAAAAAAATTGCCATGTTCATATAAAGTATTCATACTTACTTTGTGAATATGATATTTTTGAAAGAATATGGAAAAACACTTGTTGTAGATTGCTTAGCGAACTGAAGTCTGAAAGTCTGGTACATTTACTCTGACAGTAACTCTGAAAAATGAACAAATTTATGTCAAAAGATTCACATTCAGATAGCTCCTTAGAGTCCGTGACATAGGCGTTCGGAAATAACTGGAAACACAAAGTAGATATGTTTTACGGTGAATAGACTTTTTGATATGTTGATTACACGCACTGACTTTCGATAACTGCAAATTGTACTACTCTTAGATCGGTACGTTGTGTATTTAGTATTATAGCTAGTGGTTGTCTTAAGTTGATGTCTGTCATATTTGTTTTTCGTTTATTGTTTTGTACATACATTTGTGAATAAATGGTTTTCTTGTTTGACTTTTTTGAATTCTGTTATCTCGGAACCTTTTATAGCTTACACGACTTATTTGAACCTATATACAGTATTGGTTTCGATTCTTGATGAAGACCGTACAATGACCGATAGTTGATTATATCTACGTCATATATTCTCTTGTGGATAGGTGTCTCATTGCAAATAATACCACAGCTTCTAATTTTTATATTGTACATTTATTTTCCGGGCAGTATTTTCCCAATTGAGCTTTTATTTTGGGGTCAATTTTTATACCTCTACATCATGCCAGTTCTTCGCGTCTTTACCAAAACTAGAAGATGCCCGAGAAATCGCGGTACAATTGTTGAAACAAAGAGTGTCAAGGGTGCCTGTGTTTACACATAAAAAGGGGGAGGGGTCCAGACGTCGGGTGCCTGTGTTTACACATAAAAGGGGAGAGGATCACTTCGACACGTTCAACGCCCATTTCATTTTTGGACTGTTCTGCACCTGAGTAAAAAGGGTGGATGTCGTTTAATTTAGCAAAATGATGCACTCACAATACAATACAGGATCCTTATAGGCCTAACTGTCCTATTTTCTATCCTTTCTTCTAACTTTCACTTGGATTTCGCCGGCAGTACGTCGACTGAGCATGCGCGAAAGCGTATTAGACACAGATTGATAACGGTCTCCGAATTTGGATATTTTTTTAAAAATTGGCGTTTTCTGGGGAAAAAAGATTGTTTCAAAGACAAATTTAGGAAGTACAAAACACTACATTTATACGTCATATCACAAATATTTCTGACTTTTTATGATTTCAGAGGAGTTTCGGCTCAATGAAATCAGTCTCTTCCTTTAGTTGTATAGATGGTAACACGAATGTCCATAAAGCTGAAATCCTGAAGGACATTGTTTTGATGAACGGTGACCGCAGCCTACTAAAAAAATTCGCAAATATCTTAAAATGTAGTCAATAATCATCTTCCAGGTGACGACATTAAACAAAATCATTTAAATATTCTCATCATTGAATACATAAATTAAAACAGTTCGTTCAATTGGTTTCGTCCTTTTAATTTTTGATGTATCGAAAAATTCAAAATCAACGTTATTCTTAATGTTTTAAGGAATCAAGAAGCTAAGATCAACGACAGGCGCGAGATGCAAAAGGGATATTCAAAAGTAAAATAAAAAAATACCGAACTCCAAGAAAAATTCAAAACGGAAAGTCTCTTATCAAATGGCAAAATCAAAAGCTCAAACACATCAAACGAATGAAAAACAATTGTCATATTCCTGACTTGGTACAGGCATTTCCTTATGTAGAAAATGGTGGATTAATCCTGGTTTTATAGATAGCTAAACCCCTCACTTGTATGACAGTCGCATAAAATTACATTATATTGACAAAAATGTGTGAACAAAACAAACAGACATAATAGATAAAAATGTCAAAAATAGGGGTACAGCAGTCAACATTGTGTTATAATCTTAATTACTACAAAAAACAAACAAATATGTCAACAAAGAAAAACAAAATGGCATATAGGCAAAGAACATAAACAAAAATGAAAGACAAGAATACAAAAATTGACCATAGCACAATAACATTATGACGGGATGTATAAGTACCGAGCCACGCCATATGGATATTACCAAAAATGGACTAAACAGTAAAGGTAATAATTTACAAAGACAAATAAAAGAACACTATAACACGTAATGAAGATGATAAACAACGTCAGTACCTAGAATCTATACTTCAAGACCATCATGTATTATTTGTGAAGTTGATACGAACCCACAAGTCGAAAATAAACTGACAATCGTCATTTAAAACAAACTGGCAATCGTCGCTTAAAACAAACTGGCAATCCTCAAATAAATTATCAATGATTGGTAATTATTACTTGAAAAAGATATAATAAGATTTAAAAACAAAGCTAATACTATTCAACCACATTTGTTTAACTTTTGTCAACGGTCTGGTTATCGATTCTGATGTGTTTTTGCTATTCATTGATTGATACTTTCTAATTACTGATATTAGTCAGGAGTCGGTTTCACAAACAAACTTACGACTAAGATTGATCGTAAGTCATGAACAATTCAGTATACTTACGATCAATCTTAGTCGTAATTTCTTTTATAAAAACGGACTCCTAGTTCTTCTGTAGCTGTGAAACCGTAGCTTTTATGGTCCTTATGATATTTTTGACAAATTGCGGACAATTGTCAAAAAGTATCATAAGGACCATAAGAGCTACGGTTCCGCAGCTAGCGCTACTGAATATCAATTCATTTTCTGATTGAACATATCTTGGGTAATATATGATATTGTGAAATTGTCCGTTAAAAGATTCTGTTTGTTTTAAAATCAAACATTTTCTTATATTTTTGTAATGTTTATAAATCATTACCACCATGCTAGTAATCATAGTAGTAGGAAATTGTGTTGTTGTTGTAGTCGGTGTAGTTGTCATGACAACATTGTCATTACATAGGTCATAACTGCAACAACCTCCTTTAAGTTGTAACTGTTGTCTTTTCCAAATATTTGTGGGCTCGATATCTTAAATCTCTGACAAAGCTTTAATATGAAATATACAATATACAGTATAATTCTCTCTCTCTCTCTCTCTCTCTCTGAATATAAGTCAGAGCCTTAACCACGCCTAGGTATATAAAATATACATGTCCCACAACAGCATTGTAGAAGAAATGTGTTCTATACATTTGAATACATCAAACAAATGTGGAAAACAAAATTCAACAGAAATACATATTGGTATCTGACCGACTAATGTCTTGTGATATTTAAATGATGGATGCAATATGATAGATGAGGGTATAACACGCTTTTTTGGATGTGGGTTATAGGGGTTAGAAAAGTGTGATATGGAAAAAAGACAGGGAGAATAGGAAATTGACAAAAAAGGGGGAGTATGTGATTTGTATAACAGTTTTAAGATTCATACTGAAGTAGAGTGTACATTGCCAGAAAGCTTGAATAAATTGAAGAATATCGACAATTTTTTTCCGAAGCATCCAAAAACGTTAAGGCATCCTATCAGCTCACACTAGTTGTTCAGCGATTGCAAGGTTTAGTTGTGTTTCGAGAGGGTTTCAGAAAACTTTGAATTGCTCCTTGGTTGCTTACAATCGTTAATTGAAGCTAATCCTGATATCGTTTCCGAAATTAGGCTTTTTAAAAGTTATTTCACAAAGATGGTTGGAAACTTTTTTCTCGGATGCGAAGTAGAGTCGTCACTCTAGGTACCCTTGAATTTGTTGTATCTTGTTCATAAAAATGTACCGTTCTTAAAAAAATACACATCTTTGCCTTTCCTTTACTTTACTAATCCCAATTATAACTACAAGCGCCTTGAAGGATTAATGCCGTTTTTTAAGGTTGTTAAATGCCAAAAATAAAAGAAATCAAAATCAACTTAGGGAATAGAGCTCTCCTGAATGATAAATCAACTTAGGGGATAGAGCTCTCCTGACTGATAAATCAACTTAGAGGATAGAGCTCTCCTGAATGATAAATCAACTTAGGGGATAGAGCTCTCCTGAATGATAAATCAACTTAGGGGATAGAGCTCTCCTGAATGATAAATCAACTTAGGGGATAGACCTCTCCTGAATGATAAATCAACTTAGGGGATAGAGCTCTCCTGAATGATAAATCAACTTAGGGGATAGAGCTCTCCTGAATGATAAATTAACTTAGGGGATAGAGCTCTCCTGAATGATAAATCAACGTAGGGGATAGAGCTCTCCTGAATGATAAATCAACTTAGGGGATAGAGCTCTCCTGAATGATAAATCAACTTAGGAGATAAAACTCTCCTGAATGATAAATAAACTTAGGGGATATAGCTCTCCTGAATGATAAATCAACTTACGGGATAGAGCTCTCCTGAATGATAAATCAACTTAGGGGATAGAGCTCTCTTGAATGATTCTAGAAACAATATCTTTAAATTGTAAATCAACTTTCTATTCGACAACAAACCGCCAAATTAGAAACCGGGGCTTTGTTATTGTATGGTTATCAGAGGGAGACACAAAGTGTTGATAAACTTGATTTTGAAAAAATTGTTAATTGACGAAAAAGAAACTACGTTACAAACATTACCAATCATGTTACTACTGTCTGTTGAAGTATGGAACTGGATCAACAATAATTATATAAAAAGAACAGAGGTATGTGACTTTTAACAACAATTAGTAATTGTTTTGTCAAATTTCATAACTATAAAAAAAAAACCCGCTTACATTAAAACTATTGGGAAAGGTAATCTAACGCATATCAAAATCATGGAAGAATCATTTCAGATCTCCTAAGGGAAAACTCCGGGTAGAACATCGAAGAACCATCGAAACTTCTGTTAAGAAGAAATGAATTCAAGAATCAAGAGGCAAACCGGGGGATCTGTGGAGAAGTAAAACAATTATGGAAATAGGTGTTAGTAGATCTCAATAGTTCCCGCTTAACTCGTGAATTCATTATCAAAGAAAACACAGCATATGGAAGGAATCTAGGTGGTGATGACTGGGTGCCTTGCCATGATAAGTGTTTCTTGATATGTCTTTCAACCAGACTTTGTCCAAAATGAAGTAGACACTTATATATTTGATATGTAACACCATGAGTATAAATGATTTGAAGATTATTGATCATCATCAAAGGATTATTTGGCATTAGCTTTTACACACGGAAAAGGTGCGGATATGGGATAATGCAGAGGGTAATGGCATAAAGACGGTACACAATCACCAATGTAACATGCATAAACAGACATCCGTAGCTCACCTCACGATTTTCAATTCAGTAGGACCACATAAAAGCAAGCAGACAGCCCGAGGTGGTCCTATACAATGCATTAAGGAAATCCGAAATCTGGGATTAGGGTAAATGGGAAAAAGATGGAAAGTGGGGAAAATGGACAAAATAGTTTTAAAGAATTGAGAATGGAAACGGCAACCAATGGGTCTTCAACGCAGCAAAAAAATTCTAAATCCGGAGTCGGGCTTCAGCTGGCCACTAAACAATAATGTATACTTAGTTCAGCGAAATGGACGCCACACAAAACTCCGAAACATATAAATAAACCAAAATAAAAAAAAACACACACAACGCTGACCAAGGCTACAGGTTCCTGACTGGGGACAGGCGAATGTTGTTGAATATTTGGAATTTCACAGATATTGATTTTCATGTGTATTCCCTCGGTATTCTTTAAAAATATTTTTCTTACAAAATTATATTCATAATCATATTTTGACGAAACAGATGTTCTTGCGTTTTACTGCCTAAACGACAGAAATCTATAAATAAACATATACAAGCTTAGAATGTGTTTTCCTTACAACTCTTCTGATTTGAGTGTTGCTGTTCATTGTTATGTAGACGAGACGCGCTTCTGGCGTACCAAAAAATATAAATCTGGAATATATGATAATTGTGTTGTGTACATCTCTAAATCCTATAAAGACAGAGAAAGGTCTTTTCTAATTCAACGTAGATATTTTAAAATCTAAAGGGGGTAACGGTACCCTAAATAGGGATTTATTTTTCATGTTTACTTGTAAATACGGGATAAGTGTGTTTTTTTTCTCTCAGTTCAATTTAGTTATTGTATGTTATGTGTAGATTGCGTCCTGTAATAAAGAAAAAAAAAACCATAACTGATCGATCATCCATACATCCAAGTCTGTATACCGGTCTGAGATCAAAACTTAATGTTTCAAGAGAATAACATTTCTGAAATAGATAATTTAACAACGATAAGACACATAATATATTAGTTTGGATTTTATTTCCACTAACATTTACTATGTCATCTCATTTTTGCAAAACAATCTATTTCACTTTAAATGACACAATTCTTAACAAAATATAAGTACATTATAAGTAGCAGTAAAGTTTGATTTTTTTATATTTTATTTTGATGTCTCGAAAGGTCGAACTCAAAACTGTTTTTTTTTCTTCTTGTTTTTTTTTGTTTTTTTTTGTTTACTAACTGCAACTAGCCACGACCCATTAGAGATGTAACAGTTGTTCTTTAACGTACAGAGATCGTGACATTCTCCCTACACGTTGCATATAACGCCCCCATTCCGACTGGACGTGACTGCGTATTTAAACATCACACACAGCCAAACGCGCGCTCACTTTAGCAAGACTTTTACTGCCTAAACGGCAGAAATCCATGAATAACCATATTTCTAATTCCCAGTCAACCCTTGGGATTCTGTTTCTTGATGTCTATAATATATTAGTTTTGTTGGGTTGCTGTATCGTTGACGTGTGTATTTTAAGTTGTTATTGACATGCTGTTTCATTAAAATATGTGTATTCATAAGTTATTTTGGACGTAGTCTCAATATTACCATTTAGTTTCCTTTATTTGGAATGACTTTCTTGTTCCTATTTGGTAATTTGAAAGTTTTTTCGACGTTTAGGACCTTACATTGCGAAAACTGTAATTGTGTACTACTTGTTATAATTTCAGCATTTTCCCAAGAAGTATCTCCCGCACTAAAGACAGCTTACATTGTACCATGTCCCCGTTATTTTTGGTTGTCGCCTTGCAGTCATCTATGTGTTCTGTGTCATTACAACTATTACATCTAACTAAAATGGCGGGAAACAGAAAAGTTTAAGACCTATTGTCTCATCATTTTGGATAAAACATTAGATAGCAACTAATCATTTTGAAAAAAGTACAATTACGAAAATAATACGGAATAAATTGATAACGTACTAACCCCTTTTTCCATGATACCTTTTAATTGACAGTACATCAGACTTCGTGACTTTTGGGAAATACACACAATTTCTTGAGTAAAACAGAAGTAAGAAAAAAACGTTCATATGTTCTGTCTATATATGGCCTCTTTATTTTTCATGTGATAATTCAAAATTTAACTGTTTGGATATTAAATTCATTACATTGTTAACGTCATACTACTATTTCTTTCGAAAATAAGAGAATTGTGAATGTTGCAAAAATAAGGCGCAGACGAGTTTTTGTTAAAGTTGTTTTATCTTTACCTCGTGTAACTTATACACACAGTTAAACATGCAGCAGCCAAAACATACACAGGTAAATTTTTAATCTTGTTATTTGAGAATTATTTTACATTAATAAGTATCGATTTTTTTTAATTTCTTCTTTCTGTATTGTTACATTGTGTATGTTGTTATTTAAGTTCTATCATTAATACATCGTTTTCTGGCTTTTCCTTTCTTTTCTTGCCTTCCAACAAATTAAACCGAATGGTTGTCTCGTGGAAGCGTGTAAGTGGGAGGTCTTTGTTTCGATCTCAAGCCGTGCCAAATCAAAGGCATTATTTGCTTCTCCGCTAAGCACATGGCATTTAAGAGTAACGGCAAATACTGTGCGGCTCAGAATCATAATAATGTGTCTGATCAGGGTGAAACGTCTTCTCGTTGTGGACTTGCAAGTTAACAAGCCGGTTGTCTTGAACATGCATAAAATATCTGCAACTAGACTTTAAGTAACCAACAATCAATCATTTAACAATCCGACTCAGCGTGTCGGTTTTTTAACCAAACCATGTTCCCATTTATATGACAATAATTTAATTTTGGATGTAACGCGTCTTCTGATTGGCTGACGTTGTTTTGTTTATCAGCTCATAGACATAATTTTGTCATGTGACCGTGACGTCATCAACGTTTTTTCATGGTTTACTCCGGTTTAAAATGGAATTTAGAATTAAATTATAAGAAATGACTGTAATATTTTTCTGTCTATTCGAAATAACATCAAAAATGTGGTGCACACTTTAAAATAACCCGCTACGCGGGTTATTCAGTGTGCACCACATTTTTGATGTTATTTCTTCATAGACAGAAAAAATATTACAGTCATTCCTTAATTAACATGTTTTCGTCCTGATATGCATTTGACAATGGACATTAAACATCATCATCATAAACATCATAATAATGATATTACTTCTAGTTAGCATATGATACACCAAAACTACATATTAGATCTTGTTTTGAATTTAAATAATATGTTTCTACGTTGTTAGCAAAAATCTTTTAAAAATAAACACTAAGTACTACGTTACTTACAACAAATTTTACACATCAGGGGACATAACTTCAAAGCAGCACATGTATCGTTCTGACAGAAATCTGGGTTTAACTGTATTACACGTGTACAGATGCTTTCATCGATATTGCGACAGTCGTTGTACAATGGTGAGATAGATGTTTCATCTGCGGCCGAAAAAGTTAAAGACGTGAATTTTAATGACTACAATGTGTCTTCTAAAATAATCACTAGTTAACCTCTGTGAAAAATATTTAATTAAATGATAATAATCAAAAAGCAGATTTTTGAGGTCTCTATTGTTTGTAACACACGTTTGTACATTATTTAGTCCAACCCTGGCCTAAGTGACTTATTTTCATTTTTTAAATTTTTTTTGTTGTCACTGAGTCCAGTTCGCCCTCCATTACCTTCAATGGTGCAAGCTCCCTGGTAGATTACCCAGGGACGATTGACGATTTGGACATTGCCAGAGCGCTCAAATACGAAAAAAATGTATTACAAATGGTAAAACTTGATAAAATAAACAAGTTACATACCTTAAATACTTGTACACTATATGGAAACTCATTATAACAGGAGGAAATCCCTTGCAGTCGAGGCTGTGGAAATCTTGTTTACATCAGTAACGCTATATTACGGAACGTGACGTTTCTACGCTATAACGTAGACGAAACAAATTTAATGTATCGAACGTTTAAACTCGTTAAATCAACGATTTTGCACCTCATACTTTTTGTACGCGGACTTCACAGAGACTGAATGCTACTGGCAAATTATGCCACTTAAGATTATGTGTACTTTCTGTTGTTTAGTTGAGGTTTACTGATTGTCGACAAGTAGTTATGATGTTATACAGTAACAAAGGTTTTATTTTTTATATAAAGCATAAAAATTCCGACCGCGATTTAAATGAATAAATGTTCTTTCTGTGAATACCAAGCAATAGTTAAAAACAAATTAATTGAAATTCTCTACCGAGAATAATTGTCAATAGTCTGTACTTTTCTAATGGTATTTTACACTTATTTAATTTGCCCAAGGGTTATATGAATATTTATTCATCCCATAAAAAATATTTTCACACTGATCAAGGTTTCCAGATATCCATGTCACAGATGCAACAGCACCTCGAATTTACGATATGATTCACCGAGGTGACTCCAGGAATTGCAAAATTGGTCAGAGTAGCTCGTCGCACACATGATGTGCTCTTAACCATATCCACAACATCTGATGATGTTATATTTTTATGCAGAGATCTTGCATATGCATAACAGACAGCCATACCGTCTTTTCCATCACGTGCACAATGACCTACTTCTTGCCAATAACTCAACATAGATTTTGGTGCACCCCAGTGAACCACATTACGAATGTCAGGTATATCGATACCCATACCGAAAGCAACGGTTGCTATTACACATCTGATTTTGCTATCAGTCTTTTTAAACTCCTCTAGAATATATTTCTTTCTATCCTCTGGAATTGCATAGTGAAACATTTTCACCAAACGATAGTCACCACAAAACCTTTTTCCCCCAAGTTCATCATTGAATAGCAACAAGATCTCTGCAACTGTTGGGATAGATCTAAAACATATATCAGTTTATTTTGAAACATATACCATTTAAACATTTGATTGTAGTTGAAATCACCAGCTTTTTGTTTAATTAAAGGCTTAGTCCTGATAATAATGTTCACGCGATTTTTATTTTAATACAAAGTTTACATATTTAATATGGAATGTTGAAGAAATAAACCAAGCGAGTTAACTGTATATGCGGATATAAACCATGACTCGCTTTTATTTATTATAGATCCCCTTTAAAAACAGACATATATCATTGACTAAACGGTACCAGAGACATATAAAACGTTCGAATATGGTTAAGATGGTTAAGATATAAGCTTCTTGTAAAATCCTCACTTTTAACCCAACCTCATAACGGCTTCAAGAAACACAAAAAAGGAATTTAAGATATTTACCTGCAGAAAATTAGTGTTTTTGGTGGCACAGACACATCTCTCTCCAATGAACCTAATAACCACGTTAACTCTATTTCAAAATCACATGAAGATTTCTCCACTTGCAGGTGAAGATTTGGTCTGAAATAATTCATTACAATTAAGTCGCCCTTTTTATGAACATTACAGATAATCATTTCATAATGTTTCGCTCTAATTTTATGTTTTAAAATTTATTTCATGTTAATAATAATTTGTTATTTGTGTTTCTGAACGATTTTTTTCTTCATTATGAAAAACTAAAATAGGAAAAAACAGATTTCGTTTAATAATCCACACTATTTTGGAAAATATTCAAAATCAAGGAATATATATCTCGTGCAAAGCTCTGATTCCTGATTTGGCTATATTTTAGGTCATTTTTTATTTGATTTGCCCCTTCAACGTTTGTATAAGTATTATGGTTTTCAACTATTTTTACCTCGAACTTCACTTAAGAGACATTAATTGTCGAAATGCGCATCTGGTGTAATAAAATTGGTACCGTTATGTTATTGTTACTAAACTAGTATTATCTATAGATATAAGAAGATGTGGTATGAGTGCCAATGAGACAACTCTCCATCAAAGTTAAAATTTATAAAAGTAAACCATTATAGGTCACAGTACGGTCTTCAACACGGAGCCTTGGCCCACACCGAACAGTAAGCTATAAAGGGCCCCAAAAAATTACTAGTGTAAAACCATTCAAACGGGAAAACCAACGGTCTAATCTATATAAAAAACGAGAAACGAGAAACACTTATGAACCACATCAACAATAGACAACTACTGAACATCAGATTCCTGACTTAGGACAGGTGCAAACAAATGCAGCGGGTTTAAACGTTTTAATGGTACCAAACCTTCACCCTTTTTCTGAAACAATAGTGTAACATCACAACATAGAAAGACACACTATAAAATATCAACTGAAATAGCTTAACTCAATCAAAGGACATATTAACACCATTGAACATACACTGAACAAATAAATTTAACCTATGACACAATGTAAATACAAAATAAATAAACTAAGGGAAGAATATCTATCTCTTGATGTAATCGTATAAATAAACTGAATCCATATTGAATAATTCACTTTCTTTTAAAATCGTCCATTTAATAGTCTCATAAACAGCTGACTACGTCTCCGGTCGAACAACGGTATTATATATTTCATAAATTGTTAACAATGAATGAAAAAAATAGGTTTATTAACCATTTTTAAATATCTTTGTCAAAATTGAAAAATGAAAAATGCTCCTCTTTGGAGCATTTTTCATTTTGTCAAACGATTCCAAAAATTGAAAAATGCTCCACACAGGAGCATTTTCATTTTTTATGAAAATTTTCGAAAATTGGAAATTCAACTATAATGGACTATTTTTTTTATGTGTATCGAGACATTTCAAATTGAAAAACTTCTTCACATAGGAGTATTCTTTTCATTTCAAAACTAAAATAGGTAATGTAATGTTTATCTTACTAGTATTTTCAAGTTTCAATTTGTAAAATGGAAAATGCTGTAACGGGGGATTTTTTTTTTCTTTTTACATTCTTTGAAGAAAAATTGAAAAAGCCGTATAATTGTGCATTGTTTGCATTTGTATGTTAAATAGAAAAAAATATATTTCTGTAAAAGTTCAATTTCAATTTTCAATTTTTGTATCAATGTTAAGAAATGAAATTGATATACAACAAGAAAAATATGATTTCTTTTCGAATAATCTAGAAATAAAGTAAATATAACTGTTCCAAATGCGATTTTTTAATCTTCAAGTTAATATTGAAATGAGAAATTTTGAGTATTTTTCAATATTATTTTTTCCCAGATATAAGATCACCTTGAATTACTGAGTAATTTTATTTTCAATTCGACAACCAAAAATGAAATATCTTTGGCGTAAATATACACGGTCTACAAACCAATATTTTGTCTTTCCTTTTGTTAATTACAACGAACAAAACTTTTATGCATTTTTTTTAAATAGCAATACAAGCAAACTGAAAGTATTTTTCATTCTTCCTTATTATCAGAAAGGAGGCAAAAAATGTTTTAGAAACAAAAAAACCGCATGATTAAAAGCATTTCTGGATTCCGTTTTGTATGTATTTAACTTAAGTGGACAACTACCTTTTAATTTCATTTAAACATTTATTTCAAGATTAACGCCGTTTATTTGCACTGCCGATATAACTGTTATATTTGCCACTGGACATATAACAACAGTGAATGAATTCGATTATGTTACGCGTTTCTGTTGAAAATTGAATAAGAACCCTGCCCAATATTTAACACAAGCCTTATTAAAATGTTAAACATACACCTCAAATTTTATTCATTAGTACTATATTTAAATTATAATAAAATTGAGAATGGAAATGGGGAATGTGTCAAAGAGACAACAACCCGACCATAGAGCAGACAACATAACAACGAACAATCAAATAAAATACCGAATACACCACTTTGACCATTTCAGTTTCTTGGCATATTTATTCTACTAAACCACAATATTATTGTAGAAACTATCCGAGTAATTTTTGTGTTTTTAATTTATATATATATATATATATATAAATGTAACAAATGATTTTTGCTGTACAAAATCAAAATATTTCAAGGAAATGATATCTTAAACGGTAAAATTAAAATCAAATCTTTATGTGAAATATATTTTTCTCTTACTTTCATTATTGAATAATGTTAATGTGTTCAATATTACAATAAAATTCACTGACTCATACAAATAACAGTTAACACATTTGATATTTTGATATTTTGTGGATGCACAGAAGAGGAATGGGACTCAATGGAAAATATTCGTTTTTACCCACTTGGATACTATCCGTGACAAAAATTCAGCCAATATTTGCATCGGAAAACAAATTTTGGATTATATTGTTGAATTTTAGTGAATACGATACTATATTTTACACGATGGAATGACGACTCGCAAATAAAAGCTGTTTGTAAATAATATATTTAGTGTTCATTGTATTACTACGATCCCAATTTAAAAAAATCCAGTATCAGTCGTTTTAGCAAGATTTCATCTTCATTTAATATCGCGTTACGTCCTTTAGAATTATTCCCATGAATGAACACTTTTAAAGAAAGTGCCCATGGAAATATCCAAAGGGCAAAAGGTCCGGATGAATGAAGACGAACAATAGAAAATAACTCTCCATTCCTGAAAAATAATGGAGAGTTTGAACAAAAGATTTACGTAACATGTGTATTTTAAAGTATATTAATTGTAATAAATTTGCTGAACACTTACTTTTTGTACAATTGAAGTGAAAGACATCTGATAACATTACGACGAAATTGATAATTTAATAGTTTTAAAAAAGCGGACGAAAGATACCAAAGGACTAATCAAAACTCACAAGAAGAGAAACCGACAACACCATGAAAAACAACAAAAAACGACAAAAAGACAAACAACATGCTACTGTAATAAAACAATAAATAAAAACTAAAAATGTGCAACATTGACCCCACCAAAAACCTAGTTGATATCAGGTGCCCCGAAGGGTGAGTAGATCCTTTTTTATATATGCATTTGACACCTCTTGTGTTGGTCATGACAGGTACACCTAATGTGATAATTTTTATGATGAAACAATAAAAAAAACCTACAGTGCAATTTTCGTTTTTTTTTGCAGCAACATTTGAGCTGCATTTGAAAGGCACATCTCCCATTTCATATAATAGAGATTATCAAAATTTTATATTTTCAATA
Source organism: Mytilus californianus (assembly GCF_021869535.1). Taxonomy (NCBI): domain Eukaryota; kingdom Metazoa; phylum Mollusca; class Bivalvia; order Mytilida; family Mytilidae; genus Mytilus; species Mytilus californianus. Next base: position 1,820,483 of record NW_026262681.1, read on the forward strand.
ATCTGGTTTAATTCAATCAAATATTTGTGTGGGTGTATGGGTGTTGCAGCCTTTAGCTCATTGCCATATATGGCATGGCCATAGATGGCGCTCTCACATGCAGTTTGAATTTTGGAATTCCCGTATCGGGCACTTGTTAAATTGCTGTCGACAACAAAGCAGGTGCTGCAGAAAATAGTTTAATAATTAAAAAACTAAAAGATGCCAAACAAAAGAAATGCCAGGGGATCGCCATAAAGGGACATTGGAAAGAAGAGAAAGACGACAAGCAGGAAAGAAGGACAGGGAGTACAGAACGTAGACGTCACTCAAAAGAAGGCCGGAGTTGAACGCAAACGAATGGAAAGGAAAAGACAGGAGATGGATCACGTGGAGACACAAGGACCAGAAGAAAATGCTGAAATATCATCAGGTAATGAGTCGGAGGAGGATGCACGGGCATTCCCCCCTTTTAGGCACAACCCGTCACACAAAAATTTTGAAATGGCAAATAATTCAATTGATTTCACCCCGACACAAGAGGCTAGCATTCATGACACAGTGGGGGAACACGTGCCGTTTAAAATTAAGGAAAAGATAAAGGAAAGTTTATTGAGCTACATTATCTTTTGAGAACGCAAAAAGAAATGGAGGAGGTTGACGAGGGCGATTTGAAATTTAAAAGGGGGAAAATTTGCATTGAAAAAAGATCGTCGGGTGTTTTTTTGTCCATAAATGAATGGAATTCAGCATTCATGGTTTTTTTATGAGTGTTTACATTGAGAAATACAGTACTCGGGCACAGGAATTGTTAAAATATATACGTGATATAAGATTAGCGGCAACGCGGTCAGAAAACTGGGCCACCTATGACGAGCAATTTAGGCTAACAATAGAAAAGAATCCAAATTTATCTTGGGGAAACATACACGGTGAATATTGGCTATTAAACATCACATCTCCCACAGTACAAACCAATGTGTCAGTGCAATCACAGGGTTATAGAACAAATACAAAAAATCGTGGTCATTATAACTCAAATGCAGCTACACTTTCAAACACTTACACGAGAACACATCAGCAATCACAGGTAACTAAAGGTAGTGCAAATATGTCATGTAAATACTATGATAATGGTAATGACTGTCCCTACTTCCCTCGTTGTAGGTTTAAACATGTATGTGAAATATGCAGTTGCAAACACAGAAAGGCCCAATGTAATAAGCGGGCCCAAGGAAGAAGTAACGAAAAGTATTAATTTTTATTCACTAGGAAATACTCCTGTTAAAGTATCTGTCTTGGAAAATTATTTAGAATTTTACCCACATAACAATGTAGCACATGAAATTATATCTGGTTTCAAATATGGTTTTTTATTAAAATATTTTGGCTCTAGGGAACCAATGGAGAGTTCCAATTTAAAAAGTGCAATACAGCTACCCAACATTTTTAAAGAAAAATTAATGAAGGAAGTTAAACTTGGTCGCATTGCTGGTCCTTTCAGATTCCCGCCTTTTCCCACACTTCTGGACAACAATGGGGCTAGTGCCAAAATATGATGGGGATTTTAGACTTATTCAACATTTATCCTATCCTGAGAATAATTCAATACATGATTGTATATAAAGATCATTGTTCAGTGCAGTACAGTTCAGTGGACGAAGCAGCATGTTTGATTAATAGACACAAAACATTTGCCCGTTTAAGTCAGTGTGATGTAAAGGCGGCTTTTCGCTTATTGCCAATTGGCCCCGCAGGATTTTGACTTGTTGGGGATAAAATTTCAAGGTGAATATTATCTTAATAAAATGCTGCCAATGGGGGCCTCAATAAATTGTGCCCTTTGGGAGAAATTTGCAAAAGCTTTGCATTGGATAATACAGCAAAATAGTGAAAATGATAATATCCTCCATTATTTAGATGATTTTCTTTTTTGTCGAGTCGAGCCAAACATCAAAAGTTGGCAATACTTTGAAGATATTCCAAGAAGTATGCGATAAAATCGGTATTCCTCTTGCTAGTGACAAGACTACTTTACCTACGACATTACTCATTTTTTTGGGTATAGAATTTGATACGCAAAATTTAATCATGCGGCTTCCAAATGAAAAACTTGTCAAACTCTCACAAAAAATCAGAGATACCTTCGACAGTTCTCAAATAACTCTTAAAGACATGCAATTTCTTCGTGGACTCCTGAATTTTGCTTGCAAGGTGGTTGCTCCAGGCCGCACCATCTGCCGCAGACTCATAAATTCAACAATGGGGGTAAGAAAATCACATTACAAAATTCGAGTAAACAAGCAGATGAAAGCAGATTTAGAAGTTTGGTTAGACTTTTTAAAACAATACAATGGTGTCACTGTAATAACCGACAATGTATGGGTTTCAAACGAAAAATTAGAGTTGTTCACGGATAGTGCAGGGGGGTCCAAAGGTGGGTATGGGATCTATTTTGCAGGTCAGTGGGCCTAAGGCATATGGCCAAAACATTGGGTTGAAACTGGAATCACCAGAGGTATGACATTGCTAGAGTTGTTTCCAGTTGTAGCAGCACTTATGTCCTGGGAATCATATTTTGTTAACAAAAAAGTTATTTTTCATGTTGATAATCAGGCGGTTGTTCAAATCATTAATATGAAAACTAGCAAATCAAGTAGAGTTATGACTTTAGTAATACAAATGGTTTTAATGAATTTAAAAAACAATACGTCAGTTAAGGCAATTTATATCCCTTCAAAACAAAACCAAATTGCTGATTGTCTTTCTCGTTCTCAGTGGGGGAAGTTCAGAAGCCTAGCTCCAGAAGCAGACCAGTGGCCAACCAAAATTCCAACATAGATCTGGAATATATAAGTCAGGTGGCGGATTATATTGTCAATCAAGGTGTGTCCAAAAATACACAAAAATCATACAATTTGGCTCTGTCAAAACTTTGTAATTTTAGATCATCTAACAAATCAAGTAGAGTTATGACTTTAGTAAGATAAATGGTTTTAATGAATTTAAAAAACAATACGTCAGTTAAGACAATTTATATCCCTTCAAAACAAAACCAAATTGCTGATTGTCCTATTCGTTCTCAGTGGGGGAAGTTCAGAAGCCTAGCTCCAGAAGCAGACCAGTGGCCAACCAAAATTCCAACACAGATCTGGAACATTTAAGTCAGGTGGCGGATTATATTGTCAATCAAGGTGTGTCCAAAAATACACATAAATCATACAATTTGGCTCTGTCAAAACTTTGTAATTTTAGATCATCTTACAAATTGAAACAGCATTGGCTAGTGCCAGTCAATGATTTGCTAAATTTTATAGCTTCTTTGTCAGAATAAGGTCTTTCTGGGGGTACCATATCATCTTATATATCAGGAGTTTCATATCATCATAAAATACAAGACATACAGGATACTGCAAAATTCTTTATAATTGGCAAGGCATTAGAAGGAATAAAAAGAATTCAAGTAGGGAAACATAATGACATTAGAGCACCAATTACAGTGCAATTGTTATGAGATATGATACGTTGTTTAGATAAAGTATGTAAGAATAAATATGAAGCTGCTTTATTTTCAGCAGTTTTTTCAGTTGCCTGCTTTGGTTTGCTAAGGGTAGGGGAAATCACTACTTCAAAAACTAAGTATTTTATAAATGGCCCCAACTTAACAATTGCTGATATTTTAGTTAAGAAAAAAGTCCTAGAGCTAAGAGTAAGGTGGTCAAAAACTGAACAAAAGGGAAAGTCCGTTACTTTATTGATACCTGGGAACAGAAAAAAACTACGAATTTAAAAAACAATACGTCAGTTAAGACAATTTATATCCCTTCAAAACAAAACCAAATTGCTGATTGTCCTATTCGTTCTCAGTGGGGGAAGTTCAGAAGCCTAGCTCCAGAAGCAGACCAGTGGCCAACCAAAATTCCAACACAGATCTGGAACATTTAAGTCAGGTGGCGGATTATATTGTCAATCAAGGTGTGTCCAAAAATACACAAAAATCATACAATTTGGCTCTGTCAAAACTTTGTAATTTTAGATCATCTTACAAATTGAAACAGCATTGGCTAGTGCCAGTCAATGATTTGCTAAATTTTATAGCTTCTTTGTCAGAATAAGGTCTTTCTGGGGGTACCATATCATCTTATATATCAGGAGTTTCATATCATCATAAAATACAAGGCATACAGGATACTACAAAATTCTTTATAATTGGCAAGGCATTAGAAGGAATAAAAAGAATTCAAGTAGGGAAACATAATGATATTAGAGCACCAATTACAGTGCAATTGTTATGAGATATGATACGTTGTTTATAATTAGATAAAGTATGTAAGAATAAATATGAAGCTGCTTTATTTTCAGCAGTTTTTTCAGTTGCCTGCTTTGGTTTGCTAAGGGTAGGGGAAATCACTACTCCAAAAACTAAGTATTTTATAAATGGCCCCAACTTAACAATTGCTGATATTTTAGTTAAGAAAAAAGTCCTAGAGCTAAGAGTAAGGTGGTCAAACTGAACAAAAGGGAAAGTCCGTTACTTTATTGATACCTGGGAACAGAAAAAAACTACTGTCCGATACGACTCATTAACGAATACTTAAAGGTACGACCTACCTGTAACAATAACGATTTGTTTATAGATTAAATTGGTACGCCTTTAACTAGATACCAATTCAGCAGTATACTGGAAAAGGCTTTACATTTTCTTCATATCAAGAAAGGTCATTTTAGGTCACATAGTTTTAGAATTGGGGGAGCCACTGAACTCGCCAGGCAGGGGGTCTCAGAGGAGGTAATTATGAAATTAGGTAGATGGAAATCGCATGCTTATTCTCGCTATATTAGGTTGTAATTTTTCTAGTTACAAAAGGCTAACAAGCTACAAGTTTTCACAGGTCCCAAGATTTTATGGATTGTTGGAAGTTCCCTTGTTCATTGGGCCAATGTAGAGGCAAAGAAATTTGGTAGGACCAACCTTGGACTGGAGTCCAATGGAGTCTCAGCATACTGGATTGGGCAACCTTATTTACAGTTTAAAGATTTGGACTCCCTACTGGATGCAAAAAGAAAATTTTTACCTTCTCCTAATTTTATTATTATTCACTGTGGAGCTAATGATTTGAAAGATTTAGAATTGACAGGGGAGGGTTCAATTGAAAATGTAAAATGTTCTATCCTACGTTATCAGGTTTTATTCAAAAATGTTATTATAATATGGTCTTCAATTCTACAGCGCAGATACTGGCATTTTGCACCCTTAAATGCGGGTCCAATAATCAAACGGATGAGAAAAAGAGTGAATTCAGTGGTCAAAAACTTTGTAATAGAAAATGGGGGAAAAGCTATTTTACATGAGAATATTAGGGCAAGTGAAGTGTCTTTATACAGAACATATGGAACTCATTTATCACAAACCGGAAATCAGGTTTTCTTAAATAATATACGATGGGGGTTGAGTCTTTTCTACGCACAACAAAATCAACTTTTCCAATGCTTCAATAATGAAAATTTTGTAGCGGTGAGAACCCAAGTCAGATTTGGTAGCTGACTTGGGCTCTCATGTGGCGGTCCAGGGAGACTGGTAGTGATTGGGGGATTATTTCACTCGGCCCTTGCTCTGGGCCTGACAAGTTCTGCAATTTGCAGGTTTAGAAAATGTGGTTAGTGGTAACGGTGGGGTCTACAGATGGGTAACTCTGGGACCTCCTCCACCTCATCTTACAGAGGGGAGGCCTACACCTGCCAACAGGTGGGGCACTAATAACTGAAGCATTGGAAATACGAGTGTTTTCCCCGGTCACTCCCCATGGTAGGTGGTGGTGTAACCGTGTTTAACTACCAGGGGTTTTTATGACAGTATGTCAACATAGGTCAGCTGATAGCCATTGTGTATAAGTAATCGGTAGTCACCCTGGCGCCTCAACAAAATATTATAGAATACTTTGTAGCCAAAGTAATGCCACAAAGTAAAAATGTATATTCTAGTCATGAAAATGTAAAATACAAGTTGGTGTAATAAAATGTATGTTTAATTAGAATGATTGTTTTTTGTATAAGTGGTAAAGGTTATAAATGAAAAACAGAGGATGGAACCTCTACACAAATGAGTATTAAATACAGAAAGTCTGTAGTATTTTCATCTTGGTATTTGTGAATTAAAATAAACAACAGACAAATAAAGACAACTCTATAACAATTTTTAATCACTTTGTGATTAAAGGAAGGACTTCAACATAGTTAAGAAAATACAACAACAACTCTTGATCGTTGTTCTTCATCTCATTGTTATTCGTTCAGTATTATTTTAGGGTCTTCTTCTATGAGTATTGCAATTAATAGAGATTATCAAAATTTTATATTTTCAATAATCTGGTTTAATTCAATCAAATATTTGTGTGGGTGTGTGGGTGTTACAGCCTTTAGCTCATTGCCATATATGGCATGGCCATAGATGGCGCTCTCACGTGGAATTTGAATTTTGGAATTCCCGTATCGGGCACTTGTTAATTTGCTGTCGACAACAAAGCAGGTGCTGCAGAAAATAGTTTAATTATTTTAAACCCGCCCACCCTCCAAAATTAGAATAGTTGCTGCTGTTTTTGTTTTATATTTTCATCACTAGTTTGCTGTATTTGGTTGCAATATTATGGTCACCGGTATCCAAGCAGTTCCTCCATGGTATTGGACCAATACAGGATAGTTTAGAGTAAATTTGCATTTCCTTTATTAAGCACTTTATTTACATATGGACTATTGTGATTGAAGCAACAGAAAGAATTTATCTCCCATTTCATATAATAAGTAAAAGCTTCTATTTCATACAACAATTTTCGTCATAATGGATCACTGCTTACGAGGAAGTTACTAAACATGGTAGTAGTTTTACCGAAACATGCAAAATGTGATGCGAAATGCAAAACAAAATTCAAATAGAGGTAAGTGATTTTATGCTTAGTTTGGTGATATTAGTTTCTGGTCTGAGAATATCGTTAAGCAACACAACAAGTGCCACATTTGGGGCAGGATATGTACCAGGGGCACTCCTTGGTTCTTGTTGCTTTATCTTTAACTTTCTGTGTAGTATTAATGGACTGGTCTTTGTCTTTTTTTTTTTTTTTTTTTATTTCTTTTTTGCCATGGTTTTGTCTGTTTTGTCGGAATATCATTTCATTGCTCTCATTTTGTTTAATTTCGACAAAAAATGAATATATGGGGTACTTTGATATGCTGAATCTAAACGTGTATTAAGTTTTTGGATTTTTGGGCCCCGTTTTTAAATTAGTCCACATTGAGGTCCAAAGGTCCAAAATTAAACTTTGTTTGATTTCATCAAAAATTGAATTATTGTGGTTCTTTGATATGCCGCATCTAACCGTATATTTAGATTTTTAATTTTTGTTCCTGTTTTCAAATTGGACTACATTAAGGTCCAAAAGGTCCAATATAAAACTTAGTTTGATTTTAACAAAAATTGAATTTTTGAGTTTTTTGATATGCTGAATCTAAACATGTATTTAGATTTTTGATTATGGGCCCAGTTTTCAAGTTGGTCTAAATCAGGGTACAAAATTAAACTTTGTTTGATTTCAACAAAAATTGCATATAGGGGGATCTTTGATGTGCTGAATCTAACGTTGTATGACGTTTTTGGATTTTGGGACCTGTTTTTAAATTGGTCCACATTGAGTTCCAAAAGGTCCAAAATTAAACTTTGTTTGATTTCATCAAAAATTGAATTCTTGTTTTTTTTTGATATGCTGAATCTAACCATGTATTTAGATTTGGGATATTGGACCATAATAGGTAAATGACCAATTTAAAATTTTTAAGTTCTTAGACCACATTCATTCTATGTCAGAAACCTATGCTGTGTCAAATATTTAATCACAATCCAAATTCAGAGCTGCATCAAGCTTGAATGTTGTTTTCATACTTGCCCCAATTGTTCAGGGTTCGACCTCTGCGGTTGTGTCAGGCTGCGCCCTGCAGGGCATTTTATTCTATTTTATCAACTACATATATACAGTTAGGATACAAATCTACAACCCCCCATTTTTAGCTCACCGGGGCCCAAAGGGCCCCATGTGAGCTTCTGCCATCACTTGGCGTCCGTCGTCTGTCGTCGTCGTCTGTCGTCGTAAACTATTTAAAAAATCTTCTCCTCTGAAACTACTGGGCCAAATACCTTCAAACTTTAACTAAATGTTCCTTAGGGTATCTAGTTTATAAATTGTATCCGAAGTTTTGATTGATCGACAAACATGGCTGCCATGGCTAAAAATAGAACATAGGGGTCAAATGCAGTTTTTGGCTTATATCTCAAAAACTAAAGCTTTTAGAGCAAATCTGACATGGGGTAAAATTGTTCAATTGGTCAAGATCTATCAGCTCTGAAATTTTCAGACGAATTGAACAACCCATTGTTGGGTTGCTGCCACCGAATTTGTAGTTTTAACAAAATTTTGCAGTTTTTTGTTATTATTTTGAATATTATTATAGATATATATAAACTGTAAGCAGCAATAATGTTCAGCAAAGTAAGATCTACAAAAAAGTTAATATGACCATAATTGTCAATTGACCCCTTAAGGAGTTATTGCCCTTTAAATACAATTTTACACAATTTGTTCATCAAGTTTGCTAACATTTAAAAATCTTCTCCTCTGAAATACAGGTGAGCGATTCAGGCTCTTGAGAGCCTCTTGTTTGTTATTGGTGTTGTTTTGTACACTTTTTAGGCGTTTAAAAAAATATATATATATATATAATATGTAAAAAAATAAATATAAGATAATAACGGTTTCAATTCATCACTTTTACTAGCACTTTCACTGCTTTAACAGATCTTCAGGTAATGAAATATATACATATATTCTTTTTGTCCATTAATTATGTCCATAATGCTCACAGTGTTTCATTTTATTTTTTTTCTATTCCAGTTTTTTTACAAGATGACAAAGTCTGTGAATTGCTGTCTTTGTAAGAAAAGATGCCAGCTTAACAACAGAAGACGCTGCTTCAGTGGTGTATTAAAGACACTCCTAACAGATGAATTGCAGAGATGTATCCAGGAAACAGACAGGTTATGTGCATCTTGCACAGCAAAACTTTATAAACAAGTAAAAACTTGCAATAAAACAATAAGATCTCGCTCAATTGAGACAAACAATTCAAGGGTAAAAAATGTGGCAGATATTCCTGGAGCATGTGCAGATAATGTTTTTACATCACCAAAGTCAATTAGGCTAGATATAAAATCCGCACCAAAAACACACAGGTACTGCATTGTATGTAAGAAGGAAGGAAACAAGCGGCACCATCTGGTAACAATAACATCTGAAGCCAGAACTCAATCATTTATTGAAAAAGGAATTTTCATTAACCAAAAAAGTAGATGTTGCAAAACACATATGGAAAGTAGATTTTTTAAGATGAAAGCATTAGATGTTTTGCAGTCATCAAAACAGCATGAATATTTTTCTCGTACTGACATAACAGGTCTCTTAAATGATTTAAGAACAATAATGAAAATGACATCTTCACGTTTAAACTTTGATATACCTGCACTCATGACTGAAGAAAATTATAATGGCTTGACAGGACTGAGTAAGGATCAGTTTAGTGACTTACTTGGATACATGTCCACTGTAAGGAGTTCTGGAGTAAGGTCAGTAAGGACTTGCCTTGGAGTATTTCTTACCAAGCTCCGTGTTGGTTTGTCAAACAAAATTCTTGGAACAGTCTTTGCCAGGGTTGAAAACATCTCAGGTACAGAGAATTATCCATGCAGCAAGAAGAACTTTAATGGAAACCTTTGTTCCACATACACTAGGTTTTCAGCATATAAGTCATGGAGATTTTGTAACAAACCATACAACACCAGTAGCAAAGCAATTGTTCACTACAGATCCAAGACAAGCTGTAATCGTCCTGGACGGCACATACATTTTCATTCAAAATAGTAGTGATTATCATTTCCAGAGAATGTCTTACAGCATGCACAAACACCGCCCATTGGTCAAACCTATGATAATTGTAGGAACTGACTGCTATATCCTGTCGATCTTAGGGCCTTACTTTGCAGACGGTCACAATAACGATGCATCAATAACAAAACATGCCATAACAAACAACTTGGAGAACATAACAGCATGGTTGCAGGATGATGATATTTGCATTGTAGATAGGGGTTTCAGGGATGCAGTTCAGTACTTGGAAGATCAGGGATATATGGTTAAGATGCCCGTTTGTTTGGTAAAAGGGAAAAAACAGTTGACAACGAACGAAGCTAATCTGACTCGCTTAGTAACTAAATGTCGCTGGGTTGTAGAAAGCACAAATGCCAGATTGAAACAGTTTCATTTTTTTGAAAAGGTGGTTCCAAATACCATGATTTCCAGTATTGGTGATTTAGTAAAGATTACTGGTGGTATACTAAATAAGTACAAACGACCTCTTGTCTGCAACCCTGAAAATGAAGAAGTAGCTAAGAAGATGCTTGACCGCTCTGTCTTAGAAAACAGTCTACAAACTTATGTAGAACAGAACAACTTGATAAGACGGAGAACTGTATACTTACCAATTAATGCTTCTGGCACAGTACTTGAAAATTTTCCAAAGCTGACAGAGGAAATATTAAGGGATATCACTTTAGGTATCTACCAACTTAAACAGGCACCAGGATACACAAGGGAACATCTCTCTGAATCTGGAAATTATGAACTATTACTTTGCAAAGAATCTGAAACTCTTCTGCAAGTCAAAATTCAATCAAGACATTCCAAATCTACCATCCATACATTATGGATTGACTACAATGATGGGTTAAGTGAGGAGAAGCCTGTAAATGGATGGTACTGCACATGCAAAGTTGGGGCTAGGATGGTGGGCTGCTGTGCACATGTGGCAAGTGTGCTGTGGTATTTGGGACTAGAGAGGCACATAAAAAGTCTCAAGCCATCACGTTTATCGGGAAATACCTCCATTTCATATGCACATACCGGTACACTGTCAGATAATCCCTCATCATCAGCTGGTATTGAAGAGTAGACAATAGTTTCCTTATCAGTATAACCTAATTAACATTAATTAGTAAATAGATGAAATTAATTTGTATTCATATATTTAATTGCTTGAAGTTCATTAATTATCTGATAATTAATATCTGTTTTCATATATTTACAATTAAGGACATCATAAAATCAAAGTATTTGCCAGTAAATTGTGAAATCTATATATATAGCTAGTTACTTTTACAGATGATGAACAATTTCAGCTTGAATAATTAAATAGTAAATGCTATTTCTTATAAAATCCATTTGTAACAGGAAATCTAAAAACTAAATACCGGTAGCTTGACATTTAAATCATAAGAACTTTAATATGGTTCAAAATATTGAACTCAATCACACAAGACCTTTTACTTTTTTTAATCTAATAACTGCATTAATGGCCTAGTCTATGAATCCATAAATCTTCCACAGACAAATTTTTTTCACAATGATCTTTAGAGTTTGCACACATTTAGACATTTTTCTAGTCCTTACATGAATACAAATAATTTAATTGTCTGAAATTAATTAAGGAGAATTATGACATTCAAAACAAAGTCTTTGTCACAAAAGATTATGTTTGATTTTGCTTGTTGACCATAGTCATTTTCTGAAAGTTATCATATTGCATTTAATAATTTTGTCTGTGTATATTTGTATGTGTGTGTGAATGATGTTCATTTACTCTGGAGAGGGACTATTTTTTCATGCTTTAATATGATTCAGTTGATCTTGTTAATTTTTAAATTCCCCAATCAAATATTATACAAATAATCAATTTAAAATACTCATGATACATGGAGGAAATTCTATTTGAAAGAGAGAAAGAGCAAAAGAGAGACAGTAAGAGAAAGAGCAAGAGAGAAAGAGAGAGAGAAAATGTGTGTGTGTATGTGTGCAAGTTACTGCCACTTATGATGCACTTATTTTATTAAACACACCTTGTTTCAATGATAGTATATGGGGAACAGAGATATTTACAGATAGAGAAGCACTGTGTGTGTGTGTGTGTGTGTGTGTAAGTTCATATCCCTGTTACTTATAATGTACTTATTTTATTAAATACAATGTATTTCAATGAAAGTATGGTACTTAATAGGGAGACAGACAGACAGACAGACAGACAGAGATATATTTCCCTGTTACTTATAATGTATTTATTTTATTGCATTTCAATAATAGTAAGGGAAATTAAAATGATATTTGTTTTTAAAGGTTTGGTTGTTTTCTTTAGTACCAAATGAAATCTAGTAAACAAAGTTCATAGGTCAACACAAAAACACCCTCTTCTAAAAAAATTGTGTAATGAAACAGAGGTAAAATAGTACATTTTTAAATCAACAGAGTGTTGTCACCTGGATACACAGAAAATGTGACACTTTATTTATTTAATATATAGAATTTGTATAAACAAAAATGATTCTTTTCTCCATTCGACAGAAAAAAAAACTATTTACTAAAAAAAAGGTTTGCAGCTTCTTATTGTAAATTTAATAAAAAAAAAAAAAATAACACCCCCGAATTTTCCAAAAATACTGCAACCACGATTACCCAACCCATCTGAAAAAACTTGACATACAAAGAAAGGCAATGCTGAAACTATGCATATTTAGTCTTAGATGCATGATTTTTTTTATTAGTTGTTAGTGGCTTTGAACTAGCTGTCAGTAACTGCGAGTACTCTCAGATCTGTTCTTAGTGTATTTTTGTCGTTTGGATGTACAAGTACCCGGCCACGTCCACTTGTATTTGTAGTATTTGTATTTTTATCCATCTGATGAGTTAAGCCTCTTTCAACTGATTTGTATAGTTTGTTCTTATGTTGCACCACTGTCCCAGGTTTGGGGGAGGGTTGGGATCCCGTTTTATAACATGTTTAACCCCGCCACATTCTGTATGTATGTGCCTGTCCCAAGTCAGGAGCCTGTTATTCAGTGGTTGTCGTTTGTTTATGTGTTACATATTTGTTTTTCGTTCATTTTTTGTACATAAATTAGGCCGTTAGTTTTCTCGTTTGAATTGTTTTACATTGTCATTTCGTGGCCTTTTATAGGTGACTGTGCGGTATGGGCTTTGCTCATTGTTGAAGGCCGTACGGTGACCTATAGTTGTTACTTTCTGTGTCATTTGGTCTCTTGTGGAGAGTTGTCTCATTGGCAATCATACCACATCTTCTTTTTTATATATACAATACATCTTCCTTTGCAACCATGCACTTAATGTAAAACCTGTAGTGACTGTTAAAAAAGATACTATGCTAGTATGCTGATGAAATCCTAAGATACACACATTGTTATGCAGATACATTTAGAAAGTTACTGCAGCTTATATATATGAAAAAATCATGGATATGTCGAAATCAATCATATATTTTCTACAAAAATGTAACAATATAAAAACTGGTTGCTATGCAAAATTGAAATTGATAGGTAGTTTTAGGTGACAGTACGAATCTGAAACTGATGCATAGGCAAATATAGCTTGCATGAAGAAATAGTTTGTTGTTGTCATGCCATGAAAATTGTATATGCAAATACATAATTAATTGCTTGAAATAGTATGGTTGCTATGTAAAATATATGTTGCTAGGTAGTTTCTGAGCAAAATACCAATCTGAAACTGATGCATGGAACAAACTAGCTTGTTTGTATTAATAATATGCTGTTGTCAAACACCCAATGTAACTTATATATGCAATTACATACACTAAATGCTTGAATTGGTATGGTTGCTATGGAAAATACACGTTGCTAGGTTGTTTTTATGGAAAATACCAATCTAAAACTAATGCATTAGAAAATCTAGCCAGTAGATATGAATTATTTACTTGTGGTTTGTGATTTTGGTTGTATGTGCAAATACATACTTTAAATGCCTAAAATAGTATGGTTGCTATGCAAAATCCAAGTTGCTAGGTAGTTTCTAAGCAAAATTCGAGTCTTAAACTGATGCATGGAACAAACTAGCTTGTTTGTATTAATACTACAGTGTTGTCATACACTGAATGTTACTTGTTTGTGCAAATACATACATTAAATGCCTGCAATAGTACAGTTGCTAAGCAAAATATCTGTGTTATGTAGTTGCTAGGCATAAGACATTTATTTTTTTGTTGAAGGAAACAAAAAAACTTGTACAGATAAACAATATAATATGATTTAACATAATAAACCTTCAAAAATCATTGAAAAGAGATTTTTTTAACGAAAAGCAGACACTGCAAGTTTGATTTTAGAAATCGGTTGCTAGGCAACCAAAAAGTCACAGGAACGAATAAAAATTTTTTTTTTTGTAGTACCTGCCAGAGGGCTATTGATGGTATGAATATGAACTGGTTCCGAGAGGGGGCCAAAAATGACCCTTATCATACATTGTCCTTTGGCTGTAAATAATTCTCCTGATTTTTCATACATTTAACATTGGCAGCTATTTTCTTTCAAAATCTATGAAAAATAACAAGGACTTTATAAGATTTTCAAAAATGGCTTTTTAAACTAAATGTAATAAAATCATTAAAAGAAAAGTAAGGGTTAGCAGGCAAACCTTTTATTGGAACTACATGGATAACGCTAGAGGATTCGGAATATCGGACAAAAAAAGTCGAAAACAAGAGTAGCGAACATCCTTAATATGCAGTATGGGATCTTCAAATTAAGTTAAAATAAAAAATCAATTAAAATCACATAAACCAAATATGATAAGACGTAAAAAAGGGTAATTCAAAACGTATAAGTCGAAAGAAAACTGACAACGCCATCGCAAAAGACGACAAAAAGACAAACAAAGAAAAATGTTTAATAAGACTGATTGATCAATTGATTCGTTTAGCGCGTAAGTGTTCAATTTATACGGACTTCATAAACAAGGGTTTAACCCTGTCAGAAAAGCTGCCCTTGTATAGGTAAATGAGGGAAAGCAACTGAAATCAACAAAATATAAGCTGGTCACTATCATAAATTTCATAACCGACACGATATGTATGTGTTTCAGCTAACAACTAACATTTTGTCGCGCTCTAAGTGCTTTAAATACCAGAAAAATCGCATGATCTGTAGTTTGCCGATTGTATCATAATCCTATATTGCGACATTTTGACTGATTGTGGATTCGGATGGCGGGTGATTTATACATAGCAAGAGTTTCAAATAGTGAAGTTGAAGTCATCCCTTCTACAACTTAACGGACGCTATCTCGAGTTTGTTGACCGTTATGGAATATATCTGTTTCAAAGATGACGACGGATATGTTACCACAATCCCATCCTCTATTCTTTCAGTGTGACCTATCGAATAAGACTTATCACTTGGTCTGTACTTACACGAGCAACACCACGGATGCCACAAGTGAAGCAGAATTTGATTACACTTCCATAGCACCTGGGATCACCTCCGGTTTTTGGTGGGGTTCGTGTTGCTCAGTGTATATTTTTTATGTTGTGTTTTGTAAACAACCGTTGTTTGTTTTTTTGATCGTTTTTGCCATGACATTGTCAGTTCGTTTAAGACTGATGAGTTTGCAATTGGACCAACCCTTTTTGTTTCTTCCGTCTTTCATTTACCCTGTCAACGCACCTTTTGGGTCCAAGCGATCCATCATATGTTGTTATTGTTTTATTTGGCAGTGTATAATATTTTCTTGTAGATGTATTTTTTTGTCGTTTATTTCTTTTTTTTCTGTATATTTCATTGTCCCGTGAGTGTATTCAAATCTGATAATATCAGAAACCTGTTTTGAATGCAGATTTCTATGCAGTTTGGTTTATTTCCGTGTTATCTAAAAATTAAATCACAACGCTAGTTTGCTTTTCAAGTCATTTTATTAGAACATGTAGACTCCAACTAAGAAAAAAAAGATAAAACAGCTACAGGAAAACCTTATTTTTTAATACGCCAGGGAAAATGCAGATATTTCTTGTTAACAATTATTTTGTATTACCACCGATAAAGCTTGGCATCCGTTAGTATTTATTTGGTTATTTCTTCTA
This sequence comes from Mytilus californianus, assembly GCF_021869535.1. Classification (NCBI taxonomy): domain Eukaryota; kingdom Metazoa; phylum Mollusca; class Bivalvia; order Mytilida; family Mytilidae; genus Mytilus; species Mytilus californianus. Next base: position 1,836,494 of record NW_026262681.1, read on the forward strand.
TATAATGATATTACTTCTGGACTAGAAAACTGAACGTGTATGACACAACTTTTGTTAGTTTTCAAGTTGATATTAAATTTTCTGTTGACCGATTTCGTACAAAGTGTGTAGTAAGGGGGAAAAGCGGTGAGAATAATAGCAAAGGTACACGGTTGTGATCTGCATGTCATAAGGTTGTTTATAGCATATCCATTCCGTTGTCTACATTTTCCATCGACTTCATTCTGAAAAAGTAAATGGTTTTCTCATAAATTTAACATAAAAATATATCACAGTTGAATTAATTTTTTTCAAATATTATTATATTTATTACTAAATATGCTCGTAAAATTTACCAACCACTTATTGTTTGATAAGTAAAACGTTATTGTTTACGAGAAATAATGGTTGCACAATGAAAGACAACATATCCCTATTCTCACTTATTCTCGGAAGCAAACTGCACAGACCTTCCGGGTCTTGCCAGAGTTTTTTAAACAGTCGTTTTGCTTCTGCCATTTGGAATTTAGAAGTGTGTATATAATGACATATTGTATTTAACCAATCAAACACTAAACATAGAAATTAATGCTTTTAGTTTAAATGTTGATATGTATATAATAATCATGCTTTTATTTTTGTTGTATAACATATGTGGGTCTTTTGATGAATTTCATTTTGTAAATCTATAACATTCAATAAGATGCAACAGAATCGGGAATAAAATACTAACATTGGAGTGTAATCCAATTCGTTAATACTTTTAGCATCTTGGGTAGCTCTGAAAGGATTTTTCACCTTGCAGCAATGAAGACAGGCGCAAAGTTTCCCGGGATGGAGTACTCGGCATAAATAATGTGTGCAACTAGCAGTCCCACAGAACTTGCCACAGTAGTACGATGTGCAAGCATGCGAATGAGCTTCCGTACCTTTAAGATAAAAATTAATGTAAATAAGACCGGTTAATTTTGATTCATTTTTTAGAAGTTTACAAAAACATGGTATTTTTTTTTATAGCAAGTTTAGGCGTTTCTGCAGACTTCCTTAAGATTTACAACACATTACGGAGTTTCTGTGAACTACATTGAATGAAGGTAACAGGTGAACATTGTAAATTGTTTTACAACAAATCACGGTGTATCTGTACACTTCGTTGAAATGCATAAACAATAACTGGAAATGTTCAATTTAAAACAAAAATATTTCACTGCATCGAGTTTGATACAAAATTCTCTGATCAAGACATGTTCTAGTATCTAAAATTTAACTGCAAAAAAAATCGCAGTGTCGTAATAGCAAAATCAGAGAATGGAAAGAAAATGTGACTTCATGAACAAATTTTGAACAATTAAGAACTGAGATCAAGCAAACCACATGTTGATTTTAAAAATTAATTATCAACCGTTTCGGGAAAGTATAAAGAAGAATTAGAGAGAATATTTTACAAACAAATTACTTTATCTTTGATACATTTTAAGGACAAAACTCAATGGTTATTGAGAGTGCCTCTTGAATAATATATTTTAACTACACACACCAGCAATATATATAGAAACATATTTACCTGCGAGAAAAACTGCCACTACAATCGTTAACAAGATAGTGAGTGGCCTTCATGTTGCACGTTCTGAGTTTCGAGCTAAATAGAATTATGATCCTTAATTTGAACAAAATACAAGAAATTATATTTAATGAAATTGTACAATGGAAAGCTTATGTGTAACATATTTGCAAATATGAACGATGTATCTGAATAAAAAATTTTAAAAACCCAGTATAAATTTTCTAAATTTAGTAATACAACTAAATTAAACGAATTTCACTAAATTGTGAATTTTAAAATATTGATACTCCCTGGATTGTGTGCTGACGTATGGCATATGATTCTGAATAATTACTGGTAGTGCATGAATTGAAATGTTATATCGGTCTTTGTCAGATTCTCTGTTTTCGTTTTACTTCAGTGCTCTGCTTATCTTCATAAAAACAAGAATGTTAGTAAAAAGATTTAAATTTCAAAGTAATCTATTAACAAGTCGGATTATTTTACTTTATAATTAAATGAAAATCATTCAACGATTTGCATCATTCAGACGCAGATTCAATGGGACCCGCCTCCCCAAACCCTTAAAACCGATATTTTACTTTTAGAATATTTCTCTGTTTTTTGTCAGGTTATACCCTTATTTTTCACTGGGATAATAATCGTGCCACTGTTATTCTATTTAAATTTTTTTAAGAATGTTATAATTTTTAGGTTTACTTACCATTGTTGCAATCGTGAAAACGCAAAAATGTAAATGTTTAATAGTATATTTATACATATGTTCTAGACAGGAAAGACGGACATTGTGGTTAAACTAAATTTTTATTGCGTAGTTGTTTTGTTTTTTCTTGTGTATAAGCTGATTTTATGAGCAAATCTTTTTGCGTAGAATATTTTTGGTGACATTTGAAAAGAAATCAACCGACTATTTTTTTCACATATTTTTGCGGAAGGACAATGTTAATCATCTGCTTCAAAATACTTCATAGTCTTTCGCTTAAGATGTAATTTTCACCGACTTGTTTCTTCACCGTTTTCCGTAGGTTAAAAGGAAATATCAACTTTCATATTCATTATATACAAGGTATACAATATATAAAAAGAGAATCTGGTATGAAAGCTATGAATACCCCGAAATTGCAAAATGTGAAATAATTAAACCAGAAAAGCAATGACCTGAAAATATGACAAATTAATTAACGAAAACCAAATATGAGAGACAGCTACCAACGATAAAAACTTTATACAAACTCCTATCTTGGGACAGTCACATAAAGAATGTGGTGGGGTAAATCAGGTTTAACAGATTAACTAATTATACTTTTCTTCCCTTGAAAGTTTTTCTGATTTTATATGAATGCAAACTTTACGGAAGCATGCAATGTAATGTATCCCTATCACTTAAATATAACATCTTTACACCGTGCTAGAAATGTTGCTTTAAACATTCCTTGAAGGAAAGATATCGAATGAAATCCGGCATATCTTACGTGTACATTCGAATTCATTCATTTGGGAATCTTTCTTTGTATAGAAACAGTCCGGTTGAATAATACAATACTACCTAATTAAGACATTTTACATTATACCTGGCATGGGGTAATGCAAATTTGTAATTGTAATTGTAATGCATGGTAAATTAATTATCATGCATTACATTTTTCCAAGTAATTGCATGTAATGTGTAATGCAGCGATTTTTGCATTACATGTAATTGTAATTTAATGCATTACTTTAGCAAAAAGTTGTGTAATTTCATGCATTACAGGGCATTACTTATTTCACATACTATATATCTTTAACAGATTGTTGAAGATTTAACTAAAGCAGAATTAAAGATTTCTTGATTAACTATTAACATAATCATTTGAATATTGATTTTCTATTTTCTATTTATTTTTCACACTTTACATAAATCACTAGAGGGAATTTGGATATTAAGCCTTGCCCAAGGTAGAACTTCTAAAAAAAATTGGTTAATCTACTTTAGTGAAAAGTGATAATTTTGCAGTAGAATTTGTGATATTGAAGAGAAATGTCGAATTCTGTAGATCATTTTGACTTTCCTGAAAATATTGATGATAAGAATACAAATTTCAAGTCAAAATTAAAACACTGCTTTTCTGTTATATCTGGTAGTCTAAGGATAACATAAAATTTTGTAACTCATTTTTAGATAAGACTTTCAATAATTAAGATATTGTATTAGTATGCCAGTCTGAAATATTTCACACATGTATATTTAGAAAATAAAAATAAAGTGGTAGAAATACTAGAATAACCAAATTACAATTCTAAATGAATAACACAACACTGTATATTAGATTGAGTTCTTTTTTTATGTCATTTTATTTCATATATTTTCCTGCATAAAAAGATTGATATTTGAAAAGCATAACTGTAAAAGTGTTCCATTGTTGTCAAAATATCAATGAATACTTTGTCATGATTAAATAACATATAATTGAACATTGTCATAAAACATTAATTAGTTTGTTTTACAATCAATCTTTTCACCATGTTGACACTTCTAACACTTCTACCATACACATAGTCATAGATCAAGCTCTATGTTTATTATATAATTAGGAAAGAAATTCTCAGTAAATATTTTGATTGAAATTAAAAAAACAAATGTATATTTATAAAAGTAAAGTTAACATTAAGTTAAAATAAGTATTAAACTTCATCTCTATAATTTCTTAATTTTCTAACAGGTCAATGAAAGGATTTCTTGGCATAACAGCTCATTATGTATCAAACTGGGAAATGAGATCTGCAATGATCGCTTCATGTTGTTTTTCAAAATGTTTGATTTTTCTTTTCACTTGATAATAAAATTTACAAATGTAATGTGTAATTCAATGCATTACTTTGTAAAAGTAATTGTAATTTAATGCATTACTTTGATAAATGCATGTAATTGTAATTATAATTTAATGCATGGTTTTGTCAAAATAATTATAATATAATGCATTACATTGCAATGTAATTCGCCCCCATGCCTGCATTATACTACAATTTTCTGTTGTTTTGTGTAAGTATGTTTGCTTTTTTGCAAGGAATACAATGACAAATGTGAAAAAAGGTGTTTCAAATCGACATTTTTTATATTAACTTCAGACTGTTTGTTGTCAGTTTATTACGGATATTATATTCAACATTGTGAACTTTGAACTGCAGTAACATACCTTCATACATGTAGTCCATTTTTCTATTGTAATTGTAGATTAAAAGACAGATTAGTAGATAAAATATTTGACATCATCTAACATTTGAGAAAACAATGAGTTTTTAGCTTACCATAGGTTCATAAAATATCTTAACTGAATTTCTTTTCTTCAGTTCCTTGAGTTTTGTTCTTTATATAAAGGTATAGATAAGTTAGTTATTTTGTTCAAGTTATTTTTTACTAATGAGTATAGCTGCAACACTCTTGAAATTTAGGATGCTTTTAATATTGATACTAGTTGTATCCAGTCTTGCTATTGTGTGTGATATGAATGCGAGCAAGCTCTCAAAAATTACTAGTCAGTGTCCTCCCCAGTATTTTCATATAGCACAATGGGATTTAAAAAAACCACTGTATCCCTAAAATTATAGCACCAGACTTATAACCTGAACATGATCAATTACATTTCTCTTCAAAATGTGGTAACCTAGGATAGAAAATGTGTGAGACTAAATCCATACATTGGCAACACAACTTCAAAATACCCTGGAACTACATACTCTAGGGTAGCTTTTTATCATATGTTGATACTGAACAATTCTAAAGATCTGTTAGAATACCTACAATTGAAGTCTCTATCCTCTTACAATAGTATTAAAACATTTTACTTCTCTATCATTTACACTAATATACCCCATTTTAAACTAAAAGACAGAGTGAAAGAACTAGCTTCACTTTGTTTTATCAAACAGAATTGCAAACGGAGATATAAAATATCGTGTTTTAAGGAGGAATGAATCATACTTTTTAAACGAAATACTATGATTCAAACAAAACTTCACTGACATCGTCCAGATGCTTGACATTTTTTATTGGCAACGTATTTGTTACGTTTGAAAGGCATATTTTTTTTTAAACACTCGGCATTCCTATTGGAGTTTATTGTGCCCCTTTTCTTGCAGACTTGTTCCTTTATTTATACGAGACAGACTAAATGCATTATTCTTTAACTTCATGTTCCACTATTTAGAGAATGTCATCTCGATAAACCATCCAAATTTGATGACTATGCTGAATGCCTCATTCGCATCGAATTTAAAATAAAGGAAACCACAGATAGCGTTAAGTATGTCTTATATATTAACTTCCATCTAGAAATTGACAATAAGGGTTGGTTGATAATAAAACTTATTTGAAGTATATATCCTGTAATTTGCTACTTCCCTTATAATACAATTCCATGAATTCTGACACTGACATTCATACAATAATACATGTAAGACGACGTACAATGATTGTTTTCATGCACATTGACTTTTTGATTGATTTGTATGTTTAACACCACTTTCAGCAGTAAATGCTTTACCAAGGTATCCACTCAATATTGGTAGAGGAAGTGGAGAACCAAGATAAAACCAGCAACATTCGACAGGAAAACTGACAATCCTAGTATATCAAGATCGGAGTCTTATTCATTTACCACAAACATTGTATAATGAAATTCATCGACATAAAATACTATAAAAACAATTCTAATGATGAAAAGTAGGGAACATATTTTGATATTTGTCAAAGAAGAAAAGTTTTACTTCCCTCGCAGGTGACAAGCCCAAAAGAAAAGATTTCATTTTTTTTAAGAGGAAAACTTGAAGTCTTTATTTTGATCTGGTATGTGGTACATTTGTATGTTGGTATGTGTAAATCCTTAAAATTAATCCACTATGACTATGCCTTCATTGTAGAAGGGTTGAGTCCCCATTTGCATTTTATGGAAGTGCTAAAAATGTAAACGAAAAGGATAACACTCCAATGTAAGTATTTAATTGAAGATTTCGTTTAACAATATCAACTTTTATAAATAAAAAAAAATATTTGTCTACATTCTAACATATGTTGGATGTATACCCATTTTTAATATAGACCATTTAAAATTTGAAAATAAAGAATCCATCTCGAAAATATTATTGGTAAAATACAATATGCCATTATGTTCTCAGTCGTATAATTCAAAATCGTTGGAACAAGACGACTGCCTGAAACACTCCTGCAAGTGTCGGAAGGGGTGGCTATTGGAAGGTCTGCAATTTTCTTTCAATTTCGGTTAATGAATGGGGAAGTGGATATGGTGTTTTTCATTGTGTCTTTTTGATAATTGCGTTTAAAAGCACTTTCATTTTAATCGCTGACTGGTCAATTGCACGAGAATAATCAAAAGTAAAACTGGAATTTGAAAAGATCTAGTTTAATTTGTGAAAAGAAAGACACATCTAAGAAATCATTTACTTTTTTTCAGAATGAAGGAGATGGACAGTTTGGACCAAGAAATGGATATGTTTTAGACAAAAATTTGAAATGAAAATATCAACTGCATAACTTATAAAATCAGCTATACGTCTTTCCCTTGATGGCGAACACTTTGTGCCTAGTCTGTCATAAAAACCTTTTATTATCATCAAATATTCTGTAACACAATTTCAACTTTTCCAGCTTGAAGTAATATTATAACAGTTAACAAGAATTTTCGTAAGCGGCCTCAAGCTAATCCAAGGATAATTTTGAGCTCTTACCAAAATAGCGATTTAAACGTGTATAGAAGATATCAACAAACTTTTTTTTGACAAATCAATCTTACCAAAGTGTGGTACTGTGCATATAATGTGCAATTAGTGCAATAAGTTCATTGAATGTGTATTTCAGACAAAATTTCGTTGTAAAACAATAAATTCAATATGGCAACCGCAGGTATACAACAAAATGGCAGTGACATCAGTCATAACACAAATTTACCCAAGGCTTATACAGAAGCCGTTAAAACAGGTCTTATACCTAAAAACTATCTGAATGGTGAGCCTTCTGTCAATCCTGATGAAACGCTCAGTCCAGTAACCAGTATTTATTTTGGAAACTGACCTCTTCGGCGATGTGAGACCAAGTCAAGACCAATACCTTACTCACATCAAACTTTACAAGTCCATTAACTCCTGTATCCCAATGAGCCACCCGAAAGGTTTACAGCGTGTTAGAGGTGTGTGGCGCATATACCTAGACTCTGATATTGACAGAGAAACTCTAGTAACTAACAACATTGCTGTACGTAGTAAGCTTATTAACATATACAGTAGTAACCCAAGAACAAGCGAATATTCTACACCCTTCTACTTACGTGTTCGAGTAAAAGACGTCCCTTGTTCTGCTGATGATGGTCAGATCGTAAGAGCAATTGAAAATGAAGGCAACTGTAATGTGCACAAATATTCAGAGAAAGGCTTCGTGTGGATGGGTTGCTAACAAACTGCAAAACGGGGGACCGCATTCTTCTTTGTGACCCATTGGAAAAACCCCTACCAAGAATCATTAAAATAGGCAAATATACAGCCTATGTTAAATGTTAAAAACAGGGGGGTTGGCCTATTCCATGGATTCTAGAGAAAAATAATGAGGGATGTCACGGGGTATGACTATATAGGTCTTGTAGGGGAGAAACAGGCGCATCTTTTGCGCAAGGTATCGTAGGGCGCTATGTTCAAAAATCTGAAACTAGAGCTCAAAATTTGAAAAAAAATTGTTAAAAACATGGGGGTTTTCCTATTCCATAGCTTCTAAAGAAAAAATAATTAGGGGTGTCACGGGGTATGTCTATATAGGTCTTGTAGAGGAGAAACAGACGCATCTTTTGTGCAAGGTATCGAAGGGCGCTATGTTCAAAAATCTGAAACTAGGGCTCAAAATTTTGAAAAAAAAGTTAAAAACAGGGGGTTTGGCCTATTCCATGGCTTCTAGAGAAAAATAATGAGGGATGTCACGGGGTATGACTATATAGATCTTGTAGAGGAGAAACAGGCGCATCTTTTGCGCAAGGTATCGAAGGGCGCTATGTTCAAAAGTCTGAAACTAGAGCTCAAAATTTGAAAAAAAATTGTTAAAAACATGGGGGTTGGCCTATTCCATGGCTTCTAGAGAAAAATAATGAGGGGTGTCACGGGGTATGTCTATATAGATCTTGTAGAGGAGAAACAGGCGCATCTTTTGCGGAAGGTGGCGAAGGGCGCTATATTCAAAAATCTGAAACTAGGGCACAAAATTTGGAAAAAAAAGTTAAAAACATGGGGGTTGGCTATTCCATGGCTTCTAGAGAAAAATAATGAGGGGTGTCCCGGGGTATGACTATATAGGTCTTGTAGAGAAGTAACAGGCGCATCTTTTGCGCAAGGAATCGAAGGGCGCTATGTTCAAAAATCTGAAACTAGAGCTAAAAATTTGAAATGAAAATGTTAAAAACAGGGGGGGGGGGGGGGGGGGGGGGAGTTGGCCTATTCCATGGGTCCTAGAGAAAAGTAATGAGGGGTGTCACGGGGTATGATTATATAGATTTTGTAGAGGAGAAACAGGCGCATCTTTTGCGCAAGGTATCGAAGGGCGCTATGTTCAAAAATCTAAAACTAGGGCACAAAATTTGGAAAAAAAAGTTAAAAACAGGGGGGTTGGCCTATTCCATGGCTTCTAGAGAAAAATAATGAGGGGTGTCACGGGGTATGACTATATAGGTCTTGTAGAGGAGAAACAGAACGTTGACGGTTAGTAGGATGTTTCGCAAACTCCAATGCTGACATTTGGGTACTCCTGTGTACGATGTCCGAGGGTAGCACGTTTATCTGCATCGATAGGTAATGTATCTGCAAATTAGGAGATGGAGAAGGCAGTGCAGATAGTGAAAAGACTACAAGGTCTACATTCGACTTGGTTGACTAAGAAGCAGTTTTTTTTCTCTTGTCCTTTTAAGACTGGTTTAAAGACTCGTTTAGAACACGACTTAACCTTGTTTGTCAAGTAGTTATTGTAAGTTACTAGATTTGATGGTATGCTTTTCATCCTGGAACTTCATGTGAAGTGTTTCATGCTGCTTGGAAAATGCAATAATTAGTATAACAAACGTCATTTTATGTAAAGCGTTTGCAAAAACTCCCTTAAGCGTTTGAAAGCGTTTTAGAAAACATCATCTAGTGTTTAATACCGTAGAAAAAAATAACGTTTGATGGTGACAAAGCCGTAAGGCTCAGACCAGCATGAAGATTTGACCACCTTGAAGGCTAGGGCCGAACGGTGAATGTGTCTGGAAACTCTGGTTGTATTGTTGAAAGAGATCTTGACAAAGTTGGATCGTCTTGCGCGAGAGTTTCACGCAGTTTTGACAGAGATAGAATCAATCAGCGTTGTTGAGTCCTACTCGGACGTAGAAGTCTTTGCACTATTTTGCTTACTCAGCACCAATTGATCAAAAACCACCAAGATCTTACTGTTTGTTTTAGTTCCCGATGGTCTGTACGAAGACGAACAATGACATTGATGAGTGATGTGGGACATTTACCTTTATCGGATATCAGCTCGCTTATGTCATTTGTAAGAACCTCTTCCCCAGTGCGTTTTGCAGGAGTAGATAGATAGGTTGATGAAGAGATTTCCCAAACTATCGTAACATAAACACCTGACCGAATGAGTACATTTTGGAGCAGCGTCGGCTTATAACGGCTTACGGCAGTCTGAAGTGTAAGTAGAATACAAAGACAAACAGCCGCTTCCAATTTACAACTAGCAAGGGGCGACGACGGAGGGGTGGATCGAGGATATTCCACTTTATGAGTACAACCAGTGGATGTTTCATGAACAAACTAAAAAACCCGCCCCGATCGTTTGTTGCACAACTTCACGGGACCTGGTACTAAGCTGAAAAAACGATGACATACAGTAAGAACCCCAAACACCTTGGTCCATGAGTCGCTCAAGCTGTGTATCGTCATGATCTCTGCTTTTTGTACACTTCTTTGGTCCAACGGAAGGTGTGTATTCCTTTTCAAATGTACCTAAATTCATTGTGATTCGAACCTTGTCACCCACGTGGAACCAAGCCTTGTAAATGAGCTGTCGATGCTCAACATAAGAATACAACAACTCGCAGCTATGTGAGTGTCAGGAACATGCATTGTTAACTTTGCACTATATAAAATCCAACAATGAGAAAAAAGATGGAACGCGACACTGTTGACACCTCATATTCATCAAAGTTCAATCGGTCTGGGCGACTCAATGGAAAAGTTCGTTGGACGGATAAAACAATTCGACGTAAATTCGAGAAACGATGCCTGAACGCTGTTCGTTTAGGTGAAACTTGGATTACAGTTCTATCTCACCAGAACAAAGAATTCACGTTTATTCTTAGCATCATCAATGTTTTCCTTGCTAAATACGACTGCTTAGTGAGGCCCAAGACCAAGAAGGTGTGACGATCGAGGTTGCTTTTTATACCGTATTTAAGTCAAGCATTTTCATAAAACTATGAACGGAAAAGGTTACCGAATTCCACAACAAAGAGGTCAAAGTACTATGCCGAAAACACGACGTTGATCCCGCCAGAATGGAGAAAAGCCGAGTTTTCTCGACCAGTGGGACCACACCAAGATGGGAAGATGATCAAATACTTTAAAGTCAAATCTACGCGCACATGCGCGATTGGTACTTTAGATGATATCGTTCACCAACAAAAACACTACCAAACAGAGATCGACTTATGACCTGCGGCCGCAAGTCATAAGAAATATGAAAGAAAATAAGGTGTACTGTAACTTGTATGCAGACATCAACAGGGTCGGTTCCGCGTGTTTACCAATTCCCATGATTTCAACGATGAGGAAATACAGGGTTCTCGAACTTCTGAATACCTCGTACCGCATCGATAAGGTAGCACTCGCACCAACAAAGTAGAGAGAGATATGATTAATATAAGTTACAATAACTTGTTTCCAAATCCACTAAAATAACTACTAGTATGTTTAAACTAGCCTCTCTAGAAGGTCTATATTCTTGATGATTCTCCAACACTGTAAAGGTTACGAGAATGTAAAGGTTACTAGTAACCAATGGGTTTAACGGTTTTCTCTGATATAGCAGGGTTACTAGTATAAAACTATGTTGCATTTTATTATACAAGAGGTGTTGACGTGAATCAATTGTCGTGCGAGTTCTATTGAGAGGAGTCGCTTGCGGGTACACTATTGCCTGTAGGTGAAATCATGATATGTATGGGTGTATCAGAGGGAGTAACATGACTAGCTTGAAAAACGGTAGTATTGACGGGTAAATTATGACTAGTTGATTGTGAGGATTGAATGAGTTTTTAATATGACGGATTTTTTAGTCTAAACGAACATGTACTGATCTGTTTGCTGAATTTCTTCCACCACGTCTTCATCCGAGCAAGCTTCTACAATTTTATCATTAAGACCTTTCTGAATATCACTTTTCTGTGACACGGAATCTAAAATAGCTGTGACTTTCTCTATTTCTATATCGAAACTATCTCTGCAGTTATGTCTCCAAAATTCTTCCAAAATCTTGTAAGTGCTCGTTTGTATCCGGAACGAATGGCTTTCAGCTTTGTATCCATTTTCCCTTCTTAAAATAGAAATAAAAGACTTCTTGACTATGTGATAGATGTACTAGTCATAGTAACATGTCAAAGTGACGTGACATTACATTAAGTGCGGCACATAGTAAACGTCATGTGTTTGGTATTAACGAGAGGTATGATTATGATGCAACGTATTACCCTCAATTTTTAAGGTTTTGATATCTACTCTAGTTTATTTTAACACATCTCACTCCGTCAATCTATTGATTTTCTCTTTCTTGTTCTTCCTATTTCTTTGCATACCAAACATTCATCACCTTGTCCTCTGCCATTTTATTTTCGTGAAGTTAACTAATCAAATGGTTCTGCATGTTTGAGTTTGTGGTCACACTTGTCCAGCTTGTCCATTATTTTTTCTCATGTTCTTTGATTGCTGCATCATATTCTATCTTCATTCATTCTATATCCGTTTAAATCTGGTCGCACTAGGTTTCATACGTGCTATCTTTTACTTTTTTAATGACCCACCATTTCATTACAGCATCCGAACTGGCCCTCGGAGCTTTCAGAATGGTGATATGGTTGTTCCAGTATTTGAAGAAACTACCCATGATCATCCCTCTTTATCAATGGCCCTTTGTGTTGTTCCATTCCATGAAAAGTGCTATTCGGAGATGGGCGAGCGTTTCCGATGGATTTTGGCTCTTTCTGATGGGTCGTCCAAGTTCGTCCCAAAGATGTTCCATTGGCTATAATCTGGAGACATTGCTGGCCACGGCAACACACGAATGTGATTATTCTCCAAAAATCATTGAAATGTGTGCCACGTGACAACTAGCGTTGTCCTACTGAAACACGTGGTTAAAACGATACCTTCCGAGAAACGGGAGAACGAGTGGAGCCAGAATTTTGTTCCTATACCTTTTTACATTTAGGTTACCTTCAATAATTGTCAGATCGGTGCGTTCCTGGTGGGTTATTCCGTCCCATATCATAATTCCGCCACCCTCAAACTGATCCGTTTCCTGTACGCACGCATCAGAAAATCATGCATTGAACCTCCGGTAGACCCTGGCCGTCGCTAAATGTCAAGTTGAATTTCGATTCATCGGTAAAAAGGACTTGTCTCCATGTTATAGCCCATTCCATTGAATCCGTACCCGAGTCCATGCAAGTCGCGACATCCTGTGACGCTGCGAAAGGATAGGTCCCTTCAACGGACGACGAGCTCTTAGGCCAACTTGATGCAGTTGGTTACAAACTGTTTGGGAATATAGCCTGTTGTTGTTTCTTCCATGAGTTTGACGTGCTATTTGTGACACGTTTACAAATCGATTCCGGAGATGAATAATGCGGATGTGCCTGTCTTGCGTAACTTCGTTTCACGTTGCCAGCAACCTCGGGGACGATTATTTGTCGTGCCAGTATCCCTAAGACGAGTCTTAAGCCTTTCAATAGTCATTCTAGAGACATTGGGATGATTTGCAACCTGTATTAGAGTCATTTTTGCTGCCAACATCCCAATAGCTCGTTCTCTCTCATTATGACGTAGACGTGGCATTGACTTACGTGTAACTTTTTCAATATTTTAATGCGACCTTTTGTTAACAATATAGTGCTCGACACATTTAATGATCAAAAGGACAACTCAATTCCAGCTCTATACAGGTAAATGTTTGAAAAAATGCTTATTTGTTTGAAATCAGAAAATGACGTAACGTCGTCTTCGAATTTTTAACAAAATAGTAAATGATAGATAAATCATTCAGGTCACTAGTTGTAATATTGAAAATATTATAAATTAATCTATGTAAATTCAAAACTAGGCTAACGTTTCTTTTTTTGCCTAGTATACATTTATTTATATCAGACAATGCCCGCACGTGGACGAGGGTACTTATACCGTCTTTAAGGATGTTGCGCTTGGATTGTCATTGATAAAGTTAATTGGTCTGTATGTAGTTTTACTATCATATCTTTTTAAAAACGCAGTACTCTTTGCCGATTTTGTTTTATTCTGCTACAAAACCTCTGATATAAATAAACTGTTGATAATAATACAAAGTAGACTGTCTATTAAGTCTGTAATAGTATATAGAACTCTAGGTTGTATACCAGATGTCCTTCGCACTAAAGTTCTTTCATCTTCATCGTTTTCTTTTTGAAATACCCTTGAAAAAAATTCAGCCAGTACTCAGCTTTCTCTTTATCAGTACTTACATTACACATTTTGCAATCTCTTTTATCATGTAATTCGGATGGGGGAATTTGTATTTTCATTTCGACTTCATATGACAAGAAATTCTTTTTTGCTGACTCTGATATGTCTTTTTCACGGTTTTCACGTTCTTGTCTGACATTTGAGTTGGCTTTGTTCCTCACTAAATTTTAGTTCCTTTCGACATAATTAAACATAGCACCTCTTGAAGCCTTGCGCAAACTATGCGCCTGTGTGCCCTCTACAAGACCTTTTTAGTCTTACCCCGCGACATCCCTCATTATTTTTTCCAGACGCCATGTAATAGGCGAATTCCCGTTGTTTTTCCAAAAGAAATTCAAACTCCTAGCCCTAGTTTCAGTTTTTAGACAAAGCGCTACTCGAAACCTTGCGCAAACCATGCGCCTGTTTCTCCTCTACAAGACCTATATAGCTATACCCCGTGAAAATCCACATTATTTGTTTCTCTAGAAGCCATTGAATAGGTGTAATACCACCAACGCATGGTACGTCATATCCGGTTGCATACGAAAATAGGTCGAAAAAAATATTCCCTTGAATTTGACAGCTGTAGGTAATTAAACCATCATTTTATTGCATTTCTGGGTCATAAACATATTCATGTATCTTGGGTATTTCAAAGCATCATTTTTTTTATTTGGGGTTTCTATAGAATATTTTGGAAACTTGAGGTTACATGGTTACTAAAGTTGTACACAGGTTAAATAAGGGGGGAAATTTGATTGGTTAACTGACAGTTATGGTTATTTTCAACCGGATTTTCGAAGGAAATATCGGTTATTAAAATGGTGATTAAAACAGTGTCAGCACAATAACATGAAAACGCTTTGACAAATTTTTTTCAAATTTAAATATGTTGTTTCCTGGGACTTAATAAAGGTCCAGTTCAATTTTTAAGATTTTAGTATATCTCCTTTGTGAGTAATCGCCATTTTTAATATCCAAAAGTAGAATTTTTAAATATTTTACTCTTGTTATCATGTTATGATTTGTCTTATCTCAGAATTTGAAAATTATCTATTTCCTAAGTGGTATTGATTATAAGCTATAGCATTAGACATTTTGAAGATTATTACATTATTAATTATGTTAGAGTACTATGTTAAACAACCATAGTTTTGTTCAATTAGATATAAGAAATATTTTAGCATATGATAATGATTTATTTTCATTATTAATTAGATCTTGGAAATATTTTAGCATATAATAATCATTGGAGTGACAGATTTATTTGAAAATTTTCTGTTTTCTGATAAGATCTGTAGGACTGTATATATAAAGTTTTTAACTAACTAGTAGGACTGTATAAATGAAGTTTGGAATTTACTGTTCATTATTAAACATTTTGTAGATAATTAAGTGTCCGTTAATCATACATATTCTTACCCCTACCCCCCTTCAATTTGATATTGTGCTTTTATCTTGTAAAAGGTCGAGATCCCTACTCCTTAACCATATATATTCTTGTATGGGACAATAAAACAAATCAAATGAAATATTGGTATAGTCCTCGGGTTCACACATACCCTCCTTTTTTTTGAAAACTTGTAAATGTGCAAGCTCCCCACCCTGAAACCATATATATTCCTGTATGTTACAAATCAAATGAAATAAAAGGTGAGTCCCCTGGGGTCACCCCCAGCGTGTCTGTTTGAGAACTTGTAAACGGTCGAGATCCCCACCCCTAAACCATATATATTTTTGTATGGGAAAATAAAAGAAATCAAATGAAATATAGGGGAAATCCATTGTGGTAACCCCCCACCCCCTTCTGTTTGAGAAATTGTAAACGTTGAGATCCCCACCCCTAAACCATATTTATTCTTGTATTTGACAATAAAACAAATCAAATAAAATTTAGGGGAAGTCCACAAGGGTAAACCCAACCTCCTTCTTTTTGAAAACTTGTAAACGGTTGAGATCCCCACCCCTAAACCATATATATTCTTGTATGGGACAATAAAACAAATAAAATGAAATTTAGGGGATGTCCCCTGGGGTAACTCCCACCCCCTTTTGTTTTGAAAACTTGTAAACAGTCAAGATCCCCACCCTGAAACCATTTTTCTTCTTGTATATTACAATAAAACAAATCAAATGAAATAAAAGTCGAGTCCCATGGGGGTCACCCCACCTTTTTCCTGTTTAGGAACTTGTAAACGGTTGAGATCCCCAACCCCTAAACCATATATATTCTTGTATGGGACAATACAACAAATCAAATGTAATATAGGGGAAGTCCATTGGGGTAACCCCCACCCCCTTCTTTTTGATAGCTTGTAAACGGTCAAGATTCCCACCCAGAAACCATATATATTCTTGTATGGGACAATATATCAAATCAAATAAATTATAGATGAAGTCCACGGGGGTAAATCCCAACCCCTTCTTTTTGAAAACTTGTAAACGATTGAGATCCCCACCCCTAAACCATATATATTCTTGTATGGGACAATAAAACAAATCAAATAAAATATAGGGGAAGTCCATTGGGGTAACCCCTACCCCCCTTTTTTGATAACTTGTAAACGGTCAAGATTCCCAACCAGAAACCATATATATTCTTGTATGGGACAATATATCAAATCAAATGAAATATAGGGAAAGTCCACGGGGGTAAACCCTACCCCCTTCTTTTTTAAAACTTGTAAACGGTTGAGATGCCCACCCTAAACCATATATATTCTTGTATGGGACAATAAAATAAAGCAAATTAAATTTAGGGGAATTCCCCTGGGGTAACCCCTACTCTCCTTTTTTTTGAAAACTTGAAAACGGTCAAGATCCCCACCGCGAAACCATACATATTCTTGTATGTTACAATAAAACAAATGAAATGAAATAAAAGGTGAGTTCCTTGGGGTCGTTCCCACCTTCTTCCTGTTTAAGAACTCGTAATTGGTCGAGATCCCCGCCCCTAAACCATATATATCCTTGTATGGGACAATAAAACAAATCAAATGAAATATAGGGAAAGTCCATGGGGGTAACTCCCACCCCCCTTTTTTTTGATAACTTGTAAACAGTCGAGATCTCAACCCCTAAACCATATTTACTTGAATGGGACAATAAAACAAATCAAATGAAATTGAGGGAAAGTCCATGGGGGTAACCCCCACCCCCCTTCTTTTTGATAACTTGTAAACAGTCAAGATCCCCACCCCGAAACCATATATATTCTTGTATGGGACAATAAAACAAATCAAATGAAATATAAGGGTCACCCCCACCCCTCTCCTGTTTAAGAACTTGTAAACGGTCGAACTTTTCATTATTAATAAGATAATACCACATTGAGGTCCAAATGGTCCTAAATTAAACTTTTGTTTAATTTCATCAAAAATTGAATTCTTTGGTTCTTTGATATGCTGATTCTAACAATGTTTGAGTGTTAAATCATATCTAATTTTAGAGAACTAAGTCATCACTGGTTGTTGTTATTATATTATTGATTATAATTTGAAAAATTGCATCATATCTTATTTTAGAGAACTATTTATCCAGTTTGAGTTATTTCCATTTGCACAGAAAATATTATGGATAAAATTAACCTGTGTTTCATTTCAATATAAATTAAATATATATAAAGGGTTCTTTCAAATGTTGAATCTAAACTCTATTTAAATATTAGATTTTTAGGCCCAGTTTTCAAGTTGGTCCAAATCAGGGTCCAAAATTAAACTTTGTTTGATTCAACAAAAATTGAATTTATGGGGTTCTTTGAAATGCTGAATCTAACCATGTATTGAGAGATTTGGGATTGTGGGCTCCTTTATCAAATTGGTCCACATTGAGGTCCAAAGGGTCCTAGATTAAACTTTTGTCTGATTTCATCAAAAACTGAATTCTTGGGGTTCTTTGATATGCTGATTCTAATATGTACTTAGATTTTGGATATTGGACCATAATAGGTATTTAAATGTCCAATTTCAAATATATCAGTTCTTTGACTACATGCATTTTGTGTCACAAACCTATGATGTGTCAAATATTCAATCACAATCCAAATTCAGAGCTGTTTTAAGTTTAAATGTAGTGTCCTTACTTGCTCAACTGTTCAGGATTCGACCTCTGCAGGAAAATCCGGTTTGCTGTCTCTCTGACAGCCTCTTGTCTTATATGCAATGAAATTTTATGTGAATTATTTTCTATAGTACTGGACAGGATAAAACTTTACTCATGCCAAGTATTTTTCAATTTGAAACAAAGATAAATTCTGCACAATTTTTTGAAAAGTGCAAATTTTAAAAAGACTAATAGGGAAAAATCAACGGTGGTATTACACCTAATGTGGGGTGCTGTACATGCACCTTTGACCTTGTGAGTACTCTCATGTGTTAAAATTTCTTGCTATTCAAGTGAAATATTACAAACAATGAAATATTCTGAGTGGATTGAGTCTCCAAAACACATTTTATGAGAACATTTCCTTGACTCTACCATGAATATTAGTTAACAGAACAAGCCATACTTCACGGTGTTTTGGGGAGCTTTTTATCCTTATTTCTTATATTCTGCTATAATATAAAGTTTTCTCTCAGAAATATTTTAATAAATGTATAGTTGTAAGTAAATGTAATTATTTTTTAAAGCAGTACCAGCAAATTATTCACTGATAGAGAAGCTTTTTATGTCCCTCTCTGGAACGCAGCGTAAATTTAAGTTTTACGTAAGGACTTATTAAAACCTCCAGTAAACTTTTATATGGATTGTTCATTCTGCTTGAATACTTCAATCACTCAATGTAATTTATTATAACATTTCTATCATAAATAAGTGAAAGTTACTTCATTATTTTTATTTATTTGCCTGAAAGTTGAAATTTTGAGGAAATGACATGTATAAATGGACCGAAAGAGACCTTATAAAGAAGACAAAGGGGTCCATTAGTGGTATTTATCATCCTAAAGTCATCTTTTGTATCATATTCAACTGTTTGTAGGCAGATGAGATAAATATTTGATCATTATCCGTCCACACTATATTCTATCATGATGCGGCTTGGTTTGGATTTTTCGAAGAAATTTTGCATGAATCGCTGAAGATGTCGTCGTACATTATACTAGATTTTTCTCAAACTATTGAACTGATTATGACAAAACATGACAGGAATGCTTGATAAAAACAGTATTACAAAGGAAAAAAGTCCCTTTCAGTTTATTAAATAAAAATTTCTTCTTTAGGTGTAATACCACAAAATCATGGCACGTCACATTCGGTTGCATACGAAAATAGGTCGAAAAAAATATTCCTTTGAATTTGACAGTTGTAGGTAATTAATCCATCATTTTATTGCAGTAAAACATTCCTGGGTCGTAAACATATACATGTATCTTGGGTAATTCAAAGAATCATTATTTTTTTATTGGGGGTTTCTGTAGAATATTTCGGAAACTTGAGGATGCATGGTTACTAAAGCTTGTACACAGGATAAATAAGGGGGAAATTTGATTGGTTAACTGACAGTGATGGTTATTTTCTTATTTGCAATGAAATGTTATGTTAATTTTTTAATTTGAAACAAAGATAAATTCTCCACAATTTTTTGGAAACTGCAAATTATAAAAAAAAATAATAGGTTAAATCAATGGAGGTATAACACAAATAGGCCAACCCCCTCTGTTTTTAACTTTTTTTTCAAATTTTGAGTCCAAGTTTCAGATTTTTTAACATAGCGCCACTCGATACCTTGCGCAAAAGATGCGCCTGTTTCTCCTCTACAAGACCTGTATAGTCATACCCCGTGACACTCCTCATTATTTTTCTCTAGAAGCCATGGAATAGGCCAACCCCCCTGTTTTTAACGTTTTTTTCCAAATTTTGAGCCCTAGTTTCAGATTTTTGAACATAGCGCCCTTCGATACCTTGCGCAAAAGATGCGCCTGTTTCTCCTCTACAAGACCTATATAGACATACACCGTGACACTCCTAATAATTTTTCTCTAGAAGCCATGGAATAGGCCAACCTCCATGTTTTTAACAATTTATTTTTTTTTCAAATTTTGAGCTCTAGTTTCAGATTTTTGAACAGAGCGCCCTTAGATACCTTGCGCAAGAGATGCGCCTGCTTCTCCTCTACAAGATCTATATAGTCATACCCCGTGACACCCCTCATTATTTTTCTCTAGAAGCCATGGAATAGGCCAACCCCCATGTTTTTAACATTTTTTTTCAAATTTTGAGCTCTAGTTTCAGATTTTTGAACATAGCGCCCTTCGATACCTTGCGCAAAAGATGCGCCTGTTTCTCCTCTACAAGACCTATATAGACATACCCCGTGACACCCGTAATTATTTTTCTCTAGAAACCATGGAATAGTCCAACCCCCATGTTTTTAACAATTTTTTTTCAAATTTTGATCTCTAGTTTCAGATTTTTGAACATAGCGCCCTTCGATACCTTTTGCAAAAGATGCGCCTGTTTCTCTTCTACAAGATCTATATAGTCATACCCTGTGACACCCCTCATTATTATTCTCTAGAAGCCATGGAATAGGCCACCCCCCCCCCCCCCCCCTGTTTTTAACATTTGTTTTTCAAATTTTGAGCTCTAGTTTCAGATTTTTGAACATAGCGCCCTTCGATACCTTGCGCAAAAGATGCGCCTGTTTCTCCCCTACAAGATCTATATAGTCATACCCCGTGACACCCCTCATTATTTTTCTCTAGAAGCCATGGAATAGGCCAACCCCCCTGTTTTTAACTTTTTTTTCCAAATTTTGAGCCCTAGTTTCAGATTTTTGAACATAGCGCCCTTCGATACCTTGCGCAAAAGATGCGCCTGTTTCTCCTCTACAAGACCTTTATAGACATACCCCGTGACACCCTTAATAATTTTTCTCTAGAAGCCATGGAATAGGCCAACCCCCATGTTTTTAACAATTTATTTGTTTTCAAATTTTGAGCTCTAGTTTCAGATTTTTGAACATAGCGCCCTTCGATACCTTGCGCAAGAGATGCGCCTGCTTCTCTTCTACAAGATCTATATAGTCATACCCCGTGACACCCCTCATTATTTTTCTCTAGAAGCCAAGGAATAGGCCAACCTCCCTGTTTTTAACTTTTTTTTCCAAATTTTGAGCCCTAGTTTCAGATTTTTGAACGTAGCACCCTTCGATACCTTGCGCAAAAGATGCGCCTGTTTCTTTTCTACAAGACCTATATAGACATACCCCGTGACACCCCTAATTATTTTTCTCTAGAAGCCATGGAATAGGCCAACTCCCATGATTTTAACATTTTTTTTTTCAAATTTTGAGCTCTAGTTTCAGATTTTTGAACATAGCGCCCTTCGATACCTTGCGCAAAAGAAGCGCCTGTTTCTCCTCTACAAGATCTATATAGTCGTACCCCGTGACACCCCTCATTATTTTTCTCTAGAAGTCATGGAATAGGGCAACCCCCCTGTTTTTAACATTTTTTTTCAATTTTTTAGCTCTAGTTTCAGATTTTTGAACATAGCGCCCTTCGATACCTTGCGCAAAAGATGCGCCTGTTTCTCCTCTACAAGACCTTTATAGACATACCCCGTGACACCCTTAATAATTTTTCTCTAGAAGCCATGGAATAGGCCAACCCCCATGTTTTTAACAATTTATTTGTTTTCAAATTTTGAGCTCTAGTTTCAGATTTTTGAACATAGCGCCCTTTGATACCTTGCGCAAAAGATGCGCCTGTTTCTGCTCTACATTACCTATATAGACATACCCCGTGACACCCCTCATTATTTTTCTCTAGAAGCCATGGAATAGGCCAACCCCCATTTCTGCAAATGTGTATCTTAGTTCAATTAAACAATGACATCAAAAGTGCTATATTTTACAGGGAAGGACTACTTTTACATACGTTCTAAATTGAAGTGGGTGCATTGGTGGTCTTACACCTACAAATAATCCGTTGACAGATGCAGATTTATTGTGGTACTGAATATTAGCCTAAAAAGAGATGTGACTAGTTTTATTAATGGATGGGATAAATACCATTTCATGATAGAGTTGAAATTGCAATATTTGGACGGAATTTCTGCCTTTTTAAATATTTTTCATTTAACGGCCGTTGCTGTCTTATTCATTTTTCGGTTTTTAGATATATCGCCTTATTGTTCGCTGGCTTATTGTTCGCTAGTTATTGTTCGCTAGCTTCAGCCTGGTCAACAAACTCGAGATAGCGTCTGTTAAATTGTCGAAGGGATGACTTCAACTTCACTATTTGAAAAGCCTCATGCTCCGGAAACATCACCCGCCATACAAATCCACAATCAGTCAAAATGTCGCAATCAGGAAAATGATACAATCGGCAAATTAACAGATCATGCGAATTTTCTGGTATCTAAGGCATTTAGAGCGCGAAAAAGGTCAGTTGTTAGCTAAAACACATATACATCGTTTCGGTCAACCAATTCATGATAGTGACCGTCAAGCTTATATTGAGTTGATTTCAGTTGTTCTCCATCATACCTCAACAAGGACAGCGTTTGTGACAGGATAACAGCCCAGTATATAAGGTTAATATTTACGTGTTAAACAAATCAATTGACTAATAAGTGTTTTGAACTTTTCTTTCTTTTTCCTTTCGTCGTCGTCTCTTTTTTTGACATGGCGTTATCAGTTTTCTGTCAACTTATGAGTTTTGAATGTCCCTTGGTATCTCTGTCTCTCTTTTTTTACTCCTTATACTGTTTGTTTCATGTGATTTCAATTGATTTCTCTGTTTACTTAACTTTAAGAGTTAAATGTTTAATGTATGAAAATCAAGACTGAATCATTCCCCGCCAAATTTTCTACTGATTATATATAAAATACAAAGGACACGTACCTGTCATTTTTTTTTCTACTCTTTAAGTTCCGTAATTTATGTACTATCAATTTATAACAGTCTTTTAAAAGGTTTGGGTTTTTTTTTAAATAGGGTAGCGAACATCCTTAACTTAAAAAGTAAACAAATAAGAAAACGTGGAGTAAACTGATTTTTGAACTCGATGCTTCAATATATTTTTCTTTAATAAATGTGAGATCAGTTTCAAAACGAGAGCAATACAAAACTTATTTCGACAAAAACACACAATATCTTGGCCAAAAAGAGCAAAGAAAACACATACAACAATCCAATACATACTACACAGAAAGCTAAAGATAGAGCAACAAGAACCAAGGAATGCCCCGGATACATATCCTGGCCCAAAAGCGGCAACTGTGGTCTTGCTTAACGAGAAATTAATATCAAAACTAAGTATAAAATTACTTATCTCTAATAGATTTTTTTTTGCATTTTGCATTACAATTTGCATGTTTCGGTAAAAAAAATACAACCGTCTTTTTTAACTTCCTTGTAAGCAGTGATCCA
Source organism: Mytilus californianus (assembly GCF_021869535.1). Lineage (NCBI taxonomy): Eukaryota > Metazoa > Mollusca > Bivalvia > Mytilida > Mytilidae > Mytilus > Mytilus californianus. The sequence goes on from NW_026262681.1 coordinate 1,860,173, forward strand.
ATATGAAGAACATTCTTATATGAAATAAAAGCTTTTAAATGTTGTTTGAAATAGGAGATATACCATATGCAAATGCATCTAGAATGCTGCTATTAAAAAAGGGAATTGCACTTTAGGATTCCTCGATCGTTTCATCACCGAATAAGAATTATAACAGAAGTTGTACATACCATGAGCAACACGAGATGTGTCACATTCACATGTGAAGGAGGATCCGCACGCCCTTCCAGAGCACCTGAGATCAACCAGGTTTTGGGCAGGGTTAATGATGATAAGTCTTTAGTTTTCTATGTATTGTTTGTAGCATGTTCTTTGTCTTTTTGTCGTTTCTAGTTGTCTATCCATGTGTAGTCGGTTCTTCTTCATGTGAATTAAGATTGATTATTTGGTATCTTTCGCCCCCTTTTTTAAGACTTTTGAAATATTATCAATGTTGTCGTAATGGTATCAGATGTCTTCCACTGTCAATGTTCAAAAAGTAAGTGTATATCAAACTTTATTACAATTTACATACTGGAGTTAACAATAAGTCTGTGTTTGTGCGGGAATTCCTATCAAGCATTATATCACCAAGGAAAAATGAGGTATTTTTCCTTAGCAATATTTTTGAATAGTTTTGTTTAAAATATTATATAAATCTATATTTTCTTTATTACTTTTACGATGAATTAAAGTGTTAGAATATCAACATGTCAAAACTCAGTAAGGGCTTATTGCAAATAAATTATAATTCACATCTCAAAGAAAACATAATTAGACTGTCTTTCTTAATTCTGGATTAGGGATTAAGGTAAACTTGAGGTAAAGCTATTAGCACCTTCAAAATATTACAATAAGACTGTAATTAGCTATTTCCTATTTAAGATAAAATACAATAGAAGTATTATATTTTAGTTACATAATTTATACTTTAACTTTACATTGTAATGATAAAAAGGTATCTAAGGGACCATATGTTCAAAAGTCAGAATTAAAATAATTACCCTCCCCTTTTTGGGAGTTATGTATTTTGATTGGTCAAGTAACTATGATATACATTAAATGATTATTGAGATTTAGGAGAATGGGTTTAGAAAGGGACATGGATATATATTAACTTTGTGTAATTTAGAGGATGAGAGATTTTCAGGCTTTGTTCACATCATGGTGACTTAGTCGCATATTCGTATACATGTATGACTTGTGTTGTAAATATGAATGCTGATCTTTTCGAGAATAATTAATATACAATCATCAAACTTAGTGTTTTATTGACTTCTTGTGCGGTAAATTAAAGTAGACCAGACAATGCGTTACCTATGCTCTACCATCCCTATTCAGAGTTAGTTCCCTTACAAAATAATATGATCAGAACTGGGTCGCAGAATGTCAGCTAGTTCCCCCACTTATTGACATGTGATCCAGTCCGGTCATAGAGTGGTTCGAGGACCCGGTTTTGTTTCCCGTGAAGAAGATGCTCTCTGAACTTTAAAGACTAGTGCCATAATATAGAAGACCTCCAGGACAGGAAACCGTATAGGAATTTAACTATTTACTTATTCCTTGGTAACTGCAGAGGGTGAGTACAGCCTACTATTAAATCACCTGTGACACTTTATATAATAATAATTATTTAATTTATTGAACATATAATTAGGTCTGATAAGTGATAAGGCTTATATTTCTCATCCCTCCTGAAGTCTAATATTATATTATTAAAATGGCAAAGTCTTTTGAGTTCAAAAACTACTTCATGGCTAATGTAGAAACAGCTATTGTAAATAATAATAAGATAAGAGTTAAGTTAGGTAATATTTATATTAATGCTCTTGTAGATTCTGGTGCTACAATCTCTGTTATTAATGAGCAACTTCTTAGAAGGGCATTTTATAAAAAAGAATTACCAGACATAAATATTACAGATTTACATGAAATTCGTGGAGTATGTAATACTGTACATAATGTTAAAGGGAAAATTGATTTGGACATAGATGTCAATGAATTAGTTATGCCCTTTTCTTTTTATATTTTAAGAGATGTTGGATTTCACTTAATCCTTGGTCAAGATTTTTTGACTACTCATAAGGCAAACATAAATTTTTCGAATCGTATTGTTTCATTTCATGATCATTTTACTATTGCTGCCTTAGAGTCTGGAAAGAATTTAGAGAGATACTTCATTGCAAAAACAAACAAAACACTCACTTTAAAAGCATATACAGAAAATGATATTCAACTTTCCATCAATAAATTCCCAACAAATACAACAGTGCTGTTAGAGCCACACGATAATTTGATGAACAGACAAATATTAGGTTCTAATTGTCTCAGTCTAGTCAAAGATGCAAAAGTCTATTACAGAGTGCTAAATCCAACAAATGAAGACATTGTTATAAAGGCAAATTCACCAATTTCAAAAGTTTGGAAATCACCCACAAAACCAATCTGTGCCTTAGATAACAATTCAAAATCTGATGTTCAATTTCAAGACCCCATTAAAGAGGCATTAAATCTTAATGTTCAAATTGATTCGGTTAACATAACAAAAGAGCAACATCAAAAACTTCTAAGATTAATAGGAACAAATAGGTGTGTTTTCGCAAAAGATGCTTCTGAATTAGGCAAAACAGACCTGCATTATCACAACATTGAAACAACAAATGAAGCACCAGTTAGATCTAAACGGTTTCAATATTCACCAAAAATGCAAGAAGTTATAGAGACACAAATCAAAAATCTCAAAGAAAATGACATCATAGAAGAATCAATGTCTCCTTACCATAGCAGTGTAATCTTAGTGAAAAAACCAAACAATACATACAGATTCGTTTTAGACTTCAGAAAATTGAATGAGGTCACTAAAAAAGTTTCTTTCTCAATTCCTAAAATAGAAGAGGTTGTTGATACAGTTGGCTATTCAAGAGCTAAAATTTTCAGTTCGCTTGATCTTGCTAGCGGATTTCATCAGGTGCCACTTGATGAACAGTCAAAACACAAAACAGCTTTCATGACACCACAAGGTCAATACCAATTTAAGAGATTGTGTTTTGGTTTAACAAATGCACCTGCAACATTTCAAATGTTAATGACTAAAGTCTTACAAGAACTAAATTGGAAGGTTGCACTTATATACATAGATGACATATTAGTGTTTTCCAAAAACTTTGATGAACATCTGGAACATTTAAATCTGGTATTTCAAAAACTAAAACAAGCAAAATTAACTTTACAACCCTCCAAATGTAATTTTGCCGCAAAACAAGTTAAATATTTAGGACACATTATCTCTGAACATGGCATACAGGTTGACAAATCTAAAACAGTTGCAGTTTCTGAATATCCCATACCAAAAACAGTCAAACAACTACGTAGCTTTCTGGGTATGTGCAACTATTACAGAAAGTTTATTCAAAACTACAGTAAAATTTGTTCCTCTCTTACAACACTATTAAAGAAAGATGTAAAATTTGATTGGACAACAAAAAAAGATGATGCATTCAATACATTAAAACAAAAACTGACAACTGCACCAATTCTTGCATTTCCTGATTTTGAAAAAGAGTTTTTCCTGTCAATAGATGCGTCAGATTCAGCAATTGGTTATGTATTAGGTCAAAAAGATCATGAAGGACTAGAAAAAGTTATTGCATATGGAGGTAGAGGTTTAAGAGATCAAGAAAAACGTTGGCATATCAATCACAAAGAAGGGTTAGCTCTAATTGAAGCTATAAAAACTTTCAAACCGTATATAGCAAACAATCAGTTTACAGTTTACACTGATAGTATAACCGTGCGATGGCTAAATAATTCAAAAGATGCTACTGGACGACTTGGGCGTTGGTCATTGTTTCTACAGCAGTACACTTTCGACATTATTCATAGACCAGGTACCCAGAACCAAAATGCTGATGCATTGTCACGAAGAGATTATCCGGTAGATAGCCAAGACAAGGAATACCAATCTGATGATGACCTTCCAGAGATTGGTTCACTACATGCTGAAAGAAAGGAACATATAGCAGTCACCTTTGAGTTTGGCTGGCAAAACAGCATCCGAATCCCGGAAGTTCTAGCTATTGATGAGGACCAAGTTAAAGATCCTGATGAGATGTTACCAACACGTCAAACCTTGTACCAGCTACAAAGAAACTGTCCAGACTTCAAACCAATTTTTGACTATAAACTAAAAGGACTTGTTCCAGATGAGGTTCAGAAGGCAAGATCTCTTGTTGCAAAGGCATACCATTATGAAATTATTGAAGGCATTTTATACCATATGGTTTCCGAGAATTCAAGAAAACTTCCTCCAGGCCACAATTTCGTTAAACAACTTTGTGTTCCAACTGTTCTGCGCCATGACGTGATGTTATGTTACCATGATAGTAAAATGGCAGCTCATCCAGGTGTTGAAAGAAATCATGCTTCCTTACGGTTAAAATACTATTGGCCAAATATGTATTCCGACATAGACAAGTATGTTAGAACATGTGAGCAGTGCCAGAAATCAAAGAACTCTAAACATCAGAGACCAGTACCCCTTACTCCTTTGCCAATTGAAAATGTGTTTGAAAGAATGCATATGGATTTTTTAGAGCTATCAACAACACCTGACAAACATAGATACCTGCTTTTGGTTGTTGATAGTTACTCAAAATGGTGTGAGGCGTTTCCTTTAAAATCAATGGAAGCTAAGGTGGTTGCTAAAGTACTATTTAATGAAATAATATGCCGCTGGGGAAGTCCGCGTTGTATCATATCTGACCGTGGTGCCAATTTCATGTCCAAGCTTGTTCAAGCTCTTTGTGAGTTATGCAATGTTACTAGACATTATACCAGTAGTTATCACCCTCAAACCAATGCTGCCTGTGAAAGAATGAATTCTTATATCATTCAATCCCTTCGTTCCTATTGTAACAAAGAACAGACAGATTGGCCAGATTATATACCTCCAATCATGATGGCTTACAGGTCCACACCTGCAACACAGTCAACTCAATTCTCACCATTTGAAATACTGTTTGGACAGCCAATGAGGCTGCCTATTGATGTGTCCTTAATACCAAAACAAACTATGCCAAGGGAAACTAGACAACATGTTAATGAATTGGTGAACAGATTAAAACTCTACCGTGAAGTTGCAGCTAAAAACCAGAAAGAAAAACAAGACAAATATACAACTCAACAGGACAAAAAAGCAGTTCAACCAACTTTCGTTGCTGGGGCAAAAGTATGGCTATATTGTAGCAGAACACCAAAAGGCAAGTCTCACAAATTAGTTCAAAGATGGACAGGTCCTTACCGAATTCTGTACAAAGGGCCAAATAATACCTTTAAGATTAAAAACACAGAAACACAAAAAGAGGTTAAGGCATTAGTACATGCTAAGAGACTGAAAGACTATCATAATCCCCTGGACCGGCCAAATTATTTGCTGCCTGAATATGAAGACATTCTTCTTGATGCAGAGGAGCAAGATAATGACGAAGTCACACATGTTGAGCATAATAATGACCTTACTGATTCACAAAACATGCAAAATGAAAACAATAATCACACACAAAATGAAGTTCAGACTCAAAATTCAGTTCAAAATGATACAAGTATTCCTGACAAACATAATTCACAGGTCAAAAGTTCACAAAATCAAACCAAGGGACATCACAAAATCAAACCAGATCACAAAACCCTCAGAATATAGCATTTCAGTCCAATGAAATTGAAAAACTTGTTGAGTATAGTCTTTATCAGGGTAGACCTATATACAAAGTCAAATTCACTGGTAAACCAGGAACTAGTTGGCAAGATGGATCACTTATTCCAGAAAATTTAAAACAGGATTACCATAGACAATACAATGCAAAAGGACGAAAACGTAAGCGTCCAGGGAAACACAAGTTTTTTGAGTCAGCTAAAAGTCATTCGGTTCAAGTCATACAATCTAATAAGGCATTTCCAAAAACAAAACCAAATTCATTTCAAAACAAGGGAAATTGTCAAAAATTCAGTCAAGTACTTAATCAAAGAATTGTAAGCGTTACATTAGACAAAGATCAAAAAGAGTCCAGATACTTAGTAAAGTATTCAAATGGTAATGTCTGTCAAGGCCCAAGAAGTACTCTATTTATGAGTGATGATTTAAGGCCTGATGTGTTCAGGCAGTTCTTAAAAGTTCTCAAACAAGAAGAAAATATGTGTGCAAATTCTCAAAATCCAGTAAAACCAAATGATTTTGTTCCAGTATCACAGTTTGATATTGAAACAATGAAGTTTTTGCATCACTTTACACCTACAACACGAAGAGCAATACCCACTCAATATTCATCTTGTCATGGCATTAACAGGTTCAGATTAAAACTAATTGAACATTATGCAAGGGTCAATGGCAATGATCCAAGCCTTTACTAATCCCTTACCAAACTGGGTAGGTTATAGGTTCTGCTTTTATTGAGCTTTTGTTCTGCAAAAGACATGCTCGTTTAAGTTTTTAAGAATCTATTTACTTATCTCAGCACTGCTCATGCTCTTGTCCTAGACAGAGACCATGGAATTCATTTTTTTTTCAATAGTAATGTAATTTTTGTTGTTGTTATCATTCAACACTAAAATAAAGTTATAGAAATAAATTAGAAATAACAATGATTGTTAAAAGTGATGACAAATATTTGGGTACATTTATATACTGTAGAGTAAGGGTTGGTCTCGTCAACCAAACCTTACTTCTTACAGGCAGTTCGGTGTGAAAGTGACGACTTCATACTGAATTGATATCAAATTAAGAAAATTCATTTTTCATTTAAATTTTTGGGATTTCAATACATCATTGTTATTTTTGGTTTTGAAGTATTGTTATAAATATCTAGTCAGTCAGTTATTAAAGTTGAAAAATTATTTTTTACCCTATATTACTTAAGTAAGGTGTTAGTTACCCTTAAGGGTTGTACTTTATAGTGTTCAATTAATTCATGTCTCAACTCAAGAATAATATTGATGCTATGTGCATGTAGATACTAAACGTTACTCCATTCATGAAGACTCTGCTCATCGCTTTTCAAAGGGTTAAGAATTTAAATAGTATTTCCAGTTAGGATATTAATATTTCAAGTATTAAGGCCAAAATATATTGTCACAGGTTGATTTAAGTAAGCTGTGTCTCATAATACTCAGTAGTATGGAAGAAGATTCAGTAACTTTTGTGAAATAATACAGTTTAGACTATTTCAGAGGATTCTAGTACAGAAAAGAACCAGAATACAAGACATTTTCAAAGTTAATTGCAGTTCAGCAATCAAGTTTCCCTGCTTTGCTCGTGGGAACAAGAGATATGATATTGAGCCTCATTCTAGCGCTGGTTAAATATGCTTGTCAAACAATTATAAAGAAAAATCCATTAGGTTATGGATTTCATGTTACATTTCAAAATATGTACGGTAAGCAATCTATGTGTGTCTTTTTGAAACTTCCATGCGGATATGGAGTTCAAAGTTTTACATTCGTTGATGTAAAACATCAGTTGGTCAGGTGAATCTCCATGTGGATATGGAATTCACAGTTTACATCCGTCATATGTAAACTTCATCAGTTTCATGCGGATTGAAACTTCAAAGGTCAGGAAAACCATTTATCAGGTATGAATCGCCATGCAAATATGGGATTCACAATTTACATATAATGAAAATTCAGAAGTTTCATGCAGATTGAAACTTCAAACCAGGCGACTGGTTGGTATGGAGCAAAATTTTCGGGTATGAATCGCCATGCAGAACTGGGATTCAGAATTTACATCCAGCATATGTAAATTCAGAAGTATCATGTGGATTGAGACTTCAAACCAGGCGACTGGTTTATGCCGATAAAACATCCTTCAGGTACCACTCTCTTCTGAGAGGAAGGTTTGTTTGTTTCCAGAAGATTTTTCGTGTTTCACGCAACAGAATAGATATGTTCCAAAAGAAATCAAACCAATAGACAATTGTCAATAGATTCATGTCAAAAGATTCGTTTCAATAGAAGCAAAACCATAAGACTGTGTTCCAAAGACTATACAATGACATTCATAATGATATTCATGTGCATAATTCAGGTTGTGTTTACTTTCACAAATGATGGTATTTTAACTATTGTAGAATAATTTGCTTTGCCATGCAAGGATATAATGTTAAGTTAAATAATGTTGTTGCCATGTATTCTATATATTATGTACATATATAAAAAGATTTTTTTTTTCTTCTTCTTTCTTTAAAAAAAAAATAAAAATCTTTTTTGGAAGAAGGGAGAGTATATCACCAAGGAAAAATGAGGTATTTTTCCTTAGCAATATTTTTGAATAGTTTTGTTTAAAATATTATATAAATCTATATTTTCTTTATTACTTTTACGATGAATTAAAGTGTTAGAATATCAACATGTCAAAACTCAGTAAGGGCTTATTGCAAATAAATTATAATTCACATCTCAAAGAAAACATAATTAGACTGTCTTTCTTAATTCTGGATTAGGGATTAAGGTAAACTTGAGGTAAAGCTATTAGCACCTTCAAAATATTACAATAAGACTGTAATTAGCTATTTCCTATTTAAGATAAAATACAATAGAAGTATTATATTTTAGTTACATAATTTATACTTTAACTTTACATTGTAATGATAAAAAGGTATCTAAGGGACCATATGTTCAAAAGTCAGAATTAAAATAATTACCCTCCCCTTTTTGGGAGTTATGTATTTTGATTGGTCAAGTAACTATGATATACATTAAATGATTATTGAGATTTAGGAGAATGGGTTTAGAAAGGGACATGGATATATATTAACTTTGTGTAATTTAGAGGATGAGAGATTTTCAGGCTTTGTTCACATCATGGTGACTTAGTCGCATATTCGTATACATGTATGACTTGTGTTGTAAATATGAATGCTGATCTTTTCGAGAATAATTAATATACAATCATCAAACTTAGTGTTTTATTGACTTCTTGTGCGGTAAATTAAAGTAGACCAGACAATGCGTTACCTATGCTCTACCATCCCTATTCAGAGTTAGTTCCCTTACAAAATAATATGATCAGAACTGGGTCGCAGAATGTCAGCTAGTTCCCCCACTTATTGACATGTGATCCAGTCCGGTCATAATTACACATTCAATAGAGCTACTAAGATGAACATTATGAGTCAACTCAGAACTTATTCTTGCTTTTGTAGTTGACCACAACCAATAATGTCTATATCCATGACTATACGTTGTATGTACGACACCATCTGTCGAAAATTATTTTTCTCGATGTAAAATATGGTAATAATTAGACTGTAATAATATTGGAACAATGATTTCTTTGGAACCCGGGTCCCTGTAACTTGAGCCCGGATCTCTATCTCCAGAGCACTGAGATCTAAGAGATAGTCCGGAGTATTAGTTAAGGTCTTCTATTAGAAATTCACCGAATCCCACCAGTATAGCACAGTTCACCGAATCCCACCAGTACAACACAGTTCACCGAATCCCACCAGTATAGCACAGTTCACCGAAGCCCACCAGTATAGCACATGTAGAGTACGAAGACTAAGGTACATGTATTTTATTGTGACATGTGTGATGTACATGTAAGTTTACATAGACAGGGAGAAGATATTTTTGATGTATGTTTTAATTGGTATTAATAAAGCATATTGTTTAATATTCTGTATTTTTTTTATGAAAGTCTTAATTATTATGTAGGAAACAGTAACTGTGTGAAATAACTTGTACTATATTACTTGTAATGATTGTAGTCTGAAACATATTCATAATTGAAGCAAATAAGTTTTAATTAACATTTAATTAAGTAAAGTTAGAACAATTACAATATTATGATTTTCTAGAAATATTGAATTACTGTCATTTGAATATTTGATAAACTATTTGAAGTTCATGTTATAATTTACCAGTTCATAGTAATAATCCACTGAATGTCTTGTATTTTTGTGATGATCCAATTGTAGCAACTGTAGTAGATCGTAGTAAATCTCGTAGTAAATCCACGCACCTTGCTTGAATTTTATGAATGAAATGTACTGACATGCGCAGTGGAACCCATGTGTCACTTGGGACGATTTTTCAATAAAAACACTATTTTTACGTTTCGGCAACTGTTTTCAAATACTCTTTGTAATTCCTTTTAGTATTTGTAGTCAACGTCTTCAATGTTTTGCAGATGTTAATGCTCACTATCCTTGATATTTGTCATTTTGGTTAGCCGGTGACACACATAACTTTTGGCAATGTTGTTTACGTATTGTGACTTCCGGTGAAGTTTTATTGGTGTATTTTTAGCTACTATAGAAATTTGTTTAGTACCATGCAAAATTTGTTTATTATATGACTGTTACTAAAATTGTATATTATTATGATTTTTGTAATTTATTTGAGAATTCAAATATTTCGTTGGACAGCCAGCGCGCGATCCAACAATTTTCCAACTTTGCCAACAATCCAACATTGACGTAATTTCGACGCTTGTTCGTCAGTTCTGCTTAAATCTTTGGTCGTTACAGTTAGTATTTTATTTCGCTCATCAGTAATTTTTGTCAAAATGGTTAATTTTTCTCACAAACTTCATTTTTTTTTGGGGGTTAAATTGTAAAGGAAAATAGTAAATTTAGCGTTTTCTAAGTTAGAAAGGAATATTTCATTTTTAGCGGACTCTTAGGAGCCGGACTCCTACATTTTTGATCTTTTGCTTAAAGTATTTTATTCTTTTAGTAAATTTAGGAAAGTTCTTAAAACTGTTTTAAAATATCTTTTGGGTTAATTATTGTATTATTGCTGGCAAAGCTTAATTTCAAGTTTATCTTTTAAAGTTAGGATTAATGTTATTGTACATTTAAATTTAAAATTGTAGTTCACATTTACTGTTAACGTTTGTCTTATTTTTTTAATAAATACAATTAAATAGGAAAACATTTGGCAATTAAGGGATAATTTCCTAAAGGTCTGGAAATTATAATAAACAAAACAGTTTATGTAAGGTATAAACTGTATTTCATTGTTAGTTTTTATTCAGGAAAGGTTCTGAATATAACTAATAATAATAAACATTTTTTTATGTAACTGGTGAGGTATCAGTTATTACTATTACTATATACAAAAATGTCAGAAAAAGGTATTCTGACTAAATTCACTTGAAATTAGTATTTTCTGTAAGGGTAATTTATTTTCTTGGTAATATAGCAGGACTCAGCCTTTTATGTATTTTTCTAACATACCAACATACAATTATATTGGTAATAGCAAGTGTTATATTTTTTTTAGAATTGCACGGACAAAGTTATCCTGCAATCATAAAGATTTTATTAATCATCTCTTGAGTGTAGAGATAAATTATTACATGTATACTGAATAGATTCTTGTCATATCATTTAAGAGTCTATAATTTAATTATCTTACTACTTAAAATTGTTGTTTATCCTGAATATTAATGAAAATCTCTGATTCTCAAAATGAATAAAATATAGAAACTTATATATGTTACTTTTAACAAATGCCTATATTATACTGACCAGATCATATCTTGTCATACTGACTTAGCAATTTCCAAAATACTCATAATTTTGAGTAAAACTTTTGGGTCAAGCATTTCAAGCCCCTGCCCGCTACACACAGTTCACCGAATCCCACCAGTATAGCACAGTTCACCGAATCCCACCAGTATAGCACAGTTCACCGAATCCCACCAGTATAGGACAGTTCACCGAATACCACCAGTATAGCACAGTTCACCGAATGCCTTCAGTACAGCACAGATCTGAAATAATTATGATATTTTTTTGCACTTATTCCTTAAACGATCCACATTATTGGCTTCGATTAATTGAGAGAGAAAAAATATTTGGAACTGTGCTTTACTGGTGGGATTCGGTGAACTGTGCTATACTGGTTGGATTCGGTGAACTGTGCTGTACTGGTGGGATTCGGTGAACTGTGTTATACTGTAGGGATTCGGTGAACTGTGCTAGCATTCTAGCTGCATTTGCATATGGTATATCTCCTATTTCAAACAATATTTAAAAGCTTCTATTTCATATAAGAATGTTCTTCATATTGGATCACTGCTTACAAGGAAGTTAAAAAAGACGGTTGTATTTTTTTTTACCGAAACATGCAAATTGTAATGCAAAATGCAAAAAAAAAATCTATTAGAGATAAGTAGTTTTATACTTAGTTTTGATATTAATTTCTAGTTAAGCAAGACCACAGTTGCCGCTTTTGGGCCAGGATATGTATCCGGGGCATTCCTTGGTTCTTGTTGCTCTATCTTTAGCTTTCTGTGTAGTATTTAATGGATTGTTGTATGTGTTTTCTTTGCTTTTTTTGGCCAAGGTATTGTGTGTTTTTGTCGAAATAAATTTTGTATTGCTCTCGTTTTGAAACTGATCTCACATTTATTAAAGAAAAATATATTGAGTTTGAATCCCATCGGCGAACATCCTTATTTAAGCGTAACTGAGCACCGGATGAATGAAATAAGGGAGAACTTTAGTGTCAGCTTTTTTTCAATTAAGTACAAAGAGAGTTGCCTCCCATTGTCCACACTGTGCATTATGTTATTTTATTTTACAGAAACTATGTGATAGGAACCTTGGTGCAGAAAGAAGGTTTAAACTCCTCTGACTTCGTGGGATTCTTAAAACACCATATAACTTATCCAAAGACAGGTTTAATTGACGGGCTTAACTGGCATACTACTTGGAGGTATCATTTAGGGAGCAACCATTTTCTTTTTAGGGGAGCTAAGACACTGTATCTAAACTACCCCGGCGAAAAATGTTTGGACTCAATAGTATCTAATGTCCGGTACGGTGACGGACAATAAACAGACAGAGAAATGTAGAAATTCTGTTTATTTATTTGTTGTTTTAATGATATTGAAGAATATACATACACATATAACTATTTTCGATAGTGTGATGTAATATTTTCTACCACCGTTCTAGATTTATGGAGAAATAAGTAAAAATGCACATCAAAATGGTGAATTGAGTGAACCCTGCCTCGAATTTGTTTAATTTCTCTTTAAATTGAGCACATTGTACGGAAAGAAAGGTACGGAAAGAAAGATATTAACACGGAGATTTCAAGACTTTTCACTATAATCGCCTCAATATTTGCATGTCTGTGCATGGAATGAAAGAAGTGGGTCATGTCAAAATTGAAGCACCCGGTTTTGTCAATGTGTACGACCCGGTTTTGTCCTTATATTTCACAAAGCAGACCCGGTTTTGTCATAGAAAATAATGCATAATCGCATGACGAAAATTAAAATATGGCGTTCAACAGCAGTTTGAGGGATCGTTGAAAAACATTTTCTTTCAGAGGATAACTTATAACCTTTTTGAATCCGTAAACACTAGAACTCCTGCTATATTAGAACAAAGCAAATTTCAATTTTGTTTTGTATAAAAAAAAAAGGAAAAATTAAAAAGAAATGAAGGTTTTGAAACGGAATTAGATTTTTTTTATATCATCTATGTAAATTTAAGTGTTCAAACTTAATTAGGGTACGGCCTTGAAAATTTAAGGACACATTTGATATGTGATTTTTTGGGACAACAAGATGGTTATCTTAGTGTTCCGCTCTACTTAAAGGGAAGACAGTATAATCGTTTGAAAATAAATATTCTGAAACTAAACGTTCATCATAATGCAAGAGAATAAGACAAATGTATGTGCATGCAGAATCGCCCAAGAAAGGGAATTTCCATGCGGCGCAAAGGATCACAATAATAGTGCGTTAAAAATCTGTTTACCCCTCCTTGTTATAATAATACTAAGTATAAATTAGTATAAAAGTCTTAGGCCATCCGGAAATTGCAATAATGATTATTTGATTAGTAATTTATATAAATAAACGATGTTTCATCTCTCTTTTTTTTTTCTTTTTTTTTTTTTTTTTAGCATTAACAAATTCTTTAATGCACTAGTATCAAGTTGTTAACAACTGCCCTATATAGTACAACTATTATATATAGGTTTATCTCTTCATTGTATAATGATTATCGTACATTGACAAATGTTCTACAATTTAAGCAATTTGGTCAAGTTTAAAATTGTCAATATGCAAGGGCGGACCGAGGCCATGATGTTTGAAAGGGACGTATTCATAAACGGATTTTATACCGCCGAGCGTAGCAAGGGGAACTTTTTTTAACGATTTAATGCTAAATAAAAAATCATATATAAATCCTAAAAAACATGATAAAATAATTATTTCTAGCCACCAAAAAGGGGGGGGGGGGGGGGTCGGCGTACTCCCTCTACTCCCCTGGATCCGCCACTGATATAATGTAACTATATCGTATACCATCATAAAATTTTAAAAAAGACGAAAAAACAGAGACAGCCGCCAATCCCATATTTACTATAGGGGCTCTGTAATCAAATGAGTTAAGCCTTTTTCAACTCACTGAATTTTATAGTTTGTTCATATGTTGTGCTGTTATACCACTTTTTTTTTTTTTTTGGAGGGGGAGCGTGGGGGGGGGGGGGGGGTTACACGTTCAACCTCGCCATTCTGTATGTACCAGTACCGAAGGAGCCTGTAAATCGGTTGTTGTCTTTTGTTGCTATATATCATACATGTATTTGTTTTTCGTTTTTTATTTTGTACATAAATCTAGGTCGTTAGTTTCCACATTAGTTTTTTTTTACAGTTTTCATTTCGGGGCCTTTTTTAGCTTGCTATGCCGTATGGACGTTTCTCATTGTTGGATGCCATACGGTGTTCTATATTTGTTAACTTATACGTCATTTGGTCTCTAATGGAAAGTTGTCTCATTGTCATTTTTCACGGGCTAAATTGCCTATTAGGTTGTTCTACTAAGACGAAGACGAAGATATTGGACGTTATAATGTTGCAAACCAACTTTTATTTATAAAAAGAAATAATTCTTTCATGCCATGCTCAATGCTCATTTTAACATAGGCAGGCATTATATTTGTTAAAGTTTTTAAACCAAGCGTTAGCCAGGTATAAAATATTGACAAATATAATGTCTACCTATGTTAAAATGAGCGTAGAGCATGGCATGATAGAATTATTTTGTTTCTAATGGGGAAGTTTAGAACTTGTGTATTTCGAAGCGGACATAAAATACACGTTCGAAAGGCAACCATTTTGATTGAGATATCCAAAACGTTCTAATAGATATAAGAAGATGTGGTATGAGTGCCAATGAGACAACTCTCCATCCAAGTCACAATTTGTAAAAGTAAACCATTATAGGTCAAAGTACGGCCTTCAAAACGGAGCTTTTTCTCTCACTGTCCGTCAATGGATGAACGAATGAGTAAATATTTTGTAAACATAGCGTATAGTGTAGTAAAGCATACCATCCTTACTCTTTTGATAAATTGATATGGTAACACAATCATTCCACATCTTCTTATTTTTACATCATTACAGTAGTATAGAAAACAAACAAACATTTTTGAGATGTATTTCTATTTGTATCCATCTGATGACTTAAGCCTTTTTCAACTGATTTTATTAGTTCGTTCTTATGTTGTACTGTTACACCAATTTCCTAGGTTAGGGGGAGGGTTGGGATCCCGCTAAGATGTTAAACCCCGCCCCATTCTGTATATATTTACCTGTCCCAAGCCAGGAGCCTGTATTTCAGTGGTTGTCGTTTGTTGCTGTGTTACATATTTGTTTTTCGTTCATTTTTTTGTACATAAATTAGGCCGTTAGTTTCCTCGTTTGAATTGTTTTACACTTGTCATTTGGGGGCCTTTATTGATGACTATGTTGTATGAGCTTTGTTCATTGTTGAAGGCCGTACGGCGACCTATAGTTGTTAATTTCTGTGTCATTTGATCTCTTGTGACGAGCTGTCTCATTGGCAATCACACCACATCTTCTTTTTTCTATCATAAGGAATTAATGTAAGTACATGATATAAAGTATTTATTTCCATTTAAACTTAGTTCGAAGATAAGATCAATAAGGTATACGTATAGCATTCAAAAATGTCTACTCCCTATTTCGAAAAGTTCCCGTTTGAAATATATTTTAACACATGTTTGTATTGCAATAACATCTTTATAACATCTTTTTGACTCAAATATTTAATTTCTTCCGATGGGCAATGTCCAGATCCGTGCTAACGTAGCTTTTCATAAATTTGTGGTTTCAAAACAAAACAAAACCGGGTCCTATACTGAGACAAAACAGGGTCCTTGTGCAATAAACAACATTGACGAAACAGGGTCCTTCCATTTTGACATGACCCATTTATTTCGTTCCATGCATAGAAATGCAAATATTGAGGTGCTCATAGTGACTAGCCATGCAATCTCTGTGTTAATATCTTTCTTTCCGTACTTTTCTTTCCGTACAATGTGCACAATTTAAAGAGAAATTAAACAAATTCGTAGCAATGTTCACTCAATTCACCATTTTCGTGTGCCTTTTTACTTATTTCTCCATTAATCTAGAACGGTTGTAGAAAATATTACATCACACAATCGAAAATAGTTATATGTGTATGTTTATTCTTCAATGTCATTAAATAACAAATAAATAAACAGAAATTCTACCTTTTCTCTGTCTTTTGATTGTCCGTCACCGTACCGGACATTAGATACTATCGAGTCCAAACATTTTTTGCCGGGGTAGTTTAGACACAGTGTAAGAACAAATCTTTCGTCCGCATTCTTTTTTAACAAAATATCCGAGACTTACTTTTTTCTACTTTGAACTGGTCCTGGATTTTCGAGACTTACGTTTTTCTACTTTGAACTTGAACTTGTCCTGGATTTTTTTATATTAACTTCAATGATAATTTGCTTTGTCATTTTTTTTTGGCATGGATCATTTTGGATTTTCTTTTTGGCAAAATTGTTGGTCTGCCTTATAATTTTAATTATATTCTTAGCCCCCTTCCATAACAATCAAATGGTTTCTCCCTTAATTATGTATTGATTTCAATTTATTTAACAATGTGGGTCTTGATTAAAGTACGGTATGGAAGATTTGTGTCGATCTTCGGTGAAGTCAAGCATTCAGTTTTACAATTTGTGTTATTTGCTTGTCTCATTAAATAATCAACAAAGTGTGATCAGTCTTCGGTCGGAACAATCCACAATCTTTAATTATGCCCCGCATATTAATGAAATACTGTGAAAACAGTACATTCTCAAGTTAAAGTTTTTGGTCAACGGGTAGTTTATGATGAGGTTGAAGTAATAACATCAACTTGAAACTTAGTACACATGTTCCATACGATATAATTTCTTAAATTATATGCCAAAGTAGTGTTTTGACCAGATTTCACTGTTAAAAGATAATGATAGTGCATGTTGGGTATGTTGACCGGTTCTCACATATTGTGATATTCACGTAACTCATGCAAAGCTCTGTTTCGATGTTCGAATTTTGCTGTTCTTAAGGTCCTTTTTTAAATAAAAATGTTACGTAAATACTTATCAAAGGTACCAGGCTTATAATTTTTCTACGCCAGACGCGCGTTTCGTCTATACAAGACTCATCAGTGACGCTCGAATCAAAATAATTGCATATCCAGAAATCAACGCCACTTTGCTTATTTGAATATTATACTAAAGAAATCGGATACGGGTCACGGAAATTATATTGAAATGATAGGGAATTTAGAAAAAATGTCTGTTTTAACTTTGATTTAAGTGATAGACAGGTTGCCGGGGCAGAAAATAAGTATACACAACAATATACACCATTTAAACGAAATATAATGACTGGCGTTGCAAAAATCAAGGTTCCTGAGCTATTTTAAAAATCGAAGCGAGAGGCTTTTAACATTGCAGTATAAAATACAGGCTAAAATGGCTGAAACGTCAAATTTGCAAACTTCGTGTTGAAAATTGGCTAACAAGGTCATTAGAAATACAGGTTGCCGGGGTGAAACTTGAAACTTGAATGTCCAAAGAATAAGCAAGTCCAAACCTTGTATGTGTAGTCGTTGAACTCTAGGTTCCCACGTAAAGTTAAAATGCCTCTATTTCAAGAAGAATAAACTCACGAAAACACGAAAAATTCACTAAATTCGCGTTCATTGTTTTGATTTTGACCGCCTGACAACTTTACGGAAATATCAGAGTGATTATAAACAAGGACTCTGTGACGGGCAACTTATAATACCCGTGTTTTAAAGATTTTAATGATATCAAGCCAGTTCAGTTCAAACTATTATCACGTGGTACAATTCTCATTTACATATTATGAATATTAATTAGCAAAAGTACTACTAATTTCTGGCTATGGTAAGACCAAATAAAGTAGAAGGTTGAAGAGCATTGAGGACCCAAAATTCCAAAAATTTATGCCTATACGTCTAAGATAATCTGTGTCTAGAGGTAGAAAATCTGAGTATATTGAATAATTCATAATTTTTCAAACAGTAAATGTGACGTAAGCAAATTAAGCAAAGAAAACTAATTTGGTCGTCGCACGTACAGACATACACAAATTTGACGAACATATAAAAAATACAATAAATATAATTCTAAGGTAGGATCATGTAAGACCAAACGAAAACACACACACAAAAATAAACAATATAAAACACAAAACAGTAGACGAATCACTCGAATTTTGTGGTCTTAAGGTCATTTGTTATTTGATTAAATTATCAACGTTGGCATACGTGTTTTGATTTTAAATAATTTGACCTCGAGCATCACTCAAGGACATTAATTGTCAAAATTCGCATCTGATGTAATACAATTGGAACCGTTTATGTTTTATTAAAAGCCAAAATTTGACCGAAAAATTTGAAAACATTTAAACCAAAAAGTGATGTTGATTATATTTATGATAAAAAAGATTATGTATAAATTGAACTCTATTAAGCGCAAAACGGTCACTTGTGATGAAAAATTAAAATCAAAGACGTGTTGAATTCGACATATTTGACAAAAAAGATGCCATTTTATTCACATTATCGACACAATAAATATGAACCAATGCTTTAATAAAATTAATTAAAAAATCATTTGAACATTATTATAAAAAAACGTTGCAAAATATCTTCGTGGTAAAGCCCTACCATAATTTATCCTTTTTGATCCTTTAGTCCATAAATTTTATATTATTTTTGTTTCTCTAATTCCGTATGTTTTAAGACCTGTGTGATGAATTTTTATAAAGAAAAATAATAATCATAGGCTTACAATTTTGCACGCCAGACGCGCGTTTCGTCTATATAAGACTCATCAGTGACGCTCGAATAAAAAAAGTTTATAAGCAAAATCAAGTATAAAGTTGAAGAGCATTGCGGACCAAAAATTCAACAAAAATTATCCCAAGTAATGAGATATGCCTTAGGAAGAAAATCCTTAGTATTTCGAAGAAATCAAAGTTTTGCTTACTGTAGATTTAAAAATATGACTATATTAGTAATATATATATATCATGTCAACAGAGAAGATCTGACTACTGGGGTTATGATAAAGGCTTGTTGGTTAAATTTCTCTCCTGTAATTAACCGCCCCATCCTATTGCCATATTTAAATTTACCTTTTTTTCTTCTTTTTTTTTGTCATTATTAAAAAAAAACTGTACCCTTTATGCCATTTTCTTACTCTTGTTGCTTTCTTCTTTCTAGTGTGACTTGGAGTTCGATGTTTTTTGTTGTTCTGTTGTTTTCCTTTTGGAGTTGATGTGTTCCCCTCAGCTTTTGTTGGTCGCCTTGATATGTCACATCGTTATTGATTTATGGCCTTTAAACATCGGTATTGAAATTATTGTTGTCTATATCTACTACAATATTATCTACTTTTATAGGTAAATTGTCAAATTTGAAAAAGCTTGGTAAACTTCCCATTTAAAACAAAATTATCGAGCGGACAAATGTCGTAATTATACTATCGAGCGGACAAATGTCGTAATTATACTATCATGACTATCGAGCGGAAAAAAGTCGTAATTATACTATCTAGCGGACAAATGTCGTAATGAACAGGGTTGCCTGATATCTTATTACGGAGAATGTAATTCAGTGGTTGTCGATCGTTTGTTGCTGTATACCATATTTGTTGGTTATAATTTTGTACATAAATCATTCCGTAGATTTTTCTTGTTTGATTTGGGAACTTGAATTTGTGACCCTTTATAGCTTGCTATGGGGTCTTTTTCTCTGTATTGAATGACGTAAGGTAACATTTTAGGGATGTGAACGAGTACTCGAGTACTCGATTATCGCTCGGTAGTACTGAGTATCGAATACCAAAATGATACTCGACTAGTCGGTGCAATATAGGATAATGTCCCTAATGTCTTTGCATACAATTGATTTTCGTGGAAAAATCTGAAATCGATGATGATTAGCTAAATACTTATTTTCTGACAACTCAGTCCCAAAACAATCCTTAAAAGTGGTGGGTTACAAATAAGAACAGCTTTCCTATGCTAACAATTTTGAGAAAACGTGTAGGTATATCCATTCCCGAATCATCGGTACCGTTATACAGAATATTTTTATCTGCAGGACTGTTAGTTACAAAACCGACTCCTCCAGAAAAAAAAGCACCGAGATGTTGCACTCAGTGAATGAAAAACTGCGCGTGACTTCTAATCATCTAACCTTTGTTCATGTGTTTTCTTTACGATTACGGAATGTAATTGTTGTTTTGATCAGGTGTGATTATGTATTCATTGGTGTTCAGTTTGTATTTATGAATTGTGTAATATAGATACAATGGATAAGCGTAGATTCTTGAAAAAGAAACCATGAGCCCGGAGGGCGAATGGTTTGTTTTTCATGAATCTACGCTTATCCATTGTATCTATTACTTAAACTATTGTGTTGATTTCTTTTCAAAATTAAAGCCTTTTCTTAATTAGAAGGTGTTGTAAGTGAATATAAATAGACATGTTATCATGTGCAACGATGCATTAACAAGGTTCACAATTAATTAGTTAAGGAAAAATTTAATACAAATATAACATAACACGTCCGTCTTTGAATTATTATGCATCTGAATATTATCCTTAATTTACAAAATAAGACATGTTCGAATTTATTTTTAAGTATATATAATAAGTATGTTACCAAAATTTCTAGCAAGAACCCTTATTATTGGCACATCACAATTTACTCGCATAGGTATTTGCGATTAAGCATTTGTAAAGAAATGTAGTAAAACAGATGAAATCATATTATATAAATATAAAACAAAAATGGATAAATTGAATGCAATCATTTTTTATCAAATACCCGAATTGGCCAATAATAATCCAAAAACATAAACGGGAAAACCAGCTATTACAAAAATATTCACACTAACATACAAAATAAGAAAAACGGAAAACTAAAGAAAAGATACATCAAAAAGAATACAGGGATTCGAACCTAAACCGACAAGTCTCTCTCTACCTTTAACTTGAATCTTCAACTCATTGATCTTAACCACGTTAACCTGGCGGCTACTGATTTATACTATACGATTGCCTATTATGTATATATAAAGGTACAAGCCCTGTGTGTCCGTTGTAGCGATGAGTATCCTATGTTCATTTATATATGTAAAATAGACATCTAACGTGCAACCCATTGGTAGCCGAGAGGTTTCATGGATGTGTTGATGTCAGTCACATATAACAGATTTCAAGGAGGGGTTCGATTCCCAGTGATGGCATATAAAAGTTACAAAAATTGAAGGTAAGTTTTTAAATTAATTCCATTAGTGAACAGAAATCAGTAAATTAGCTAATTCAAACTTAATGAAATTAGGCACACAAAGGAAACAATTGAATATAATTTGGTGAGTCCATTTCAGCGACAGATTTAGGAAGCATTGATTCTAGAAAAAGAATCCACGGCAAATGAATAGGTTGACGTCACGACAATGGTTTAATGATTAGATAATTGTTTACTTAATTACTACATATAGTAATTTAAATGAGCTTTAAATCAACGATCTTAGGTCATTGGTAAATAGTTGTCTATTTGCCAATCATACCACACCTTCTCATATTCATATTTATTGTTTTGCGGAAACAGTGGTACATGTGCATTGACGGTCTTATTGAAATCATCATTTTTTTTTATTTCTATAAATACTTTTCTGTTACACATTTTGAACAATGCTACTTATTGACCAAGCGAGCCATTTCGTTCCTTCATCTAAGAAGAGTAGCGGATTCATCCGAGGATTGCCGATTGCAAGCGAACGTACAAAAATAACATCACAACGAGCAATTCAAGTCTTAGTTAAGAAATGTATACAGTTTCGACTTTCCTTTTTATATTTACTCTTCCAGGTAAAATGATGGAAGTTGGAACTTAGGACACCTCTGTTCATCCAGGTTTTAGAAATGCCTTACTCTCGATCGGATTCGGAGCCTCTTGGGGTGGACATGGAGAACGGGACGATGAGTTTTCGCAATATTTACAAGAACTCAATGCACAGTTAGAGACGTTTGGGAATGGTAGTTATCCAAACGAGTCCACTGGAAAAAGTTCTACATGGAAACAAGACTTCTGGGGTAGTAACTACGCACGCCTGGAACAGATAAAACCTTCCTGGGATCCCGACAATGTGTTTATGTGTCAGCAATGTGAAGGATGGAAGAAATGGTGAACTGTCCGCAGACGATAACTGTCACGTGATGACTGCTTGATGAAAACGCCTATGATATATTCTTAGATATTAACCTTTAAATATGTAAGATATTAGTTAAAAATAAATTCAATACTATGTTTATTTTATTTTCTATTATCCTTTGAATATGTCATTATCAAATTAAAAAATATATGCAAAGGTGCAAACCTTCATCAGAAGCGGCAATGACCCAGTGATTGTAAAAAAAACTAATTAAAGATAAAAAGAACATGTTGCACCAACAGGGCAATTATAGGCAACAGTAGTCTACCGATATTCAATAGTCATAATTCGATTAAAAGAAAACAAATCCAGGCAACAATCTAAAACCGAGGAAACACCAATTACAAGAGGAAAACAAAGGAACAACAGAAACACTGAACCTATCCAAAAGCAAACGCTAACATATATAGAAATGGAGTATCGGATAAACAACTGTCATACTCCTGACTTGGTACAGGGCATTTTTCAAGAAACAGTGGTTGGTTGAACCTGGTTTTATTGCTAGCCAAACCTCCGCTTGTATGTCAATTGTTTAAAATACAGCTAAAATGACAACACTGTGTGACCAAAAAGAAAGGGACCAGTACAAACAAACGCGACAATACATACCACAAGGAATGTAATATGAATAATATGTCAGTACATTAAAACATGTGTAAAGCAGAACGACAACGTACACCTCCAATGAATGGACGAAAGCACATTAGACAACAGGATACCCCAAATGGAATATAAACTATAATAAAACAATGCATTGCGACCCAAGCACAGACCAACACGGACCTGCGTCAGAAAATCACAAATGTGACGTAAATGTGACGTAAGCAAATTAAGCAAAGAAAACTAATTTGGTCGTCGCACGTACAGACATACAAAAATGTGACGAAAATATAAAAAATAAAATGAATATGATTTTAAGGTAGGATCATGTAAGACCAAACAAAGAACACACACAAAAATAAACAATATAAAACACAAAACAGTAGACGAATCACGAGAAAGTCGACTGTGATGCCAACATGTCCCCTCCAATAGGAGAGGTAACCGCAAAGGACTAACGTTAAAAAACTTAAAAGGTTATCAATAATACGACTCGGGTAATATTTATGCCTATCCGTAGTATTTGAAGAAGTCAAGGTTTTGACAACATTAAATTTGTAAATAGGACTAAATCAGTGGAATATATCATGTCATCATAAATCTGATGACTCCTAGGTTATTTCCCTTGCCACGAAATAGAACTGGTTCAACGAAGGTTCAACGATAAGCAGTTAACTCAAAGATACTATTTGGTTTATTATAACACACGCAACTTTGTTGCGAAGGTATAATGTTTTTGACCCGTCCGTCCGTCAGTCCGTTCGTCAGTCCTGTTCTTGTCAGCACAATTCCTCTGAAACCACAGCAGAATTTCACGAAACTTTGTAGGTAATATGGACATACTATGTAGATGTGCATATCGACAGGAGATTTTGATTCAATGTTTTTTCTAGGAGTTATGCACTTTTTAACTTAGAATTTAGCTCATAATATACTACTGCAACAGTTTGTCAGTGCAACTCCTCTGAAATCACACAACAGAATTCTATAAAACTTTGTAGATAATGAGGACATACTATGCAGATGTGCATATCGACAGAAAATTGTGATTTAATATCTTTTCTAAGATTATTCCCCTTTGAACTTAGAGGTTTGCCCATAATATACTACTGCAAGAGTTTGTCAGCGCAACTTCTCTGAAACCACACAACAGAATTTCATGAAACTTTTTAAATAATGAGGACATACTATGTAGATGTGCATATCGATAGGAAATTATGATTCAATATTTTTTCTAGGAGTTATGCCCCTTCGAACTTTGATTTTTGGCCATGATATACTACTGCAACAGTGTGTTAGCAACTTCTCTGAAACCACATATCAGAATTTTATAAAACTTTGTAGATAATTAGGACATACTATGCAGATGTGCATATCGACAGAAAATTATGATTCAATATCTTTTCTAAGAGTTATGTCCCTTTAAACTTAGAAGTTTGCCCATAATATACTACTGCAACAGTTTGTCAGCGCAACTTCTCTGAAACCACACAACAGAATTTCATGAAAGTTTGTAAATAATGAGGACATACTATGTAGATGTGCATATCGACAGAAAATTATGACTCAATATTTTTTTCTAGGAGTTATGCCCCTTTGAACTAAGAATTTTGCCCATAATATACTACTGCAACAGTTTGTCAGCGCAACTCCTCTGAAACCACACAACAGAATTTCACGAAACTGTGTAAATATCGAGGACATACTATGTAGATGTGCATATCCACAAAAAAATATCAATTGACTTTTGTAGGAGTTATGAGTCTTTGAACTTCGGAATCTTGTGAGAGTTTGTTTGCCCAGTGACAATGTGGGGGCGTAAGGTATGTGAGCGTGCTAACTTAGTTCTTTTATATTAATATAAAAATTGTTATTCGTCTTTGGACTGCCAGATAATTAAATTCAAACTCTATTCTAACGATGAAAATGATTGTATATCGAAATAACACACTACTTTCTATTTACTTCTCACCAGATTGCTCTTCATTGCAGCGATTAAATTCTATACTAGTATTATACCCAACAATGGCAATGATCAGCATTCATTTGCAATTTTAAAATATTATTCGGGCTCTCGGAAGTGAGTTTTTACACCAATGAAATATATCTTGTAAACTACTGGGCTAGTGATACCCTCAAGGAGTAAACCTCTTACAGCAGTGGCATCGACCCTGTGGTTTTAAACAAACACTCATTAAAGTCATCAGACTTATAATTTTGTACACCAGACGAGCGTTTCTTCTACATAAGACTCATCATTGGCGCTCGAATCAAAATTGTTAAAAAGTAAATTCAACTATAAAGTGGAAAGCATTTAGGATCTGAATTTAAAAAAGGCTCACGAGAGTCTGAATCGCTTACGTAATGTTTTGTGTTAATCTGCATCAATGATTATATATACTATTTAATGATTATCAATGTTCATTCAAACACTCCGTTTAAACTTTCGCAATTATAGTTTTTGCAAACTAGATCCAACATCAAATTATAAAAATTACAAAATATGTTGTTTTGGAAAATCGGACAAAAAAATCAAAGATGTCCACTGGCGGCCAACTTATCTACCCAGTCGGAACCAAAGGTGGAAAGTTGGAATAGGTCCTTCTATTAATCATTCCTGTCAACTTTGGTTAGAATCTGCACATTGGTTCTAGAGCAAATGACAAACAAGTTTTTCCCCGTATGGTTTTAATGAAAAATTGTTGAGCAGCCGCATCAACCGGTTGAGTGGACGAATCTCAACCAAAAGTAGTTCTAATGTAGACAGTACTGTTGTCATTAATCCTGTAAAGTTTCAAAACATATTGTTATGAAGTTTCAGAGGAGATGATTTTTGAAAATTGGCCAATCAAAATGAAAGATTGGTTCTGGCGGCAATGTTGTTCATTTGATTGAAACCAAAGGTAGAAAGTTAGTAAAGGTCCTTCCATACATCATTCCTGCCAACTTCAGTTACAATCTGCACATTAGTCATGAGCAATTGACAAAAAATTATTTCCCCATATGGTTTCAATAGAAAATGTGTACAGCCGCAACTGTTGGTTAAGCGCTAACCAGAAAGTATTGTTTTCATCAATCTTGCAAAGTTCATAATATTTCATAATGTACTTTGAGAGGAGAAATTTTTAAAAACTTGTGAATAAAAATCAAAGAAAGACTCTGGCAGAACCAATGGTGGATCGTTTTTAGAGGTCCTTCCATACATCATTCCTTCCAAGTTTGGTTAAAATCCGCCAAAAAGTTTCAGAAAAGAAGATCTTTGAAAACTGTCTAATACAAATCAAAGATTGCGTCTGTCGGCCATGTTGTTTATCCAACCGTAACTGATAGTGTATTATTTGTAGAAGTCTTTCTAGTACATTTTTCCTACCAAGTTTGGTTACAATACGCCGATTAGATTTAGGGGAGATGATCTTTGAAAACTGGCCAATAAAAAAACAAAGATGGCCTCTGGCGGCCATGTAGTTCATCAAACTGGAACTAATGTTGGATCGTTTGTAGAGGTCATTCCATACACCATTCCTACTAAGTTTTGTTACAATCTGCCAAGTAGTTTCAAAGGAGGAGATCTTTGAAATAGTTTACGATGGACGGACGGACGAATGACAACGACGGACAATGTAAATAAGTATTATTTTACATTTGTTTGTTATAAAAACAATATATATAAAAATGGATGACAAAATCATGAAAATCAGTTATGTATTTATGGGTTTTAATCATGGTCTTTTGCAGTTATATATTTTGCTGACGATTAAAAGCACTCCCCGTTTTAGTGATGCAAAAGTGTTAAGGTTTGCAAATGTTTAAGTTTGAACTTTTCTAAAATTCCGAAAAGTACTTCGGAAATATCAATGTTATAATGCAGTATTTTCTTTTAGTAAACCAGTTGACCTCCTGTTAAACAGAACATTTACATATTTGTTGATATAATGACCTTCGTAAAGACAAATCCAAAAACAATGATTATAATTATCATGGAAAAGTGATTATTTTGATTAATATTGACTTGTGACTACAGTTAACTATGCCAACTGATAATTGTTCCCATATTATCAAATAACCCTCCAAAAAACCTGTTTTGGTGATATTATTGAAGGTCAGTGTTTAAACGTCCATTGTGCTATTACAGTACACTTTGGATTGAAAAGATTGAATTAGTGGCGTAATAACAGAATGTAAATCCAAACTTGGTGTATGTATGTTGATTATGATAATTCAACTGGATCTAACAACTAATGTTAAGACATTAGGAGTTTTTCACGGTTACGAAATATATAATGATGATATATGCAGAAAAATAATTGATAAATTAAAAAATTGTGTCCACGTAAAATGTCAAGTTAAATGGGAAGGAATATTTAGAACCGATTTACATTGGAAAGAATTATGGGTAGGACTTAAAAATATGTGCATACAAAATAAAATAAAGGAATTTCAATGGAGGTCAATACACAATATCTTATACACTGAAAGTATAATTGAAAAAATGAAATTATCAAATGGAAAATGTCATATTTGTCATGATGACAATAACACAGAAACTATCCAACATTCATTTTTCAATTGCAGTACATCAAATTAATTTTGAATAAGCTTCAAGAAATACTTTTCCAATCGAATATAATAGGTATTTTAAAATAATTCATTTGTGGAAAAGGACATACTTTTAGGACTATATACAGGGATTCTCAAAGATGATAATTTTATGAACATAATTATTATATACTCTAAATGGACTCTTTGGAAAGTTAGGAATTCTATACAATTTAACAATCAGGCGATCTGTAATATTTGGAAATATAACCTAAAAAATAATCTAAAACTTCTTCTTCAATTGAAAAGATTTGATTTGATCGAAAAAAACAAATTAAAAACTGTAATTAAGAAAATTTAGGCAAATTTACTTCTCACATTGAACGAAGTTTTTATATTATTTTATAATTACATGTATACTCCCAACGAAAGTTGCAATATAATTCTAGTAATAAGATTACCATGCATGTACATTTTGGATTTTTGATATTTTATGTTCTTACCATATTATTATGGACAAGCAACTATATCTTTTTATTAAACTTATTTGTTATCAAAGGTTAAAGTGGACTTTTGTTTAGCTTTCTATTACACCTGGATAGATGGCATTTCTGTAAACAAGGAATCTTAGTCTGTTACCTGGACGACAAAGATAATTGTAAACAGGAAATATTTTGTTTGGAATAAAACGTTTATATGTCTTAAAAAAAACAAACAAAAAAAACTCGAGTAAAAAAGGATGTAAATGTTTGACTTTTCTGACTTTTGCCGAGATTTATGAGATTTATAACTTACAAATACACAACGTTCAGACCCTGCTTGTGATCAAGGGTCACAATAAAAAGATGATCGACGCTAAAAGCATAAAATAGGCTTTAAATTGTCAAGAATATATCAATGTAAGACTTCATTAAATTTAAGCTGCCAATGACTTCATAACGGGCTGTTTTTTTGTCATAATCTATCATTTTTTGTAAAGTAACTAGGCGATCACTGTCAGACAGTTCAGCAACTTCAATTTTAAGTCACTGCCAGCTTGTACATTGTGGTAATGGTCAACCAACTGGGTACTCACATCGATTTTGTTATCGCAAAACCAAAGTATAATTAAATAAGTATTTTCAATTTATACACATTTTGGGATGCTAAATACCAGGCAAGTCAATTTACAACTTTAAAGAATGCATGTCACATTCGAAAAAAGAGGACGGAATTATGGTTACAACGTTAACATCAACTTCCCCGCTTTGAAAATATTAGGTTAATAACTCCCTGACTACTGGGCTGGTGAAACCCTAGAGACAAAACGTCCACTAGCAGTATCATCGACCCAGTGGCTGTTAATACTTATCAAAGGTACCAGGCTTATAATTTTATATACCAGACGCTAGAATCATTATAGTTAAGACCAAATCAAATACAAAGTTGAAGAGTTTTGAGGACCCAAATACGGCTAAGGTAATCTAGCCGTGGGGTAAAAAACTTGAGTATTTCGAATAATTCATTGTTTATTTAAAATGATAATATCATTGATATTTCATGTCAACAACGAATATCTTACTACTGGGGTGGTGATATACTCGGGGACCAAACATTCACCATCAGTGCATCAACTTTTGGTTGTTTACACGGTACTCCGTCTTTTCCTCGAATATGACATCACCGAATGAAAACGACCACCAATTATGTACTTATGTATGAGCTACACGAAGGTACAATATATTTAGCTGTATCTACTTAACCTTTAAGGTCACATGATGATACCCCGAGTTGGTGTGGTGTGTGTGTTGCTCGGTCTTTAGAAAATAATGTTGTGTATCCTGAACCTAATTTTCCTGTTGTTGTGTTTAGTTCTATGCCATGGAATAGGTTTAATTGTCAATTTTGTATCTTTTGCATCTCTTGCAGGCTATATTAGCTTATATAACTGCTTTTTATCTTCCAAATTAAATTCAAATATTGACAGTTGTAGCTACATTTTAATTCACAAAACAAGATTTATAGATTTATGTGATACATACCGCAATGTAACAGAGAAAAAGTTAAATGATAAATAAAGGCAACAGTAGTATACCGCTGTTCAATAGTCATAATTCGATTAAGAGTTAAACCAAGGGAAACACATCAACTACAAGAAGAAAACAACGGAACAACAAAAACACCGAACTACAACAAATGCAAATACCAACATACATAGAAACGGACTGTCTGAAAAACGACTGCCATATTCCTGACTTGGTACAGAAAATTTTTAAGAATAAATGGTTTGTTGAACCTGTTTTTAAGGCTAGCCAAACCTCCCGCTTATAAGGCAATGTAAAAAAAAAAAACGCGAAAATTAATTCTAGTGAGGCAAGACACAATTTCTTATCCGTAAATTTTTTATAATGTAAATATCAGTTTCCTTCCTCAAAACTCTGGTCAATCATTTTAACATTTTTTCCTGAATATCTAAACAATACACCATATGCAAGTAAGCTTATTTTTACAATCTATAAGAAATTTACAAAATTACTTTTAGATGCAATAATCTAAGGTTTCATCATTTATTTAAAGATTCACAACAATAAGTTTAACTTTTCCCGATCTCTGACATCTTGTTTAACTCGCTATGAACCTATGACTTATTTTACATCGACAGTTATATACCTGCACATTTGAAATCAAATAAGAATGTAAAAGTACTGGAAAGAGGAAAGTGTTCTTTCGACATACCCATGTTTCCGATGTGTTTCCTACATTTGTTCTAAATTATTATATCATTTCATTACTTATCTCCAAGCACCTGTCGACGGTCCCAAAATTGTCCTCATCAAAAAAACACATTTCTCTAATTGCTAATTCAAGATCCCGAACAGCATTACGTTTTCCACTGGCGTCGTGAAGATGATGAAAGCACAACAATAATAACATATTACAGTAAACAACAGGGGGGATCTTGACATATTTACAAATTGTTGTTAAAGTGATCAGTTCTGTTGGCAGTAAATGAAATGGATGAATAAATCGTACGTCTTGAAGTATAAAATGTTTACACGTCAGGCATAAACCAACTGCTTGCTTGATTTTCTGGAAAACAGTTTGTTCTTTTAAACTATTTGACACACGCACATATAATTTATCTGTCGTACACTTGGAAAGACAATAGGTTATTATATCAATGCATAGTTGAAAACGCTTACATTTGTAAAAGAATGATGCTAACTGCAACCAAGATGTCAATGCATCAGAAAATAAACCAAGCATGAAGCCGCCTAATGTTATATTGTAATCTTTATACAAGGATTTGTTGCTCCTGTTAAAGATCAGCACGTTTAGCCTCTGTGTGCATTTGTTTAAACAAACAGACATCATGTATTTGCAGAATTCGTCGTGTGGAAAAAAAATGAAGGCCATTAGGGAACGTTTGATGGTTGCATGATCAAGTTTTAACATTCGATTTTGCATTAGAAAATGTGGATAAAAGAGACACGATAACGAAGACGATGTAAGGTCTAATATAGGTGAATTTCCTGAATCTGTTATATACTTTTGAAAGGTCGACGTAGCAAAAATTGACACCCAAGGGGACGTATATATCAGCCGTAGCGTATACAGTAATTCTGCTTGTTGTTCATCTGTAAATCTTTCATCAAACAGGTTGTTGTCTGGGATAAAATAATGTAGACATGTTTTATATTCTACACAGTATATAAGTCGTCTCAAACATTTCATGAAACAAGAAATCGTTCTTTCTGGTTTCCATTCTGAAGGATTCGATTCTTCACATAACCAAAACATTATTGTTTTAAGGAAATATGAACAAATGAGATCCCCGTGATTAGGTTTGATTATGTCTTTCAAAACGACTTTCAATAACGCATAACATAATAGCTGCGAGTGTGCAAACGAACAAATTAACTGTTTTTCGGCCATAGAAAATGAAATCCGCCATTCTATGTCCTCGCTTGGGGAGTTTTTACATCCAATAGGAACAAATAAAACACCATATTGAACAACTGTAGTAACAAGTTTATAATCTGGCCAAGTAGATCTTGGTCTATCTATCCACTGTTTAGCTTGTAAAATCCATTCTTTACATCGGAAACAATCAGCAATATCAAGTTTATCTGGTATAGATTGACAAGGACCGTGAATAACTGTACCAGGATATAATTCTGATTCCCTGATAATTTTGCTCGAAAGGAATGTGTCATTTCCAAACGTGTAAGACCATTTGTCCGTTAGTTGCATTGTGTTGGTGTGTATACGTACTTTGTTATACAATTTTAGTTTCGTAAATCCAGGTTTTGTATCTAAGTAGTCCATTAGCAGAGGTAATTTATTTGAGGTGTACATTTCATCCAAAACACCCTCATTCTCATCCATAATACTCTCATACACACGGAATCCTTCACGAACATGCATTTGATCGTAATCACTGCCCTTTAGATCAATACCTTCTGCTCTACTGCCACTACTTATAAATGTAATGTGTTTATAAGTATTACATGTATTAATTATAAAGTCCATAACTGTAAATATATTGCGCCTTGTTTTTACAACATCTTCAGAACCAATTATGTTACACAAGTAATGGTAAAAGTCACGTGAAAGTTCTTTGTCTTCTGTATAGTTCATGTTGGCAATTTCTAAATTAAAATATGAATTATGCAGAGATGATAATTCGACATTGTACCTGACAAAGCATCAATTCTATTACTTAAATTATTGATCTAACATCATCTGAGTAGTCAAAACATAAAACATTTAAAAAACATTTAATAACATAAACGGTACAAATTTTACAGTGCACCAGATGTACAGTTCGACAATAAAAGTAATTTTAGTGATGCGATACCAAACTTTAAGAAAATCCTGACAAGCCATTAAAAATTGAAGTCATGTTTAAAACAATACATTTTCTTAATTTATCAAAGTAATCACTTACTTATATTAGACTCTGTAATTTAATCAGAACATTCGTTTATCCTTGTGTCTGTCTGAATTTATGATTTTATTTGCGTGTTGTTATGGAATGTTAACCAGGATGAAAAGTGTCCAACAACTAGAACATCCACCTGTAATAATTATACTAGTTAAAGTATTTGATCCAATTCATTGAATGTCTACAAATGGTACACTAAATGTAATTATCTTTTGGCTTTTGTATAGAAACAATGTCTTCTTCATTTAAATATGTAAGCATCAAATAAAATTGCTGATTCGAAACGTCATTTTGATTTAGAAAAAGAGAAACAAAACACGTTAATTATTTGTGAAGCCTTAAAGTACATTTCCGTAAATCAAACACCTGTTGAAATATGCACATTATCTGTAAAACAACAATAAACGGTTGTTAAATGATCAATTATCAATTGCATGAATTGCCCTTTATCTGCAATCAGCCCTCCATTACCTATAAATACAACTAAACAGTGCTGTAAATACACATACATATCTCCGCCTATAAAGCAAGAAGTTTTTGTATATATCAAGATCGTGATGGCAAAGTGTGGATTGCTATTTAGAATCTGTCACATTTATAAACTGAATCAATAAAATCAAGGACCAATTTCCCATCCAATTAAATGAAAATGCAATGTAAGAACTTTTCTTTCTCTTTGTTCCCCTCGCATCTTCCTATGAAATTAAATTATAAAAGAACATGCACGGAATTTATAGGACTAAGTGGTTCTTTCACCTAGTAACTGGTCCCCGCCCCGTGCTTCTTTTTAAGGGGTGTATAATAAACCTTATTCTACTGCCAACAATGTGCGAGGAATATTTGTAACTGGACTATTACCTTTTCATTCAATTAATGCCCTATGTACACTACTGGTTCTTTTGCCATTTTACAAACTGCCAATCAATTAATCAATCAAGATTATGAATCTCAAATCAATTAAATCATGACTAAAAATGATCAATCCTGATTAGGAATCAATCAATAAATTGCACAGCGTAATGCTGGTTCCATTGCAATTTAACAAACTACCAATCAATCAATCAATCCATCATGATAAGGAGTACACTGTGTACTACTGGTCCTATTGCCAATTTTACAATGTTTCAATCATTCAATCAATCAATTATTATTTATAAATCATAATTAAACACAATCAATCAATCAATAAGTAATCAATGATAGGAACGACCTCTCAATTGTTCAAGAACAATCGGAATTTTTATTAGGGTCTTTCCAATTTCCAATGGAAAGACCTTACTGTTTTTCTTCTGATTATAATTATTATTCTTTTTCTCCTGCCACATATTTAAGCAAAGGAATTCAAAAAGTAAGCAACATATTAAAATGATCTATGATACCAAGTATTGGTTCATCGATATATATCTTGCAGTCAGAGACAACACACTCTCCGTTTATTTTGTTAGACTTATTTCCCTTGACTCTCATAACTATCTACAATGTTGTTTTTCAAATGCTCCTTTGGTCATGTCGTAACTTTTTTACATTTTGATCGAAACAATATGGCAACTTCGTATAGGACTTATCTCCCATTTGAAATTTTACTGTTTTGATATATAGTAGTAACTCATTAACTGTAAGCATAGGACTCATGGTCTTTTGATTTGAGATCACTTGAAAGATGATTTCAAGGTCAACGGTCAGGTCATGTTGTAGATTTTGACCTATCATTATACCTGCCAAAAATACCTAGAAACCATAGTTTTTAGAATCAGAACAAGTACTTAAATATGACTCTGGCAGTGACTTTGTTGAAACCGGAAGTTTCCATTTATTTCCATTCTCCTAGCTAAAAATGCCATAGTTATCGGGAATCAGTGAAAACAAGTACTAAAATATGACACTTGAAGTGACTTTGTCAAGAACAATTGAGATTTAATTAAGGTCTTTCCTATTTCTAATGGAAAGACCTTACTGTATTTCTTCTGATTATTAAGGTCTTTCCTATTTCTAATGGAAATACCTTACTGTATTTTTCTGATTATTATTATTCTTTTATTTCCGCCAAATTTAAAATAAAAGTACGTGACATATCAAAATGATGTTTGGTACCGATTCATCGTAAATAGGGGCTGCTAAGCCGTACTAATTTTCTTATAAGAGTTACATCCCTTTACTCTAAAAACCTGTGTTTGCTACTCCTCATTT
This sequence comes from Mytilus californianus, assembly GCF_021869535.1. Classification (NCBI taxonomy): domain Eukaryota; kingdom Metazoa; phylum Mollusca; class Bivalvia; order Mytilida; family Mytilidae; genus Mytilus; species Mytilus californianus. Next base: position 1,895,016 of record NW_026262681.1, read on the forward strand.
TCAGTAAGAGTAAACGACAATTGATTTTTTAAATTGTTTCTTGCGACATGTCAAAACTTTTTGTTGCGTTTGTCCAAACTGAACATGGGAAATTTTTCGAGTTATCTGTCCTTCAATTCTTTCATTAAGCGATATGTAGGTGAAACTCAATAACCAAAAGGCGTAAACACTTCAGATTAGACTTTCTTATGCAAAATATTGAAAAGGTCAATTTCAAAGGTCAAGGGCATTTTTAAAATTTAAACTACTGTTTGTGTTTGCTAAAATTCTGGAACTATTAAAGATAGATTAAAAAAAAATGGTACATAATGTTTGGCTAACTGAGATTCAAATTTAGTACAATGGTCCAAAGCAATGCAATCACTCCCTACAAGAGTAATTGACCATGAAAAATTCAAATTAACAAGTGAACTGGATCAGCTTGGAAACTATGACAATAACGAGGTATACATGCATTCTTTTCCCGTAAAACATAATTATGCTGATTACATAGCCCGTCCCCCCTAATTAAAATGATGCACATACAATGAAAAACAGATATATTCTTCTTACGCCTGCTAGAATATGAGTATAATCTGAAAATCGTTTAAAAAAATACGAATTTAATGTTTATATGCCTTGATGTACATTTCCGTAAATCAAACACCTGTTGAATTGTGCAAACTATCTGTAAAATATTAATAAACGGTTGTTAAATAAGCAATTATTAATTGCATGCTATGCCCGTGCTCTGCTTTTAGCAATTCATTACCTATAAATACAATTTAAAGAATGCCGTTAATACATGTACAAATTCATGTTGATTGTCCATTGTCTCTGCCTAGAAAGGAATATAGAACCAAAGTTTCTGTATATATGACGATCGTGGTTATGTCACAGCAGTCTACAGCAGTATCTTTATTTAGAACATGTCAAATAAACAACGGAATTAATGAAAACAAGGACCAATATGAATATTCAATTAAAAGAAAATGCAACTTAATAACTTTTCTATCTCTGTGTCCCCCTTGCATCTTCCTATGAAATAAAAACTATAAAGGAAAATGTAAGGACTTTATAGGAATAAAGGGGGGGGGGTCTTACCTCTTTTATCTTAAACCCGCTCCTTCCTTCTCTAGTGGTGGGGGTGCATTAAATCCTATTCTACGTGTAAGTAATTACGAGGAATATTTGTCACTGGACATTAACTTTCAATCAATAAATTACTGTGTACATGTACAATACTGGCTCAGTTGCAATGTTACAAATTGCCGATCAATCAATCGAGCAAAATTATGAATCAACAATCAATCAATCATGATAAGGATTCAATCAATCAAATAATGATAAAAAATGATTATTAAATCAATCAATCATGATAAGCAAACAGTCAACCAATTATACTGCGTAATACGGGCCCAATTGCAAATTTGCAGATTGCCAATCAATCAACAGAGTAAAACTATGAATCACCAATCAAGTGATCATGATAAAGATTCAATCAATCAAATCATGATTTAAAATGACCATTCATTCAATCAATCATGATGAGGAATCAATCAACCAAGTACATTGCGTAATACCGGCCCCATTGCCGTTGTACAAACTACCAATCAATCAAACGAGCAAAACTATGAATCACCAATCAATCATTCATGATGAGGACTCAATCAATCGAATCATGATTAAAAATAATCACTCAATCAATCAATCATGATTAGTTATCAATCAACTAAGTACACTGCGTAATACATGCCCCATTGCCGTTGTACAGATTGCCAATCAATCAATCAATCAATCAATCATGATTGATGAATCATGATTAAAAATAATAAATCAATGATAAATCAATGGAAGGAAAGACTTTTTAATTGTTCTTGAACAATTGAATCTATATTTATTATTCTTTTTTTCCGCCACATTTAAAATTAAAATCCCTTAAAAAGTACACGACATATAAAAATGATTTTTGGTATCAAGTTTTGATTCAGCGTTAACTATATTGTGGTGAGGCTGCTAAGCCGTACTAATTCTCTTATAAGAGTTACCTCCCTTTGCATAAAAAACGTAGTGTCCGCTACTTCTCAGAAATTGAGAAATTGCCATTTATTTCAATTATCCAACCTAAAAATACCTATTAACCAGTTAAAATTAGACTATAGGCTTGAATTTAATCAAGGAGAGACCTTTGAATTGTTCAAGAACAATTAAATTTTACCTATTATTATATTTTTTTTTCAGGCTAGGTCAAAACTGATAATGTATACAGTTTAAAAACTAAACTTTAAAGAAATGAAGGGTTACTGTATTTGTCAATTTCAATGAAAAAAAAATATAATATGATGTTTTTTCTCTTTTAATAATTTACTTTGTTTTAAATTCTAACATTTCAATTTAATCATTGTAATTAATTGTACATTTCTAAATTTATCTTGATTATCCTGCTTGTAATGGGCGTCTTAAATTGACCCTCGGATGGGGACGTTAAATCCGAGGCCCCATGTACAGGGACATGTCACGCCCAGTGCATGTAAAAGACCCCTTCTGCAGATTTCGTTAAGAGTAGACTCTTTGGGGCCACTGCAGAGGCGAATTTTGTTAGCAACCCCTAAATTTATTCTTTGGTAGTGACACTCAAAATTGCAGACGCTGTAGTTGTATATGTCTACAATGGCTATAGGTGAAGGGGGAACGTTGAAATCTCACAAAACATGTTTAACCCCGCCGCATTTTTGCGCCTGTCCCAAGTCAGGATCCTCTGGCCTTTGTTAGTCTTGTATGTTTTTTAATTTTAGTTCATTTATACGTTTTGGAGTTTAGAGTGACGTCCATATTTATTGAACTAGTACACATTTTGTTTTGGGGCCCACTGAAGCCCGCCTCCGGATGAGAGATTTTCTCACTGTGTTGAAGACTATTGGTGGCGGTCGGCTGTTTTCTGCTGTTTGGTCGGGTTGTTGTCTTTTTATCACATTCCCCATTTCCATTCTAAATTTTATTGTATGGGGACATTTGGTTGGAAACCCACCCTTTTTATCTGACTTGATTGTGTTGGATCCCCCTTTTAAAATGGCTGGATCCATCCCTGGTATTACTCATTTTCCTCTCGAACTCAATTTTGCTATGTCTTGATTAATTGATTTTTGATTGCGTAATGTACAGTGGCAAATATGTCAACCGTGTTCTGGACGATGTGCTGTCTTGAAAAATTATTTATAAAGACATAAAAGTTATTTGATGAAGATTTCTTTCCCAAGTCAATCAAGCACGGTTGTACAGTTTTTGCTTCAGTCCCTAAAACTTCATCCAGTTCTTCAAAAAAAGTGACAAGTTTAAGGTGACGCTTAAATGACTGTGTTGGCCTCACTTATTTGATATTTTGTTGTAATGCTGTGAATCTGACATTTCAAGTGAATGGTGTAAATACATGTTTATGGCTATGCCTTGGTTAAAATCTTGGATAATAAAGCTATATGGGTTTTTTTTTTTAAATAAAAGAGCAATATTTGGATTATGGACAAATAGTTAAGATTATTATGCTTAATTCATAATTATCATTATTCAATATAATTTGATTTCATTAATATTTGTGATAACATTTACACAAGGCCTATATTGACTATCGATTCCATGTAGTCAAAACCTGATTTACACTACATATAAACATTGATTTTTATAAATTGGAGCGTAATTAAGTTTAGTTTTGTGTGAAGAACACTAACACTTCACCGAGTTTAACTCAATGTGAACGCGGCCTTGAATGTTTTGATCTCTCACCACTTTCTTGTTCTCTGTGTGCCTTGGAGATCGGTGTTTTATTTAATTCCGATTTTTTTTTCCTTTTTGAGTTCATGCTGTTTTGTCCCTTATTTTTGTTTGTTGCCGGTATTTTTTACCTTTTTATTAATAAACGACTATTGAACATCGGTAAACTAATGCTACATATTACTGATAGTATTTAATTTAATGCATTTTTTAAGGTAAGTTTTGTCAAAAAGCACTCCTTGACGGTTACACAAAAGAGAAATCCTTAAATTACGCATTATATATATATAACGGAATTACACAAAGTATGTCGCTTTGATTATCTTACCGATGTTCATCGTATTATCATATGTACTTACATGGATAGCTTAATCTCCTTTAATAATAATTATGAGACTAAAAATATATTGACATGGTTTTATATGACAACTGGAAAATGTATCATTTACATACGGAAAAAAAATCCCAAAAGACATCACAGAAACTGTGTTTCTATTTCCTTTATTTTAAATTAGATTATACAAGTGGTAATATTTTTAAAAACAAAATGAAACAATGATTCACAAATCACAAACCTTGCTTAAGGAAGTTTTTATTTTGTTTCAGTTTTCATTTATTTCTATTATGTATAAAAACAAAGTGTCAATTATCAATAACTAAACTGAAGCGGCAGACAAACTATATTTAAGTAGAGACCTGAATCTTTTTAACAATTGCAGCTTTTGTAAATCTGTAAGGTATATTTACGAAAATGGCATTTAAATTGATAATCTTTTTAACTTTTTTTATCGGTTTGTATTTAAATTATGAGTTTAAATGTCCCTATCCTATCTTACCTCTTTCTTTTCGTGCTTTAACCGTGAACAAAATATGATAATTGCTGTATGGGTACTGACTTTTAATGAGTTCATGTCTAATGACCATATTTGTTAAACATTGTGGTTGAATTATTGATGACCTATGGCTAACATTGCCTTGAATGCATAGGTTATCAAACGGATAAATGAGACCAGTGTTGAAGTACTTATGCACATAAACTTTTAACAGCAATTATCATTTCACATTTTTTATTTCTTTTTCGGTAAAGTAATCGAGCATCGTAATATAAAGACCTGTGTTGTTTCTGAATCAATTTGTTATATTAGCGTTATACATTTTATACTATAGATCCATATATACTGGAAAAAACATATAGTATATTTTACTTATATATCCGGGATCAGACCATTTGTTTGAAGCAATATATGTGTAGGACTTTCTGTTTCCCGAGGCAGGCTGTCATCAAGTAGTATGTGGTTTAAATGTGACGGATGTGACGAATGATATTGTCAGGTGTGTAGAAACAATACAGTGTGAATATGGTAATAGACACGGGTAATAACCATCTTTAAAGATTTAGTAGACTGTTTTTTTTCATATATGTTGTGCTTACAACAAAGGTTCCGCCTCATTTTTAGACTTATACCTCGGATTTGACATAAGCGGTCATCTCAGTAGCAGAATCTATGACAAACGAGACGATTTTGATTTTGAAATTATAAAATCCCCCACCTAAGCAGCAATATATCAACTTTACCTGCATATGGGATATACATTTCTCAACTCAGTCGGTAGTCCAGAGCTTGCAGCTACTATTCAGACTTTATAACACGTCACCAGTGTCTGTACAGAAAGTTGATGAACCAAGTTTTTTTTTAAAAGAACGTCTCGTCCTTTTTCTAATAAAAGTTCATCAGAAGATACTAAGACCTTGTTGAAAAATATTCCCCATCAACTTTACAAATATTACATGTAGGTCTTGAATATTAGATTCTAGATACTGATGTTTTTTATCATCCTAATTACGTACAACAGTTTGCTTTTTATTTGTCTTTGTATATTTTTAACCTTTATTGTTTAGTCCATTGTTGGTGTTATCTTTTTGGCGTGACTCGATATCTATATATCCCGCCATTGTGTTATTGTGTTATGGTAAATTTTTGTATTCTTGTCTTTCATTTTTGCTTATGTGCTTTGTCTATAAAGTCCATATATGTCATTAATTTGTTTGTTGTTGATATAGTTGGTTTTTATAGTATGTAAGATGACTGCTGTATCAAAATTTTTGATACTTTTACCTATTATATCTGTTTGTTTTGCTCACACATTGTTGTCAATATTATGGAATTCTATGCGTCTGTCATACAAGTGAGAGGTTTAACTAGCTATAAAACCAGGTTTAATCCATCATTAGGAAATGCCTGTACCAAGTCAAAATCTGACAGTTGTGTTCCATTCGCTTGATGTGTTTGAGCTTTTGATTTTGCCATTTGATAGGGACTGTCAATATTATGGAATTCTATGCGTCTGTCATACAAGTGAAAGGTTTAACTAGCTATAAAAACAGGTTTAATCCACCATAAGGAAATGCCTGTACCAAGTCAAAATCTGACAGTTGTTTTCCATTCGTTTGTGATGTGTTTGAGCTTTTGATAGGGACTTTCCGTTTTGAATTTTCCTGGGAGTTCGGTATTTTTGTTATTTTACTTTTTTTTATACATGAAATGAAGTTACTTAAATATAATTTTCCACTGCTTTGCAGAATTGTTTGGGAAAGCGGATATGCGTAATTGCAGTTTCTGGCATCCTAAGATAACAAACGCAGGATTTACTAAGTATGATATTTCATGAATTTTCAATAAATAACGCTCGTAAATGTTATTTTTGTTTTCGTGAGGATGACCGTAACTGAAAATAGGAGATACTCCTTACTTTTCTAATAGAATTTTTAAAGGTCTGTTTTTACTTCAGACACTTTCGATTTTCCTACTATTAACCGTTACTACCCTTGAAAGTTAGTAATGAACTGTTTAGAACAGCGTCGTTACCAAAACATTCGTTTTTAATATTATATCTCCGAAATCATTCTTTTTCGCATGTAGATGACATAAAACATATTTCTTACTTAAAAAAAATTATAAGAAAAGGAATTCTGTATAAAATCATGCCCATTATTAAACCTATCTTGCCATATTTTGAAGTCGGCACACTAGAATACCGTTTTTTTTGTCATTTATGAGATGATTTTAGGTCGGAGTCTGAGGTGTTAAACCTACCCTTTGGTAACACTGTTTAGACTAAAGAATATTTTAAAAGTGCGTTTCTATGTATGTTTGCGTTTGCTTTTGTTGTAGTTCATTGTTTCTGTTGTTCCGTTGTTTTCCTCTTGTAGTTGATGTGTTTCCCTTGGTTTTAGTTGTTACCCGGATTTGTTTTCGCTTAATCGAATTATTACTATTGAACAGCGGTATACTTTTGTTGCCTTTATTTTTGAATGATAACAGCATAAGTCTGAAAACGCTTTTTTTTAACCCGCCATTTTCTACAAAAAGGCCTATACCAGACGGTCAACGATTACTCATACTAGTAAATGATTGATAATCGATTTTGTAGCAATATTATATAATCGATTAGCAATCGATTACTTAACTTTCTACTGTGTTCTTGATTGCAATCGATTCTTGTATAATTTCGATTACAGAAGTATATAAACAAATTCATTACAATACTTTATATAGAAGTTCAAGTGTATAACAGAAAGTTGTTTTCTGGAAGGAATTTAATAATGTTGATCCAAATGATTCACAAAGAGCTTAAATACTTGGTTTTCTACTATTAATAATGAGCTTAGTTGAAGGCCGTACTGTAACCTATAATTGCTTACTTTACCTACATTGTGTCTTGGATGGAGAGTTGTCTCATTGGCACTCATACCACATCTTCTTATTTAAATGAGCTTTCTAGCAATAACACGCACTAGGGCTTCTGTTGTTTCTTTGAATCATTCAAACCATATTTTGCATGTGGTTTTGTTACAAATTTAGTCAAACTTGTTTTCTCCTTTATCCTATCACAAGTACTGATATCTGTGTTTTCTGTGTAAAATACAAATGACACATATTTGAGCATTGAAAAAATATGAGAAAAATAGCTCGTTATAGTGCATTTACTTAGTTGGTATTCCTCCAATAATGATAGTTTAAAAATCATTTGGTTGTATACAAATTTTCTTTCATGTTATAGTTTATATCAATTTAGCAGCTTACATTTTTATGACATAATAAGGATTAATCATATTATCTTGACACCTATCACCTCCAAACAATGTATACCCCTAAGCTGTAAATGATTATGTACATATAAAACTGAGAATGGAAATGGGGAATGTGTCAAAGAGACAACAACCCGACCAAAGAGCAGAAAACATTCAAGGCCATCAATGGGTCTTCAACACAGCGAGAAAATCCCGCACCCGGATGCGGGCTTCAGTTGGTCTCTAAACAAAAATGTGTATATGCACGGATTAAAGACATCATTTATACTAGGGATGATGAAATAAATCAAAGTCTACATTTGACAAAACATCATCCTGTGTGCATGTTGTTTATAACTTATACACAATGATAACACGATTATAAAACCCTAATGGAAGGGATTTGGTTTGAATTTCTATAGGGTGAAGGCATATTTTTTTCTATCAGTTCACTTGAGGTCTGGAGCTGGCATGTCAGTAACTGCTAGTAGTCTTTTGTTTATTTATATCTATCTTTGTATTTTTACTTAGTTTCTTACGTTGCCTTTTCTAACATTGAACTCGGACTTCTCTTAATTGGATTTTATTGTACGAATCACTGTTTTTTTTTTTATTCTACATTGGCTGGAAAAAAAGGGTGGAGGTTGAGATATCACAAAACATGTTACACCTCGCCGCATTTTTGAGCATGTCTTAAGTCAGGATCTCTAGTCTTTGTTAGTTTTGTATGTTTATTAATTTTGGTTCATCTATATGTTTCGGAGTGTAGAGTGGTGTCCATTTTTCCGATCTGGTATACATGATTGTCTCGGCGCCTGCTCACGCCCGCCTCTGGGTACGGGATTTCTCGCTATGTTGAAGGCCTAGGTTTCTTTTGTACATTCCCCGTTTCCATTCTTTATTCTAATGTATATACAATTTTTTTACATTTCAAATATTTCATTGAATAAATCAAAAGAATTGAATAATTGGTTTGGCCTATATGTATCATCTCCAATTTCAATATGGAACATCAAACAAATAAGTCAAAACAAAATTTAATATAATAGATATACATTAACATGACAAGAAAATTTGGATGTTGTCTGCACACGTCCAGATATGAAGGTTTGGTAATATTTGCACTTGACTTATAAAGTTCCATCCTTTGGGATTTCTTCTTGAAGTTCAGTAATAGTTATACACCGAGGGATAGGTGTGTCTGGATAAGAAACCCTGTCGGCCGGAGGCCGGAGGAGTTTCTTATCCAGACACGCCGTATCCCGAGGTGTATAACTAGCTTACACCCCATTCTAAACCCTAAATTTGTTAACATTGATTATTAAATGAAAAAAAGACACGATAGCATATTTATTGACAATATCAAACCATGATTTTTAAAAATATTTTTTTTGATTACATGAAACCCCACTAGTAACCTTTCTTTGGCTATCTTTGTTCAAACATTGACAAGTGAGTATATTTTACATATGTCAAGTTGTTTTGCATATTCCCGTTAAATCCATGTGCTAATATGGATCAGCGGGTCAAGGTTGACTGTTTCGTGCATTCTTATTACAAACAAAAAATACATCATGCTCCTTGTATACAGTTGTCAATATGGACGGGTATAAGACGGCCGGGAGTTAGAATCCCCATTTTTTTAAAGATCAATGCTTTAGAATAGAGACATATGACTGGGATAAAAAAAAATTACCTTCAAGCAAAAGAGTATTTAAAGGATTATTTTTGTATTCCATATAGATGCTTATTGGAATTTCCTAAAATGTGTTTTTTCAATATCATGAAACTATTTGTAGTGAACACTATTAGTAATTTCTTATGTTCATGCTATTTAAAAAATAATCAATTTCTATTGTTTCGAATAACAAAGGACTTTGTTTGCGGGATGTAGAATCAGGGGTTTCCAGAAACCCCGCTCGTCACACCCTGTGGTCAAAATCCATTGTTATTCGTAACAATAGATCTATTCAATTTACACATGTTTCAGAAATAGAAACTATGAAGTATAACAATAGAACTGGGGTGTAAAATGACTTCTCCAAGATTTTGGCATGTTTACTGTTTTATCTCCACAAAATAAGTGAACTGTTCAAATGAGTGTTCATCAGCTGACATATTTTTATTAGTGTTCAATGACACAGCCTAACGTCGTGTTTCATGTCCACAAAATACATGAACTGTTCAATAAACCATTCAAATGAATGTTCATCAGCTCACACATTAACTGTTCAATGACCCAGCCTAAGAACATAGACATATTTTATTTCAAAAAACTAAGGGCTTTATTTAATATTTCATTGGATATTGAATGAAAATCACTTTTACTATTCATTTAATGATTAAGATCAAGACCTGTGAAAAGAAGAATTAAAGCATATGTACATTATTTGAAAGAAGAAAAAACTGTATTTCAATATCATGATAACATTTCATGTTATGTCTGTGTATTAGCAGGGTCTTAAAAAGAAAAACAATAGAAAAAAATAAAAAAAATTGTGATTACTTCTAAAATTTTCAGCTTACTTTAAAAAATCAATTAATTGCAATCAATTTCGATTACCCAATCTCTGGCCTTTACAAAGTCAGGAAAAGGACAGTTGTTTATCAGTCGTTTCTCCTCGATGTGTATTCAAATGTTTCATTTTGAAATTTTTCGTATTAGTTTCTTCATTTTTATGTGCCTGGCAGTTCGGTGTTTTTGTTTTTCCGTTGTTTCTCTTCTGGATTTGATGTGTTCCTCTCGGAAATTGTTTATTGCCCACATTTGATAATTTCTTGTTGATTTATGGCTTTTGAACAGCGGTAAACTACTGTCGCCTATATTTATTATGCAATACACAAGTGTTTACCTGAATCATATGTATGTCTTTACAATGATGTTCTTTACAAGGGGTTAATACGAATGATCTGTCTGTTTGTGTTCTCACATAATTTTGAACAGCAGTTATACAAGTGTTTAACTTTAAAACCAGCTAACCAATCATTTTCCTCGGAGAACGCATCTGTCAAGCCAAGAATATGGCAGTTGTTTTCCAGTCGTAATTTGATACACAAAAGTCATTTGATAATTTCTACAAAAAAAAATTCTCTTGTGAGTTTCTTTCTTTGTCTTTTTAAACAGTGTTTGTTCCATATTAAAATTTCATGTCCTGAAATAATATACACAATAACGAAATAATATCTTCACCCAATCGAATTCCGCAAGATTGAATAATAATGATCTTTCTATATCAACATAAGTGGTCGGGTATATTTGGTCGTAAAAAACCTCAAGGTCAATTTCAACCACACTTTTGCTAGAATTACAAAAACCAAGATGACTTTTTACGTTAAATTTTTAAATCTTCAAAACATATACTTAACGTAATAGAAAGTAAGGGTACGCAAGTCAACCAATTTATAGACTTTTTACAAACATTCCAGTACAGCGTACATAGACAAAAGGAAAACTCATTGCTTATACTTACAGATCATCGTATAAAAAAACCATTTGCAATTACCATTTAGATTCTTTAAGTAAATAATGAGTAAGAAATAAATAAAGGCAACAGTGGTATACCGCTGTTCAATAGTCATAATACGATTAAGCCTAAAAAAAATGTGATGAGTGAATAGATGGGCAGAGTCAATTTCTCTTATAATAATACTAGGTTGCATTTATACGCCATAAACGAAGTGATGTAATCAATGGATTCATTTTCAGCCAATAAAAGAGTAACAATTTTATGAATTGAAAACCTTCTGCAAATATTAGAAATTACTGCAAGCAATTTTATTGTTTTTGAGTATGTTCTATTTTAGTGCAATGTTTTATATCTTTGATTAGTTTTATTTAGTAAACCATGGTAAACAAAACGCTTGTTACTGTATTTCATGTTTGTTTTTCGTTAATTGTTTTGTATATAAATTTGACCGTTGTTTTTTTTTGTCTGAACTAGTTTGCACTGGTCATTTTGGGGCCGTACTGTAACTTATAATTGCTTACATCAACGCCATTTGGTCTAGGATAGAAAGTCTCATTTGCAATCTAACCACATCTTCTTTATCTTATATCGATTAAATTGTTTAGAATAATATGATTATCATTTTGAAATTTGTGTCTAACTAAAAGCATGTCCTGGGTTTTTAATTATTATGATTCGAGCGTCACTAATTAGTTTTATATAGACGCAAAGCATTTCTGGTGTGCCAAATGTAGCCTGGTATATTTTATTAGTATTTTTCTCTCTTTATATGCAGTAGTACATGGATTTCAAATAATTTGTATTTTATGTAGACGAAACGCGCGTCTGGCGTATTAAATTATAATCCTGGTACCTTTGATAACCATTTAAGCACATGCACATATTTGAGAGAAAGGCACATGAGGATAATTTGATAAACGCTTACTTCACATATCGCATCATCCAGAAATGTTAGATTCACTAAGGCACGCATCTGACCTTTTCAGCAGGGAATATTATAATTTAAAGATATAATTGAAAATGAAAAAATAAATGTCTAGAAAAGTAAACTTTAAATTTATTTTCATTAGAGTTTCTTTCCTAGGTTTACACAATTGCCGAAGTAGAATTCACCGTAAAATATGTTCATGCACAATACGCATACATATCATTCGAGGTCTAAAGAAATGTAAAATGAAAAAAAGAGATAATAATAATCAAAAACAAGAAGTAAATAAAGGCAACAGTAGTATACCTCTGATCAATAGTCATAATTCGATTAAGCGAAAACAAACTAAAACCGAGGGAAACATCAACTTAAAGAGGAAACAACGGAACAACAGGAACAATGAACTACAATAAAAGCAAACGCCATCATACATAGAAACGGACTGTCGGATAACAACTGCCATATTCCTGACTTGGTACAGGATATTTTTAAGAAAAAATGGTGTGTTGAACCTGGTTTTAAGGCATGCCAAACCTCTCGCTTGTATGGCAGTTGTTTTAAATATCGCTTAAATAAAAAAATAGAGGTACAGCACAGTCAAACGCTACAAACTTACCACGGAGAAATAATAAATTACATCAGATAAATTAAAACAAGAAAAACACAGTACAATGTACATCCCACAACAGTGGACGAGAAAAAAACCAGATAACAGGACACCACAAGTGAAACAAAAACATGCACGTATAAGCGTTATAATAATATGACGTGAAAAAACGCTATCCCAGATAAATCTAAAAATAGTTTAAAAAATAAATTAGTCGTAGCACGTATAAACAAACAAACCCATGAACCACGAGAAGTACACTATACTGACAAATAAGACATATGCAAAATGTACCGGAAATACAGAATTCAGACCACAAACATAAAGAACACTAACGAAATAAACAGACAACTATCAAGCACAAAATGACCAACCAACAAAGACTTATAAAATCAAAAAACATTTACAACAACATTAAACATAAATAAGAAACAACACGAACTTGACTAAAAACTGGGAGTGTAATCAAGTGCTCCGGAAGGCATTCCCTGCACCGTATACGGCACCCGTCGTGTTATTTCTTTGTTCAGTCCGGTAATGATGTAAGGTTACCTTTAACTGAGGAAGAATATCAGATATAATTTTTGACACACTTTTGTCAAAATGGCCAATCAGCTCATGATGGCAACCATAAAATGTCTTGAGAGCTAACTTTAATTTGACTAATTCATAGCCCTGTCTAAGCAACTTTTGAGAAAGCAGTTTTCCTTGCTAAAAAAATCAACAGATGAGATCCCAATGTAAATTTTTATTTTGTTATTCAAGAGAGGTGAAAAATACCAAGTGGACAATCAAAATGACTTTAGATAACGCGTAGCATAAAAAATGATTTCCTGAAAATTTTGCTTGATAAAAAACCGTTTCATTCCCTAAAATATAAGACCATTCATTAATTGCTGGTTTGTTGTATGTGTGTAATTTGTTGTACAATTTCAATTTCGTAAATCAAGGTTTGATATCGTTGGTATCCACCAGAAGATGCCTTTATAATGAGAAATCTGTTATTTTCTCATATACCTGCAATGTTCATTAATACTCGTCAAGATCGTAGTCACTGACCTTGAGATCGATACCGTCTGCTTTACTGCCACTACTTATAAGAGAACAATGCTAATAGATATTATTTATAAAGTTCATAACCGTTAATATATTTTAGTTTTTACAACATCTTCTGAACCTATTATGTTACACAAGTATTCATAAAATTCACTTGAAAGTTCTGTATGTTTCGTTTTTTTCTTAAAAATGTTCTGTGCCAAGTCTTGAATATGGCAGTTGTTATCAGACAGTCCGTTTCTATGTATGTTGGCGTTTGCTTTTGTTGTAGTTCAGTGTTTCGGTTGTTCCGTTGTTTTCCTCTTGTAGTTGGTGTGTTTCCCTCAGTTTTAGTTTATTACCGGCTTTGTTTTCACTTAATCGAATTATGACTATTAAACAGCGGTATACTGCTATGGCCTTTATTATTCATGTTTAAAAAATAATTATGTTACGAAAGAAAATTTCATTGTACGAGACAGAGCAAAAATTCTTATATTATTACTTTATATTTCGAAACAAATAATTAAATGGGAATAAATATTCAAGATATATATGTCTTAGCTTAAATTTAATTAAACGTTAAACGAGGGAATTTGAAAGAAAAAAAAATGCAAACTCCATCGATATCAATGACTCGAAAAAAAATTCAATTAGGTATGATTGATTGTGTCCTCTTAGTATTGTTTAGTTTCTCTTATAAGTGCTTACATATACAAGATTCACTTTACGACATGTAATATAATGGTAAGGTAAACAAATACCACTCATCAATATCACATACTTTCAATTGTGTACGCTTACATGCTTACTTAGTTAATTGGTCTAATATTTCTAGCAGAGCAGAATTTTAAAGATAATTAACGACAACAAACAGACAACGGACAAACGACTGACAGCAAGTGATGAGTAAAGCTCACCTTTTAATTTAGGCCAGGCAAACTAGAAATGAAAGCTTTATTTTTGATTTTTAAGAGAATATGTTTTCTTTCCCAATTTTGCAATAATTAAAACATTGTGAAATATTTTGAATTTAAAGTAATTCATCCCTTCCTAAAACAATAACATATTTGTTTATTCGGTTGTCATTCTTTTTTAATGAAAAAAGAGCGTGTAAAATTTCATATTGTTTTTTTCTCTAGAATTTATAGCTAGGAATGAGGATCATTGGTGCATTTGGCTGACCTTAGTATATTACGTTGTTTTAATGACATTCTTTCTATGCTTTGTACCTTGTTTATGTCAATAGAATCAGGTCATAAACTATGATTGAAATTTACAAACAAATCATTTATCTTGCCTGTGATTATTTCAGATTTCCTCGTTGATTTGAGTCATATGAGTACATGTTGAGTTTTCGTGTTCAATGTGTATACCTTAATTACTACTTTATATGCAGATTTTGTTATTTACAACCGGAAAAGATGCTGAAGAAATAATTTATTTTATTATAATGATTATTTTCATATTAAAGATTTTTCAACCTTAATTATAACTTCGAAAGATATATTATATAAATATCAATTGCTCCCTTTTAGAATGTAACACTTTTAAGCCATACTGTCCAAGAGGACACATGACATCATGGCCTAGCATTATATCGAACTGTTTTATCTTTCATAGTCTGTCTTTGATTGGCTTTTATATTTTGAAAATGACCATGTTAGCCAGTGGGATCGTTTATCATTCTCCCTGCTTCTTCATGTATGTAAATATTTTCTGTTCACATCCGTTTTAAAAAAACATTCTGGATTGGTCTTCTATTGATTTCAGTAACGTTTACAATTCAATAACTCCAAAATTCATTATTTTGCAAACTCATTAATTGGCAAACGACTGTACACAGACAATACCAGTACGGTGAAAAATAATGGTCCCCTATCAAATATTTTTAACATAAGCTATTGAGTTTGACAGGAGAATCTGTTATCCCTGCATCTCTTCATCCCTGTGTTATAATTACATAGCACAACTTTAAGATATAACCCACTAGTATCTGCTGTCCCTATTAAGAATTACAAGTTCAATTCAGTCAATACGCAGATAACGTTTCGCTGATTCTGGATTAGCATGAACGATCTTCAAAACACTCTTTGCGTATACATATATTCGATTGCTTCGCTGTTTGTGCTGGTCTGATAGTAAATGAAGAAATAAATGAGCCCATTCGGGTTGCATCGAGATTAAGCAGCAAAGAAAAACGGTTATTGAACAAAAAATTATCTTGGAATACATCAGAAGCTTTTAAACTATAAGATATTTGTTTCAATCTTCTAAACGAGGCTAAAACTTTAAAAAAATATACAGAACAAAAACATGGAAAGCGCTTAAATTTATGAACATACAGAAATGTGACATATACACTCCGCCAAAAGTAAAGCACCACCCAATTAAATTTTGATATACATATTGTTTTAAAATAAGATAATAATTTAGAAATAATATATATTTAAACTGTAAACCAAAAGTAACTTTTGGATACTGGTAAAATGTCTATCGATTACATTTTGATTGCTCAAAACCAGTTTAAAAACCTGTCTCGTATGTGTTCTCGTTACTGTTTTTGACTAAACCTGATGAAGATTGAATTATTTCCGTCTACACGCTTGGAGGCCAATAAAGAGCCCACAATTAACTTTAAGACATCACATAGCCAGATTACAGTGGTCTAGCAACCATAACCGATAGACTTTACGCAACTGAAGAAGAATTCACTGGTCCGATGTAAGTCGTTTCATGCTGAATCCCATCGATGACAGAACATGTGTTTGGAGGAAAAGAAACAACACATATCGGGACAATAACATATTTAACAGTTTAACAGCATGGGGATGTTTTACCCATGACTGTAAGCTTGCCATGCATGTTATTGACGGTATCCTGAATGGACAAAGATACCGGGATGACACACTGAACACCAAAATATCGCCTCATTTTGATAATCACGAGTTATCTCATAGACCAGTCTTTCAAGAAGATGACCATGCGAGACCTCGTCGTGCACGAATTGTAAACGCATACATGACGTCGGAATCAATCGCCACTTTACCTCGGTCGGTCATGTTACCTAATATGAACCCTGCTGTATGGGTTTTTGGCCGTAAACTTAATTAGAGATAACCAAAATGTGCAACAATACTAATATTGAGGTTCGCTTTGGTACAAAAACGGCAGAGATTTCCACAGTACATTTAAACTTGTCGAAAACGAACCTTGCATAAGCCGAAAACTTGTCTAAACTGAACATAACTTGAGTCCGGTCATATCAAGTTTCATGTGTTGTGAATCTGAAATAACCGAACAAAATATTAAGGACCAAAGATGAGGTTCGGTTTAGTGAGGTTGCACAATATAAGCTACGACGACTGGTGCAATGATTTAGGAGACGTCTCTTGACTCTCTATCGGAAGCTTAGAAGCTATACACGAAATTGACATTATTATTCTAAATTGACAGTAAATGTATACTGGGTTGTTATCCGAAAAGTTGAAAATTGTATCATTATTTGAAACTATTAAAAATGATGAACACATTATAACTTTTTATTTTGACTTTGTTTTTAATGTAAACTTGTAAGTTTCCTTAACGATTTAGAAAGCATGGTTTAGTTTAAACATATTTCATTTGATCAATGATACAAATTGGATAAGACAGACAGACTTACAAAGTCTTCTCCGTTTAACATTTATAAAAATACAATATAAAATATATATATGAGCATGCATGTGTAGAATGGTATATCTATTTATGTAACATTTCATAAAGTTTTTATATCTCATACTAGTAAATGTGCATTCAGAAGTGCATCAAGACAACCCATGTAAGCTTTTGGTTTTTATATCTCATACTAGTAAATGTGCATTCAGAAGTGCACCGAGACAACCTATGTAACAGATTGGCAACATTTCATAAAGTTTTTATATTCTATATTAGTAAATTTGCATTCAAGAGTGCACCAAGACAACCATGAAATCCTTTTGTAAGATTTCGTATAGTTTTTATATCTCATTCTAGTAAGACAATAACAATCAAAACCAAGGAGTAAACAAATACTCATAAAACCAAAAGACATTTACAACAACAGTTAAAATAAATAAGAAACAACACAAACTCCACTAAACACTGGGAGTGAAAGCAGATGTTCCGGAAGGGTAAGCTCTTCCTGCACCGTATACGGCATCCGTCATAAAGGTGCATTGAGGAGTGCACCAAGACAACCCATGTAACCGTTTGGTAACATTTGATAAAGTTTTTATATCTCATTCTAGTAAATGTTCATTCAAGAGAGCAGCAAGACAACCCATTCACCGTTCGATATCATTTCATAAAGTTTTGATATATCATACTAGTAAATGTGCATTCATAAGTGCACCAAGACAACCCATGTAACCTTTCGGGATTTTATATCTCATACTATTAAATGTGCATTCAGGAGTGCACTAAGACAACCCATGTTACATTCCCAATACATTTCATAGAGTTTTTATATCTCATACTAGTAAATGTGAATTCAGGAGTGCACCAAGACAATCCATGTAACGTTTTGGTAACATTTCATAAAGTTTTTATATCTAATTCCAGTAAATTTGCATTCTAAGTGCACCAAGACAACCCATGTAAACTTTTTGGATTATAATATCTCATACTCTTTAATGTGAATTCAGGAGCGCACCAAGACAACCCATGTAAGGTTTTGATAATATTTCATTAAATTTATCTATCTCATTCCAGTAAATTTGCATTCTAAGTGCACCAAGACAACCCATGTAACCTTTTTGGTTTTTATATCTCATACTCTAGTAAATGTGCATTCAGGAATGCACCAAGACAACTTATGTAACCTATTGGATATATTTCATAAAGTTATTATCTCACACTAGTAAATGTGTATTCAGGAGTGCACAAAAACAATCCATGTCACATTTGGTAGCAAATCAAAATTTTTTATATCTCATTCCATTTAATTTGCATTAAGGAGTGCACCAAGACAACCCATGTAACCGTTTGGTAACATTTCATAAAGTTTTTATATCTCATTCTAGTAAATGTGCATTGAGGAGTGCACCAAGACAACCCATGTAACCGTTTGGTAACATTTCATAAAGTTTTTATATCTCATTCTAGTAAATGTTCATTCAGGAGAGCTGCAAGACAACCCATGCACCGTTCGGTATCATTTTATTAAGTTTTGATATCTCATACTAGTAAATGTGCATTCGAGAGTGCACCAAGACAACCCATGTAACCTTTTGGATACATTTCATAAAGTTATTATCTCATACTAGTAAATGTGAATTCACGAGCGCACCAAGACAACCCATGTAAGGTTTTGATAATATTTCATTAAATTTTTCTATCTCATTCCAGTAAATGTGCATTCAAGAATGCACCAAGACAATTCATGTAACCTTTTGGATACATTTCATAAAGTTATTATCTCATACTAGTAAATGTGTATTCAGGAGTGCACCAAAGCAACCCATGAAATCTTTTGGTGACATATCATAAAGTTTTTATATCTCATACTAGTAAATGTGAATTCAGAAGTGCACCAAGACAACCCATGTAACGTTTTGGTAACATTTCATAAAATTTTTAAATCTCACTCCAGTAAATTTGCATTTAAGAGTGCACCAAGACAACCCATGTAACCTTTTGGGTTTTCTATATCTCATACTCTAGTAAATGTGCATTCAGGAGTGCACCAAGACAACCCATGTAACACTTTAGTAACATTTTGAGGATCTTCAATCCTGATATTGGATCCTTCAGCTTCACAAGAACCCTAATAAGGAAAGGTATATTGCCGGATCATCCAAGTGTTCCATTAAACCCCTTTCTAAAGTTCTTACTGTCAAAATATCTACAGTTAAAGGACTTCAAAAATATTACGAAACGACATTTTAAGAAGTGGTGTTAATCAGATGTGAACTTGAAATTAAATATGCTACCGACACAGATAAATCTGCTTCACATTTAGACCTTTTTCTTGAAATTACTACTGATGGTAGGTTAAAAACCAAAATTTATGACAAACGCGATGACTTTAATTTTCCTATAGTCAACTTTTCATTTCTGAGTAGCAACATCCCAGCGTCACCAGCCTATGGAGTATATGTGTCTCAATTGATACGTTACTCTAGAGCTAGTTCTAGGTATGTTAATTTTGTTGAACGAGGAATACTGCTTTCTCAATAATTACTTGGACAGGGCTATGAATCAGTCAAATTAAGGTCAGCACTCAAGAAATTTTATTGTCGCCATCATGAGCTGATTGGCCATTATGACAAAAGTGTATCAGAAATTATATCTGATATTCTTCCTCAGTCATAAATTACCTTCCATCATTATCGGACTGGACAAAGAAATAACACGACGGGTGCCGTATACGGTGCAGGAAATGCTAACTCTTCCGGAGCACCTGATTTCACTCCCAGTTTTTAGTGGATACTGCTAACAACATAATTGATTTACTTCAGAGGTCAATTATTGTGACTTCACTTCCGTTCCAAAGATAACTTCCTGTTACATTATCCCTTTGACATTACTTCCTGCCATGTGATTAATATGACGTCACTTCCTGTGAATGAAAATTGCGGGAAAACAAAGTTATCTCCCTTTGAAACGTGAATAAAAGAGAGAAAAAAAAAACGCGAGAATGGTTATTCGTAGATTATGACAAAAATGTTTTGAGCACACCTGACTGAGGAAATATCAGTATTGTAGCTTATATATCGAGAGCAGCTGTAAGTATCTCAAAAAATATCTAAAGCAGACGCGAGCATATAGAGAAAAATAAATGTTAAGAGTAAAAGCTTCATGAGCAGTTTAATCCCCATCACGATCTTTAATCTGATCCTTAAGCAGTAGCAGCAGCAGCAGCAGCAAACCCCTCCCGCAGCAGCAACAGCAGCAAAACCAATGAAATAACTAAAATTATCATGACTTGAGCTGCAGGAACAGCAAAAAATCTTTCATGGAAACACCTTTATCTGATCCTTCAGCAGCAGCAGCAGTTGATATATTCTCAACCAAAGCAGCAGCAGAACATCATTAGAATGAAATGAGCACGATTTGAGGAGCAGCAAAAATCCTTTATGACAAAACCTTTATATGACTTTTCAGCAACAGCAGCAACAACAGAAAAAAAAACCTTACCCCTAGCAGTAACTGCAGCAGAAATAAACCTCAAAAGAGTGAATTGAGCTGCAGGAGCCGCGAAAACCCTTCATAGAAAGCCCTTGTATGACTTTTCATCAAAGCAGCGGCAGCAGCATCAAAACCCTCTCCACCAGCAGCAGCGGCAGCAGCAGCAGAAGAAAAAAAGCCTGATAAGAGTAAATTGAGCACGACACGACCTGTAAGTGCAGCGAAAACTCTTCATGAAAACACATTTAAATGACTCTTCAGCAACAACAGCAGCAGCAGCAGAGGCCCTCATAAGAATAAATGAATATGACAACAGCTGCAAAAACAGTGAAAACCCTTCATAAAAAAACAACTTTATAAGACTCTTCAGCAACAACAACCACGGCAACAGCAGCAAAAACCCTCCCAGCAGCAGCAGCAGCAGCAGCAGCAGCAGCAGGAGCAAGACCTTCAAAAGAGTGAAATAAGCACCATTTGAGCTTCAGGAGCAACAACTTATCCCGTTATGAAATTAACATCTTAACGCTATTGGAGAGCCGTGTTCTGATGAGCCATAAAAACACCGCATGAAAATCACAACCGACATCTTAAACGGTGAAAATTATTTTCCTTGGAAAAATAAAACGCACAGTTATCTCCATTGTTCTACACATCGCCGCTCCGAACGCGGACCTCACAGAAAGAACTAAAATCGTTACGCAATGCAAAGAAAAACAAATAAAGTTTGATTTTACTCATAATTTCCAAGTTCAAAATACATTAGAATTATAATGTAATTATCAGAGTTGAATGCTTCTTTTAGTAATTTTATAAGGGTGTCATAGCGTTGATCGACCGCACATTTTTAGGAGGAAGTGCTTCCACGTTTCGTACAAATTGTGTTTCGGTCAATGCTTTTACACTTAAATAAAATAACAAAAAGAATCATTCAATTCTTAAATGATTATAATAAGCACAAGTAGGCCGTTGCCAAATCATCTCTATTCGTTCGGTGCCAAAAAATTAAGCCAGATGCTTTAAACACACATATTCCGTTGCCAATGATTTTAGATAGAACCATTTTTCCACTTAACAACCACAATTATGATTTGATACATATGTTGTTGGCTCCGTTAGTTATGAATTGCGTTTTGTGTCAAAGAAAAACAGGTCAATCGATACGAAGAATTAATAAATTTCTTAAAATAAATGACTAACTCCTGCTGATTCGGTCTGTGCTTGTTTGTGTAGGCCTTTTTTAAAGTTATTTGAAGACTATTGATGAAAAGAAATAGATAAACAATTTGAAAAATCCCGTGAAGTTCGCGAACTATTTTGGATGAAAAGACTTCAAACAGCTTATCCTCTCGGTCTCAATGACAAAATATTGTGACAAGGGAACATAACTAAAACTTCTTTTGATGTCGTGAATATTGTCGATAAAAGGCTACGAAACAAAAAGTTTCATGGTAAACGTAAAAATCGTAATCTACGTATTAAACATCGTATAAATTATACACTAGATGATCTGCTATCTATAATAATAAATAATATTAGACATCAATTATAATGCAAACTTGGCCATATACCAATAAGTAAACTATATAATATTTTTCTGGATTGTGATAAAATTTCTTTTTTCAGCCCGTTGTATGAATACGTCTGTATTATTACAGCCTTTTGTCATCACAGGTTGTTTCCTAGTATCGATAAACCTGAAAATCATAAACGGCATTTTCTTAAATTAAAATATATAAATAAAGGTTTTGATTTTATTAACTGATCTAGTATATTCAATGAGCCAGATACCTCCATATTTTGATAATACAGAACCACATATTATTTCGTATTCATACAAAAAAACTAGCAGAAGTTTGATTTTTAATTATACGTCAGTTACATCAGACGTCGATATAGAAAACAATGCTCCTTTCACTTGAGACTGTGAAACATCTAATTTTAGATATGTTCCCTATGGTCATGTCATTACAGGAGACCTCAGCAAAGGACCTAAATATCGTCCTCCATCTACTATAGATTGGAAACAATGTCGTGAGGTCATTAAAGACGCTCTGTCTGCCTACTGTAAAAATTGGTGTAAACGTGAAAAATCTGATAAAAAATCTCTAGATAGTTATTTGAATAAAATTATGAAAACTGTTGATATTCGTATATCTCATTTTGAAATCAATTCTGAAAATTAATAATAGGGTTAATGATATGCCCATTTCTAGAATAAAAAATAAACTCCAAGTACTCGCAAAGCGGCTTGTGTTCGTACCGGCAGACAAAGCAGCCAATAATGTAGTGGTGGTGTGACGCAAATACTACACGGAAGTTCTCCAGAACGAAATCATTAATTCTTCTACATTCAGGTCTGTACGCTCCACAGATAGTCAAATTGTAAATAAGCATATCACTGCAACTACCCAGCTTAAAGCCTCTTCCGAACATCTAAAAGTCCCCACCATATACTGGTTACCTAAATTACACAAAAAAACATTTAAATTTCGTTTCATCTCATAATCTAGTAAGTGTTCTACTAATAATCTTTCAGTGCTTCTAACTACCTCCTTTACTACTATCAAAGAACTTTTTATTAACTTTTGTAATAAAGTTTATGAAAATAATGGTATTAATTATTTTTGGAGTGTTAAAAATTCTTTGGAGGTTTTAGATAAATTACGTGCTTTTGTGTGGTAAATATTGTGTTGCTATAAAATTATATCTTATATCTCTGTATTCATTAAATTTCTTTTTCGTAACATCGTTCAACGCTTTTGCAATGGTTTGGTCAATGGTTAAACAGTTACATTGATGAAATATATGAATAAGAGTTTTATCATGTTTGTTCTGAGGTTCAATTAAATCATTACGCAACATAATGGTTACTTATACAAGTTCACTCACCAAAAAGGTTAATATTGTGGCTTGAGGCTGATATTTTACGATATCAATGTGCAGAAAGCCGATAATCGATCCATATCTGAACCAAATAAATCGGGATACGTATATGGGATTTTCCTACGCCTTCCAAAAAATGGAAATTAAAATCACAAAAATACTGAACTCCAATGAAAATTCAAAAAGGAAAGTCCATAATCAAATGGCAAAATCAAAAGTTCAAACACATCAAACGAATGGATAACAACTGTCATATTCCTGACTTGGTACAGGCATTTTTCTTATGTAGAAAATGGTGGATTAAACCTGGTTTTATAGCTAGAACTATCCTTATGGCAAAGCCGAACAATTCGCCGTGTCTTATCCGGTTAGAGCGTGAGCAGAAGATAAGTTTATGCACATCACTGGCCCATAAAGCATTTCTTAGATCATTACTACTGGTTTACACTGGCAAGCCTCTTGGGTTGAAAAACAGGAACTTTTCTAATCATTGTTATCCGGGTGCGGGATTTTCTCACTGCGTTGGAGACCAATTAGGGGCTTTGGGCTGTTTTTTGCTCTTTGGTTAGGTTGTTGTCTCTATGACACATTCCCCGTTTCCATTCTCGATTTTATGTAAAAAAATGCTGTTCACAAAGTAATAGGACATAAATGTATGATAACATAACTTAAAAACGATCATTGTAAATATAATTAATAACGCCATATGTTTATTGACAAACATATACTGCAGAATAATTCGTGTGTCATCATTCAGGAATTCGAGAATTATTTAAAACTGTTCTCGTGATAGATAATGAAAATATCATAAATCGACTACGGATAGACGAATCAAGGTAAGAAATAAAACTAAGGGAATCACATGATCTCCAAAAGGAGTATTACCGGATGCGTTGGCAGAATACAATCGATTAATATGTAGTAAAGATTAACTCTTTTCGAATGCATCTTTTCAACTATTAATCTACATATGTTGTCGTTGTTATAACCAAGGTAATTACCTAGCGATTTTATTTTTATTTTTTACTTGTAAATACATATTTTTAAATATTTGTATGTTTTGTATGCGCTACTATTTGACTCCAAACATTTTTTTTCGTAATATAGTGAAGAATTTTGATATTTTCTGTTCATATTTCAAATGATTGTCTACCATAATTCTATGCGACTCATACAAGTGAGAGGTTTAGCTAGCTATAAAACTAGGTTTAATCCACCATTTTCTTCATAAGGAAATCAAAGACCAAGTCAGGAATATGACAGTTGTTTTGCATTCGTTAGATGTGTTTGAGCTTTTAATTTTGCCAGTTTATAAAGACCTTTCCGTTTTGAATTTCCCTTTGTTATTTTACTTTGTACTGCATTGTACAATTGTGTGTTGTCTGCTTACGCATTTGATTTTGATTTAATTTTCTAAAATCTCTACGTCAAACAGTATAAAGCATGAAATGTCGTGTTCTGCCTTAATGCACAGGCCAAAAATTCCTTGTAAAACATATAAAAAGAAAGCTGTAAGACATCATTGTCCAAGAGATATCGGAATCGATAAATAATTTCATTTAAAGCGATATTATTTAATACATGCGTAAGCCCCTTGAATAACAGTTGAACACATCAACAACAGTTGTCTGAAAACTTGTTTGAAACATTATCCGACCAACCAAATTCAATCCACTTTTCATCATGTCAGAGGCTTTGTGTTTGTATCAAATGACAATCATATCCTTTTTCATCTATGTTTTGAAAATGGTCAATCATCCTATGTGTTATCTATTTGCTTCAGATACATTTTTGACTTGTCCAGACCCATTAATCGGGATAAGTTGTTTTAGAACTATTTGTAAAACCCATATGCCAGTTAGCCGCGGAACCGTAGCTCTATGGTTCTTATTCAAATTCAGTCAACAAAAAATATGAAGATCCAAACGAAATAATTTTGAAATAGGACCATACAGACATCAATTTTAGCATTGTTCTATTGTTTGCAAATTGTAATGTCTTTTACTACAATAAATTTGCAAAAACACAGTGTTGAATATCACAAATTTGTTGAAGACGAGTTCGTGTAACATGCTACATGATTGTTCACATTAGTTTGTTATTTGTACATATATCACGGGTGCATATAACCGTTTAAGTGAGAGGTTTAGCCAGCTATAAAACCAGGTTTAATCCACCATTTTCTACATTAGAAAATGCCTGTACCAGGTCAGGAATATGACAGTTGTTATATATCGTTTGATGTGTTTGAGCTTTTGATTTTGCCATTTGATTAGAAACTTTCCGTTTTGAATTTTCCTCGGATTTCGGTATTTTTGTGATTTTACTTTTTAATATACTAAACAAGTAATATTTGTTACATTACGTCACAAGGGGGTTTATTTCATGGATATTTTAACGTGTTTGTCATACACGATATATATAAATATATAACATTTATATGTATATAGTGTCTAAAAATAGCAACAATCAACATTCAATCTGTCTAGGCGTGGATCAGTTTGAAGATAAACTGATGCAGTTACTAAAATAAATTATAAAAATGCCTAAGAATGTAACTTTAACACGCTAATGTACAATAATCTGCAAAACTAACTTTAAAGTACATGTACGATAAACTGTAAAAATTTCTGAACAGCATCCGATTTTACCTGGATGTCTGCACGCGCCCGATGAAGATAATTTGTTTAGCGAAATATTGCGTGAATAAATAAAATGTAACAACTATTTTATAACACTCATTGTTTAAGTTAATTCTTAGGCATTTATATATTTAATATATTGATTTACGCCTAAATAAGGAATTAATCCAAAGCATTCGCTAGTAAACCAATTTTGATCTGTTCCAACGGTCATTTTGATCTGAACAGCTCTTAAAAGACTGAACAAAAAATTATACGTCATTTTCAATTTTTCAGTCATTTTACAGACTTATGCACTGCGTTAAATTCAGTACTGTTCAAACATTTCGTTTCAGTTCAATTACGATATGTTCAGTCTATGTTCAGACTATTCCGTAGCTGCTATTTACCAGTACACATTAACATCATACTGAATTGTCTGAGATGCTACTGAACAGTACTGGATTGACCTCAAGCGAATTGCTTGAACAGTTTATATAACAGTTTAAGTCTGAAAAGCTGAATGTGACAGAATAATTTATTGTTTCAATTACTGTTAAGATTAAAGTTACCGTTCAAGACTTAATTTCATTTAATAGTGATTATATCTTAATTTGATGTTTTTTTTGGTAAACAACTATTTAAAAAAGTATGACTTTGATATATTGTAGGGGCCCTTAAGATGCAGTTCACAAACAACAGAACAATTAAAAAGTACTTTGGAATATGTATATTTACAACAACTTTAACTTTAATCCGTCTGATTTACGTATATTTCGATGATGCCAGTCTTAAAACTTTAAACTTCACCGCAAAGTTAGCTGAAGGAAAATATAATAAAATTCTGAGACAATATGATAAGTCAGAGTTCATAAAACTATCTACGACAGAGGGGGAAATAACACATTCAATTGAGAATATAAACACAGGTAAAGGAGATACAAATATTAACCAAGTTTATTCAATGATGTGGCACACAAAACCATTCTGGGCTCCAAAAGATATCCTTTCATATGAATTTAGAAATTGTGCGTTTAGGAATTGCATAGTCCGTGAATCATCAGATGACACTACGCATGGCACATGTGATGCAATATTATTTCATCACACAGAGATGAATATAAAGGTTCCAAATAAAACATCCGGTCAAATATGGGTATTCACGTCATATGAATCTGAAATACATACAGCAAAGCACTTTTTGAAAAAAGGATGGGACAATAAATTTGATTGGGTATATAGCTACAGATCGGATGCTGATATATCTTATCCGTATGGGTTACCGGACAGGAGACACATACAACGTGAAAAAAATTATACGAGTCTTTTCCGAGAAAAGTCAAAGAATGTTGCCTGGGTAGTAAGCAACTGTAAATCCGTTTCAAAGAGGTACCAGTATATTAAGGAAATGATGCAAACCATACAAATAGATATATATGGGAACTGCGGTAAAAAATGTTCCTCTTCTTGGAATAGTGACAAATGCTTTAAGGATTTAAGTAAAGATTACAAGTTTTACTTGGCGTTTGAAAATTCAATATGTAATGACTATGTTACTGAAAAGATATTCCGACTATATCAAGACGGTTTTGACATTATTCCCGTTTACCGAGGAGCCCGAAATATAAAGGACATTTTACCACACGACACCTTTATATCTTCATTAGATTTTAGTTCGCCTACACAACTTGCTTTGTACATGACAAATGTAGGAAATAATGAAAGTACATACACTAATTATTTGAAAGCAAAAGATAAGATTTTTTTCAAAGGACATACACGAAAGGAGGGTTTGCAGTCTATGTATTGTTCTGTCTGTGAAAAACTCAATAATAAGTATAAACGAAGTCCTAAATTAAACTTAACAAAATGGATGTTCGAAAAAAATTGTTATATCCCAACAGACGTGTGACGATATGGATGTTTTTATTAATTGAATGAGAAAAAGTTGTTCTTAGAAACAAGTGTTACCTCATTAGCTGTGTATTGTGCAATTATTAAAAGTTTCAAGTACGAGTTGCAGCGCACTTAAGTACAACCTCTTCCTAACCAAATTGTGACAAACAAATAGTAAAGTGATGTAATACAAAAATGTATGCCCATATATTTTTTTCATTTCTATATATACAGGTGGTATAAGTTAAGGTTAATTCAACTTTAACGTCTTCAGTACATAGTATATAGTAGTATGTCTTTTGCAGGAAATACCAAGTCAGGAATATGATAGTTGTTTTCCATTCGTTTGATGTGTTTAAGCTTTTGATTTTTTGTGGAGTTCGGTATTTTTGTTATTTTACTTTTTCAAGCATCTTCCCTTTCACATGATAAAGAGATTGCTGCAGTTACGTTTATAGAGTCAAATAAAAAAAATATATAATAACTACTCTAGCAAAGACACGTTTATCTTTTGTCTATTTATTGTAGTTCTTAAAAATGCATTTACAACACATTCCACTAGATTTCTTTTTACATGCACAATAAGATGACCGTTGGAAAATTGAATGTTGTTAATCAACCGAAGGAAAAAATAACTTGTGTTAATCACGTTCATATTTTGTCTTCCATTTCTAAATTTTCTTCAAGTTGAATAGGCTTTAGGACACTTGATGATTATAATAAACGGTTTGAGAAATTTGTAATGAAACGGATTCGGTTTCATATATGGGATATTTTTTTCCTGTCATTAAATTCATCCATCGTTATTGAACATTAGAGGTCGTAATCTCTGAATTGATTGAATTACATATCTAGCGAAGTAGAATATAGATTTTAATATTTACACAGAAAAATAAACGTTGAACAATACACACACTAAAAAAAACAAAGGTTAACAAGGGTGAACCCCGATGAAGAGCAGTTCCTGTTTCAAAAGTGACAACCGTCGTGTTATTTACTGGAAATAAAAAATGGTGATAAGTCACAGTCGGTCAAGCAAAACACTGGTAACAAGATTTCAGTTTCAAACGGTCATTTTGGTCTGATCAAGTCTCAATCGATTGAATTTAACGCAAGAACAAAACGTCAAGACTTTTTCAGACTTTCAAATGCCGTTCTGATCGATAGTCACGTACAGCAGGTAATTTAGTCCGTTCAGGCATGTCAAAATGAATAAAGCGGAATGTTCTAGCGAGCGTTTTAGATCTGTTAAGGCGGTTTCAGATGAAATCAGACCATGTATACAAATTTACGTTCAGATATTGTCAGATCGAGTTCAGTCGTGTTCAGATTTTAATAATTTGGATACAAAAAGGGGTGAAAATTTTCCGGTGTGTATCAAGGGTTGCTCCCCTTTAAAAATAAAATCGAAAAACAGAAAGATGACGTTCCTTTATCTCTCCATTTTAATCTATTTTTTAATATTCTTTAATCCTTAATTCTTGTTATCTACGTAATCATTAAACAATTTAGGGTGTTTTTAAATAAATAATAAAATTAGATTGTTTTACTTGTTTTTGGTCATTATGATATGGCTTGACAAAAGTGAATTCGCTCTGTCACAAATAGTTAAAAAACCCTAAATATGGTT
Source organism: Mytilus californianus (assembly GCF_021869535.1). Taxonomy (NCBI): domain Eukaryota; kingdom Metazoa; phylum Mollusca; class Bivalvia; order Mytilida; family Mytilidae; genus Mytilus; species Mytilus californianus. The sequence continues at coordinate 1,925,048 of NW_026262681.1, forward strand.
GAATAATATCAAATAATGATAAGATCAATATTTGAAAAATGTTTTATACGTGAATGTCATCGTGTGTTTGTTCGTGTGTTTTGATATACGGGCGTTTAAAAATGTAGCTAACTCGACGTAAATACTATTTTAAATATTTCGCCTTGTTTGCTTGATCGTGCTAGCTGGTTAAATTATCCAGCCGGACAACAAATCCCTGATTTGTCCGTTAATAACCCCGGATTTATTATCCGAGATTCAAATGGAGATACTTTCTAAGAAAGCCATCAACAGATGTCGCGGCGCAGAAAAAAATATTTGCGTGGAAAAACGACCTAGTAGGAATCATATTTTATGAAACCAAACATATCATGACCGGTAAACATGATATCATGAGTTTTTAATTATTTGAAAAACATAAGAAGTCAAAGTAATGTGTCGTTGAAAAAGAAATTGAAGCCATTTTTTTTAGTTGTCGGAACCGCCATTTTTCAACTTCGACTGTCATTGACAAATTTTCAGCTCTGAACGAATTGACACAGACCTGGTTAACCTAGAAAAAAAATGTGACTGGTTTATTTTGATAAACTGGAACATGGAGAACAGAACAGGGATGGTCACATTACGTTACCATTCGTTGTTTACACACGAGCACAAGTTCTATTCACATTTGCACAATTTGGTAAGGCCGCTCAATTATTTCCTATATTTGTTTCTTTAAATTTCTCTGCTCTTGACCAAAACAGCTCAGAAATATGACAAAACCGTCGCAGAGGAAAAGACAGTCAACATGTCATTGAAATGAATAAAATCTGTTATTTTTTTGGGGATTTATTTTCCCTTTGCATGCCTCAATGATGTTTTTCAGTACACAATTACAAAATGTGAATATTAGTTGTCTATTTTCTTAAAAATCACACAGATATATTGAATTCAGCACATTATCCATATAAGAATATGTATATAGAGCTCCCAATCATCAGGCGGAAACCCAGTTGAAATTAAACAAAAGAAAAAGAACTCTTTATTAGAGAAGGTAAAAAATGCCAAGTTGGTAAATTTGAAAATGCATAACTTCAAAAACATTCATTTTGTGTGTGTGTTATCAAGGGTAATTAGTCCTCATTCTCAATTTTTAGGATCGTAATGATGCTATGAGGATAAATTGATTTTTTTTAGAGCTACATTGACAGCGTGTTATCATTACAATGGCTTCCATTTTTATGATTATAATAATTAAGTGGCGTAATGGGGAGATCATTTTGACGAAGTAGAATCCTGACTGATCATATCCTTTAATAACTGCCTTATTAATTAGATATAAGAAGATGTGGTATGAGTGCCAATGAGACAACTCTCCATCCAAATCAAAATTTATAAAAGTAAACCATTATAGGTCTCAGTACGGTCTTCAACACGGAGTTTTGGCTCACACCGAACAGTAAGCTATAAAGGGCCCCAAAAAATACTAGTGTAAAACCATTCAAACGGGAAAACCAACGGTCTAATCTATATAAAAAACGAGAAACGAGAAACACTTATGAACCACATCAACAAACGACAACTACTGAACATCAGATTCCTGACTTAGGACAGGTGCAAACAAATGCAGCGGGTTTAAACGTTTTAATGGTACCAAACCTTCACCCTTTTTTCGAAACAATAGTGTAACATCACAACATAGAAAGACACACTATAAAAAATCAACTGAAATAGCTTAGCTCAATCAAAGGACATATTAACACCATTGAACATACACTGAACAAATAAATTAGACCTATTTTTATAAATTAAACCTATTTTTTTGCGAAGTCCAGTTGTAAATTATTGTGATCTGTTAGCATGTCAGGATTTGTCCTTGATGACATGACCGCAGTGTAAACATAATAAAATCTGATATATCATAGATAAAAGACAGAGGAAAACTAATTTGAACACAGTCAGATCTTTATTTTATGGTTTACAGATGTAATTGCAAAAGAACGAAGATGATATCACATTAAAATATAAATGTTTTGCTTATTCCCTGTTCATCTCCAATCAATCCTTCATTAGTTGTTATATCTACATGCAGTTTACATAAATAAATCCATATTTATTATGATTAAGTCCATTATAGGTTTACAATTATTTAGCTGCATGCACCTGCATTTGATTAGAAATTACATATCAGGTCAACATGGTAATTTTTTTTAATTGATAATTCTTCATTATTCCACATATTTATGTATATGTTACCAGAAATGGTTTTATATATGGTACAATTTAGACTTACATATTTTTTTTATATCATTATGTATTTATTTTTCACACCACATGGGCTTGTTTTATGTTTTGATTTAATAATTTGATTACATTTATATCCACTGAAAGATACAACATTTCATATTATTCATGAAATGCAATTTTCAGGTTTTTTACAGTATATTGTCAATTTACTTAATCATGTTTATATCTTGATTAGAAATATTCAGTTATTTGATATTCGTGATTTGGAATTGTGTTTTTCAGTTGAAAAATACTTAGTAGCTGTCACACCCAGAATACATCCTGATACTCTTGGCATTGGCAATACCTGTTATTGCATTTGTACATATGTTCTATGAAGTAATTTGACATTTCTGTTGAAGCCTGAAAACGCAACTTTTTCATCATTCTATTAAGCTTTCAGCAATTGAGGGACTAGTGGTTTTATTTTATAATAAGAGTTGAAGTTTTTATTTTCTGTTGAAACCTTGAAAATTCAATATATGACATGACAACTCAAGGGGGACTGCAAATGGTGGATGGATATCCATGGCATATGTCAAGCTCTATATCTCTTAAGACCTGGCAAGTTCTGAATGATTAAAAACAGAAACAACTACATTTTGTAAATGTTTTCTTTTTATTTTATAATCTCTTTTTTTGAAATGAAACAACACACAACAAAACAAAAATCAGGCCGTTATTTTTCTAGTTTCTGTGTCATTTGGTCTCCTGTGGAGAGTTTTCTCATTGCCAATCATACCACATCTTCTTATTTTTATATTGTCGTGGGCATCATAATTATGCCAGTGGCCTGGAGTTGTTGCATTTCAGTGTTCATCATTAGTTTTAGATACATTATCTTTATTTAAATATTGCATATAAAACACCCAATTAGGATCGGGAAAAAATTTAGTTCACAGATATAACTGACTATGGATTCTAACAGAAATTCTCTCAAAATATTACTCTAGAATAGAATAGATTATATAAAACATGTACATTTGATATCCATAATCTTTATAAAACATTTTTTCGTGTAGATCTATTAAGAAAACCATCTGTTTCTTAATCATTGAATGCTGAATCAATATGAAGTATTTATGTGTACTCTAAGGAGATGTATGCCTTGAATCAATAATTATATCTTTCAAATTATGACAAAATAGAGGTAAACATGCAATCAGAGAAAGTGCTGAAACATATTTTCCCCTAAAAAGCTTGGGATTAATATTTTTTTCTAATAATTTACTGGTCCAAGTCCCCTCCCTTTATGTATGTTTTTTACTACATGCTTCTTTTTATTTTTTAAGCTTACTGTGTGTAGCATTAAATGTCTAAAAGCAATGATTTTTTTTTTGGAAACTGAAAAAAAAAATATCTTAAAGTGAAAATTGGCAATATCCATGATTTCTAGATCATAAGAAAAACATTGGAAATCTTTCGATTAAACATTGATTTAATAAAACATGAAACCAACGCGTTATAAATTGCATCCGTCCGAAGTGTTTAACTGAATTTACCTTCATCAGGAACGCTCAAAGCCGAATATTTGAATGCCAAGGATACATAGGAACCCAAACAGTTAAATAGCTATATAACCAAAAATGACATACAATTAATAGCCAAATCCATCTAAGGTCAACTTTGCCAAAATAAGAAACAAAACAGACATACATTCTGTTATACTTTCTTTTCACTGTTTAGGTCCTGAACTTAACAGGTGCTCTATGCCAATGATAAATTGTAATTTCCAAGATGTTTTTTTTTATATTTAAACATTTTACTACCGCATACAGAAAATGATGGGTTATTATGCCTCAGAAACACTCTTTCTCTTACTTAAATTGTATTTATTTTCAATAGTCACTTCTGCTGCACGTTCTTTTTTAAACTTTAGCCACCAAATTGGAAAGGAAGTCCTGCATTTTCAGTCTTTTGATACATACGTAGTGAAAGTCTGAAACCTGCCGTATTAAAAGATAAATTTATTACTGGTTAGTGTGGTTTTTTCCGCGCTATACCAACAAGAGGTATTTACTGGTCCTTACCTGGTTAGTGTGGTTGTGCAGCGCTAAACCAAACACTCCATACATATACAACCAATAGAAACCATCTTAGTGACTTCTTGTGGTGCCAGGTGGAAACCCAGTTGCTATAAATGTGGCATTTGTCTTAATTCAGTCTTATTCTACATGTACCAACCCTAAATTCCCTGTGGCTACAGCAAAACAAGATGGCTAACGCAATGGAGATGGGAACATGTAAAAAGGCTCTATAACAGACAATTGACTGCCGGTAAATCATACAACCAACAGTAATATAAATTATGCTACAAACAGAGACAAGGCTCTGGAAACAACAACATTCAAGTGCAACTACCAACATTTTAACATTCGAGATGAAAGCAAGCAATATTTTTGTGGCAGAATTCAGTACAGCAGCATACAAACTGGCACAGTCCAGAAGTTTAACACTACTACAATCTACTGACATTTCTACTAACTATACTGTCGTACTTTTACGTATAATTGTTTAATTTTTACACATTGTGACTTGGATGGAGAGTTGTCTCATTGGCACTTATACCACATCTTCTTATTTCTATGTACTTGAACAACATTGCATTGAACTCACAAATCTCAAGATCGATTCTAGCTACAAGGTATATAACAGAAATTCAAAATATCAACTAGAAATATGCGCAAATTTACCATCAATTGTTTCTATACAAATAAAATGACAGTTAATTGCAATAGAATTGATATCTTCATTAATGATATCTTTGATAGTCTATGTTCAGAAATTAAGAGCAAATTTAAAGAACTAGATATATGTAACAACACTATCAAGACTCAACTAAAAAACCTAAAGGATACCACATCAACTATTATACATCAGGATGGAAAAAATGGTCACTACAATCGAGAAGAGTGAAGAGCAACCTGGAGAGCCACGGAAAAACTACCTCCAGACCAGCAATCATTGATACCTTCAATACTCAGCAACAGGAAGAGGATAAAAACAAACAAATCATCTGTCCTAAATGAAGGTATTGCCTGTGATTCTTGGAACAATTGGTACCACCACATCTGCTCAAACATCAAGGAAGACGACCTGAAACTATATGAGAGATCTAATTTGAATTTAAAATGATGATTTACTATATATTGAACAAAGCAATAACCAAGTTGAATCTACTGATTGTCCTGATGAAAGAGGTACATCCCCTAATCAAGGAACCTCGGACTCAAACACCCGAAAAACTGGATGACAAATTCGGCTAATTTGGCACCGTAGAGCACACGTCTACCCAAATCACTCAAGCAACAGCAAACTTTTCATCCAAACATTCAACCTACAACAAGTTTGAATCATTCTACAGTAGCAATCCATACCAGGAAATATCCAGGATACGACAATGATTCATTATACCAACCACAAACAAGTCAACGCACCAAACAACATAGAGGCATTTCATCAAATCAAAATAGAAATATATCGCATGATATACAAAACATCACCAGCATGAGCCCTCTTACTCTCTCCTCCAGAAAAATGTACAACCATGTAGAACAAATGCAAGCACGGTACAACCAGACAAAGACAGACACTCTGGCCTCATTATGACTGCTCCCACTTCAGAGAAACTGGTTCAACACACAGCAATTGTTCACAATACACAGGTTGCTCAAGAAAATAACAACACGAGAACAGAAGCACTTGACCAATGCCAACAACTTGGACACGTTTCAATCCTACTCAAAGATGATAATCCAACAATAGAAGAACAGAACCAACCTTTTTCAAGAGATGTGCCTCATAGAACAACCACCAGATCAACTACTTCAGGAGGAATCACTCCTAAAATCGCGAACATCAGAATAACAACCTGCAATATAGAGGGAGTGAGATCAAATAAATATTTCATTCAACTCTTAAGTCAGGAATCGCACATTATATGCCTACAAGAACATTTTCTCTGGGAATGCTAAGCAAGTATCTTATATTCAATACTACCTGACCATGATAATCATACTAGATGTCATGATTCAAATGAACCTCTGACTTGTATTAAATTTCCTAGAAGCCGTTCAGGGGTCTCCATCTTATGGCGAGAAACAGCCAAATTCAGAAACTACCTGATAGAAATGAAAGGGTGATAGCCATTTTAATCTCATCTCACGTGGATGCTTGTCTAATTAATGTCTATATGCCAATTATGGATAAAGACTCTTACTTCCTTCTGTTCCTTCAGACACTTGTCAAAAATAAGAAAATCAAAGAAGCCAGATCATTTAATTTCACATTCAGATATATTGATGATGTTCTTTCCATTAACAGTCCAAACTTTTCTGATTGGGTTTCATTAATAAATCCTCTAGAACTAGAAATTAAAGAAACACAAGTCACAGTTTCCTCCGCCTCATTTTTAGACTTATACCTCGAATTTGACATAAGTTGTCATCTCAAAACCATAATCTATGACAAGCGAGACGATTTTGATTTTGAATTATAAACGCAATCATAAGTTTGAACGTTGTTTTCAATTTAGACTCGTTTATATTTTTTCGTTTGGGCTTGTATTATATTTGCCTTCGGGTTTATGTGATCCGTTCATCCTATTTCGACCCTTCAAAATTCAAGAGTCTTTCCTAATTTGAGGTAAATTATACGGCCTTCCAAATAACGTTTCGATTCCTAACATCACTGAAGAGACATTAATTGTCGAAATCCGGATATAGTGTACCAATTTTTGGTACTCATGTTTGCGGTATACCATCTTTTCCGCAAGTTTATTGTTTTCTGTTTGATAATAAAATATTATAAGATCCATTTTGTTACATCTTGTGATCCGTTTATTTGGCAATCGCCAATGGCAGTCAGCAGGGTTTAAGAACATCAGTTGTTCGACCTGCTAGTCAAATGCGTTTTGTCAAGGATTTGTATAGTGAGAAGGATTGGAATCTCGTGGACTATTTGCATTGCCTGTATTGAAATAAGCTGCGTATGATGAGATTTTGCGAGATGCATCTCGTTAGTCGTTTTTCGTCCACCATTACAAGTTGAATTTATGTCATTTCCAGATAAACTCGGCGTATTGTAAGTATACTATAACAAAATTACATGATGTGATACTTTTAAGTGTAAGTTTATGACAGTTCTGATTCAAAAAACAGTTTATATCTTTACAAAACACATTGTCTGCATCTAAATATACTATGCATTTTATCTGTTGGTCATCGTAATTGCCTGAACAGTTTATATAACAGTTTAAGTCTGAAAAGCTGAATGTGACAGAATAATTTATTGTTTCAATTGCTGTTAAGATTAAAGTTACCGTTCAAGACTTAATTTCATTTAATAGTGATTATATCTTAATTTGATGTTTTTTTGGTAAACAACTATTTAAAAAAGTATGACTTTGATATATTGTAGGGGCCCTTAAAATGCAGTTCACAAACAACAGAACAATTAAAAAGTACTTTGGAATATGTATATTTACAACAACTTTAACTTTAATCCGTCTGATTTACGTATATTTCGATGATGCCAGTCTTAAAACTTTAAACTTCACCGCAAAGTTAGCTGAAGGAAAATATAATAAAATTCTGAGACAATATGATAAGTCAAAGTTCATAAAACTATCTACGACAGAGGGGGAAATAACACATTCAATTGAGAATATAAACACAGGTAAAGGAGATACAAATATTAACCAAGTTTATTCAATGATGTGGCACACAAAACCATTCTGGGCTCCAAAAGATATCCTTTCATATGAATTTAGAAATTGTGCGTTTAGGAATTGCATAGTCCGTGAATCATCAGATGACACTACGCATGGCACATGTGATGCAATATTATTTCATCACACAGAGATGAATATAAAGGTTCCAAATAAAACATCCGGTCAAATATGGGTATTCACGTCATATGAATCTGAAATACATACAGCAAAGCACTTTTTGAAAAAAGGATGGGACAATAAATTTGATTGGGTATATAGCTACAGATCGGATGCTGATATATCTTATCCGTATGGGTTACCGGACAGGAGACACATACAAAGTGAAAAAAATTATACGAGTCTTTTCCGAGAAAAGTCAAAGAATGTTGCCTGGGTAGTAAGCAACTGTAAATCCGTTTCAAAGAGGTACCAGTATATTAAGGAAATGATGCAAACCATACAAATAGATATATATGGGAACTGCGGTAAAAAATGTTCCTCTTCTTGGAATAGTGACAAATGCTTTAAGGATTTAAGTAAAGATTACAAGTTTTACTTGGCGTTTGAAAATTCAATATGTAATGACTACGTTACTGAAAAGATATTCCGACTATATCAGGACGGTTTTGACATTATTCCCGTTTACCGAGGAGCCCGAAATATAAAGGACATTTTACCACACGACACCTTTATATCTTCATTAGATTTTAGTTCGCCTACACAACTTGCTTTGTACATGACAAATGTAGGAAGTAATGAAAGTACATACACTAATTATTTGAAAGCAAAAGATAAGATTTTTTTCAAAGGACATACACGAAAGGAGGGTTTGCAGTCTATGTATTGTTCTGTCTGTGAAAAACTCAATAATAAGTATAAACGAAGTCCTAAATTAAACTTAACAAAATGGATGTTCGAAAAAAATTGTTATATCCCAACAGACGTGTGACGATATGGATGTTTTTATTAATTGAATGAGAAAAAGTTGTTCTTAGAAACAAGTGTTACCTCATTAGCTGTGTATTGTGCAATTATTAAAAGTTTCAAGTACGAGTTGCAGCGCACTTAAGTACAACCTCTTCCTAACCAAATTGTGACAAACAAATAGTAAAGTGATGTAATACAAAAATGTATGCCCATATATTTTTTTCATTTCTATATATACAGGTGGTATAAGTTAAGGTTAATTCAACTTTAACGTCTTCAGTACATAGTATATAGTAGTATGTCTTTTGCAGGAAATACCAAGTCAGGAATATGATAGTTGTTTTCCATTCGTTTGATGTGTTTAAGCTTTTGATTTTGCCATTTGATAAGGGACTTTCCGTTTTGATTTTTTGTGGAGTTCGGTATTTATGTTATTTTACTTTTTCAAGCATCTTCCCTTTCACATGATAAAGAGATTGCTGCAGTTACGTTTATAGAGTCAAATAAAAAAAATATATAATAACTACTCTAGCAAAGACACGTTTATCTTTTGTCTATTTATTGTAGTTCTTAAAAATGCATTTACAACACATTCCACTAGATTTCTTTTTACATGCACAATAAGATGACCGTTGGAAAATTGAATGTTGTTAATCAACCGAAGGAAAAAATAACTTGTGTTAATCACGTTCATATTTTGTCTTCCATTTCTAAATTTTCTTCAAGTTGAATAGGCTTTAGGACACTTGATGATTATAATAAACGGTTTGAGAAATTTGTAATGAAACGGATTCGGTTTCATATATGGGATATTTTTTTCCTGTCATTAAATTCATCCATCGTTATTGAACATTAGAGGTCGTAATCTCTGAATTGATTGAATTACATATCTAGCGAAGTAGAATATAGATTTTAATATCTACACAGAAAAATAAACGTTGAACAATACACACACTACAAAAAACAAAGGTTAACAAGGGTGAACCCCGATGAAGAGCAGTTCCTGTTTCAAAAGTGACAACCGTCGTGTTATTTACTGGAAGTAAAAAATGGTGATAAGTCACAGTCGGTCAAGCAAAACACTGGTAACAAGATTTCAGTTTCAAACGGTCATTTTGGTCTGATCAAGTCTCAATCGATTGAATTTAACGCAAGAACAAAACGTCAAGACTTTTTCAGACTTTCAAATGCCGTTCTGATCGATAGTCACGTACAGCAGGTAATTTAGTCCGTTCAGGCATGTCAAAATGAATAAAGCGGAATGTTCTAGCGAGCGTTTTAGATCTGTTAAGGCGGTTTCAGATGAAATCAGACCATGTATACAAATTTACGTTCATATATTGTCAGATCGAGTTTAGTCGTGTTCAGATTTTAATAATTTGGATACAAAATGGGTGAAAATTTTCCGGTGTGTATCAAGGGTTGCTCCCCTTTAAAAATAAAATCGAAAAACAGAAAGATGACGTTCCTTTATCTCTCCATTTTAATCTATTTTTTAATATTCTTTAATCCTTAATTCTTGTTATCTACGTAATCATTAAACAATTTAGGGTGTTTTTAAATAAATAATAAAATTAGATTGTTTTTCTTGTTTTTGGTCATTATGATATGGCTTGACAAAAGTGAATTCGCTCTGTCACAAATAGTTAAAAACCCCTAAATATGGTTGAATAATATCAAATAATGATAAGATCAATATTTGAAAAATGTTTTATACGTGAATGTCATCGTGTGTTTGTTCGTGTGTTTTGATATACGGGCGTTTAAAAATGTAGCTAACTCGACGTAAATACTATTTTTAATCTTTCGCCTTGTTTGCTTGATCGTGCTAGCTGGTTAAATTATCCAGCCGGACAACAAATCCCTGATTTGTCCGTTAATAACCCCGGATTTATTATCCGAGATTCAAATGGAGATACTTTCTAAGAAAGCCATCAACAGATGTCGCGGCGCAGAAAAAAATATTTGCGTGGAAAAACGACCTAGTAGGAATCATATTTTATGAAACCAAACATATCATGACCGGTAAACATGATATCATGAGTTTTTAATTATTTGAAAAACATAAGAAGTCAAAGTAATGTGTCGTTGAAAAAGAAATTGAAGCCATTTTTTTTAGTTGTCGGAACCGCCATTTTTCAACTTCGACTGTCATTGACAAATTTTCAGCTCTGAACGAATTGACACAGACCTGGTTAACCTAGAAAAAAAATGTGACTGGTTTATTTTGATAAACTGGAACATGGAGAACAGAACAGGGATGGTCACATTACGTTACCATTCGTTGTTTACACACGAGCACAAGTTCTATTCACATTTGCACAATTTGGTAAGGCCGCTCAATTATTTCCTATATTTGTTTCTTTAAATTTCTCTGCTCTTGACCAAAACAGCTCAGAAATATGACAAAACCGTCGCAGAGGAAAAGACAGTCAACATGTCATTGAAATGAATAAAATCTGTTATTTTTTTTGGGATTTATTTTCCCTTTGCATGCCTCAATGATGTTTTTCAGTACACAATTACAAAATGTGAATATTAGTTGTCTATTTTCTTAAAAATCACACAGATATATTGAATTCAGCACATTATCCATATAAGAATATGTATATAGAGCTCCCAATCATCAGGCGGAAACCCAGTTGAAATTAAACAAAAGAAAAAGAACTCTTTATTAGAGAAGGTAAAAAATGCCAAATTGGTAAATTTGAAAATGCATAACTTCAAAAACATTCATTTTGTGTGTGTGTTATCAAGGGTAATTAGTCCTCATTCTCAATTTTTAGGATCGTAATGATGCTATGAGGATAAATTGATTTTTTTTTAGAGCTACATTGACAGCGTGTTATCATTACAATGGCTTCCATTTTTATGATTATAATAATTAAGTGGCGTAATGGGGAGATCATTTTGACGAAGTAGAATCCTGACTGATCATATCCTTTAATAACTGCCTTATTAATTAGATATAAGAAGATGTGGTATGAGTGCCAATGAGACAACTCTCCATCCAAATCAAAATTTATAAAAGTAAACCATTATAGGTCTCAGTACGGTCTTCAACACGGAGTTTTGGCTCACACCGAACAGTAAGCTATAAAGGGCCCCAAAAAATACTAGTGTAAAACCATTCAAACGGGAAAACCAACGGTCTAATCTATATAAAAAACGAGAAACGAGAAACACTTATGAACCACATCAACAAACGACAACTACTGAACATCAGATTCCTGACTTAGGACAGGTGCAAACAAATGCAGCGGGTTTAAACGTTTTAATGGTACCAAACCTTCACCCTTTTTTCGAAACAATAGTGCCACATCACAACATAGAAAGACACACTATAAAATATCAACTGAAATAGCTTAGCTCAATCAAAGGACATATTAACACCATTGAACATACACTGAACAAATAAATTAGACCTATTTTTATAAATTAAACCTATTTTTTTGCGAAGTCCAGTTGTAAATTATTGTGATCTGTTAGCATGTCAGGATTTGTCCTTGATGACATGACCGCAGTGTAAACATAATAAAATCTGATATATCATAGATAAAAGACAGAGGAAAACTAATTTGAACACAGTCAGATCTTTATTTTATGGTTTACATATGTAATTGCAAAAGAACGAAGATGATATCACATTAAAATATAAATGTTTTTGCTTATTCCCTGTTCATCTCCAATCAATCCTTCATTAGTTGTTCTATCTACATGCAGTTTACATAAATAAATCCATATTTATTATGATTAAGTCCATTATAGGTTTACAATTATTTAGCTGCATGCACCTGCATTTGATGAGAAATTACATATCAGGTCAACATGGTAATTTTTTTTAATTGATAATTCTTCATTATTCCACATATTTATGTATATGTTACCAGAAATGGTTTTATATATGGTACAATTTAGACTTACATATTTTTTTTATATCATTATGTATTTATTTTTCACACCACATGGGCTTGTTTTATGTTTTGATTTAATAATTTGATTACATTTATATCCACTGAAAGATACAACATTTCATATTATTCATGAAATGCAATTTTCAGGTTTTTTACAGTATATTGTCAATTTACTTAATCATGTTTATATCTTGATTAGAAATATTCAGTTATTTGATATTCGTGATTTGGAATTGTGTTTTTCAGTTGAAAAATACTTAGTAGCTGTCACACCCAGAATACATCCTGATACTCTTGGCATTGGCAATACCTGTTATTGCATTTGTACATATGTTCTATGAAGTAATTTGACATTTCTGTTGAAGCCTGAAAATGCAACTTTTTCATCATTCTATTAAGCTTTCAGCAATTGAGGGACTGGTGGTTTTATTTTATAATAAGAGTTGAAGTTTTTATTTTCTGTTGAAACCTTGAAAATTCAATATATATTGTTAAATACAGACATGACAACTCAAGGGGGACTGCAAATGGTGGATGGGTATCCATGTCATATGTCAAGCTCTATATCTCTTAAGACCTGGCAAGTTCTGAATGATTAAAAACAGAAACAACTACATTTTGTAAATGTTTTCTTTTTATTTTATAATCTCTTTTTTTGAAATGAAACAACACACAACAAAACAGAAATCAGGCCGTTATTTTTCTAGTTTCTGTGTCATTTGGTCTCCTGTGGAGAGTTTTCTCATTGCCAATCATACCACATCTTCTTATTTTTATATTGTCGTGGGCATCATAATTATGCCAGTGGCCTGGAGTTGTTGCATTTCAGTGTTCATCATTAGTTTTAGATACATTATCTTTATTTAAATATTGCATATAAAACACCCAATTAGGATCGGGAAAAAATTTAGTTCACAGATATAACTGACAATGGATTCTAACAGAAATTCTCTCAAAATATTACTCTAGAATAGAATAGATTATATAAAACATGTACATTTGATATCCATAATCTTTATAAAACATCTTTTCGTGTAGATCTATTAAGAAAACCATCTGTTTCTTAATCATTGAATGCTGAATCAATATGAAGTATTTATGTGTACTCTAAGAAGATGTATGCCTTGAATCAATAATTATATCTTTCAAATTATGACAAAATAGAGGTAAACATGCAATCAGAGAAAGTGCTGAAACATATTTTCCCCTAAAAAGCTTGGGATTAATATTTTTTTCTAATAATTTACTGGTCCAAGTCCCCTCCCTTTATGTATGTTTTTTATTACATGCTTCTTTTTATTTTTTAAGCTTACTGTGTGTAGCATTAAATGTCTAAAAGCAATGTTTTTGTTTTTGGAAACTGAAAAAAAAATATCTTAAAGTGAAAATTGGCAATATCCATGATTTCTAGATCATAAGAAAAACATTGGAAATCTTTCGATTAAACATTGATTTAATAAAACATGAAACCAACGCGTTATAAATTGCATCCGTCCGAAGTGTTTAACTGAATTTACCTTCATCAGGAACGCTCAAAGCCGAATATTTGAATGCCAAGGATACATAGGAACCCAAACAGTTAAATAGCTATATAACCAAAAATGACATACAATTAATAGCCAAATCCATCTAAGGTCAACTTTGCCAAAATAAGAAACAAAACAGACATACATTCTGTTATACTTTCTTTTCACTGTTTAGGTCCTGAACTTAACAGGAACTCTATGCCAATGATAAATTGTAATTTCCAAGATGTTTTTTTTATATTTAAACATTTTACTACCGCATACAGAAAATGATGGGTTATTATGCCTCAGAAACACTCTTTCTCTTACTTAAATTGTATTTATTTTCAATAGTCACTTCTGCTGCACGTTTTTTTAAACTTTAGCCACCAAATTGGAAAGGAAGTCCTGCATTTTCAGTCTTTTGATACATACGTAGTGAAAGTCTGAAACCTGCCGTATTAAAAGATAAATTTATTACTGGTTAGTGTGGTTTTTTCCGCGCTATACCAACAAGAGGTATTTACTGGTCCTAACCTGGTTAGTGTGGTTGTGCAGCGCTAAACCAAACACTCCATACATATACAACCAATAGAAACCATCTTAGTGACTTCTTGTGGTGCCAGGTGGAAACCCAGTTGCTATAAATGTGGCATTTGTCTTAATTCAGTCTTATTCTACATGTACCAACCCTAAATTCCCTGTGGCTACAGCAAAACAAGATGGCTAGCGCAATGGAGATGGGAACATGTAAAAAGGCTCTATAACAGACAATTGACTGCCGGTAAATCATACAACCAACAGTAATATAAATTATGCTACAAACAGAGACAAGGCTCTGGAAACAACAACATTCAAGTGCAACTACCAACATTTAACATTCGAGATGAAAGCAAGCAATATTTTTGTGGCAGAATTCAGTACAGCAGCATACAAACTGGCACAGTCCAGAAGTTTAACACTACTACAATCTACTGACATTTCTACTAACTATACTGTCGTACTTTTACGTATAATTGTTTAATTTTTACACATTGTGACTTGGATGGAGAGTTGTCTCATTGGCACTTATACCACATCTTCTTATTTCTATGTACTTGAACAACATTGCATTGAACTCACAAATCTCAAGATCGATTCTAGCTACAAGGTATATAACAGAAATTCAAAATATCAACTAGAAATATGCGCAAATTTACCATCAATTGTTTCTATACAAATAAAATGACAGTTAATTGCAATAGAATTGATATCTTCATTAATGATATCTTTGATAGTCTATGTTCAGAAATTAAGAGCAAATTTAAAGAACTAGATATATGTAACAACACTATCAAGACTCAACTAAAAAACCTAAAGGATACCACATCAACTATTATACATCAGGATGGAAAAAATGGTCACTACAATCGAGAAGAGTGAAGAGCAACCTGGAGAGCCACGGAAAAACTACCTCCAGACCAGCAATCATTGATACCTTCAATACTCAGCAACAGGAAGAGGATAAAAACAAACAAATCATCTGTCCTAAATGAAGGTATTGCCTGTGATTCTTGGAACAATTGGTACCACCACATCTGCTCAAACATCAAGGAAGACGACCTGAAACAATATGAGAGATCTAATTTGAATTTAAAATGATGATTTACTATATATTGAACAAAGCAATAACCAAGTTGAATCTACTGATTGTCCTGATGAAAGAGGTACATCCCCTAATCAAGGAACCTCGGACTCAAACACCCGAAAAACTGGATGACAAATTCGGCTAATTTGGCACCGTAGAGCACACGTCTACCCAAATCACTCAAGCAACAGCAAACTTTTCATCCAAACATTCAACCTACAACAAGTTTGAATCATTCTACAGTAGCAATCCATACCAGGAAATATCCAGGATACGACAATGATTCATTATACCAACCACAAACAAGTCAACGCACCAAACAACATAAAGGCATTTCATCAAATCAAAATAGAAATATATCGCATGATATACAAAACATCACCAGCATGAGCCCTCTTACTCTCTCCTCCAGAAAAATGTACAACCATGTAGAACAAATGCAAGCACGGTACAACCAGACAAAGACAGACACTCTGGCCTCATTATGACTGCTCCCACTTCAGAGAAACTGGTTCAACACACAGCAATTGTTCACAATACACAGGTTGCTCAAGAAAATAACAACACGAGAACAGAAGCACTTGACCAATGCCAACAACTTGGACACGTTTCAATCCTACTCAAAGATGATAATCCAACAATAGAAGAACAGAACCAACCTTTTTCAAGAGATGTGCCTCATAGAACAACCACCAGATCAACTACTTCAGGAGGAATCACTCCTAAAATCGCGAACATCAGAATAACAACCTGCAATATAGAGGGAGTGAGATCAAATAAATATTTCATTCAACTCCTAAGTCAGGAATCGCACATTATATGCCTACAAGAACATTTTCTCTGGGAATGCTAAGCAAGTATCTTATATTCAATACTACCTGACCATGATAATCATACTAGATGTCATGATTCAATTGAACCTCTGACTTGTATTAAATTTCCTAGAAGCCGTTCAGGGGTCTCCATCTTATGGCGAGAAACAGCCAAATTCAGAAACTACCTGATAGAAATGAAAGGGTGATAGCCATTTTAATCTCATCTCACGTGGATGCTTGTCTAATTAATGTCTATATGCCAATTATGGATAAAGACTCTTACTTCCTTCTGTTCCTTCAGACACTTGTCAAAAATAAGAAAATCAAAGAAGCCAGATCATTTAATTTCACATTCAGATATATTGATGATGTTCTTTCCATTAACAATCCAAACTTTTCTGATTGGGTTTCATTAATAAATCCTCTAGAACTAGAAATTAAAGAAACACAAGTCACAGTTTCCTCCGCCTCAGTTTTAGACTTATACCTCGAATTTGACATAAGTTGTCATCTCAAAACCATAATCTATGACAAGCGAGACGATTTTGATTTTGAATTATAAACGCAATCATAAGTTTGAACGTTGTTTTCAATTTAGACTCGTTTATATTTTTTCGTTTGGGCTTGTATTATATTTGCCTTCGGGTTTATGTGATCCGTTCATCCTATTTCGACCCTTCAAAATTCAAGAGTCTATCCTAATTTGAGGTAAATTATACGGCCTTCCAAATAACGTTTCGATTCCTAACATCACTGAAGAGACATTAATTGTCGAAATCCGGATATAGTGTACCAATTTTTGGTCCTCATGTTTGCGGTATACCATCTTTTCCGCAAGTTTATTGTTTTCTGTTTGATAATAAATTATTATAAGATCCATTTTGTTACATCTTGTGATCCGTTTATTTGGCAATCGCCAATGGCAGTCAGCAGGGTTTAAGAACATCAGTTGTTCGACCTGCTAGTCAAATGCGTTTTGTCAAGGATTTGTATAGTGAGAAGGATTGGAATCTCGTGGACTATTTGCATTGCCTGTATTGAAATAAGCTGCGTATGATGAGATTTTGCGAGATGCATCTCGTTAGTCGTTTTTCGTCCACCATTACAAGTTGAATTTATGTCATTTCCAGATAAACTCGGCGTATTGTAAGTATACTATAACAAAATTACATGATGTGATACTTTTAAGTGTAAGTTTATGACAGTTCTGATTCAAAAAACAGTTTATATCTTTACAAAACACATTGTCTGCATCTAAATATACTATGCATTTTATCTGTTGGTCATCGTAATTGCCTGAACAGTTTATATAACAGTTTAAGTCTGAAAAGCTGAATGTGACAGAATAATTTATTGTTTCAATTGCTGTTAAGATTAAAGTTACCGTTCAAGACTTAATTTCATTTAATAGTGATTATATCTTAATTTGATGTTTTTTTGGTAAACAACTATTTAAAAAAGTATGACTTTGATATATTGTAGGGGCCCTTAAGATGCAGTTCACAAACAACAGAACAATTAAAAAGTACTTTGGAATATGTATATTTACAACAACTTTAACTTTAATCCGTCTGATTTACGTATATTTCGATGATGCCAGTCTTAAAACTTTAAACTTCACCGCAAAGTTAGCTGAAGGAAAATATAATAAAATTCTGAGACAATATGATAAGTCAGAGTTCATAAAACTATCTACGACAGAGGGGGAAATAACACATTCAATTGAGAATATAAACACAGGTAAAGGAGATACAAATATTAACCAAGTTTATTCAATGATGTGGCACACAAAACCATTCTGGGCTCCAAAAGATATCCTTTCATATGAATTTAGAAATTGTGCGTTTAGGAATTGCATAGTCCGTGAATCATCAGATGACACTACGCATGGCACATGTGATGCAATATTATTTCATCACACAGAGATGAATATAAAGGTTCCAAATAAAACATCCGGTCAAATATGGGTATTCACGTCATATGAATCTGAAATACATACAGCAAAGCACTTTTTGAAAAAAGGATGGGACAATAAATTTGATTGGGTATATAGCTACAGATCGGATGCTGATATATCTTATCCGTATGGGTTACCGGACAGGAGACACATACAAAGTGAAAAAAATTATACGAGTCTTTTCCGAGAAAAGTCAAAGAATGTTGCCTGGGTAGTAAGCAACTGTAAATCCGTTTCAAAGAGGTACCAGTATATTAAGGAAATGATGCAAACCATACAAATAGATATATATGGGAACTGCGGTAAAAAATGTTCCTCTTCTTGGAATAGTGACAAATGCTTTAAGGATTTAAGTAAAGATTACAAGTTTTACTTGGCGTTTGAAAATTCAATATGTAATGACTACGTTACTGAAAAGATATTCCGACTATATCAGGACGGTTTTGACATTATTCCCGTTTACCGAGGAGCCCGAAATATAAAGGACATTTTACCACACGACACCTTTATATCTTCATTAGATTTTAGTTCGCCTACACAACTTGCTTTGTACATGACAAATGTAGGAAGTAATGAAAGTACATACACTAATTATTTGAAAGCAAAAGATAAGATTTTTTTCAAAGGACATACACGAAAGGAGGGTTTGCAGTCTATGTATTGTTCTGTCTGTGAAAAACTCAATAATAAGTATAAACGAAGTCCTAAATTAAACTTAACAAAATGGATGTTCGAAAAAAATTGTTATATCCCAACAGACGTGTGACGATATGGATGTTTTTATTAATTGAATGAGAAAAAGTTGTTCTTAGAAACAAGTGTTACCTCATTAGCTGTGTATTGTGCAATTATTAAAAGTTTCAAGTACGAGTTGCAGCGCACTTAAGTACAACCTCTTCCTAACCAAATTGTGACAAACAAATAGTAAAGTGATGTAATACAAAAATGTATGCCCATATATTTTTTTCATTTCTATATATACAGGTGGAATAAGTTAAGGTTAATTCAACTTTAACGTCTTCAGTACATAGTATATAGTAGTATGTCTTTTGCAGGAAATACCAAGTCAGGAATATGATAGTTGTTTTCCATTCGTTTGATGTGTTTAAGCTTTTGATTTTGCCATTTGATAAGGGACTTTCCGTTTTGATTTTTTGTGGAGTTCGGTATTTATGTTATTTTACTTTTTCAAGCATCTTCCCTTTCACATGATAAAGAGATTGCTGCAGTTACGTTTATAGAGTCAAATAAAAAAAATATATAATAACTACTCTAGCAAAGACACGTTTATCTTTTGTCTATTTATTGTAGTTCTTAAAAATGCATTTACAACACATTCCACTAGATTTCTTTTTACATGCACAATAAGATGACCGTTGGAAAATTGAATGTTGTTAATCAACCGAAGGAAAAAATAACTTGTGTTAATCACGTTCATATTTTGTCTTCCATTTCTAAATGTTCTTCAAGTTGAATAGGCTTTAGGACACTTGATGATTATAATAAACGGTTTGAGAAATTTGTAATGAAACGGATTCGGTTTCATATATGGGATATTTTTTTCCTGTCATTAAATTCATCCATCGTTATTGAACATTAGAGGTCGTAATCTCTGAATTGATTGAATTACATATCTAGCGAAGTAGAATATAGATTTTAATATTTACACAGAAAAATAAACGTTGAACAATACACACACTACAAAAAACAAAGGTTAACAAGGGTGAACCCCGATGAAGAGCAGTTCCTGTTTCAAAAGTGACAACCGTCGTGTTATTTACTGGAAGTAAAAAATGGTGATAAGTCACAGTCGGTCAAGCAAAACACTGGTAACAAGATTTCAGTTTCAAACGGTCATTTTGGTCTGATCAAGTCTCAATCGATTGAATTTAACGCAAGAACAAAACGTCAAGACTTTTTCAAACTTTCAAATGCCGTTCTGATCGATAGTCACGTACAGCAGGTAATTTAGTCCGTTCAGGCATGTCAAAATGAATAAAGCGGAATGTTCTAGCGAGCGTTTTAGATCTGTTAAGGCGGTTTCAGATGAAATCAGACCATGTATACAAATTTACGTTCATATATTGTCAGATCGAGTTCAGTCGTGTTCAGATTTTAATAATTTGGATACAAAATGGGTGAAAATTTTCCGGTGTGTATCAAGGGTTGCTCCCCTTTAAAAATAAAATCGAAAAACAGAAAGATGACGTTCCTTTATCTCTCCATTTTAATCTATTTTTTAATATTCTTTAATCCTTAATTCTTGTTATCTACGTAATCATTAAACAATTTAGGGTGTTTTTAAATAAATAATAAAATTAGATTGTTTTTCTTGTTTTTGGTCATTATGATATGGCTTGACAAAAGTGAATTCGCTCTGTCACAAATAGTTAAAAACCCCTAAATATGGTTGAATAATATCAAATAATGATAAGATCAATATTTGAAAAATGTTTTATACGTGAATGTCATCGTGTGTTTGTTCGTGTGTTTTGATATACGGGCGTTTAAAAATGTAGCTAACTCGACGTAAATACTATTTTTAATCTTTCGCCTTGTTTGCTTGATCGTGCTAGCTGGTTAAATTATCCAGCCGGACAACAAATCCCTGATTTGTCCGTTAATAACCCCGGATTTATTATCCGAGATTCAAATGGAGATACTTTCTAAGAAAGCCATCAACAGATGTCACGGCGCAGAAAAAAATATTTGCGTGGAAAAACGACCTAGTAGGAATCATATTTTATGAAACCAAACATATCATGACCGGTAAACATGATATCATGAGTTTTTAATTATTTGAAAAACATAAGAAGTCAAAGTAATGTGTCGTTGAAAAAGAAATTGAAGCCATTTTTTTTAGTTGTCGGAACCGCCATTTTTCAACTTCGACTGTCATTGACAAATTTTCAGCTCTGAACGAATTGACACAGACCTGGTTAACCTAGAAAAAAAATGTGACTGGTTTATTTTGATAAACTGGAACATGGAGAACAGAACAGGGATGGTCACATTACGTTACCATTCGTTGTTTACACACGAGCACAAGTTCTATTCACATTTGCACAATTTGGTAAGGCCGCTCAATTATTTCCTATATTTGTTTCTTTAAATTTCTCTGCTCTTGACCAAAACAGCTCAGAAATATGACAAAACCGTCGCAGAGGAAAAGACAGTCAACATGTCATTGAAATGAATAAAATCTGTTATTTTTTTGGGGATTTATTTTCCCTTTGCATGCCTCAATGATGTTTTTCAGTACACAATTACAAAATGTGAATATTAGTTGTCTATTTTCTTAAAAATCACACAGATATATTGAATTCAGCACATTATCCATATAAGAATATGTATATAGAGCTCCCAATCATCAGGCGGAAACCCAGTTGAAATTAAACAAAAGAAAAAGAACTCTTTATTAGAGAAGGTAAAAAATGCCAAATTGGTAAATTTGAAAATGCATAACTTCAAAAACATTCATTTTGTGTGTGTGTTATCAAGGGTAATTAGTCCTCATTCTCAATTTTTAGGATCGTAATGATGCTATGAGGATAAATTGATTTTTTTTTAGAGCTACATTGACAGCGTGTTATCATTACAATGGCTTCCATTTTTATGATTATAATAATTAAGTGGCGTAATGGGGAGATCATTTTGACGAAGTAGAATCCTGACTGATCATATCCTTTAATAACTGCCTTATTAATTAGATATAAGAAGATGTGGTATGAGTGCCAATGAGACAACTCTCCATCCAAATCAAAATTTATAAAAGTAAACCATTATAGGTCTCAGTACGGTCTTCAACACGGAGTTTTGGCTCACACCGAACAGTAAGCTTTAAAGGGCCCCAAAAAATACTAGTGTAAAACCATTCAAACGGGAAAACCAACGGTCTAATCTATATAAAAAACGAGAAACGAGAAACACTTATGAACCACATCAACAAACGACAACTACTGAACATCAGATTCCTGACTTAGGACAGGTGCAAACAAATGCAGCGGGTTTAAACGTTTTAATGGTACCAAACCTTCACCCTTTTTTCGAAACAATAGTGTCACATCACAACATAGAAAGACACACTATAAAATATCAACTGAAATAGCTTAGCTCAATCAAAGGACATATTAACACCATTGAACATACACTGAACAAATAAATTAGACCTATTTTTATAAATTAAACCTATTTTTTTGCGAAGTCCAGTTGTAAATTATTGTGATCTGTTAGCATGTCAGGATTTGTCCTTGATGACATGACCGCAGTGTAAACATAATAAAATCTGATATATCATAGATAAAAGACAGAGGAAAACTAATTTGAACACAGTCAGATCTTTATGTTATGGTTTACATATGTAATTGCAAAAGAACGAAGATGATATCACATTAAAATATAAATGTTTTTGCTTATTCCCTGTTCATCTCCAATCAATCCTTCATTAGTTGTTCTATCTACATGCAGTTTACATAAATAAATCCATATTTATTATGATTAAGTCCATTATAGGTTTACAATTATTTAGCTGCATGCACCTGCATTTGATGAGAAATTACATATCAGGTCAACATGGTAATTTTTTTTAATTGATAATTCTTCATTATTCCACATATTTATGTATATGTTACCAGAAATGGTTTTATATATGGTACAATTTAGACTTACATATTTTTTTTATATCATTATGTATTTATTTTTCACACCACATGGGCTTGTTTTATGTTTTGATTTAATAATTTGATTACATTTATATCCACTGAAAGATACAACATTTCATATTATTCATGAAATGCAATTTTCAGGTTTTTTACAGTATATTGTCAATTTACTTAATCATGTTTATATCTTGATTAGAAATATTCAGTTATTTGATATTCGTGATTTGGAATTGTGTTTTTCAGTTGAAAAATACTTAGTAGCTGTCACACCCAGAATACATCCTGATACTCTTGGCATTGGCAATACCTGTTATTGCATTTGTACATATGTTCTATGAAGTAATTTGACATTTCTGTTGAAGCCTGAAAATGCAACTTTTTCATCATTCTATTAAGCTTTCAGCAATTGAGGGACTGGTGGTTTTATTTTATAATAAGAGTTGAAGTTTTTATTTTCTGTTGAAACCTTGAAAATTCAATATATATTGTTAAATACAGACATGACAACTCAAGGGGGACTGCAAATGGTGGATGGGTATCCATGTCATATGTCAAGCTCTATATCTCTTAAGACCTGGCAAGTTCTGAATGATTAAAAACAGAAACAACTACATTTTGTAAATGTTTTCTTTTTATTTTATAATCTCTTTTTTTGAAATGAAACAACACACAACAAAACAGAAATCAGGCCGTTATTTTTCTAGTTTCTGTGTCATTTGGTCTCCTGTGGAGAATTTTCTCATTGCCAATCATACCACATCTTCTTATTTTTATATTGTCGTGGGCATCATAATTATGCCAGTGGCCTGGAGTTGTTGCATTTCAGTGTTCATCATTAGTTTTAGATACATTATCTTTATTTAAATATTGCATATAAAACACCCAATTAGGATCGGGAAAAAATTTAGTTCACAGATATAACTGACAATGGATTCTAACAGAAATTCTCTCAAAATATTACTCTAGAATAGAATAGATTATATAAAACATGTACATTTGATATCCATAATCTTTATAAAACATCTTTTCGTGTAGATCTATTAAGAAAACCATCTGTTTCTTAATCATTGAATGCTGAATCAATATGAAGTATTTATGTGTACTCTAAGAAGATGTATGCCTTGAATCAATAATTATATCTTTCAAATTATGACAAAATAGAGGTAAACATGCAATCAGAGAAAGTGCTGAAACATATTTTCCCCTAAAAAGCTTGGGATTAATATTTTTTTCTAATAATTTACTGGTCCAAGTCCCCTCCCTTTATGTATGTTTTTTACTACATGCTTCTTTTTATTTTTTAAGCTTACTGTGTGTAGCATTAAATGTCTAAAAGCAATGATTTTTTTTTTGGAAACTGAAAAAAAAATATCTTAAAGTGAAAATTGGCAATATCCATGATTTCTAGATCATAAGAAAAACATTGGAAATCTTTCGATTAAACATTGATTTAATAAAACATGAAACCAACGCGTTATAAATTGCATCCGTCCGAAGTGTTTAACTGAATTTACCTTCATCAGGAACGCTCAAAGCCGAATATTTGAATGCCAAGGATACATAGGAACCCAAACAGTTAAATAGCTATATAACCAAAAATGACATACAATTAATAGCCAAATCCATCTAAGGTCAACTTTGCCAAAATAAGAAACAAAACAGACATACATTCTGTTATACTTTCTTTTCACTGTTTAGGTCCTGAACTTAACAGGTGCTCTATGCCAATGATAAATTGTAATTTCCAAGATGTTTTTTTTTTATATTTAAACATTTTACTACCGCATACAGAAAATGATGGGTTATTATGCCTCAGAAACACTCTTTCTCTTACTTAAATTGAGCGAATTACTAATTTTCACTCGTTTCTGATCAGCCGTCCCTTGAACGAGTTACCATTTGAGTTATCTCCCTTTGGTCGATCGCCAATTTTGGACCTGTTGATTTGACACACGGCCGGTTAACCTGGCGAGTTTTGATAACGATAGGCATTTCGTGTTCATAATGTCAAGAGGTATCATCCCTCTTAAGGAAAATACGTTACCATTCCGTATGTCATTTCAATTACGTTTATTTATTTTCAATAGTCACTTCTGCTGCACGTTCTTTCTTAAACTTTAGCCACCAAATTGGAAAGGAAGTCCTGCATTTTCAGTCTTTTGATACATACGTAGTGAAAGTCTGAAACCTGCCGTATTAAAAGATAAATTTATTACTGGTTAGTGTGGTTTTTTCCGCGCTATACCAACAAGAGGTATTTACTGGTCCTAACCTGGTTAGTGTGGTTGTGCAGCGCTAAACCAAACACTCCATACATATACAACCAATAGAAACCATCTTAGTGACTTCTTGTGGTGCCAGGTGGGAACCCAGTTGCTATAAATGTGTCATTTGTCTTAATTCAGTTTTATTCTACATGTACCAACCCTAAATTCCCTGTGGCTACAGCAAAACAAGATGGCTAGCGCAATGGAGATGGGAACATGTAAAAAGGCTCTATAACAGACAATTGACTGCCGGTAAATCATACAACCAACAGTAATATAAATTATGCTACAAACAGAGACAAGGCTCTGGAAACAACAACATTCAAGTGCAACTACCAACATTTAACATTCGAGATGAAAGCAAGCAATATTTTTGTGGCAGAATTCAGTACAGCAGCATACAAACTGGCACAGTCCAGAAGTTTAACACTACTACAATCTACTGACATTTCTACTAACTATACTGTCGTACTTTTACGTATAATTGTTTAATTTTTACACATTGTGACTTGGATGGAGAGTTGTCTCATTGGCACTTATACCACATCTTCTTATTTCTATGTACTTGAACAACATTGCATTGAACTCACAAATCTCAAGATCGATTCTTGCTACAAGGTATATAACAGAAATTCAAAATATCAACTAGAAATATGCGCAAATTTACCATCAATTGTTTCTATACAAATAAAATGACAGTTAATTGCAATAGAATTGATATCTTCATTAATGATATCTTTGATAGTCTATGTTCAGAAATTAAGAGCAAATTTAAAGAACTAGATATATGTAACAACACTATCAAGACTCAACTAAAAAACCTAAAGGATACCACATCAACTATTATACATCAGGATGGAAAAACCTATCCGCAAAAATGGTCACTACAATCGAGAAGAGTGAAGAGCAACCTGGAGAGCCACGGAGAAACTATCTCCAGACCAGCAATCATTGATACCTTCAATACTCAGCAATAGGAAGAGGATAAAAACAAACAAATCATCTGTCCTAAATGAAGGTATTGCCTGTGATTCTTGGAACAATTGGTACCACCACATCTGCTCAAACATCAAGGAAGACGACCTGAAACTATATGAGAGATCTAATTTGAATTTAAAATGATGATTTACTATATATTGAACAAAGCAATAACCAAGTTGAATCTACTGATTGTCCTGATGAAAGAGGTACATCCCCTAATCAAGGAACCTCGGACTCAAACACCCGAAAAACTGGATGACAAATTCGGCTAATTTGGCCCCGTAGAGCACACGTCTACCCAAATCACTCAAGCAACAGCAAACTTTTCATCCAAACATTCAACCTACAACAAGTTTGAATCATTCTACAGTAGCAATCCATACCAGGAAATATCCAGGATACGACAATGATTCATTATACCAACCACAAACAAGTCAACGCACCAAACAACATAGAGGCATTTCATCAAATCAAAATAGAAATATATCGCATGATATACAAAACATCACCAGCATGAGCCCTCTTACTCTCTCCTCCAGAAAAATGTACAACCATGTAGAACAAATGCAAGCACGGTACAACCAGACAAAGACAGACACTCTGGCCTCATTATGACTGCTCCCACTTCAGAGAAACTGGTTCAACACACAGCAATTGTTCACAATACACAGGTTGCTCAAGAAAATAACAACACGAGAACAGAAGCACTTGACCAATGCCAACAACTTGGACACGTTTCAATCCTACTCAAAGATGATAATCCAACAATAGAAGAACAGAACCAACCTTTTTCAAGAGATGTGCCTCATAGAACAACCACCAGATCAACTACTTCAGGTGGAATCACTCCTAAAATCGCGAACATCAGAATAACAACCTGCAATATAGAGGGAGTGAGATCAAATAAATATTTCATTCAACTCCTAAGTCAAGAATCGCACATTATATGCCTACAAGAACATTTTCTCTGGGAATGCTAAATAAGTATCTTATATTCAATACTACCTGACCATGATAATCATACTAGATGTCATGATTCAAATGAACCTCTGACTTGTATTAAATTTCCTAGAAGCCGTTCAGGGGTCTCCATCTTATGGCGAGAAACAGCCAAATTCAGAAACTACCTGATAGAAATGAAAGGGTGATAGCCATTTTAATCTCATCTCACGTGGATGCTTGTCTAATTAATGTCTATATGCCAATTATGGATAAAGACTCTTACTTCCTTCTGTTCCTTCAGACACTTGTCAAAAATAGGAAAATCAAAGAAGCCAGATCATTTAATTTCACATTCAGATATATTGATGATGTTCTTTCCATTAACAATCCAAACTTTTCTGATTGGGTTTCATTAATAAATCCTCTAGAACTAGAAATTAAAGAAACACAAGTCACAGTTTCCTCCGCCTCAGTTTTAGACTTATACCTCGAATTTGACATAAGTTGTCATCTCAAAACCATAATCTATGACAAGCGAGACGATTTTGATTTTGAATTATAAACGCAATCATAAGTTTGAACGTTGTTTTCAATTTAGACTCGTTTATATTTCTTCGTTTGGGCTTGTATTATATTTGCCTTCGGGTTTATGTGATCCGTTCATCCTATTTCGACCCTTCAAAATTCAAGAGTCTATCCTAATTTGAGGTAAATTATACGGCCTTCCAAATAACGTTTCGATTCCTAACATCACTGAAGAGACATTAATTGTCGAAATCCGGATATAGTGTACCAATTTTTGGTCCTCATGTTTGCGGTATACCATCTTTTCCGCAAGTTTATTGTTTTCTGTTTGGTAATAAATTATTATAAGATCCATTTTGTTACATCTTGTGATCCGTTTATTTGGCAATCGCCAATGGCAGTCAGCAGGGTTTAAGAACATCAGTTGTTCGACCTGCTAGTCAAATGCGTTTTGTCAAGGATTTGTATAGTGAGAAGGATTGGAATCTCGTGGACTATTTGCATTGCCTGTATTGAAATAAGCTGCGTATGATGAGATTTTGCGAGATGCATCTCGTTAGTCGTTTTTCGTCCACCATTACAAGTTGAATTTATGTCATTTCCAGATAAACTCGGCGTATTGTAAGTATACTATAACAAAATTACATGATGTGATACTTTTAAGTGTAAGTTTATGACAGTTCTGATTCAAAAAACAGTTTATATCTTTACAAAACACATTGTCTGCATCTAAATATACTATGCATTTTATATGTTGGTCATCGTAATAATCCCGCCCAAATAGGCGGTCCAAACCACAATTAAATCTCAATCTCCTCCTTCATAATAAGGAATTGTGTTCAGAAACTTGAATTATATGAAATAAATGTGTGATGCGTGCATATTATAAACTATATAGTGTAAGGAGCTTTCGTTGTTGTTGTTTTAATGGTTATTTCAGACCAACCGTCAAAAATCGTCCCGCGTCAGTGTAGAAAAGGGTATACTGATAAAATATCAATAAAGTGCCACAATCTGTCGATTTCAACACTAAAACGTAATTAAATCAATTTATCATAGTTTATTTGTTGTACTTTCTAAAACATTTGGCTTGCAAAATGATAACGTGTGATATTTTCATATTTTCAAAATACCGCTACGGTTACTAGATGCATCCAAAAGTCGTTATTATGGGCGGGACCAAATTAACATAAATAAACTTCCTGTAGTCCCTCGAACGTGATGAAAAATGTTTACAGTAGAATACATAGTTTGCATCTGTTGTTTCATGGACATTTACACCAAAAGGTATTGCTTTTTCCTTTAGATATGATGTGAAAATGTACTGGGAAATTCCTTTATGCCTTCAAGGGTTTACAGAACCCTGCTTATGTTCACCACATCGACTGAGTATATCATACAGTCATACTGCACATAGGCTACTGTCATAGGTGATAGCATATTTTGGCAGTAGTATAAAGTGAAAATATAGGGACACTATTAATTTACAAGTTAAAGGCGTGTTCTTACTATCATATATTAAGACTGTCTATCTCTCCAATTTTTTGGTATACCTCAGGCCTGTACCAAAGATAACAGGAGATAGTTACATTTGTATATGTGTATATATGTGCTTAAAATTGTGGGGGATAAGGGTACGATTTCAGTGCGACTCATTCAGTTAATGAAATAAAAAATATATATTGCCGTCTTCAGGATAAATCACAAGCGCTCGTCCCAGACCAGTATAATTTTTCTGAGGCTTAACTGCCCAAATGAATAAAAAGAAAATTTATGAAAGACTATTTTTCAGGCTTTGTTGTCAAAAAGTGTTCCATAATACACAAAATCTCTTAACACTCATAAACAAAAACCAAAAAGAAAAGAACGGTCCATTCACATGTACATGTATGGAGAATTTGAAAGTAAAATTAGGCACTTCATCAAGGAGCAGTTATAAACTATCAGCTCACTACTAAAAACTCTTCATACATGTATTGTCAGGACTCTTGGGTGTCTGGGTTCATCATTTGAAATATAAAGAAATACCAAAATAGTCAAAAATTTTATGTTGTCATGGTCAAACATTTGATATTCTTGGGATAGCTACATGTCTACTAAAGTACATAATTAATCCTTGTTACCCCAATACAATCAACCGGTTATGTACTTGTATAGGATGCATAATGTGCCAATGCGGACTTTAAAATTCTGAACTTTTTCTGACCAGACTCCATATTCTACATAAATTCATGTCTTTTTTTTTAATTATTTTTGTGATGTATTATGAACTGTGTTACTTTGTTAATGTTCATATATATATATATATATATATGTATACCATAAAACCCAAGATAACTGGATTAATTTCAATAAAATACATATCCCAGCATTATTATAGTGAACATGTAAATTACATCTGTTTACATGGTTTAAACAGTAACAGATTATACATAACCCAGCAGTGACGAGTGCCCAATTATTCGTTTTTAAATTACTGCAAAATTCTATAAATTTTATTTGATAAAAAATAATTATTTAGCTTTTATATATGGACAGCTAGGAGAGTAGCTGACTCTTGATACATAAGTAATAAAATTTCAGTTACTGTGTATAATTGTTTTACATCATATTTGCATTAAGTTTTTTACTTTCAGCTGTAAAAGATATTTTGTGTTCTAATAGTACTTCTCTCGGAAGACAATAGTTGGTTATGGCTGTGGATAATAATCAGGTAACTACATTATTAAATATATAAAATAATACTGATACCAGAATTACTTTAAAATCATTATATTCAGAATTTGTGCAAGAACCATACCAGTGTGCCACATCTCTTAATATTTTTTACAGAAAATTTTGCAGGTGTATTTTGTTTTACATGTAATGTTTTATTTTTTTTGCTTTGAAATTAAATGGATTAATATTATAGTTTTACAATATGGAAAATGTCAGGGAAACCCTAATTATATTTTATGTATTTTAGTCTTACAAAAAACAAATGTTTGTTATTTTCAGGATACCAAAGTTAAAGAAAGGAGATATGTTTCTTTGTGGTGAAAGTGCAAGAAATAACACCATATTTTGACTTACAAAATGATCACTCATACTGCATGCAATACAGGGAAAGGCATCAAACCAAGCCTCCAGAAGACATACATTTGTAGAATGTATTTTCTATGATGTACACGTCGCAGAGGATACTTTATGTTCCAAAAATTCAAATACAAATTGTGTCAGCTCCTGTGACAAACTTAAGACGGAAGTTAACCAGAGTATGAAATCACCATTATCAATATGTAAAATCCAAACAGTGACTATATATTTATTCAAATAGTGTCATGAATGGAATTAAAAAAAGGACTTGAAAAATTAACATGTTTTAATATTGTTTTGTGTGTGTGAATAAAATTTGTCAGCAAGAACAAACTTCTTTTATTACAAGACATCCAGAATACATGTCTTCATACATGTCATAGCAGGTACCAGTATTTCTGTGGTTTGGTGTTCCCGGATAGTTTAGTTTGTAACAATGTTCCCTTTTTTGGTCTTTCATGCTTGGTTCATAAGGAAGGTAAAAAAATATTTCATGTGGGCATAAAAATAAGGAGATGTGGTACGATTGCTATTAAGACAACTATCAGGAGATCAAAGGACAAGGATGTAAACGAAGACAGGTCAGTGTTCACTAAGATAGGTTTTCTAGGTCCAATGTAGGTACTTTTTGAAAGTGGATAACCAATGGATTTATTGGGTCAATGGGATGAAGGTGGGGTGATGTGGGAATGAATATTTTAGCTTGGTGAGAATTAGTAGAAGAAATAATGTTGCCCGTTCAAGATGAAAATGAATAAGCTGCTGCATTTCTGTCTCACATTAAGCATGAAAAATTATGTAAAAAAGTGAAAACGAAGCTATGTGACATAAACAATCTGAGCAACAGATAAAAATGAAATAATATTGACTATTTGTGAATAATCTGTCCAAGAGAAATCCTCCTGCCTTACCCCCTAAAAATGTCCACTTATATACAAATGTATGCTCTTAATGCTAATAAAAAATGTCAAATCTTTACCAATATAAAAATAAGGAGATGTATGAATGCCAATGAGACAACTATCCATCAAATTCAAATGAAGTGGATGTAAGCAATTATAGGCAACTGTACAGCCTTCAACAATGAGAAAAACCCATATTGTATAGTTGGCTCTAAAAGGCCACAACGTGAAAAATGTGAAACAAATTATGAGTAGGGTGTATGACACAATAAGCAGATAACCCATCAAAGTTAATCGTAAAATGCTATTAGTTGCTTGTGTTACTAATGTTTTTCACAAGGGAAATTTACTTGTACTTGCCATGGGTACAACCATTGATTTTAGGGTATGAATGATACGTTCATTGTTGAAGACCCTACATCAACTGTCAAGATGAAGAACAGGAATAAAAGCCATGTTCATTGATAATTTTCTATGTTTTCTATGTATTGTGTGCGATTTAGTCCCATGTACATTTACTCCATATCTTTTCAGTTTCTATTTTACTGTTGTTTATAATCATGAACTTATTTTTAACTTCCTGCCAGTCCTTCAATGAACTCAAACCTCTATAGATCCAGTTACAACTCATGCATTTGCAGTTTGAACAGACGAGAATTCTTTAATTAAAATCAATGAATTCATTTAATTTCTCATTTGTTGCGGACCTTACATTTGAACATGTATACTGGTTCTGTTAAATTTATTCATAACTTAACTATGATAAAAAAAATCAACATACAGATATTGTATGGAGACTGACTATTCTTGAAGACTGTATGATTTCCTCTAACTGTCAACATGGTCAATGCTCTTGTGGTAGTTGGGTCAGTTTCATATACTAGAAGAAAGGACAAAGACAAGCTGCGAAAATAAATAATTGTTTTGACCTTCTCTTTGGGGTTATCTTAAACAGCTATTACTAGTATCATAAAGATGTGTTGGGCTACTCAAATTACGATCACAAGAAAAACAACAACATAATTACGATAATTTTCGGCAACTGCCAAATGTAAACGACTATCAAAGTTTATTTTCCAGCTTGAGAGAGGTCCTCAATATGACATACTCAGAAGGAATCGTGATATCTTTGCGAATTAAAACAAAATATGATCAAAGATGCTAAAACAAACTAAACCTAACAACAAACAAGTCAGAAATGATTATCTTGCAATACACGCTGTTCAACCGGATATTTACTAACAGGCGCGTATAAATTTATAGTGGCGAGTACGCAACATCTCACGATACGCGAGAAGTGTCGATATACCGCGAGATTCCGATCCTTCTCACTATACAAATCCTTGGTTTTGTTAAAATATACTTTTTCACTTTTTGGTCTTTTGGAAAATGTTGTTTGTGCTGTATTTAGACCCCTCTACCAAGAAATTTGTTTTGCATGCACACGTTTAAAAATTGCGGTTTTTATGCAACGCAATCATAGGTATGAACGTTGTTTTCAATTTAGACTCGTCTAACTTAATCTATATATATATATATATATAAAGTCGGAAGATACCAAACGGATATTCAAACTCAAAAGTCGAACTCGCCATGACATTATTGTATAATATAGTTCTTACTATACAAATACTTGATTGGGTTGAGCACTCACAGTTAACATATTTCAATTTTGGCAACATTAAATCGAATTTAGAAGTAAGACAGCGATGACTTTGTATACATATAGAATGGTAGCGCGATTAACTAATACATGTATGCAACCCGGAACAGCAATAACAAAAGCTGAGGATCGGATGTCAGGGTACATGATTTACTTTATGTCTGTCTCAATTCAAGAACCTGCAATATCCTGTGATAACGCCCTATAGATAATTATAGCTCAACGATTACATAATAATGTATGCTTGCAAGGGGCATATTTGTTGGTACATTAGATTTCTGTGATCTGAAATCGATCGAAAACCAACAAGCTATTCCGAAAAAAAGCATTCAATGCATTCCAAACAGTAAAAGCCTATCCAATCATCAATGCTTTTAATTTTACAAAAGTTAATTTATGAATGGGATTCCGCGTACTTGAAATAATACTAAAATAGGACGCTTTTTGAAAACAAAAAAGTGAAAAATGTTACATTTTAGCCAAAGATGGGTAGGATAGGGGTTCCGTATTACAATATTTCTTTGCCAACTCTTGTGAAAAAATGTTCCGACCCATTTGTCTCATCACAAACAATATTTTTATATAGTTTAGTAATTAAAAATATCAAAAGTATAATAAATATTCATAATCTTTACCCCTAAAGACTATATTAGTAATTATGAATGTTTATACAATCTTAAAGTTGATAAAACATACCAATATCACATATGCTTTAAACAGAATCGTGCAAAAATAAAACCCAGTTTAAATAAGTTCTCCACTTCACAACTTGTGTACTAGAATTAGTAGTGAATATCACAATAAAAATTTCAAGTTATAAGTATTGAACAATTAAGGAGTATTGACCGGGTGGTAAATACAGGTAAAACTACTGGTTAATACGAGGGGAGGTTTTTACCGCCTAAAATTGGTTATTTGGAAATTCAAATCACAACTCCAATAAGCTTCTAAAGTTATTTTTATTTGACCATGAAGACACCAAGGAGGAAATGAAATATAATAAACTGCATAAAAACCTATTTTGCATAACAAGACAGGGAAAAAACTAACTTTTATTACCAGATATAAATCCGGACGACTTGACACGCTTATGTTATTTGTTAAATGTTATAATATTACTTCAAGCTTAAAAGCTAAAAGTGAGACAGAAGATTTAATAATACAAGTTTTGATAACAGAATAGGCACAAAATGTTCATCATCAAGGGAAGACGTATAGCTGATTTTCTAAATAACACAGTTGTAATCTTCATGTCAAATGTTTGTCTAGAACATTTCCATTCCTTGGTCCAAATTTTCCATCTCATTCATTCTGAAAAAAGTAAATGTTTTCTGAGATGTGTTCTTCTTATCACAAATTAAACTAGATCATTTCAAATTCCAGTTTTACTTCTGATTTTTTTCGTGCAATTGACCAGTCAGCGATTAAAAGGAAAGTGTTTTTGAACGCAATTATGTAAGAGACACAATGAAAGACACCATATCCACTTCCCCATTCATTAACCGAAATGGAAAGAAAATTTCCGTCCTTCCAATAGCCGTCCCTTCCGATTCTTGCAGGAGTACTAGTGTTTCAGGCAGTCGTCTTGTTCCTACGATTTTGAATTATACGACTGAGTATATAATGGCATATTGTATTCTACCAATCATATTTTCAAGATGGAATTCTTTATTTTCAAATTTTAAAATGGTCTATATCAAAAATGGGTATACATCTTTTATACAACATATCAGCTGCGTCGGATAGAAATCGACCTTATGCAAGTGCACGTATACATGTACATATATAAGACTTTGATTGATTTTGTAACATTCAAATACGAAATAAAAGATACATTTTGGTCTGTTTTGTAGGGTTCTTATAACAACTCAATTTTAACACAGTTAGAGATTCTACGTAGAAAATTTTCAACCCGAAATAGGTTAACAGATGTAATGATATCAATTTGCATAAGGTCGATTTCTATCCGACACAGCTCATATGTTGGTATGTAGACAAATATTTGTTTTATTTATAAAAGTTGATTTGGTTTAATGAAATCTTTAATTAAATACTTACATTGGAGTGTTATCCTTTTCGTTTACATTTTTAGCACTTCCGGAAAGTGCAAATGGGGACTCAACTCTGCTACAATGAAGGCAGTAGCAAATTTTCCCTGGATGAAGTTTGTAGCATCCATATAATGAGCAGCCAGCAGTCCCACAGAACTTACTACAGTAGAACGATGTGCAAGGTATTGATTGGGTTTCCTTAACTTCAATTGAAATAAGAAAAATATAATTCAAAAATAAGTATGTTAAAGTTTGTGAACTAATAACGATGCCTCTGTAAACGTTTGTTTAATAATTGAATGCTTCATTTCATAATTTTATTTGGGTGTAAAAGCGTTGACCGAATCACGTTTTGAATGAAGCGCAGAAGCGCTTCAAATTTAAAATGTGCGCAAGATCAAAGATGTTTCAACACTAAGAAAAATATTAAAAGAAGCATTCAATTTTTATAATTACATTGTGATGCTACAACCATGAAATAAAGAGTATATCAAGCTTTTCGTTTTTTTCAATGCATTATCTTAACATTGTCACGGATAGCACATGCAGTCATAGCTGTTGTATTTTAAACGGAAATAAAATATGATTTTGTAGTGCCTCGCTATTGTTGTCAGTCAATCAAAAATACGGATTCTAATGAAACATACATGTAATTTAATTATTTACATATAATTCTAAATAACTAAAAAATATATCGTTTGTAATCATTTATCATTATAACAAAGAAATTTTTGAATATATATTTTTAACGCAAACATACACACATATAAATTTCGATAAAGATATTTACCTCCGACAATAACTGCCACTACAACTGCTAACAAGATTGTTGCTTTCATGTTAAAAGTTTTCAGTTTTGAGGAATCCTAAATTATCGACCTAAATAAAAAAAAAAGACAACATGAAATGGTGATAGATGGTAATCTTAACGAACAACATTGTCAGTAAAGATAATAAGAGGGTATTTCATTTCAAAATTCAAAACAATCTGAATATTTTAAAATAGAATGAAATAATTATGGGTATCAAAAATTATATGAAGCGAATTGCATGGA
The DNA here is from genome assembly GCF_021869535.1 of Mytilus californianus. Lineage (NCBI taxonomy): Eukaryota > Metazoa > Mollusca > Bivalvia > Mytilida > Mytilidae > Mytilus > Mytilus californianus. The sequence goes on from NW_026262681.1 coordinate 1,961,872, forward strand.
AATAAAACCGTATTAGTACTCCTTGTTCAAATTGTTAGTATTGTGTGTTATATAGATATACAAGCATGTCTTTGTGAATATTTTTTTGCAAGTTATCTTCCTTTTTGTTCTTCTATCGGTGTTAATCTGTTTCTGGGTTTTGATAATTAGATTTTCCTTCAGTTCTCGTCACGTTATTGAACCAAATTTAAATGAAACTAATAATACAAGATGGGCAACTATGCTTAATGTAAAAACAGTTTTGCCTTTTCATTTAAAGCCAATACAAATGTGTTTGAAGAGTGATATAATTTGTAAATTTACCTACCTTTCGTACAATCTTGTAGAAGTTAAAGAAATGTGTAATAGTATAATATATATATATATATGTTCTGAACAGGAAAGCGGACATTGTACGTGGTTGTTTCTGCATTAAATTTAAAAGCGTAGTTTTAAGTTTATGTCAATCTGTCAATAATATTGTCATATCTATCTGCGTAATAACCGACTATCCTTTTTTTGTTATTTGAAGGCCAATATAGATCATCTTCATCAAATCATTACTTTTTGGTCGTTTGCGTTATATATCAACCTTTTGTGAAAACAACAAATTACAATTTCAGTAAAACTTAAACTACCTGACAACATATCAAAATTATGAAAACATTTTCTTGCATGCAACCATTTGACGAATAAAATGCCTTCAAGTGAAATTTAAAAAAAAGATTTAAAATTCAGAACTGCCGTAAAAAAACTCATCAAAAATACCATGCTCATAATTGTGTACGCCAGGCGCGTTTTGTCTACAAAAGACGCATTAATGACGCTCGAATCAAAAAAGATTAAAGGCCAATTAAAGTACGAAGCTGAAGAGCCGATTTCATTTTAAGAAATGTTTTTAGGAAAAGGGCCAAAATGGGCTATAACATTGTTTTCTTTTCTAGTATTCGTGTACATTATGGTAATTGTGGTAAAATTGATGATTTTTTAAAGATCAATCTGTTTCTGAAGTATGTCACCATATTAGATGTAGCATTTACAGTCTTAAAATTTCATCTTCTTTATTCATTTTATTCTAAATCCTATTTTAATGGGTTTTTTTTTAATAAAATATATGTCTGCGTAATACAAATATACAATACAACCTATGCCTTTATGATTTTAAGATACCATTGACCATACAGCAAAGGTGCATTATATGTGAAATGCAGTAAGTTTATCTAATAAAACTTTAAACTCATTTACATAACTCATATAGCTTCATAGTTTCAGTGTCGAAAGTGACAGATAATTGCATTTTTTTGTGTAAATACTCGTCTGTGTCAAGCAATTTACAATTTCATTCATATTACTTATTTTGGTAAAGGAAAACTATATAAGACAAGAACAGGTTCACAGGGATTACCAAAATTTTTGGACAATAGAGCAACTCCCATAAACCCCAAACACTCAACAGATCCGAAAAAAGAAACGTTCAAACAAAGACAGACAACAAACGAACAACAAATGGTTCAAATATCCTGACTTGATACAAGAACATAACACTTTCTTTAAAGTTGCACAATTAAACACTTTTTTCAACTTGCGGCGGAGTTATCAAGATTCGCTCGGTTAAGCCCTTTCATCATTGCTGCTATGAATAGAACATATCAGGCCGTTAGTTCTCTCGTTTGAATAGTTTTACATTTGTCATTTCGGGACCTTTTATAGCTGACTATGCGGTATGGGCTTTGTTCATTGTTGAAGTCCGTAATGTGACCTATAGTTGTTAATTTCTGTTTCATTTGGTCTCTTGTGGAGAGTTGTCTCATTGGCAATCATATCAAATCTTCTTATTTTTTTCTATAATATTTTAAACAAGGTTTAATTTATATCATTTATAATAATTAAGCATGTAATTTATACGGTATGGTTTTTACTTATTGTTGAAGGCCGTACGGTTGCCTATAATTGCTTACATCTACTTCATTTGAACTTTGGGGGATAGTTGTCTCATTGGCAATCATACCTCATCTCCTTATTCTTATACGGATACCGTTTGTGTGATCTTCTTTTAGAATTGTTGGCATGAATAGAAAAAGGTGTGTGTTAAATGTTTATGAGTCGGCAATTGAATAAGAAAAGCAAATGAAAAATTGACACCTAGAATGCGAAAATGATATTCAATAACGAACAAGCGCAAATATTATGTCAAGCTCGTAATTGTATGACTTTTAGATGTCTTTTGGGTGTTTGTGTTGTTAGGTTTCTATGTCATTGAAGCATCCCCCAACATCACCACTTTGTTTATAAATTTGAAATTACTTATAAGAGACAACCAAATAGATCGATTTTGGAAGATTCTATAATGTGCAGAAAAAAGTTAGGAACAACAACAATAATAATTGACGAGGTTCCTAGCGTGAATCAGTTAGCAAATATTTTGTGCATATTTATTGATATATTTTAGGGTATTTTTAGTTCATCCCTTTGTGATGTATTTTGACAAACTTTGTTGTGAAGACACTTAAAAAAATGTCAAAATAATTGACTGCAAATTTATTAAGGAGTTATGAAAGTATGGAATATGAAAAAATCCAAAGGTCAGCCAAGCACAATGGACAAATGTCTATGCTTTGCATTAGTTGCCCTTCCGGAGCACCTGAGATCACCCCCAGTTTTTGGTGGAATTCGTGTTGGTCATTCTTAAGTTTTCTATGTTGTGATTTGTGTATAGTTGTTTGTATTTTGATCCTTTTTAGTTTTTTTTCTTTTTGTTTTTGCCATAGCGTTGTCAGATCGTATTCGCTCATGAGTTTGAATGTCCCTTCTGGTATCTTTCGCTTCTATTTTTTATCCTTGTATCTAGTGCTAGTTGACTGGTGCGGGTTTATATTGTTTTCACAAATAGTCATCAAAATCCAACCCAAGTTGTCTTTTTGTTACAACAAAAGATGTTATGTTCACTTAAAAATGAAATCTCTACGTATACTGTAATTAAAATGAGCTTAGGAAGTGACTATTTTGGAAAAGAACTAAGAACCGAATACTTGTTCGGACAGATAAATTTGTCATATTGTTCTCAAACATAACAAAATCATCTGATAAAATAAGCGTAACAGTAACACTTTAATGATAGAGGAGACGATTTCAATTTTTAAATTATGAATTTTCCCCACCTTAGCAGTGCCACTCTCGAATGGAGTATACATATCTATCCTCATACGATATTAATGAGGTTATAGCTGCTATTCAGACTTTGTAAAACGGCAATGGTGTCTGAGCAGAAAACGAGCCAGGGATTTGTCAAAGAACGTCTTGTCTTATTTTCCAAAAAAAAAATATAAATCGGGAAGTACCAAAACTTAATAGATAAATATTCAGTGTCTACTTTACAAATAATACAAGATGGTCTTGAGTTAAAGATTCTAGTTGCTGAAGTTGTCTATTTCTTTTGTTTACAGTTTTCCCTTTGTTTGTCCTTGTGCTACTATGTTCCTTTTGGTCGTTTGACCTTTGACGTGACTCTGTATTTATAGATATGCATCCAGCTATCGGGTTTTGGCTTTGAGCGTTCCTGATGCAAGAGGTGTGAGTCGCTTTAGAAATTATTTCAAGAAAATCTCTGAAGATGGTCGAAATATCGGTCCCTTCCTTACAAATTCACCAGTTCCATGTGCTGGACAATACTGAGGTCTCCTGTAATAATATGACCACAGGGATTATATCTAGACTGAGGATGTTCACAGTCCGAGAGCTTAGATGTGCTGTTTCTATTATCAACGTCGATAAAAATAGACGTATAGTTAAACTTATATTTTGGATTTCTTTTGTAATTAGAAAATAGAAGAAATGATTTAGTAAAAATATTGATGAACAAGCTTTTGCACATTATAATCAATCAATCAATATACTTGATAACTTGATAAAACAAGTGAACTATTAATACGTATTTTAGTTTGATAACATGATGTGTATTGAGAGAAAAGATTATGGTTAAACAAGAAACTGACATTTTTTGTTCGTTCATAAAAGAGAAGAGAATAATACATTTGTTTAATCCGGTGATATCAAATTCAACTTTGTACAATTAATGGAATTGAATTTCAATTATGGCTTCCGTTGTTTTAAAAATATTTTTACATTGACAGAAGAATGGTAATATTCATCGGAATAAGAGAAAACTCAAATTTCTTGTTTAAAAAAATATTCTTGATGATATGTACACTTACCTGTTTTGTCAATTTTTAATCTTATACCAGCTATTTGGTCATCAACCCTAGATTTAACTTCTTTATTCATAAAATACTTAATAAAAAGATAATCGTGTAACAATGTATAACTGATTCATAACAGTTATAAAATCAACTGCAATTACCCTTCCGGAGTACCTGAGATCACCCCCAGTTTTTGGTGGCGTTCGTGTTGCTCAGTCTTTATTTTTCTATGTTGTGTTTTGTGTACTATTGATTGTTTGTTGGGCTTTTTCTTTTTTTAGCAATGGTGTTGTCAGTTTATTTTCGACTTATGAGTTTGAATGTCCCTTTGGTATATTTCGCCTCTCTTTTAAAGGTTTCATGGGAATTCCAATAATTCGTTGGTATAAAATCTTATCATGACGATTAAAATAATTGTCAAACAAGGAACAACGACTTGATTGTATCACTTTTATAATTAAAGATAGACTGGTTATTATTACAACAAATGAATTCATGAACTGATTTATCATAAACCAAGATATCATTTGTTTGGTCTTTTTTCAGGAACTTTTATTTATACATTTTGATATACACAGTGACATCGTCGTGGTTTCATCAAAGTTATATCGCCAAGACTTTATTTTAGTAATTGTTTAATAGTTTGGACCGTGAATTGTCCCATTTTAAATTCTGAGTTGTGGTATGTTGACATCACATATAAATAATCAATTTTACTTCTAAGACATTGGATTCGTCAGTTGTTACATTTGCTTGTATCTTCCTTATCGTTTACGAGATTTGAACATCGGTAAACTATTGTCACCTTAATTTACAATACCGATAGAAGGCGCATTTTTAAAAACAAAGTTGAAAAAAAAAAACAATTGTTTATCGATTTCCAATTTCATAATTCCATTAAGAAGATACAAATAAAGATAAAAAAAAAACAAACTTATGTTATTGTATGAACCTGTTATGTATGCATCATTCACAAAAGCGAATCCACACTCATTCAAAATATTATATTTAGAATAGAACATTATCGGTAAAATAGCAGATCAAACAACGTGAAAACAAATCGCTTGTGAGTTGAGACGTTGATGTATTGTATCGGTTTACCATTTATGATGGTGAACGTAAAACGTATGTAGTGTGGATTTCAGTGTGTTCTTACTCAAATCTCTGTGGGAGTATATTTTGTGTAGTTAGCGCTGTTACATGTAAAGAAATCCGTATAGTGTTAACATACACGCACGAATCGTATTATTTTGGATATACTAACGCCATACGATGGGCTGCGAGTAGGTTTCTTCTAAGAAAATGGGAAGTTGACAATTTGAATGTGAAAAAATATCATGTGCGTCATAGATTCTGGATTGAAGTCGTTCATCTGTGTCGATATAAAAGATCAAGATATGGAGCAGACTTTCTATTTTCGGAAATTTTATTAATCTCACGTTGCTTAAGATTTTTTTTTGTGTTTGTCTTGCATGAGGTTCTCTATGATTTCTGCTTTATAAAGTACAAAAACAAGTTGATCAGTATTAGCGAACAATTAGCACCCACATATATATCAAATGCCTGTTAAATGATCAATCCACCAAACTCAACAAATATGATGTCGATGAAAAGTCCAGCATTTTGATGATATCATCTCCGGTGAATTTGTTGTTGAAATCAATGTGGTTGTCAACAAATAAGATCTGTCATGAATTCAAAGAAGGAATTTGTTTCTACGAATTCAATTTTTGTAGAAACAGCACTATTGAATGAGGCGATGTAGTTTTTCAATTAAGCATGGGGAATATTGGTTTCAAGCATAGACAAATCAAGTCTAGATGTTTCTACAAAATTATAAAAACGTACTTATTAAATATTTAAAAAAAAATGTTTACATTTTTCAATACTCAGTCCTTCAAGTAAGGTAATTCATAGTTTCACGGAAATTTAAATGAAATAAGGCGACAGCAGTGTAACGATGTTTAAATCTCGTTAATCGACTAGAAATAGGAAACAAACAAACACTGAGGGAATCGTGTGAACTCCAAAAGAAGCGATAGCGGATGCGTCGAAAGGATTAGCGTCTCCTGCTATGCATGTATCAAAATTTTGTCAATATACTTTTATTGTATAAATTACTTTTGAAAAATTAAAGAAACATCTAATGTAGTTTTAACAGATTTCTCCCGTTCGTTCATTGCCTTTTCTTATAATGTTTTGCAAAGTTAAGGATATAAATGTCCGACTTTAATAGGAAAAAACAACAACAAGTATTTCCTACAGTTTTGATTTTAATGTCCGACCAAACATGTAATAAAAACCTCTGCATATATACGTGATCTAAATCGTCTTTTTTTTTTACCACAGAACATCAACATATGATATGTAAAAATATAAGCAAGAACAAGTTTCAGATAAAACGCAAAATGTATTAATCATATTTACTTTTATTTCATTTACAAATGTAGACACAACCTTGTATTGTCTGGTGGATTGACAAAGAAAGCATCACCTGTGATGCATCCGTAACATGTAATACAATTGACAATTGTAACTGATTATTTGAAAGTCTCTTTCAACAAAATATCGTGATAATAATTGAACTTTAAGGTATATAACTATCAACATACCAGAACTAGGGGAAAGGGGAGGGGGCAGACTCTCTTAAATAAATAAATAAAATAAATAATCTTTCTTTCAAACGGATAATCCCATTAGTTAAAACTAATCATCATGAGAGTACTCAAAATAATAATAACATATACATAAAGTACATACAATATCATAATGGAATATACACAATATACAATTTTATATAGATATCAATGAAAAAGCATATTAATCTTCCTTCTTCTTATGTTTCCTCTAAATAATTGAAATCATACCTTTTGGATGGGTCACTTGCGAGGTGACAAAAATCAAAATACGTTCCAACCCTTTCATCATTAGAGTTGTTTTTATATTAATTTATGTGATGATTTTTATTATACAATTTTTGTGGTAGTTGCATGATATACTAGGATTGCCAGTTTTCCTGTAGAATGTTACTGGTCCTCTCTCGGTACACCATCATCTTCCACACCTTGCCATAAATGAGACTGCTGAAAGTGATGTTAAAACATCTTAGATCAATCAACAAGTCATGAATACAATCATTTACATCGGCTTACATGTATTAATGTACGCTTGTCAGTGTCATGGAATTGTATAATTATGAAAGTATTAAAGTACAGGAATATATAATAATACTTTAAAATGTAAATATGTATAAAAAGTTTATTATGCTCTTACAAGGTGTTTTATCTTTTTGTTTTACTTTAATATTATATGAATAAATTACATAATGTAATGTATCATAAGAAGATGCGAAAGATACCAAGGGGACATGCAATACTCATAAGTCGAAGAACAACTGACGCCGCCAAGGAAAAACAACAAAAAGACGAACAAATCCACAAAACACTAGGTAGAAAACTAAAGATTGAGCAACATGAACACCACCAAAGTCCAGGGTGAACTAATGTACTCCGGAAGGGTTAGCAATTCCGGCTTCACAAGTGGCACCCGTCGTATTTTTCATGCAGGTACGTATCTGGTGGTAGGTCACATTTGGTGATGTTACAAACGAGGAAGAAAGGACGGAATCATCTTTGACACACATATTTCATAACGGTCAATATAAAACTTTCGAAGCGATGTCTTTATCTTCAGTACTTGGAACCTTTGGTTCAATAGTTTCTTTCTAAGCAGCAACCCGCTATCAAGAAAAATCATGATAAGAAATGCATGCTCTTGAATATCGTATCAACTGGAACATATATACTCCATATGCAGGCGCTGATGGAATGTTGCTATATAGAAATAGAAAGATCGCAACTTGGAAGCTGACATCATCCATTTTGTTCTCAACTGACCCTCAACGTCGATATATAGATGTAAGTCAAGACATGAGGCAGACTTAACTTTATCTGTGGTATCCTTTATTTTGGATTCAATGGGAATGAGACGTTCAACAGTCATCCAACTTTGTACTGTTTCGTGAAATAATATCGCCTATATAGCTGGAAGGGAACTTAAAGATTATCGATAGCTTCTTTTTATTCTTCCTGAGAAACTCATGTATGAAATCTGTCTCATATGCATTAAGGAAAAAGTCGGCAAGAAAAGGGGCACCGTTAGTTCCCAAGAGAATGGTGATTGTTTGTTGAAAAATACGCCTTTCAACCTTAATTAATTAGTTATAAATAAAAACAAAATCATGCATCTTGACGATGTCAGTTTCAGAGAATTCTTTGTTTGAATCAGTGAGATATTTCGAGTTGTCCAGTATCAACATATGATTAGCAGCGGCCTCAGAGTATGTAGTTTACTGTATTATGGAGCTGTCTTTTCAGAGCATGGATTTAGGCTACTATTTGGTTTCTAAAGAACTAAGACCGCGTAAATTTGTTAAAAGTTACAGTATTTTCAATATGTAATTTTGCAATTTCATTTCGCTATTCCAACTTCAAAATGCTTGCCCAGGTATATGTTAATTTAAACTATGGAAATAGCTTTTAAATACAGAGAAAGCTGCATCGAAATCTAATCTAAATAAAAAGATGTGCATCAGGCTAGAAAAATCTCTTCCGGCTCCTTATTACCCATATTTTTGTCGGCCTTGCCAAAAACTCTTCAGAAATAAAATTGAGAATGGAAATGGGGAATGTGTACAAGAGACAACAACCCGACCAAAGAGCAGAAAACAGCCCAAGGCTATCAAAGGGTCTTCAACGCAGCGAGATAATCCCGCACCAGGAGGCGGGCTTCATGATCAGCTGGCCCCTAAACAAAAATGTGTACTAGTTCAGTGAAAATGGACGACACACTAAACTCCGAAACATATAAATGAACATACAAGACTAACAAAGGCCGGAGGCTCCTGACTTGGGACAGGCGCAAAGATGCGGCAGGGTTTAACATGTTTTGAGAGATCTCAACCCTCCCCTATACCTCAAGCCAAAGTAGAATAAAAAAGCAAACGGCAATACGCACAGTAAAACTCAGCTAAATAGAAGTCCGAGTCAGATGTTAGAATAGGTAACAGAAGACACTAAGCAAAATGACAATGATACATAAAATAATAAAGGACTACTAGCAGTTACTGACATGCCAGCTCCAGACCTCAATTAAACTGATTGAAAGATTATGTCTTCATCATATGAAAATCAAGCACAATCCCTCCCGTTAGGGGTTTAGTATCATACCATCATAAAATATATGAAAAGAACATAATCCGTAACATGCCAAAACTGGTTTTAGAATAAATGTGTTTATTTCCGATGCAAAGACCCTATGAGTGAATTAATATTAATTCCAAAATATGCCATCTTTAATGACCTGACAACAGTATCGTAACTATATCCCTTCTGAGTAAGTCTGTTTAAAGGCTTGGTTAACTTTTGAGGTGAATGACGACATTTTTGTGCTTTGTATAGAATATTACCATTAAAGATTGGATGTGAAATACCTGAACGTATAAGATGTCTGCATGTTGATTCATATTTACGAATGATGTCCTTGTACCGATGATAACATTTTTTAAATGTTTTGACTAGTTTGTGATATCGAAAACCCTGGTGTAATAATTTTTTCAGTAATACTGAGATTTCCTTCGTTAAAATCAAATACCTTGTTACATACACGAGCGAATCGAACAAGCTGAGATATATAAACACCATAACATGGTGACAAGGGACCGTCACCATCTAAAAATGGATAATTAACAATAGGATATGAAAAATCATCTCTTTTATCGTAAATTTTGGTATTCAGCTTCCCGTTAAAGATATAGATATCAAGATCCAGGAAAGGACAGTGTTCATTGTTAGTATTAGCTTTATTTAAAGTCAGTTCAGCAGGATAAATCTCTTTAGGTTACATACTGAAGTCATCATTATTGAGAGCCAAAATATCATCCAAATATTTAAAAGTGTTATTATATTTTTGTATGAGATGTTGTTTCGATTTTAGAAAACCCAGATGTACAAACATCTCATATGTCAAATGGTTGATCGCATTGACACGAATTTAAAGAAATTTGTTATTTTGCAAGGTAAATCCAGAAAAGCTTTTTAGACGCATAAACTTTTAAAAAAGTGTTATTTTCATTTTAAACCTAGATAATGTTCTTCTTAGACAATTCTGTTAAGTTGATTGAAGAATAAAATTATATCTAACGCAGGCGACTATGAAGTATTGTGATGCAGATGATTAACATTGTCCTTCCGAATAAAAATGTAAAATAAAATAGTCGGTTAATTTTTCTCTACAGTCACTAAAAATATACTACGTAAAAAGAGTAGTTCATAAGATCAGCTAATGCACAAGAAAAAAAAACAACTACGCAAAAACAATTGATGCTTGGTTAAACCACAATGTTCGTCTTTCCTGTCTAGGAAATATGTATATATATATATATACTATCTAACATTATATTTTTGCGTTTTCAAGATTGCAAGAAAGGTAGGTAAACCTACAAATTATAACATTCTTTAAAAAATTAGATAGAATAATAGTGGCAGTATCATCATTAAGGGATCTCACTGAAAATAAGGGGAATGCCTGAAAAAAAAACAGAGAAATATTCTAAAATTTAATATCGGTCATGAGGGTTTGGGAAGGCGGGCCCCATAGGATCTGCTTCTGAATGCTGAAAATCGTTGAATCAATCTACTTTAATTCTAAAGTATAATGATCCGTCTTGTTTATAAATTGCTTTAAATTTTTAATCTTTTTATAAAAATCCTTTTTTTTTTAGATTATACGAGTACTGAAGTAAAAGGAAAATATTGAAAATCTATTTCTAACAAACACCGAGATTATCTCTCAATTCAACAACTGATAATATTCCGAATCATATGCCATACGTCAGCACACAATTCAAGGAGTATCAATATGTTAAAAATTCACAGCTTAATGAAATTCGTTTAATTTAATTTTATTACTGAATGTAGAAAATTATATTTGGTTTAAAAAAAAAAAATTCCAGATATATCGTTCAAATTTGCAAAAATGTTACCCTAAAGCTTTCCATTGTACAATTTTCATTTATTATCATTTCTTGTTTTTTTTCAAATTTAGGAATTTAATTTGATTTCCCTTGAAACTCAAAACGTACAACATGAAGGCAACAATCTTGTTAGCAGTTGTAGTGGCAGTCTTTGTCGCAGGTAAATGTGTTTCTCTATATATTACTGGTGTGTGTAGTTTAAATATATTATTCAATAGAAATTGTCAGTAATCACTGATCTTTTTCCTTAAAATATATTAAAGATACGTATTTTTTTTTTATAGAATATTCTCTCTAATCTTTCTTTATACTTTCCCGAAATTGTTGATAATCATTTTTAAATCAACATGTGGTTTACTTGATCTCAGTTCTTCATTATTAAAAACTTGTTCATGAAGTCTCATTTTCTTTCCTTCCTCTGATTTTGCTATTGCGATATTACGATTACTTTATCAGTTAAATTTTAAATAGTTAAAAACATGTCTTGATCAGAGAATTTTGTATCACACTCGATGCAGTGAAATAGTTTAGTTTTAAATTGAACATTTCCGTGTATTGTTTATTCATTTCAACGAAGTGTACAGATACACCGTGATTTTTTGTCAAACAATTTACAATGTTTTCCTGTTACTTTTATTCATTTTAGTCTACCGAAACTCCGTTATGTGTTGTATATTTTAATGAGGTCCATAGAAACGCCTTAGTTTATTGTCAAAAAATTACCATGTTTTAACTTCATAAAAATGATTCAAAATTAACCGGTCTTATTTACATTTTTTTTTATATCTTGAAGGTACGGAAGCTCATTCGCATGCTTGCTCATCGTACTACTGTGGCAAGTTCTGTGGGACTGCTGGTTGCACACATTATTTATGCCGAGTACTCCATCCCGGGAAACTTTGCGTCTGTGTTCATTGCAGCAGGGTGAAAAATCCTTTCAGAGCTACTCAAGATGCTAAAAGTATTAACGAATTGGATTACACTCCACTGTAAGTATTTTAATTTCCAATTTTGTTGCATCATATTGAATGTTATAAATTTACAAAATGAAATTCATCAATAGACCAACATATGTTATATATCAAAAATATAAGCATGATTATTATATACATACCAACATTTAAGCTGAAAACATTAATTTCTATGTTGAGTGTACGATTGATTAAATACAATATGCCATTATATACACATTTCTAAATTTAAAATGGCAGAAACAAAACGAACGTTTGAAAAACTCTAGCAAGACTCGGAAGGTCTGTGTAGTTTGCTACGGAGAATAAGTGAGAATGGGGATATGTTGTCTTCCGTCGTGCCAACATCATTTGTCGTAAACAATAACGTTTTATTTATCAAACAAAGAGTGGTTGGTCAATTGAACGAGCATATTTAGAAATAAATATAATAGTATTTGAAAAGATTTAATTCAATTGTGAATATATTTTTATGTTGACTTTATCAGAAAATCCTTTACTTTTTCAGAATGAAGTCGATGGAAAATTTGGACAACGGAATGGATATGTTATAAGCAAACTTATGACATGCAGATCACAACCATGTACCTTTGCTATCATTCTTACCGCTTCCCCCCTTGCCACATTTTGTTCGAAATCGGTCAACAAAAAATTCCTCATCAACTTGAAAACTAACAAACGTTGTGTCATACACGTTCAGCTTTCCAGTCCAGAAGTAATATTATTATATAAAAGAAATAAACAAATTAGTATCTACGTGTGCCAAGATTTATCGGTGGTTATAGAAATAAAAATAACTGTTAACAAGAAATATGTGCATTTCTACGGACGTATCAAAAATAAGGGGTTTTCCTGCAACTATTTTATCTTTCTTTTCTTAGTTGTAGTCTTCATGTTCTAATAAAAAAAGCTTGAAAAACAAACTAGCGTTGTGATTTTAATCTTTTAATAACAGTATTACAGGGTAGGGAAATAAACCAACCTTCATAGAAATCCTCATTTAAAACAGACTTTTGATATTCTCAGATTTGAATACACTCAAAGGACAATAAAATATGACCAGAAAAAAAAGAATGGGATTCACGACAAAAAAACACATCTACAAGGAAACATTATACAATATAACAAAAGCAAAACCTGAGGGATCGCTTGGACCCCAAAAGGTGCGTTGACAGGGTAAATGATAGACGGAAGAAACAAAAAGGGTTGGGCAAATTGCAAACTCATAAGTCTTGAACAAACTAACAATGTCATGGCAAAATCGAAACACGACCAAAAGAAAAAAAACAATGGTCTACGAAACACACTTGTGTCACCCGTCGTGTTGCTCATGTAAGTACAGACCCAGTGATAAATCTTATTCGGTATGTCACATTCAAAGATTAGAAAATTGGGATTGTGGTAATAGTTATCAATGGTACCAGGCTTATAATTTGATACGCCAGACGCGCGTTTCGTCTGCATAAGACTCATCAGTGACGCTCAGATCAAAATTGTTAAAAAGTTGAACAAGTATAAAGTTGAAGAGCATTGAAGACCAAAAATTCCAAAAAAGTTGTGCCAAATACGGCTAAGGTAAGCTATGCCTGGGATAAAAAAATCCTTAGTCTTTCGAATAATTCATAATTTTGCAAACATTATATTTATAAAAATGACCATATAATTGATATTCATGTCAACACCGAAGTGCTGACTACTGGGCTTGTGATACCCTCGGGGACGAAACGTTCACCAGCAGTGGCATCGACCCAGTGGTGTAAATAGTTATCAAAGGTACCAGGCTTATAATTTGATACGCTAGTCGCGCGTTTCGTCTGATTAAGACTCATCAGTGACGCTCAAATCAAAATTTTTAAAAAGCCAAACAAGTATAAAGTTGAAGAGCATTGAAGACCAAAAATTCATAACAGTTGTGGTAACATATTCGTCGTCATCTGTGAAACAGATATTCCATAACGCTCAACAAACTCGAGATAGCATCCGTTATATTGTCGAAGGGATTACTTCAACTTCACTATTTGAAACTCTTGTTTTAAAGGCCTCCTGCTATGCATGCATCACCCGCCATCCAAATCCACAGTAAGTCAAAATGTCGCAATCAGCAATAAATCGACAAATTTACAGATTAGGCGAATTTTCGGGTACCTTAAACATTTATAGTAAAAATGTCAGTTGTTAGCTGAAACAAATACAACTCTTATCGGTCAACCAATTCTTGGTAGTAACCGTCAAGCTTATATTGCGTTGATTTCAGTTATTCTCCATCATACCTCTACAAGGGCAGTTTTTGTGACAGGATTCCTGCCCTGTTTGTAAAGTCCGTATAAAGTGAACTTTTACAGGCTAAACGAATCAATTGACTAATAAGTATTATTGAACCTTTTTCTTTGTTTGTCTTTTCGTCGTCTTTTGTTTTTGTTTTTTGTTTTTTGTTTTTTTGCCATGGCGTTGTCAGTTTTCTTTCGACTTAAGCGTTTTGAATGTCCCATATGCATAGTATCTCTCTATTACATTTGGTTTATGTGATTTCAGTTCTTCCTTTTCTTTAACAAATGTGTGATCATTTTTAAAACGGGAGCAATAAAAAATATATTTCGACAAAAACTGACAATACCATGGTCAACAAGAAAAGTAAAGAAAAGACAAATAAGAGTCCATTAAATGCTACACAGAACGCTAATATTTTTATGAAAAAGAAGCTTTTAAATATCATATGAAATGGGAGACATACCATTCAAATGCAGCTCGAATGTTGCTGCAACAAAATGGAAATTGAACTTTAGGATTCCTCAATTGTTTCATCAGCGAGTAAGAATTATCTAAGAAGTTGTACATACCATGAGCAACACAAGAGGAGTCACATGTACATTTGAAGAATCACATTTCCGGAGCACCTCAGATCAACCAGGTTTTTGGTGGGGTTAATGTTACTCAGTTTTTAGTTTAATGTGTATTATTTTGTAACAGTAGCATGTTGTTTGTCTTTTTGTCGTTTTGTTTTGTTGTTTTCCATAGTGTTGTTGGTTCCTCTTCTTGCGAATTTTGATTGACCATTTAGTATCTTTTCTCCCTATCTACGACTATTGAAGTCATCAATTTTGTCGTAACGTTAACAAATACACTCCAGCTTCAATTTTCGAAAAGTAAGTGTTTCTCAAATTTATTACAATTTACATACTGGAGTTAATTTTGTTTGGCAATTTGCCGCAGACAATAAATCAGTGCTTGCACGGGAGTTCCTAATTAGCATTATACATTTAGTAGAACTACTGAGATGGACATTATGAGTCAACTCAGAACTTATTCTTGCTTTTGTAGTTGACCACATCCAATAATGTCTAACACCATGGCCAAAAGATATGTGTAGGACACCATCTGTCCAAAAATTCAATGCTGTAATTGAAAAAAGAAAATATAGAAGAATAAACATTACATGACTTAGATAAGAGAATTATCTTCATGCTAAAATTTGACAAAGTCTTCAATTTCCAAATAAAAAGTATTGCATGTTCATCCCTTATTAAACAAACAAAACGGATGCCATGAATTACCAAAATTATTAAACAGCACAACATCTCACACTTGCTACCAACATCTAACTCTTTGAACATTCCTAGATTTACATATTGTCAGATGAGTTTAGACGAATTTAATGCTACATCAATGGTGAAAGACAACCCTCATGTCAATTTGCAAGACTTATTTTTCTTCGCAGAATGTACTTACTGAAATATATCATTTATACGTATTATGTAAATCCTTTCAAGAATAACCTGGATAATTTATCTGACATATTCATATACAGCATAAAAATGTAAAATACACAAGTGTTTGATGAAGTGAAACAAATAGTTGTTTCTATAAATTAATTACTAGACCACACCCGCGAAATCGCGGGCATTTAGAGCGTGGTTGAAAGTATGAAAACTGTTGTAGGATGAATTTTTGTAAAAAAAATTTATGACTGGAGAATTTCAGGAAAGGTATAAAAAGTATCTTAAACATGAACTGATGTCAATATAACATTTTGAATTTTTCACCAGTTCAAAATATTGGATGTAAATCTAAAGAATGTGAACGCAAAGGTCAACTATTTGAAGTAACATGAACGCACAATTTTTAGGAGGCGAGTTGCTTTGTTACCATACTTTTTGTTTCGTTGTGCAGAAGACAGAGTAATCGATATGTTAACCTTTTTAATTTCAGTCACTCGAAACAGATTCCACTGATGAAATCAAATTAGTATGTGATATTTGCAAATAAGATTTGAATTATGAATAGAGCCATAATAAAATACTCAATAAACAATGCGATTTGTGGACAAAACTGTCATATTTTACTGAAATCTGGAAATGGCGTCAGACTTAATAAGGTGTTGACTTTTAGGAAAGCAAATTAATTCTAATATGGGGTGCTTATTACGTCAATAGAATAGAGCCATAATAAAATACTCAATAAACCACAACCAATATAAATCGACGACGCCACAATGCGATTTGTGCACAAAAACGTCATATTTTACTGAAATGGCGTCAGACTTTTCAGTGGGTTCTTTACTATATCCATAGATTTGTTTTCATTTTCACATGGCCTGGGTCGTTATATTCATTAATGTTATCCCTTTCTTACGCTTGATATAAAATTCGAATATAACGACCCAGGCCATGTGAACATTTTCAACAAATCTTTAGCTTGCATGAATTATTTCGTAAATAAACATGTTTATATACCGGTTCCAGGGGTCCCAAGAAAACGGATTTTTATCGCTTCCAGGGACCGAAGGAATGTTTGATACCGTTTCCTGTAGCTCAGGTACCCAAAACATTGTATTGTTATCAAGTTAGGAATTAAGGGTTGTTTGTAGATTTACCAAAATTCTGTGTAATTTTAAACAGTCCTAAACGGATGTTTTGTCTATGACTTAAAAGTCCGTCCGATGACGGAAACAATATCCGGACGCCTTTATTTATGTTTTCCTCCCAAAATAACCCAAACGGAATAATCATAAGCGAGCATGACAAATGCGACTATGCATGGTACCTATAGGACACAGAGGCATGATTATTAATTTATTTAGGAAGGAAGAGAAGCAACACACAAAATGAGGTCTTCTCATTTAATAGTATAAAGTGGATAATAGATACTTACTTTGTGAATATGATACTTTTGAAAGAATATGTGAGAACACATGTTGCAGATCGCTTAACGAACTGAAGTCTGCAAGTCCAGTACATTTACTCTTGCAGTAACTCTGAAAAAATGAATAAATTTATGTCAAAAGATGCACGTTATTATGTTTTGTTTTGTGTCTCTTTGTCTTTTTCGTTTTTAGCCATGGCGTTGTCAGTTTATTTTTGACTTATGAGTTTGAATGTCCCTTTGGTATCTTTCGCCCTTCTTTTTTTTATAGTTCCTTAGGGTCTGTGACATTTCTGTTTACACGATTTTTTTTTACGGTGAATAGACTTTTTTATAAGTTCATAACGCGAACTGACCCTTTATGTGTCTATTCATTATTTGATTGATTTACATTTTTCGTATAAACCATGAATCTCTTTTTATTCAAATTCGTATTTCAAATTTACATAAAAATTCGTACTCTCATAACAATGTCGAAATTTTCTAAACATTGGTGGAAATTGTACTTGAAATTTGGTTTGAACTAGCTTTCAGTTTCTCTTGTTATACTAGTGGTACTTTTTGTCTTTAGTCGTTTGGGTAGTTCAGTGTTCGTCTTTCGTTGTTATCTGTTATGTGTTTTTTTTTTCGTTTATTGTTTTGTACATAAATGTGTGTATAATTGGTTTTCTTGTTTGATTTTTTCTAATTTTGTTATTTCGAAGTCTTTTATAGCTTACTATAACAGTATGATTTTTGCTTCTTGTTGAAGGCCGTACGATGGTCAGCAGTTCAATATGTTCATGTCATATGGTTTCTTGTGAATAGTTTCATTGCCAATAATATACATCTTTTCATTTTTATAATGTGCATTTATTTCCTTATTGTATTTTCAAAAAATGAGCATTTTATGTAAGTTTAAAAAAATATTTATTTGCTTAACTCATTCTTACCTCTGCATCATGCCAGGTCTTCGCCTCTTTACCAACATGGTAGCACGAATGTCCATAAAGCTGAAATCCTGAAGGACATTGTTTTGATGAATGGTGACCGCAACCTACAAACATAATTAGTATTATACATTAGGACATTTTAGGATACCCTAAACATAGGGCCCAAGGGCCCAAGATGGCGGTCACCGGGGAATTCCCCTCACACGAAATATAGATGATATAAACCGATTTAGAACGTATGACGTATGTCACATATTTCGACCAATGAAAAGACTGCAAATTTATATAACCAAATAAGGATGTTAATCCCCTATACACAAATTAAATCCATTTAAGGACATATCGTTTTCTTAATCGGATTATGATGAAAAACCTTACGTATGTTTGACCAATGAAATCTTTTGTATAATGATATAACGATAAAAGGATGTTAATCCCTGTTAGGGATTAAGTCGTCATCCTTCAGGAGATTACGTCGTCATTGTAGTAGTAAATATTGTTCAACATATTGTACAAACAAATACTATGTTGAGTATGCTTAATTTATGATATTTAAATGATTTGGTCTTTTAAGCAAGAGGGATAACAATAATTGAAGCAATATACATTGATTAAACATCGAATCGATTGTAAATCTGCTGCATATTAATAAAAAAGTAAAAGGATGTGCATCTCTTGCCGGGGATTAAGTCGTCATCCCATGGGAGATTAAGTTGTCATCCCATAGAAGATTAAGTTGTAATACATATATTTGACCAGTGACATCAGCTGCATATTACTATAACGGTATGCCGTGGATTAAATGGCCATTCCCTGGGAGATTAAGTTGTCATAATAGAATCCGATATGGTATTGTTGATTTTTTTTTCAATAAAACTATCACGGTCAAGTGGGGCAACCTCTATAAGAATGCAAGAAGCAATACCTACATCGAAACGATGGACGAATATTTTACTTATTCGTATGGGAGATTAAGATGTCATCCCATGGGAGATTAAGTTGTCATCCCATGGGAGATTAAGTTGTCATACATATATCTGACCAGTGAAATCTGCTGCATATTACTATAACGGTATAAGAATGTTAATCCCTTGCCGGGGATTAAATGGCCATTCGCTGGGAGATTAAGTTGTCATAATAGAATTCGATATAGTATTGTTGTTTGATATGTTGCTGATGTTTCTGGTGCGCGTCTTAGGGAGTAAAAAAACTCGGGCGGTCCCTATGCAGGGAAGTGAAAAGCCACCCAATGACTTCCTTTCTATTCACAATTATCCGTGTTGACCACAAATGTTTTAGGTCTTTCGCTCACATAGGCAGGTAAGTCGTCTGCGCAGCAAACGTCGACCAAGTTTCCCCTTAAAAGTCCCTCCAGTGCTTTTCCTGACATTGGTAGCTGAATTGATTTCTTTCGACACCATGGTCCTCTAGACCCTGAAGGTGTGCAAAGACTAGTCCACAGTCTCGACAAGCTATCAGGTCTTCTCTGTCATTTTCTATATCTGACGTTGTACTTTCTGTATCGAAACTGTCGTCGACTTTCATCTCTTCGACAGCTTCAGAGTTGTGAACTCCGCTGCCCGTTTGCAAGACATCAGTTTGGAGTCTTGACGACTCTGTCGTTCCTGGTTTCAGGTCAACCAACAGGAATACATAGGGTCGCCTCGTCGCCTCTTCAAATTTTCGTAGAAATAAATTCGACCTTTTCGGATACATCTATCGTCCTAGCGTCATGACGGGTTGACGATCTATGGGATTGCTAAAGAGAACGAGGTAATGCCAGTTTCGTCTCTGGGTAGGATCCTTTCCAAAGTACAAGTTTTTATTTATTTTAAAACCACTACCGATAAGTTTCTGTTATGACTGACTTCTGTAAAAAAGGCGTTGTTGATTCTTGAATCTTTGGCCGATGTTGACATCATATCATCCAATATGATCATATTCCTCATACTGGGATCGAAAAAGTCGTCACTTTCTAAATCAACCGGAATACCGTGCAAAAAATTCCACTCGCGGTAGCACTGTTTTCTGTATTTCCCCATAGAGTGGCTGCCATCTCTTGTACAACCACACGATCCTTTCTGGGCATGGTTGGCACATCCTCCTTACTTGTTGTAGCATGTTTTTCATAAAAAACGTCTTTCCACACGAGGTCGGTCCAGACATGATCATGGTGAACGGATAATCAAAAACAAAGTCTTGTAGTAACTGCTGCTGCTGAGGTACTTCGTTGTCTTCTTTTAGAGGAAGGTACTGCTGCTGATGCTGCTGCTGGTGTTGCCGCTGCTGCTGCTGCTGGGCATGCTTGTTTTTCATATCTCTTCGAAGATTGTGAGGCCAAGAATAAACGCTACGACATACGTTGCAACTGAACATCTTCACCTTTTCTGCATGTGTATTCAATGTTCTCTTATAGGTTTCTGTCGAAAGTGCAGCAAGCAAAACAGGTGGTCGTCTTTCAGGCGACAGAATTTGAGATTGTCGTCCCTCAAGACGAATTCGATTTGATACAGATCGGATCTGGTTACTCTGAGGTAAATTGGTTTTTCATATTCGATGTCCGCGATATCTTCGTTCAAAATCTCTGCCGATTGAAGAATAGGAAGAGTCGTTCCTCTGACGTACGTGTGGTCTACGAAATCCGAGCAAAAGTAGACCCGTCTCGTTGGTGTTTCAAATTGTGGTACGAACGATAACTCCAGCAGTGCACACTCCCATTCTCCATTCATTATGTAGCGTTTATGAAGTCTAAATGCACCGCCATTATTATTTTCAAAAAGCGAGAGAGAATCTTCGCTTGATACGAATAGGTAAAATTCGTTCATCGTTTCGCTGTAGGTATTGCTTCCTGCATTCTTATAGAGGTTTCCCCACTCGACTGTGGTAGTTTTATTGAAAAAAAAACCAACAATACTATATCGAATTCTATTATGACAACTTAATCTCCCAGGGAATGGCCATTTAATCCACGGCATACCGTTATAGTAATATGCAGCTGATTTCACTGGTCAAATATATGTATTACAACTTAATCTCCCATGGGATGACAACTAAACTCCCATGGGATGACGACTTAATCCCCGGCAAGGGATTAACATCTTTTTACTGTTTTATTAATATGCAGCAGATTTACAATCGATTCGATGTTTAATCAATGTATATTGCTTCAATTATTGTTGTCCCTCTTGCTTAAAGGACTAAGTCATTTAAATTTCATAAATTAAGCATACTCAACAAAGTATTTGTTTTGTACAATATGTAGAACGATATTTACTTCTCCAATGACGACTTTATCTCCTGAGGGATGACGATTTTCTCCCCAACAGGGATTAACATCCTTTATCGTTATATCATTATACAAAAGATGTCATTGGTTAAACATACGTAAGGCATTTCATCATAATCCGATTAAGCAAACGATATGTCCTTAAATGGACTTAATTTGTGTATAGGGGATTAACATCCTTATTTGGTTATGTAATTTTGCAGTCTTTTCATTGGTGGAAATATGTGACATACGTCATACGTTTTATATCGGATTATATCATCTATATTTAGGGTGAGGGGAATTCCCCGGTGGCCGCCATCTTGGGCCCTAGGAAACCTATGTTTTAGGGTATCCTAAAATGTCCTAAACTATAGTACTAGAATTCGCAATTATCTTAAAATGTTGTCAAAAACCATCCTTCGGGTGACGAAATTTTAAAAAAAACAATTTGTTTTCATTATGTTCTCATCATTGAATACACAAATTAAAACATTTCGTTTGATTGGTTTCGTCCATATCACTTTTAATGTATTATATAAAATTAAACATCAACGTTACTTTTAATGTATTAAGGAATCGAGAAGCTAAGATGAAAGACAGGCGAAAGATGCCACAGGGATATTCAAACTCATAAGTCGAAAACTAACTGGCAATCGTCACTTAAAACAAATTAGCAATCGTCAAATAAATTATCAATGATTGGTAACTGTTCCTTGAAAAAGATGTTATAAGACTTCAAAACAAAGATAATACTATTCAACAACATTTGTTTTAACTGTCTGATTATTGATGCTCATATGTTTTGCTATTCATCGATTGATACTTTCTAATTTCTGGTATTTAGTCAGGCTCTACTGTAGCTATGCAACCGTAGCTTTTACGTTCTTTATGGGTTTTTTTTACAATTTGCGGACCATTGTTCACAAATATCATAAGGACTATAAGAGCTATGGTACTGCAGCTAGCTCTACTGAGGATCAACTCATTTTCTGATTGAACATCCTTGGTAATATATGGTTTTGTGATATTGTCTGTTATAGATTCCGTTTGTTATAATATCTAACATTGTCTTATTTCCTCACGAATGCCATCACGAGTTGGTTGACCTTTATGGAATATTCATTTTACAGATGATAGCGGATATGTTCCAAATGTCGTAACTACAATCCCGTCCCCTTTTCCCCGATGTGACCTACCGAATTAGACTTATTACCGGGTTTGTGCTAGCATGAGCAACACGAAGGGTTTTTCATGTGGAGCAGAATATGGTTACCCTTCCAGAGCAGATGAAATCATCCCCAGTTTTTGGTGGGGTTCGTGCTGCTCAGTCTTTAGTTTTCTGTGTTGTGTTTTGTGTACTATTGTTTGTCTGTTGCTGTTTTTCTTTTTTAGTCATGGCGTTGTCAATTTATTTTCAACTTATGAGTTTGAATGTCCCTTTGGTATCTTTCGTCTCTCTTTTTCTTTGCAATGTTTATATATCATTACAAACTTACCAGTAATAACAGTCGTAGGAACTTGTGTTGTTGTTGTAGTCGGTGTAGTCGTTACAGTTGTCATGACAACATTGTCGTTGCAAAGGTCATAACTGCAACAACCTCCTTTTAGTTGTAATTGTTGTCTTTTGCCAAATATTTGCGGGCTGGATATCTTAAATCTCTGACAAAGCTTTAACATTAAAAAAGATAATATACAGTATGGTAATTATCTCTGTTTCTCTCTCTTGGTCGATCGATTGGTCGATAACATTTAAATTGAAAAAAAATTAAATTAGTGAGCACGTGTATGCATTCGGATGTAAAATGTTTTTAAGCCGAAGGAATCGCAAAAATTGTAAATTCTCGATCCTTTGAATGGTAAATTCGTAGTCTACTTTGTTAAGTTTTTGGACCTTTCAATGTCAGAGTTATAGATAAATTAATAGGGCGATATAATTTTGACATTAAGTGCAGAAATGTGCTATATCAGTCATAAACTTGACTAATTAATTTATCTGATCCAAATTTGCCATTGTACAGATAATCATAATGAATATAATCAGGCTTATTTATTTCAAATGACTCACATTAGCGTTGTGGAAAAAAATCTTGTACGTTTGCATTTTTTGCACTTTTTCAATACATGCAATTGAAAGAAGTTGGAATAATTCAAGCAAATATGTAAAAAAAAATTCAAAAGAAATAGATAAATACTGAAACAACTATTTTTCAATTTCCTTAAAAATAGTATTTTGTCGATTTGTAAAAGAAAAGGAAGACACCAAGGGCCTATTAAAAATAAATTGAAGAAAAAAATATCTTGTGATGATCATGCATATTCTTCAGATCGGAAGTCAAATTTAGAGGGAAATTAAAAATATCGTATATCTTTGGTCAGATTTCAAGACGAAATTTACAATAAAAAATCAATACAAAAGGCAATTAAAGATCTTTGAAAATACCTTTAAAAATACTCGAAACTTAGTCTCTCGATAAAATTGGAAGTATGAAATGCGAATGGGGAAGGATGTGGAGTTAGTTCTCTTTTGATGACTAATTTGCATTTTATTTTTGTGAATGAATATGTTCTTTGAACACAGTAAAGGTATGAATTATAGGGATTGAAGCATAGTTATATTTTGTTATTTAAGGAATGACTGTAATATTTTTTCTGTCTATGAAGAAATAACATCAAAAATGTGGTGCACACTGAATAACCCGCGTAGCGGGTTATTTTAAAGTGTGCACCACATTTTTTATGTTATTTCGAACAGACAGAATAAATATTACAGTCATTTCTTATAATTTAATTCTTAATTCCATTTTAAACCGGAGTAAATCATGATAAAACGTTGATGACGTCAAGGTCACATGACAAAATTATGTCTATGAGCTGATAAACAAAACAACGTCAGCCAATCGGAAGACGCGTTACATCCAAAATTAAATTATAAAACAATATCTTTGAAACTTCGACTATTTATTTTTCATTTTTCATAAAGTTGCAAATACATCAGGACACTTTACTTCGAGATAAAGTACATTACTTCGAGATAAAGTTATGAAACCGCATCATGAATAGCCTTTATAGATAACAATTCTATATCAGTGAAGTTGAGGAGGATTTGCTGGCGTTGTAGTATTTACCAAGCGAATTTGTCACCAAACATGGAAACCATGGACAATCAGATGACGAGGTTACTATTTACCCAACGGAGTCATGATTCAAATAGAATATGCTATCTGACTGTACATTATATTTCAGTTAATGCAGGTATAGTATATTATGGTAGTAAATCCTAAAGCAAAAAAAAAATGAAAAAACCACATACCTGATCATCCATACATCCAAGTCTGTATACCGGTCTGAGATCAAAACTTAATGTTTCAAGAGAATAACATTTCTGAAATAATTAGTTTAATAATGATAAGACACTCATTACATTATCTTTAAATTTCTGCTTACATTTACTATGTTATCTCATTTTTGCAAAAACAATTCTTAACAAATTATAAGTGCATTATACATGTAACACAATCATGTAGCAGTAGAGTGTGTTTCCTTTTTTTATTTTCTTAAAATGAATTTTGATGTTTCAAAAGGTCGAACTCACAATGTTTAATATTTTTAGACAAACTGCAGAAGGTTAATAAGGCCACCGGCGGACCCTTTAGAGAAATGTTCTTTAACATACAGAGATCGTGACTTCATCCTTACACAGGGTATTTACGTCCCCAAAACCCCTCCAACCCAATTCCGATTGGACGTGGCTGTGTATTTATTATATACTTAGTAGTAAATACAGAATAATAGTACAAAATGTATGTGTAATACGGTCAACGCCAATCGTGCTGTATCAGCCAACCATGATGATATCGATATCAGTCACGGTTGCAAAGACTTTAGCACACCTTTAATCTGTATGACGTCACGTCATTGATATCAGTCACTGTTGCAAAGGATTCATCAAACCCATAATCTGTATCACGTCATGTCACATAAAAACATATCTTCTTGAGGTATATAATTAAGTGTATATAATATGGCTTTTTCAATATCACACAACGTATCAATCCTCAACCAATATAATCCCTCGAGCAGAGCTCTTGGGGTTATATTGGTGTCTCGGGTTGATAAGGATGTGATATTGAAAAAGCCATATGATATTTTCTATTTATTATACATCCCACATAGCCAAACGGGGCGTAATCTTCATATTACCATTTAGGTTTAGCTAATTATTAAGCCAGGTTTAACTCAACATTTTAGTTGGAAAATGCATGTGCTAAGTCAGGAATATAGCAGATGTTCCGTGGTTCGATAGCGTTTGATTTTTTTTTAATTTTATGAACTTCCACTTTGAATTTCCCTTAGAGATCAGTAGTTTTGTTATTATTTTTTGTTATTTTTTTTTCCTTTATTCGAAATGACCTTGCAGTGATAAAACTGTCATTTCGTACTGCTTGTTTCAATTTCGAGATTTTTTTCCTAAAAATATCTCCCGCATTAAAAACAGCTCACCATGCCCCCGTTACATGCGGTGGTCGCCTTGCAGTCATCAATATGTTCTATGTCATTACAACTATTACATCTAACTGAAATGGCGGAAAGCAGAAAAGATATCATTAATATGGATAAAACATTAGCCAACAATCCGTTTGAAAAAATACACTTACGAATTACTTTTCCCATATACTAGAAGGGTAAAAGACGTTTGGGAAATACACATAATTGCTTGAGAAGTTCGAAAATTCATTAATATGTCTTTCGATACAAAAATAACAATAGCCCTCATTATTGTTTACGGGTTACCAGTAATTTAAAAGCATTTTTTGGATATTCAATTCATGACACTGTTAATGTCATACTACTATTTTAATTTGGGGAAAAATGAACTGTGTTACTGTATTAAATAAAGGCTTACGAACAAAAATCGAAGACATTTTTTTTTTTTTTATGTCACAAGACTTCTTACCTCTCGTAACTTAAACCTCAGATTGATCACTACGTTCAACATGCAGTTGCCACAAGCAAATTATTATTCCTGTTATTTGAAACCTTCTTTTACATTTGTTCCATTTGTTTTATATTTAATTTCTTCTTTCTGTAAACTTAAAGTTATAATATACTTGTTGTTATCTTGGTTCTGATTCCTAGTTGCGTCAATTCCAAAAACTTTATTTGCTTCTTCGCTAAGCACGCAGCAGTTAAGAGTAGGATCAAAAACTGTTCAGCTCTGAGCCAGAATAATATGCCGGTGAGGGTGACATGTCTTCGTGTGGATTATTACCTTGGTGACTAGTTCGTTAACAAACAAGCGGAGGAGTCGGTTTTGTACAAAGCACAGTCCGTATCCATATCACATTAACATGTTTTACGTCCTGAAATGCATGCAAAATGTATTTGCCACTGGACGTTAAATACCTCTTCATCAAAACACTGATGTAACTTCTTATTTTAACATGTGATACACCGAAAATACATGTTGGATTTTGTTTTGAATCAAACTAACATGTTTCTAAATTTGCAGCAGTGTGCTAACTTAAAAACAAATAATATTACGTTACTCACAGCAGCTTTTACACATCAGGGGACATAACTTCGAAGCAACACATGTATCGTTCTTACAGAAATCTGGGTTTAACTGTATTATACGTGTACAGATGGTTTCATCAATATTTCGACAGTCGTTGTTCAATGGTGAGATAGTTGTTTTATCTGCGATCGAAAAAGTTAAAGACGTAAATCATAATGACTACAATGTGGTTTTTAAAATTATCACAAGTTAACCCATGTGAAAACTATCTAAATTATAATAATCAAAAAGCAGATTTTAGAGGTCACAATTACTTTAAAGCATTTGGGTATATAATTGGCCAAACAGTATCCATCATAAGTTACTCGCACTCTCTGACAGTGCCAACCTATGAAATAGTTACGATATATCTAGCTAGAGATTATGAATTCATTCTTGAGGAAATCAAACATGGAGAACATTACACGTCTGACAAAGCAACGAAATCTTTTTTTTAAAACATTTTTTAGGGTAAAATGAAAACCAAAATACAGTTTAATTCACGTGATGTATATTTGAGGAATGTCAGTACTTGCTTTAAAAGAGTAATAACTGTCAATTCCCAATTAATTCACGGTGGCAACTCTTCAAAAGCAGTACTTAATGTTATTTGTATTCTAATGCAATATTCATGTAATATTTGAAAAAAAAATGAAATATAACAGAAACCATATCCAGAAATCAACGCCACTTTGCTTATTTGAATATTATACTAAAGAAATCGGATACGGGTCACGGAAATTATATTGAAATGATAGGGAATTTAGAAAAAAATGTCTGTTTTAACTTTGATTTAAGTGATAGACAGGTTGCCGGGGCAGAAAATAAATATACACAAAAATATGCACCATTTAAACGAAATATAATGACTGGCGTTGCAAAAATCAAGGTTCCTGAGCTATTTTAAAAATCGAAGCGAGAGGCTTTTAACATTGCAGTATAAAATACAGGCTAAAATGGCTGAAACGTCAAATTTGCAAACTTCGTGTTGAAAATTGGCTAACAAGGTCATTAGAAATACAGGTTGCCGGGGTGAAACTTGAAACTTGAATGTCCAAAGAATAAGCAAGTCCAAACCTTGTATGTTTAGTCGTTGAACTCTAGGCTCCCACGTAAAGTTAAAATGCCTCTATTTCAAAAAGAATAAACTCACGAAAACACGAAAAATTCACTAAATTCGCGTTCATTGTTTTGATTTTGACCGCCTGACAACTTTACGGAAATATCAGAGTAATAGGGATCATTCGTAATATTTCTTCCTGTAGACGTCGCTGGTGTTCCATAAGTGGTTGTCGGAAACGTTTTAATCAATTTGACGCTTGAATCGCATTACGTTGCACATGTCTACATTAGTAACCACAATCGACACTCGCTAATTTCACCAAACTAAGCTCCAAAATTGTTGTGTCCCCGGCTGCAATTATTCTGAAGGGGGACCACAGATTCCCAAAAGACCATGAAATTCTTTTAAAATGGAGAGGAGGCATCAAGAGAGTTGATCCACCCATCAAAAATATCTAGGGAAACCCGGCGGAAAATATTCGACCAAGTTTGCCATAACCAGCTGATAACCATGTCATGCCAGGAGATTATATATAACAACAGGATTAGGTTATTATGTATTTATATTTTTCTTATATTTAGTACAGTATTTAACCTCTTTGTTTTATTTTTTCTCGATTAAACAGCCCAATAATTTGACAGGTTATTATTTATTAAAATAGGGGGATGACACAGGGATGTATTTTATTCTTCAAATATACCCTCACACTTTGTAAGTTTTTTCCTAGTCTTCACATTTTTTCACCCTTTTACCTTTGTTTGCATTGTAAATAAGAAATAATAATTATGTTGTGCACTTAATTATAGCAAGTGAAATATATTTCCCTGACAAAACAATGCATGAAAGGAAGAGAACTACATGTATTGGGAAATATGATAATCCCTATATTGCATTCTAAAAAAAAACCATGGTACATATGAGCATAATTTTTCTATTTGTTTGTCGCAATAAAGTCTGAATTTTCTAAGGACTTTACATTAAACTTATGGCAAAAGCTGTCAGAACAATTTTTTTTAATTCTTCAAAGTTGGAAATCAAGAGTATTTTTGTTAGAAAAAAACATCACACACACACCCCTGCATTAAACGCTTGTCCTTTATGAATGATAAGAAAAATTTCTGAACCTGCAGTTTATTAAATAACATGATGCTTTGTGTTTTCCTGTTTTAATATTTCAGAAGCCATCATGGATAACAGACTTTTTACCCAACCATGAAGTGATGAATGGGATACATCTTTATGTTTGAAATGAGTTCATGGTTAAAATCCAAGTGGCTGCAAGTGCGGGGATCAATACTTCTGTCAGAACCAGATGTAAAAAAAATTTGACAAAGGTGACAACAATTGGCAAATAGTGGAATTATGGAACAGGATTTATTTACTAGCCAAGACAGTTCCTTATATTAACACACAAACTTTTCTGAAAGGGAAATTCCAACTAGATCAGAAGAAAGTAGTTTGTGATAGAAAAGTGTCGTCCAACCGAATTCACATTAAAAGAGTCCTTGTATTGTCTAAAAGTTACACAAGGGTAAAACTTAATGCCCCTCCTCCGCTGTGGCAGGGGAATAAACAATCTGAAACATGTAATTCCACGTGGAAACTTCTAATTAAACTTGGTTCCAGAATTATCTGTGTTTGCTGTGTTCTTTCTAATTTCATAAAAATACATTGTAAATAAATATGCATAAAAGATGAAATGGATTTACATGCAATTGATTTTATTATTTGTTCTAATGTGGTGCTGTTTCACGACTGCTTTCCCAGTTAGCACAAAAAAAAATAGAAAAATGTTGAAAAAAAATTGTAGAAAAATATCAAAATCATGCACAAATGTATGGCGTTAAAAATATTTTCAAAACATTTTCATGATACTTTTAAAACATCATTAAAATGTTACTGAATTTTGACAACAATGTTTGTAAAATGTCTTATAAATGATTTGAATGTGTTTGTTAATCAAATATCCCTGAAACATTTTTAAAACATATAAAAATTCATTTCTGCAGAATAAAATGTTTTGATAAAGTTCAAAAAATATTTTTTAACAAAATGTTTTAATAATCTTCATATTCTCAAAAAATCATTAAAAAATCATTTAAATGTTATTCGAAATATCATTATAAAAATGTTTTCTAACATAATCTTTCAAGTCTTTTTATAAAATATTCAGAAACATATAAACAATGTTTAATATCAGAGACAGATTTAGGAGTGGGGTGCCTGGGTCCCCCCTTTATGGCCCTTATGGAGCTACATTTATGGTAAATCCAGATTTTTTTATTACTCTCAAAACTTTGTCTAGTTTGGGGCCTGATGACCCCTTTTAATGCCCCCGCAACTGAAAGTTGTGGGCATATTATTTTACTCCTGTCTGTCCTTCTGTCTGTCTGTCCGTTCGTCCCATTATGGGTATATAGTTATTCAGCACAACTCCTCCTACAGTTAGAATCCTAGGAAGTTTTCACTTTGCTGTCTGTTTGTACATATATTGAAGATGTGCATGTGGTTATGGTTTTCATTTTTAGTGATATTTGCCCTTTTGGGAGATAGTTGAACTTTGTCATTTTTGGGGTATAAGCGGTTAAATGTTATAGTTATTTTAAAATAACACTTTGCATATACAGGGGCATCAATTGTGTCTCCCAGACACAATAATATCTCAAAGAAAGTCCTACATTGACTTTGTTTTAATACAGTTACATCAGTGTGGAGTGGGGGGGGGGGGGGTCACTTTATCTAGATTCAAAATCCTGGATCCACATTTGAGAAAACAACTGCCATCATACTGATCTTTACCCCACATCTCCTTTTACATTTGTCTGCATGCTGTTGATGCCGGCTTAATCTATATATTTTTTGTCTAATTTTGTCGGGTAAATGTCTCATTGACAAACCCCAATATTTCCTGTCTTAGATATCAATTTTATTGATAGTCCATTTTTTTGTATTTTGCACTGAACACATATGAAAAAGATGTGGTTTGATTGCCAATGAGACAACTCTCCACAAGAGACCAAATGACACAGAAATAATTACAACTATAGGTCACCGTACAGCCTTCAACAATGAGCAAAGCCCATACCGCATAATTTGTTTCACTTAAATAGAGGTATTAATTTTTATACGACCGCAAAAATTTTTTTGGGATCGTATAATGGTATGATGTCGTCGTCGTCTGCGTCGTCGTCCGAAGACACATTGGTTTCCGGACAATAACTTTAGTTTAAGTGAATGGATCTTTATGAAATTTTTTAAGAAAGTTTAATACCACAAAAGGAAGGTTGGGATTGATTTTGGGGATGATGGTCCGAACCGTTTAGGAATTTGGGGCCCAAAAAGGGGCCCAAAACAGGCATTTTTCTAGTTTCAGGATAATAACTTGTGTATAAGTATATTGACTGCTCTAAAATTGTACCACAATGTTTAATACCACAAGTAGAAGGTTGGGATTCATTTTAGGGGTTATAGGGCCAACAGTTTAGGAATTAAGGGCCAAAAAGGGGCCAAAAACAAGCATTTTTCTAGTTTCCAGACAATAACTTGTGTTTAAGTGTATGGATCTCTCTGAAATTGTACTACAAGGTTCCATACTACAAAGGAAAGGCTGGGATTGAGTTTTGGGGTTATTGCTCCAAGGGGGGGAGGGGGGGTCAAAAAGTTGGGGGGGGGGGATTTTTTTCACAATTTTTTTTAAGGGATTCATATTTTTTTTTCAAAATTTTTTAAAATTTCGAATTTTTGAAAAGTTTCAAGAAGAAATCTTCAATTGCACAGTATTGCGCAATGGATTTATAAGATCTTTGACCACATTTATTTTGTGTCAGAAACCTATATTATGTCAAAAATTTGATTACAATCCAAATTCAGACAGTATCAAGCTTGAATATTGTGTCCAAATTTGCCCCAACTGTATAAGGTTCGACCTCTGCTGTCCTATCAGGCTGCGCTCAGCAAAGCATTTTATTTCAGATTATAAATATCCTCATGCATTTCATTTGGTCCAGCATTGAACAAATTTTTTCTTAGAAGTGTTTTTTTATCTTTTGTTTGATCATGTGTAGCATCTGTCATTTTCTGTCTGAACAGCTTTTCGATGGTTTTCTTTGCTGTCTTGGTCAACAATACACAAGATAACAACAATAAGAAATGCAAAATTTTTATTTAATTTTGTCATTTCACTGTTCTTTTTCAATTTTTCTTTTGTTCCATTCTTTTTATTTCTCTTGACTTCTGCTGGCTTCTGTAAAGAAAATTTTAACAGATTAGTCCTGTTGTTTAGTGAGTAAACTAGTGGAGATAATTTAAATTTCATCAAATTACACAAGAAAATTTTATTTTAATCCAGTCTGGTTTCATTAAAATTTATATTGAAAAGCGACATCTAATCAGTGTGGCTGGATTCGGAAGATATACACGTATATCTGTGGAGTTTCAGGTGTATTATTATCATACGAGTCTGTAACGGTAGAGTTCACCAGTACTTAAATAAAACTGTACAGTACCATTTTCCCAACTGAGATTAGGACCTGTAACCTTTACTTGGTCTTACAAAAAATCAACTCTCTTAATGGTAATTGTATATTTTAACACAAATACATTTTTGTGATATAGATTGAGGCTATAAAAGGATAAATACCTTCACACAATCTGCTCCTCCAGAATGGTTTGAATCTAAGCTTATAAATTTTGGCTCTTCTAATTGATTCTACAAAAGATAAAAAAAAGTCAAAATATTAAATAAAATACAGTCAAGAAAAAATCACATAGTACTAGTCAGCTACAAAGGTCACAACATTCAAAAATGAAAGAAAATTCAAACAAGAAAACTAATGGCTTGATTTTAAATTATAAAATAAGACAATAAAAAAACAAATATATATGTATATATATCAGAAATTAACCAACTATAACTACTAAATTAAAGGCTCCTGACTAGGATTGACACATTAACAATTATCTATACTTACAAAAAATATATCTGGCCTAGCCTTGAAGGGCTAGTGATTAATCTCAGGCACTTGTCTCAGAAAAAAATTTCCTATAACACATGTTATATTAAGGTATATAGGAATTTTTTTTTTTGAGACAAGTGCCTGTGCGATTAATCATGAAAACTGTATAATGAATATATTGTCTTTCATGGTTACAAATATCTACCAGTAGAAAATGTCTGCAATATTTCACTATTTTATATTACTTTACTAACTAATACATTGTTGATGACGCTGAAAACAGCATACCTAATATATGCTATGTCTTGCTTTTGGACTCTGTCAAGGCAAGACAAAAAGGAAAGAAATCAATGATTCAAGTTCAAATATATTGATTGATTGTTGGAATCTTAATGTCCAGTGACAAATATTTAATGCATGTTCCAGGCAAAGTTTAATTAAACAAGCTAAGGAATGGTTTGAATTTTTTTAAAACATGTAGGTAAAGATTTTTTAAAGTACTATTACATAGATTAAATTCTGCTTGCCATGAAATATTTGAAAAACAAAATATCATGTGGATTTAATGGTATAACTAATGAAATTTTGAAAAATTCTTGTATGCTGAATGTTGGGCATGATATGTATATAAAATTATAAAACATTACTTTTTTCTTAAAAATTAATAAAATTTTCTCTCTAGCAAGTTCTTATTGGAGAGAAAATTTATTTAACCCATATTCAAAGGAAGATGTTTTAATAGCCCTTCAAACAACAGAGGTATAACCCTTTTTACTAGTTTAGGAACATTTTTTTTCTAGAGTATAATAGTTTAGAAAACTATTTAGAATCTTATAAGATTATCTGCCAAGAACAGATAGGATTCAAAAAGGACGTAGAACTACATGTATAGGGACCACATTTCTAAGTTTTAAAAATATTTAGTTGGGTCAGTTTTCATAATTATGTTCTAATCAATTTTGCAGAATTTGAAATTATTCCATATTTAAATAATTCCTTGTTTGAACTTGAATTGCAAATAAAACTTCATTATAGATGTACATATCTTTTAAAATTTCCAAAAATGGCCCCATCATGTTATATATAAAAAGTTTGCAGAGAAGGGCCTTTATATTTCTTTTACAGTGTCTTCTTTTTTTAAGTTGATGAAGCTGAGACATATTAAAAGATTTAAAGCTTAAAAATGTAGAATCATGTCTTGTTTAAAAGTGGTATTGGGAGGATTTAATACTTTCCTTGTGTAATTGTCCCATTTTCAAAAGTAATAAATTGTTTATATATAACTGGGACTAATAGACTATTAGTATAATAGTCCCAGTATATAACAAGTTAAATTTAATTTTCCCTTGCCCAGTCTGCATGGTCTGTATCACATTTCATGGCCAACAGATAATATCTGTATAGAACCCCTATTTTTAATTATTATTATACAAAATCATTTAATTGTATCCTAGAAAGTTTAATTATATATTCATGACTATTTATATGTTCAGTGGGGTTTTTATTTTGCTTTTTTCTAACTTGGGGTACATGTATTTGTCACTTGGTATTTCACACTAAATATTTCATATAAAATTGCATTTCAAAAGATTATTTAGGGGACATTTCTGATTTGATTTTATGCAACTTGGTACCAACAGCAGAATAATTATATTTGTTTATTTTCATTTTCTTCTGAGATAAACATAAATATTATTGTCTATTATAAACAATCTTGCTATATATTTATATTTCAACCAAATTAAATTGTAAAAAATAGTATATGTGTTCACATCAGGAGAAAATAAAAACAACAGACATTGACAGATGACAGAGCTATGACAAAACAAACAAATACTCTTTATATACATTTCAGCGTTTTTCAACACATTATTTGTAAAAATACAACCATAAATGCCTCCAATAAACGTCTTTTTATATGAAAAATATAGCCCAAAAATGTTGCCTTGTTGGTGACGAAAGCTTTTTGGCAATGTACTGTAGCGGCGTTTCCGCTTATAATAGAAGAAATCTCAATATTTTTTAAATACATCGTTTACCTTTCTATAAGATCTATATTTCTGTCTCTTGTGACAGCTCCACGTAACGTTAGTTCTGGAACAGACCAGGTATTGTAATCATCGGATGCCATTGTTTACGTTGTAAATACAGATGCAAGCGTTTTACGTGATTGAAGCGTTCAAGTAACCACTTATGGAACCGCAGCGCCGCCACGCGTGAAAAGTCGTGAATGATTCCTATTATAAACAAGGACTCTGTGACGGGCAACTTATAATATCCGTGTTTTAAAGATTTTAATGATATCAAGCCAGTCCAGTTCAAACTATTATCACGTGGTACAATTCTCATTTACATATTATGAATATTAATTAGCAAAAGTACTACTAATTTCTGGTTATGCTGCGATGGCGTAACGTTGTTGCCAATAACTCCGGCTTAAAACCGTAAAATTAACGGCACACATCATCATATGTAAACTGGCGTTACATATCAAATTGTGTTATAACTATCAGTTCCCTATGAAGACGAAAGGGTTTAACGACCTTGACTACCCATGAGGGTCTTGCACGGTCGGTTTCCTATGCCTTTGGTCTTCAACTTTATACACTCTTGTGACGACGTAGACCATGACGATTATTGTTGACGTCATGAGGTAAAATAGATATTGGCTTATTTTATTTTCACTTATCTAATTAAACTAAATTTAAAGATTAGCTTATAACAATTTAACAATTCATATTGTGAATATTCCAGATGAGAAGCGGGTGGTCGTTTCCATATAATGTTCTAATGCACAGCCATTTTGGAAGTCAAGGAAGCCCAATTGATTAAATTTTACAAAAAAAACAGAGCTATATTTTTTATTTTTCTATTGTCTGCTCCATTTCCTTTATCCCTTTGTCATAATAACATGAAAACATGTTTTATGAAGTAATAATTATTATGTATGGTTCATATATGAGCGTTGAAGTTTCCATGTATTGTATTTGAATTGTAATAGGTAGGTTTCTTAATGAGAAAACGCACTTGATGGAGGTGTTGTGATCATCTGATGTTGATGCTTTTCATATTCAATCTCCTCTGGAGTCATATCATTACATCTATCTTCGTGACAGCATGCAGCATCAACTCTAAGACTGCGTTTCATATTATCACCAAAGTAGCTTACACAAAGCTGAAATATCATAAATTAAGATAAATGTTTCTTTTGTAACTTATTATGGACACAACATATGACCATAAAGAAATCACGCATAGCACATCATAGCATAGTATCAACAGTTTCATTTACATTGGCATTATTAATGATATTTTTGCTATTACCTCCTCCCCCTCCATATTCTCAAGGAAGTAGTTCTCGCATTACCGTTAAAAGCAGTGATATATTTTACTTTATTGTTTATATTTGGCTACTTTTTTTGCCCTGAGCAAATATAAATCCTGATCAGACAGCAACGTATATAACACTTCTGACACAAAGAGAATAAACTAACAGAAAATCTAATTTATAACTGAAAAAATCTTTCATTTACATACAATGGTGTTGGATGTAAGATAATGAATTGAAACCCAAAGACACAAACACCCAAAAGACATAACGTTACAGTACCCAAATTGCACCGAGTACCCAAATTGCACCTATTTAGCAAAAATATCAGCGAAAATATTACAAGTTTTCATAGGGACTTAACAATTTGTATTGTTTTATTATTTGACATTATGCACGTCTCTCAAATAGGTAAATACATTTATATCAACAAATGAAGTATTCACTGCAGGAAGTAAAATCTACGGAAACGTCACAATGAGACGTCCACAAGAAGTCATCTTTTAAAAATGAACAAATGAAATATGTTACTGTCATCCATTTCTTAAAAAATGAATAGTAAGCATGGAATAATGTCAAATTATTCTAAATATTTGAAAAAATAAAATAAAACATCTGCCATTCGATTTTTAAGGATGTGAATTTAAGCATGGATGCAATTTGGGTACTCATCATTACAGAATCATGGATCGTTTTTAGGTCGGTTCAAACCCATTTTTCTATGATTCAATATGGATTCAAAATTAAATTGGTGGAAATATATGGTAAATAAGGATACATCAACAAAATAAACCCAGAATTGAAACTTTTGTCTGGATTATAAATAAACGTAGGTGAAAAAATTGTCAAAATATGTGCAATTTGTGTACCCTCACGTTATAAGTTATCATAATTTTATTATACTTACATCCTTTGTAGCACATCCCAGTTTATATATTTCTCTAAAATCGTCGGCGAATGACTGCGTGGTAAAACAATGCTAGAAAAAATGCCAATAGTAAATATATATACTACTGTCTTTAAAGCATTCATTCCGTTGAATAATCATAGAACGTATGCAAAAACAACTTATGCTAAAAGAGGCAACAAGCTGATATGATATGTAGCATTTTCTATTAAATTTGTCGTTTTACATCGTATTTTTTTATTCAACTACAGATTCATTTTTGAGGCTGCGGTGACCCAATTGTCTCAGTAGTTTATCTAAATTTATTACTAGCATGTAAAATCTGTGGTGGTGGGTTCGAATGCCGATTTAAATTGAAAAAATTGTCAGTTTTCCTGCCGAAGGTAGGTCGGTCGGTCTATACGTTCGATACGGTTACTCCGTATTCCTCAAATAACAAAATCTTGTCTTCGTGATATAGCAAGGATGATGAGAGTGGCGTTAAATATCAACAAACACACAAGCATCGACGTTTCTAAGACAGTTTGTTATTAACTTAATGGACTAATGTTTTGTTTTTGAGTTTTGTCTATTTCAATAATACATCATATTCTTTTCAAAATTGGTACTAACTAACTTGAGCCTCTTACAAATCGTTTAGGATTGTAATTAAATATAAAAGACTTACATGATCTTTTGAAGGACATTCTACCACGTTTGTGCAATTCTTCGGATTATCTACCTCATGACACTCGTAACAATTAGTAGCTGAAATAGTTGTTCCTAGAAATAAGTCTTATCAGAATACATTCATTTTTTCATTTTTAATTTCAACTGAAGAGTTGGTTCTACTTAGTTATTTGGGTCTATTTCTTTTTATTTCA
Organism: Mytilus californianus; assembly: GCF_021869535.1. Taxonomy (NCBI): domain Eukaryota; kingdom Metazoa; phylum Mollusca; class Bivalvia; order Mytilida; family Mytilidae; genus Mytilus; species Mytilus californianus. The sequence goes on from NW_026262681.1 coordinate 2,000,060, forward strand.
CTCATCTATTTCTGGTACCGTATCTACCAATGTGACTTGCAATATTATAGTTGGGAGATGTCAATGAGACAGCAAACCGACGACAAAACAACCAAAACATCTATCAAAATCTATATACACAAATGAAAAGGAAAACTGCTTAACTTGATGATTTCAAAGTGAATTTAATAATAATCTGAAAACCTTAGATTCGTCAGTTTTGAAAGCCAAAGAGATGTAAATGATAAAACGAAGCTCTAGAAAAAAGAAAAAAATGTTTTGACGTAATTTTACTTCTGTGAATTGAAACCTTATGGATTTTGAAAATATTACTGACAATTTCTAATTGAGAAATTAACAAAACAAATGTCTGAATCAAATCATGGCAATTTAAAAACCATTAGAACTCATAGTATACCTTTGAGACTAATTCTCCACAAGATGTCATGGCCAGAATCAATATAAATATATCGTATGATTATTCCAAATTTTCTACATTTCTAGATTCCATTTTAACACACGTGTTTGTTTTATCTAGCAAAGAAGTAAAAATCAAATCTACCTACGACAAAGTCCACAACTCCGTTGGCACAATGATGAGACACAGGTTTCGCTGCAAAATCCTGGATACTTTTGAATTAGTTGGGAGCAAACCTGGTTTTCTATGTCCTCACATCCATAAATTGTGTTAACGTGAAATACTGACAACACTGTTTTGAAATTAAAACAATATTAGTGTTTGCCAAAACAAATGTTCAACTCACAAGGCATGTATGTGAGTTAGCAGCTGGTTCATAGTTCAAATTTTCTAAGTTATAAGTAATAACAATTTGATTCGATAAAAAACACATGATGATATTCATAGTTAAAAGGAATAAAAAGAGATGTGGTGAATCGTTTTGTGACCCCTACAAGTTTATCGCCAATTCTCCTTTGTCTTGAATATATAAGTCCTTACGTGAATCACAAATTTCTCTTTAAAATTTATAAATTTAAATCAATAAAATGCAAACGTAGATGAACTTTTGAAACATGATATTTCTAATACACAAAAAAAACAACGAACGGACTTACATTTGTACACTCTAGTAACATGTGGAAAATAAATAGATAAACAATGGAAAACTAAAAAGGACATTTTCGAAACTTTTTGTCTTATGTTGTACGAAGGACTCAAAGTGACAATTTGATATTAAAAATATAATGCAAAAGTCTATCGGAAATGCATAAATGACCTGGTCTGATAGAAACAGATAATATAAAAAAATTCCCAAGAAACATTTTACCTTCGATATGTAAGGAGGGCTTGAAGTGTCACTTTGAAATTAATAATTGTCTAAAATTCGGGTAAATGAACCAATGGCATTGTCTAGACTCTCCTGATCATCCAATCTTAGCGGTCCCCAAGGTTGTTTTGCAATATATTTCGAATATTAAACTGGAAATTTGAGCCCTCCGTACATATCGAAAATGGAAATGTTCAGAGATTTCCTTGTGCTGTATTAATATCTATGCCTAGCCTTACTGTAACCCATATTTTATAGACATTGAAAAATTAGAAAGGTCTCGCTGGCCGTCATATAAGCGGTCTCCGGTACTTTTTGCATTATATTTGGAATATAGCGGCGCTTTGAACATGTCCATTACGGTTTTTTTATAATTAAATATGTTTCAAGTGTTAATGAATTGTTCGTGTTTTCATCTTTATAATTCAGGCATGTTCAAGTAATAAAATAATATTTTGGTTTATTTTTTATCGATGTCGATTGATAAACTATAAAGATAGAATCGTGGTCTATACATGTAAGGGGTTATATTTGAGGACAACAAAAATTTACGATTATGTGTAGGAGTCAGAAAAAGATTTCTATTTTCTTTTTTTTCATTCATTTCTACGAGGATATCATTTTTAAGAGTCTTTTAAATAGTCAGTTTTTATTATTTTTAACTGAGACATTTTGAATAACCGACTGCTGCATGTGCTGGCGACCGACTGTTGATTATTCAATATCGAATAACGAATAACAAATCGACCGCTAAATTGTACAAACATTTAGAAGACTACTTCAATATATAGATTTTTTTTTCTTATTAATAAGCTTGTTTTCTCATTGACTTATATATACCCAACACCTGCTTCTTTTATACTCTACTTCTAATTAGAGACTTTCCATATGGAGTAGAATAAAACTGGCTTTTTTTCAGTACTTAAACAGTAATTCATTCAGGTTGCATAAATATTTAATATTTTCCGTTAAATAAATTTGTGAATAATTTTGAAACTTTGGTGCATACAGCTGAATACATGAATTATAAATTCGATTGACTATTTACCTGTCAAAAGTGTATGCTTGTTCATATTTGTATTGATCAAGGTTAACTTTAATTCCGATAAGAAACTCGTGACAGTATTATATAATAATCTATACAGTATGTTATACTACAATAGATATGGAATTAAACATATTTTAAGGGGGCATCCAACTATTTGGTGATTTCGTACAATATATTGCTTTTTTATTTTCATTTGAGAGAGACACTCGTATGATATAGTTGAGTGTTTTTTTTAGAAATCTTTATTGTATTTTCTTAAACGTTCCTGTCGGCCCTCGTTTCACAAAAAATCTTACGACTTAATTTGTTTGTAAATCATCAACAATTCTGTAAAATTAAGATCAAGTTTAGTCATAAGATTTTTGTGAAGTGCAGACCTGATCGGGATTAAAGGGTTGAGGGAATATGTCAAAATATTAGAACCTCATCAGGGATTATCCTTACTTATCATATTTCAATGTCGTGGTCGGATTAACAAAGGTGCTTTAAATTCTTGGTTTAATTCCCTCATAAACGGATAAATGATCAAATATTTATGTACTTCTTTATTATTATATAACAGACTTAAAATTTGTAAAATTAATTTTTCATTATCAAATAATGTCTTGTCTGAACGGACGTTTTTCACCATATTGTTCAAACTCCGAAACAGTGTGCAATGTAACGTCCTCCTTAATTGCTACGCTACGTTGGCTTTAGTTTAGCGAAGCAACATAACCGCTGTTTCGGAGTTTGCCTATTGTTACGACAATCTTGTTAAAGTACATAGTTGAATAAATCAACCTACTAGAAGTACATTATGTTTGTGTACATATAAAAACGATCCTATTTTACTTTATTAATGTCAACTTTCCAACAATAGTGTCTCAACTATGATTTAAGACTTGACTGTATTTAGTATTAGGAATATGTACTTACACATATTTGATTGTATAAAACAATATTAAGATGGTTTCTACAATTGTCAGTACAATCACCTGATAACATTCGGATATGTTGGTGGTTAGTTGTTGTGGTCTGTTGAAATGTCCACTTTTTTCTGGTTATTCTCTATATCCTTTTTATGTATTTTGATGCTTTGACGGATTTATTTTTTACAGCAGTTATATCTGATGTATATTCATTTTGGTCCTATCTCAGTTGTTATTTTTTCGCTCTTTTAAATGTTTTATATTCGAAATTGTTGTGAAAAAAGCGTTAGAAAGTGTGAAGTGTTTAGTATAAGATATTTGAAAGTTAAGAAGTTACTTTTACGACTGGGTAGATACCTTTGCTGGCGGACCTATTGACCTGAGAGTATTATTAGCCCATTATGAAAATAAAGACATTATTTATGATAAAAGACATTATACTGTGTAAACCAAGGGTTTTCAACGTCCTGATAGTTGTGGAATTCATTAGACAGGTCTACATATATATTTTTGATATGTTCAGTTGTTTCAGATATTCGGTGTTTGCCCAAGGTTTCTAATTTCCAAATATGTCGACCACAAACATCACCGGAAAATTTTTTTGTCCGATTGCACATCAGGTGAATAAAATACAAGCGTTTAATGTTCCTCTTATATTTTTTACATGTTTCAACACATATGTCAAGCTCTTGGTGGCTCCGAAACTAAAAACAGTTATACATAAACTAATCAGCCGCTATTAAGATCTGCCATAAAACACCACATTATCCATATTACAAAAACATGTTGTGTTCTCCAGTTATTTCGTAAAACAAATAACTGCTATGATCTTACTTTTTGAACTGGAAGAAGTCAACTTTACCCTTATCTACATGTAATGAAAAAATACAGGCTTATTGAATGATGGTGTAATATGAACACAGGTCATGTTGTCAAATGCCTCAATAGTTAGGTGAATTAAATCTTTGCATTTCCATGTACATCTTTATTAAACTTCTATCGTAGATATTTTATATTTTGTGACGTAAGTTAAAAAACATCTTTGATCTTACACAATGAACTTGAATCCGAATATCTTTTTCATCTTTGTTTGCTCACTTAAAAGATTTAATTGTTTTCTTTGTTTTCTTTTCTACACCCCCCCCCCCCCCCCCCCCCCCCCTCTTAAAATGTTTGAGCATCTGCTAGTTGGGGAGGTTTAAAACGGTGTATAGGATATGAGAATTATGCAAATAATTACATCAAACCAAAGAATGATTACCATATACAAGTCAATTATATAACTTATTGTACATATTAGATGATACTTTTCGCTGTATATAAATGTCAGGTTTATATTTGTCTTGTCAGAAATGTTATTTGCGCTTCGAAATCGATTCTTTTTAATTTGATCAAAAGTTGTATTATGTCTTACACGTTTCTATGTACGTTCTCTTTCAGAATAACAATTCACTCATTATCTTTTTTCACGTTTTTAAATATTTATAAAAATGAACAACATTACTAACGTGTCAGTCTGATACAATTAACACATTGATTATAATAAATATACCAAGCCGTTTAATTCCTCTATGTATTTGATTGTTCGCTTGTATTGTTTCGTATGTTTGGTTGCAGTAAATATTCTATTCGTTAAATTGAAGTTCAATGAAGAATTGAAGATTTGAAAAATGACGTGACGTGCCCTATAAAATATTAATACGGACCGAAAGACGAACACGGACAGTTTTGCTATTGGTATTGTATTCAGTTTGATTGAAAAAAGCCTTTGGTTCGATGCAACTGTGAATCTTCATCAATATAAAAAGCAGTAATACCACAATGAGAATATTCAGGTGTTGGATTAGGAAATATAACAATAAATAATTTATTGCAAAACTCAAGAGAAGAGAATACACGGACAAAAGGCAGTTGCTGTGTTTTTAATTAATGTTCTTTTAAGTAGTTCGGAAAATTACAAAGTAATTAATTATTCACATCGAAGAAAATATGAATTCTCAATTTGATAGATATCGTGGATGAAATATTGGGTAATACAAATAACATTTTTGGATCATAATATGAATCCTAGGATTATATTTATGTTTGATGCGATGCATCAGAGTTAGTTTCTCCGAAGGGGTAGCATTTCCCAGTGAATTAAGAGTTTTAAGTTTAAACAAAGTAATTTGACGTACATATCGATTCTCTACGTTTGTCATTTTCTTTCTACTGAACTCTTGAAACAGACAGTTATAATCATTTTATACAGATAAAAGTAGAGGACTGTTTATTGCACCTGAGATACCGGTGAGATATACAAACATTTCTTCAATTAGATCTATATACTTATAACGTGAAACAAACATATCAGTTTGACGTGTAATATACAAGCTTTTAATTACATTTTGATCGAGAAAAATCGTTAGTACAACAATCAGTGTGGAAAATTGTCTTATTGAAAACTTTACAAATTAAAAACATTTTATTATTTAATGTTGATTGTAACCTTCGTGTCTATATGAGAAGTTTTAAATACTATGGAAGTGATTTGAAATAGAAGAAATTATTGATCATTTCAAATTTAAACGACTTGCGTCTAAGTCATAATTTATTTATTAATCTCAAGGAGATATATACATGGATGATATATGATCTGCATATAATATTTTCTGTGGTTGTCTGAATGCATGAATGCATGTGAAACATTGATAAATTCTGTAATGGCTATTCCTCTGGATAAAGAAGGTACCAGGAGAAAGGATATCAATTCGACGTCTAAATATCGGTTAGAAGATAGTGAACGAAAGCTACCTAGACCCATTGTCTTTTGGAGTGAAAATGAAAAAGATGCTTTTCGTCGAAATAAAGTTGTTCAAACGCGCTATTATATGCTTCTTGATGACATTGATACTCAGCAAAGGTCATCCGAGAAGAGCATTCGACATGAAGCACATAAATTCCGACAACGGTATAAAGCAGACGTTATATGCTCTAGTGACAATTCGTCATCTGTTGGGTTTTCGGATGTTACGAGTTTGACAGAGAGTGTTCCGAAAAAGATAATAAGAGAAAAATCATTTAGTTCTGATTCGGGAAGTGATAGTGATCATTGGACTGAAATTCCAAAGAAAGGAGTGATAACTAAAATAAGAAAATCTAATGTAAAATTCTCATTTTTGAATGATGTGATACCAGACGATAGTGCAACGGTCATTGATCAAGTCAAAGCATCAACAGATTTAAGTACTCAACGAAAGCTGCGTAGTCAGTCTGCTTCTCAGAGTAGGTCCACGAAAACAAATTTTTCGTCTGGAAGAAGCAAAAGTGCTGTTTTAAAAACTGATATCTACTCTCCTGGAAGATATGATCAGATGTGTTCTAGTAAAACTAAAACAGTTGTGAATCCTAGAGAAAATACAGAAGACATTTTAAAGCATAACAGGCAAACTAAAAAACCGAACGCTATCTTTTTTGATAGGTCACAAGCGGCTTATCAGTTAAGACGAGAATTGCAAAAACTGGCAAAGAACAGAAAAAATGGTGTAGTGAAAGTAGCGTACACAATGGAAGACGCCATTCGAGACGAGAAAGATAAACTTACGGCCAGTAGTAAAAAGGTAGCAGATTATATTCAGAAATTAGAAACCGATAAGCAAAACATGAAAATAAATGAATGGACATCGAAAACTATTGAACCAGTGATCTCTTAATACTAAAAATATTTTATTACTTACATTTTTATACCCATTGTATATGTAACACGTTTTGTAATGATCATATATAAAGTCTTTTTTCAGCTTTGCACGCTTTTTAAGATTATTTTGATTAAATAGTTTGTTTAAATGTGTATTCTTTATTTTAATAAGAACACGTACATTGCTTATAGGGATAGCTATGTTCTAATGTAACAAACCCTCAAAATATTTTTTTTTTCGTTAAATGGTTTCGACCGGAATTATGACCATGATTCATTTTATGATATAGCATTAGCTTTAAAGTTGCTTAATCAACTGCAATATATATATATATATATTTTTCTCGACACTTAAGTGCATCTTGATATTGTACACCAATATCAAAGGAAAAAAAATTGGATTTAATTTATTAGAAGTAAACATGTCTCAAAGAAGTTTGGAGCTGAAACGAATTTTCCAAATGAAGAAACATATTACATTCAGCTCACCGAATTAATTATTTTGTTGTTAAAAACCTTGCGTCATTATATTTAGAAAGGTTAAACTCAATGATGACATGGATTAGAAGGTAAAGAAGATTTAAACGTTTTATTGAATCATACCATATTATTATGCAAAGTAATTACTTATATTGATTATGTAATTGTATTTTTTATTTTGTATAAAGGAACTAGAAAGGACTCAAATGTCTTAAGTGAAACTACTAGGATGTCGAAAACTGCATATTTATTTCTGTTTCGGTATATTAAACGCCCTGGGCTGATATGCATAAAACTACTTAAGTTAAGATTTGTTCCGAACGGACGGATTTTTCTACATGTCCTACGATAAATTAGTGCTACGATTGGATATTTTAACTTAAATAGTTAATGCATATCAGCGCTGAATTATGTAAATACTCAATACAGGAGAAAATAAAACAAGGCCAACTTTTGATTCCTCGAGTAAAATAATAAATCAAATAAAATTCAGATGTAATACAATAAATTTCTATGCCAAATAATATCTTTTAGATGAACACAATACATTTCCAACTGTCAGTACAACAAGTGTCTTGTGTCTTTCTTCTTGAGACAGTCAAACAGTTCTTGTATTTACAAAACAAAATGCCAAAGGTATCAAAAATGTTTAATTTTTTAAAAATCTTTCTCAGTTTTACATTTGAATATTAGCAACAGCCTCACTCAAAAAATATCTTGGCGAACGATGTCTTTTACAAAGATGTTAATATGAAGCAAATAGTTTTTTGGTCAGACAAAAAAAATGAAAACTACACGTTAAAAAATTTCATGCGTCCGAAGCGCTTTTCTGGATTACCCTTCATTAGGAACGCTCAAAGCCGAACATTTGAAAGCCGATGATATATAAGAACCGAAACAATTAAAAATAATCATATTCATTTTTTAAAACATACACAGTGGCGGATTCATTGGGGACGTAGGCCTGTGGGCGTAGAGGGCAAACGCCCCCTTTGTTCAGCAAATTATATTTTATGACACAGAACAGTCAATAACAATTTTCGACTGGCTTCGCACGACGATCTTTTTGTCCTTTTCGACAATTCTTTCCCCCTCTTTCCATCAGATCCTAATACAGGCACATTAATGAAATTGGCAAATGTTTTGAAAACTTGTCAAATATTGACACCTTTATGACGACATAGTGACATCATACATGACAAACTGTGTACCATGCAAATAAGGTGATTATGTCATTCTTATTTAGCTACGAGAAATCAACTAATGAATGTGAAGAGAAATGGAGAATTCTACAGATTGAAAAAAATAATTTCACTGGCCAAGTAAAAGGTCTAATAACACATCCCCTCGTTTTTTGCTTTGACATTGTCAGTTTGTTTTCGACTTATGAGTTTGAAAGTCCCTTTGGTATCTTTCGTCTCTCCTAGACGGATATGAAAAGATGTCTTTTTGGTAATTTTTATCGTTGGGTTGCTGTCAAAGTGACATATACCCCAACATCTCGTTTTATTTATATTAAAACGATTATGTTCGTGAATTCATGAATTTAGCTTTTCAATTTATTTCATATGATTTTTACGTTAAATTCGACATAGAGATATTGCCAAGCGACAATTGATGCACTATGCAATCAGCAGTGATAAATAATATTGTAATTTATTCTAACATGAACCATTCTAGTATCTTAAGTGTCCTTTATTACACATTTTATCTCTGTAATTGGTATTTGAGATTAGTGTTTGAACAGATTTTCACTAATCATTTTGATACAGTGGTATGTACAATGTTGATAATAAGTACATATAATCTAGGCACAGTTTAACCATTTTTTGTTGACACGGTTTTCTTTTTATAATCCCAATGCGAAAATATATACCGAAACTTCTAAAAGTAAAGTTTTGTTTTAAAAACTCACAAATTATCACTTGAACTTGACGAATGTGTCTCTTCTTAAAATTATCTTGTTATCTTGTTATCGTTATAGTATGTACTATATGAACATGTGTAAGTTGTTAGCTATTTGGTGCCTTAACAGTCTACATAACTTGTAAAGAAACTGAGCAAAAACACAAAAAAGGAAAGGAACACAAAATAAAAAAAAAATATGACATCATTAACAAAAATAACACCATCTCCAAGTGACAGACCGACACTCAAACACATTAAACTGGATTGATGAGTACTCTTAGCTTATGTCATCTCAGTGTGTGTCAAGCTTATGTCATCTCAGTGTGTGTCAAGCTTATGCCATCTCAGTGTGTGTCAAAACAAACATAATCAAGAAAAACATCATAAAGAATAGGAAGAAAATACCCCTTCAAAATTCAAACATTAGTGAGAGACGATTAAAGAGAATGATACGGTTGGGAATATTATTTTTGCCTTCTCACGCTTGAATATAACTCCATAGACGACAAGTCAATCAAATTCATATCTCCAAGTGAAACAATGCTTTTACGAAAACCTCCAAAATGTCAAAAAATATTGTACAAAGTGACATTTTTATTCTGTCACAAAATGACTTTCTTGTTGAATCCTTTTACATTGCTATTTGTGTTTAAAGCATGACATTTATTGTTCAAAACGTCCAATATCTACATAACGGATATTTGACTGAAATTATGTAACTCGGTAGGGACAAATATTCAATAGTTTTACTTGATCAACCATTTATTCTTTAAGGCGATTGTATTATCTTGAAGGAAAAGTATTTTTAAAGATGGAGCATTATAATAGCAATGGAAGTAATTGTTCACATTAAATGTTGTTGACATATATGGTAATAGTTTTATTATCGTGACCAGCAGAACTTTGGCAGTCCCTTTTACTACCGTGACATGTGATATTTTGAATGTAAACATTTAGACATTTAAATGACTCGGCTATAATGAATTTCGTTTTTACAATTTCATTTTGTTGACAAAGTAAAACAGGAGTCAATTGGAAAATTAATAACTTGAACATCGATGCCATTGTATTCCTCAAAATTATTATTTGATAATGAAACATGTCATTTCAAACGCATATTTAATAGTATTGAAACGTTCGTACTACACAACTCCATTTCTAAATGACTACCGTATGAATTTCATTATACAACATAAAGACCCCCGAAAACCAGTCGAAAATACAAACGTAGTCATTCAGATTTGTTCAGTCAGAAGATCAGTTAAATGTAAACAATAATTAAATAGATGAGATTCGGTCCATATATATTTTAGATTTATTTCCTCCACTGATCTACATTTTGTGATATGAAATAGGGAAAATTCACTTTCCACGCAGGGAGAATAATAACTTTTTCAAACGTCATGAAAATCAAAATAATTTAAAGAAAATACTCTAAGAAGGGTTTTCATTTGTGAATTTGCTAAAAAGGTTCTGGATCCATAACCAAACATTTCATATTCTTTTGTCCCACATCTCTTTTTATTTATATTAATCAATCGACAATTTTAATGAAGAACTTATCTTAATGTTTAATAAAGATTACTCTTGTTCTACTCTACAACTTAAAGAGAGAGGTGTGGTTAAAATATCAAATATTATTCTATAGGACAGCACTTGTGTAAGTCACTTATTTATCGCCGCAACCGGTAATGTCGCGGTAGCGGTTTCATCCCGGGTCGGTCAACCAAAGACTTGAAAGATTGGTTAAAGTGTGCTCATGTCTTCCCTCTGCATGATATTGTAAACTAGCGCGTTAAAAAATTAGACTCGACGTGTGGGTCTAGTACAATTTATAACACCATAACATTATACAGTTTCAAGTTTTGTTGTCTCGTGTACAATTATCCCATATATAATCTCGTTCAAAATCTCAATACAATATATTTCAACGTGTGTACATGTTTAACAAAGGGTTATCAAATATGTTTCGGATTATTATGTGTCATATACTTTATTCTTAATATTCTTGGCGTATAGGTCTACATATTTTATGAACATCAAACATTATGAAGATTTCAATGTGTCAATAAGTCAAGTTATCTTCTGTTGTATACTTTCGGTATAAATCGATTATCCCGGTTTTCAATTCTAAAAAGTAAATAAAGAACAGAGAAAATGTGTTACAATATTGACACGATAATATATTATATATCAAGTCTTTGCATTGCATTATCTTCAGTATTTAATACGAGTTTATATTAGAATCCCTAGTCTAATAACGCTGTATATCATTATAATGAATGTTTCTAGATAGGTTAACCTCCATTCATTCACGTACAATGAACTATAAATTGTTCACTGGTTATTATATCCCCGCTCAATGTTCTTGACAAAATGTGACGAAAGTTTTACATGAAATCTTAAAGATACAATTTTTCTGCAAACAGAAAGTAGAACACAGAACGGACATAACTCGTGCAACATGAATGTAATGAAGCTTGGTGTCATATATATTAAGAAGCTATAACTTTTAGTTGTAAAGAAAAATATGCCCTTACAAAGGATATTAGAAAAACAGAAGGATAGTTCTTCCTATTGATTGTGGCTAAATGTGGTTCAAACTGGCCTAGTAGTTCCAGAGGAGGATATTTTTGGAGTACATCAGTTCTGTCGGACGATATATGATTGTCAATTATCTTGAAAACTATTAAAGATAGAGAGAAACTTATACTAGCAAAAATTATAAGTAAGAAAAGATCTTCAAATAAGTCAAAGTACTGAAATCGTCAGACGACTACTTATAAAAGTTATTGCTCTTAAATGACGTTTTTTATCAGATTTGTTTCCTCATTTTTGCCTAATGAGTATAATCTTGAAAACTATAATTGATACATTGAAATCTTAAAAAAACAAAACTGATAAACAAGACAAGATCAACAGATAGGTCAACAAAGCCAAAATTGTCAGTCCACTTCTTGAATGATGATTTTTATCCATGTTAAAACTATAGTAGATAGAGTGAAACTTAACAGAATATAAAGATCAGCAATACAAGATCAATAAAAAAGAGATTTTATTCAATGTTAGAGATTGGCAATTGTTGAAGATGCATATGAATCGCGATGAGCGGTACATGCTCTTTAGAGCCTCCAGTTTAAGTTTCAGAGTGGTTGAAATGCAAAATCACACGGCTCATAACGTAAATAAGAAGATGTTTCACAGTAGTATGATTTGCAATGAGACAACTCTCCCCCAGAGACCAAATGACATAGAAGTTAACAACTATAGGTCACCGTACGGCTTTCAACAATGAGCAAAACCCATACCCAAACAATAAGCAAAATGCATATTAGAGACTCAAACAAGATATAATTTACAACCGACTCAATATTTCCTATTTGCCTCTTGTTTTCAATTGACATATTCATCCTGAAAAGATCTATGGTCCTTTAAAATATAATTCCTGCTCAATAAGATATGGTTTCTTTCTTTTGATTGTTATGTACAGCTTTTATATAGCATCCCCATCGATTTCCGGACGAAAAGCAAACATTTTGTTCATTACGAAATGACATTACGAAATGACATGCATCATGACTCCTTCACAAATTAATTAATTGAAATGTATCATGTCAGGTATTGGGTTTTGTAATTGATTTCTCTCACATGTGAATGGATCTTATGATTTGCATGGCATGCGTTTATCTGTTAATATAATAAACTGAAATGAAATCAAAAGTGCAAAATGTGTCCATAGAATGTGTCAAAAACCTGGTGTATAGAAAAATAATTAAAGGATAAACACCTATTTGAAATAAAGATTTAAGCATGTGAATGTCAGTACGAAATTGATTTTACTTGAAGTGATTATTCTCCCCCGAAAACAAAATAAAGATGATTAAGAAGAAATCATTATCATGTTATCAACCAATATTTAAAACTGTGCTATACCTAATTTTCTACTGTAAAACGTGTTTTGATTGCTTGTTTTAACTGTGTTGCTTGTTCGTATTGTACGAATGTATATAGTTATGTGTCCTACATGTGCGTCCGTCCGAAATCCAGTTAAGATTAAGGCTTTAGGTAGTTTAATGAGAATTCGAAATCACATGAATATGAAACTTGGTACATATGTTTAATATAATGAGAACTTTCTTGAATATATGCAACAATTGTTTTTTTTCTCTCTGTTCTTAATTTTATTGTTCAATGAATATGGAAATGTGATAGTCTGAAATCGGTAAATTGCAAGGCCTATAGCTAAGGCAGTGGACCTTTGCTTTCAATTCCATACTGATTTATGTAAACAAATAAATAATGACATTGAAAATCTCACAAACTCTTTAACTGTTTATTGAAATACATTGAGAACAGTATTCAGAATTATTTCCACTTATGTAATTTATCAAAATATGTAAAATTATTTAAACATTTAATTGTTTTTTTTTTCTTCCTCCTATAATTACCATGAAGGGGAAAGTAGCGACCAGAAGAGTTCTGGAAATCAATATTGCATCTATTTGACAATAAACACTTTTTTTAGTCTTGTCGATAAATTTTCAACGATATGTATAACACATCTCTGAAAAATGATCCTATGATACAACACAACTGACTACAGATGCTGTTAACCGTCACGCGATTAAAACATGCAACTATTGCTTGTCACCTATATTGTCATATAACTAAAAAAATTGTATCCAGATATTGGTATGTTAATAATGTTTATTTTTTTTTTCAAATTAAGATAATTTCTGAAAAATGAAATCGTTAATCATTTGATGATTAAATGACTTGTATATGTTAATTAAATTGACGTCAAAGAAATTCAATGACATGTACTGTATTTTCTCAGTAAAATAAATATTGTGATCCAAAGAATGAATTATAATACATGTAATAATATTATAAAGATAATAAATTCTTTATTTAAAGTGGGTATGACATTCCATGTATATATAGATAAATTTTCACAAACTTGCACAAAAAGTAAATGAATGCAAGTAAAATCAAGATTTGTAAAAATGCCGATATTCAATATTCTGAATTATATAATTAAGTTTCACAATTTAACGATAGCGTCTATTATTCTACCGCGATTTCATTCGATCATTAGGAACGTCATTATGGACGACGTTTGATTTTTCTTATGTGACGTTTCTCTCATTGTTTATTACCGGTTTTTTAACAAATTTAAATTTTATTTGTACATATAAAGTGCCTAGAAAATCAACATAACAATTTCAGAGTATATCTAATTCTTTACTTCCTCCCCGACTTGGGCTGGAACCTGTACTTTTCACTTCTCAATTCTACGACAAAACCGCCTAGCATTGCAGAGACACCTTATCCCCTCCTCTAACGATAGCTGATGAAAAATCAGCTTTCGTTTCATATATTACGCTAGCAAAATGAAACATCTAAGTTAAACACGATACTCATACAAAAAAAAACTATTCTTAGAATTCGAAAATCAAAACTAAATCGCCACCCACAATGGTATTCCGCACTCCGTGACGTCTTGCAATCAATCAACTCAAACTGGTCCTAGAGGCTGGCGTTGAACTTTCAGTGAAGTGTTAAGCTTTGCTCTTTTTTTGAGTCCTCACTTTGATTTAAGAAGAACAGAAATAAAAGCACTGTTTCTTTACTTTTGGTTTTGTCAAGAGTTTGGATAGTTGTCTCATTGGCATTATTACCACATCTCCTTATTTTTATATTGAGATTTATTTGTCATGAATTAGTACATCTTATTCCCTTCTCCCAATATAATCTTCACCACGAACAAACTAAAATATACCATTCTTGATTCATTGTGTTGGTTCGTCTCTCTAATCTATTGGTATACGATTTTATGCACTGTTCCACACTGTCACTCTCTGAAATATATGAAATATAAAAAATCGTTAACACTATAAATAAGCAGACCCCGAAGCATTCAACGTAGCCTTTTTTTTGGCGAAAAGGATGTCACTGAAATGTTTCATGTAATATGTATGGAAATGAATAAATATATAGGATGAAAATCAACTACTTTGTATGAGGAACAAAAAGTTACAACAGCAATGGTTTTGATGTGTTATGCAATTTCTTCAAAATTATCCTTGTCTGTGCATAATCGCCCTTCAAAATTTGTCCAATTGGACGGCTGATTGTATTCTAGAAACAATTTGTGACCCCAATAGTGGACGGCATATTAACTACCGGTAAAACGTTGTTAACATAATAAGAACTATAAAGCCAACCGATTTTTATTCAAACTTGTATATCTTTATTTTTCACTGAAATAATATTTGCAGTGGACATGTAATGAAACAATGTATTTACTTTTTAACATATTTTCACAAAATGAAGAAGGCCGTCAGAAATAGAGTCCTGTAAAAATCATGACGTCAATGAAGTGTACGCTTGAATGAGGGATCAGACATATGTATACAAATTATATTCGAAAAATACACTCAGCGGACGTCATGCTTATCTTTCCTAGAGAATATGCCTCTCCTGCACAATGATTTATTTCATTAAAGATAACAACACAACCACGATTTTATACCTACTCCTTGTTTTGAATACATATGAATACAATCAGAATGAACATAATAGTGATAGGTAGTATTGTATATTGGGAACTTTTCTAATTTTTACCGACCAATGCTCACATATATTGAAAATTCCGCCTAAAAAGTAAAGTATGTCTGATATAAAATGGGTTTTGTTCGGAGCTTAAAAATGAGAGAAGATACCAGGGGCAGTCAAAGATGAAGAAAACAGACAAATCAATAACCGAAAGGAAATTTAAACAAGCAACCCCCCCTTTCTAAAAAAACAAACTTAAGAAACAAAAGAATATAAGAATACACAAACAAGATTATCGGAGAACACAAACCCGATAAAACAATGGTGAATTCAGGTTCTTCGAAATAGATAGGCAGTTCCCGTTCCAATATAGTCACCCGTCATGTTAAAGTAAAAATCCGATAACAAGTCGCATTCGTATATGTCATTAATTGTTTTTCATCTCTCCAAGTTTAAATCAGTTTTTAATACTAGTATTCTATGACCAAATGTAAATTCAGAATATTTTATATTTTTCGAAATATGCGACGGGATTAACATCGCATTTATCGTATATCCATCGTCTTATATCGATATTATCTTAAATGATACCAATATATCTCATACGCTTTCCCGTTGGTCAGCAATAGCAATAATAATAATAAACTTGAATTGCCATAGCAAGCAATATGGCAACATTTCATGAAGATATTTCTTTGAATTTGAAATTAAGGTCAAAGTTTTATGTTTGAAGGACCAAAATCCTTACTTTTTGAACAAATTCTTAATTCAGGGTATCTATTCTGGCATGAAAATTATTTTCAAAAAGATGAAATTTCAGTAACAAAATGTAAAACACAAACAGAATACATATGAACAAAACAACTTGACAACATTTAACACAGGTCTTGTCAATGTAAAGTCATGCAGTTGTGGGCTGTCCAACTAGGAAGAAATTTTATATTGAAAAAAAAAAGTTTTTACTTTTTAACTAGTTTGATATAAAACATACCGAACTAATTGAAGCTTAACCAGTCTTTCTGGGATAAAATCCTTTCCCGTTTGTGAATGATGAAAGCTCTTAATAAAGAAACCTTCTCGTATACTGTCACTGCACTACTTTGTATCAAAACGTAATCTTACATTTTATCTAAGCTGTTTATTTGCTAAATAACATTTGAAAACGAGTTATACAATCATAGTGTATCGCTAACATATAGGTGGAAGGGCTAAACATTCGAAATTAAGGTGGAAATTACCAATAAATTACCAATCTAAAACATTTTAGATTTTTTATTTTTATTTTCTTAATGTATGTAGGTTCGACTTTACACGTATGTGAGGAAATATTCCCGAGTCATACCGTGAAATAACCACAAATAAAAGGATATCTGAAAATTTTAAAGGTTTTTTTACGAGGTTGCACCCTTCAGGAATATCAAGCAATATCTGAGCGTTGACACAAGAAGTTCTTTTCTATGATACAGACAACCGTTAAAATTGTCTTAAATGTGTATTTTCGGGAGTTATCAATACACAACATAAATAATTGGTGTACACTTATGGAACGCCATAGCTGTCTTCCGTTGTTCATATTTAGTATATGCTGTGATCATTTAATTATTTTCAGCGTTTTTTTCTCGATTATGAGTGCCCTTTTCATTATGTTCAGTAGCATAACAATTATGTTGAGCAGTAACATCATAATGATCAGTAGAATAATCATTATATTGTGCAGATCTGGTATTATATTCAGCACTTTAATCAATATACTTAGCAGTTTTGGATTTATGTTTAGTAGGTAAATTATTCTATTGAGTAGATTTGTCTTTATATTCAGTACTTTTGAAAATATCTTCTGTCAACATATTTTTATATTATGTAGATTTCTCATTATATTGACTACAGAAACCGAAATATTCAGTGGTCAAACACACTTTATAATCAGTACTGTTATCATTATGTTGAGTGAAATAAATATTATGTTCTGTAGACTGATCATTATGTTCTGTAAAATAAATATTATGTTCAGTACAAAAAACTTTATGATCAGTGGTCAAAATGTTTTATGTTCGGTTCAATAAATATTATACTAAGTGGTTAATCGATTATATTCAGTGCTTTTTTCATCATGTGGTGGTGGAACTATACATTAAAATTATCCAAGACTTCGGGTAAGTAAAACCGAAATATTCCGAGTTGAAACACAGTACAACTCACCAATAAAAAGCTTCAGACCAAATATCAAATAATTCCTTTTATTAACAGCTGAGAAGTCTTTGACGAACATTTTAATTGGATGACGGACTAACGAGGTGATTGCACCAATCTGACGAGTGGGGGTATAATCTTATGGATGTGTAAATTTGGGTATTTACTCACAAACTTTACATAGAGTCATTTGAACTAAAGGTGGCTCAAGGGAATTATTCCACAATTTGTTTGTAAAATAATGATTCATTAAAGTTACATATGTTTAGAAAATTAGCAAAATAATTATTTAATTCAAAGAAAGCACCAAATTATTTAAAACTCATAGTTCTTTATTCCATCTGCAATATTTTAATTAGAAATGAAACAATAAAAAGCAAAAGATGTGAGTCTTGTCCTTATTTTAAAGGACAACAGGATTTATGCAAGGGGGGTAATTTGATAAAATATCTTGTATAGATCTCACAAGAGAACAGTGTTTGCCAAATACCATCAGTCAAAATAAGGCCGTGGTCCGACATACATCACTGATCTACCTGTCAAAATGTCCGGTAAACAAAAATCTTCTTCTCAAGATACCGCTTAGTCAAAACCATTTAAAATAAGGTATAAAACTGCAATTATGACAATCATCTGGTCGATTTGTTAATGATTGTATTTTCTATCAAAAATCTTCTGCGAAATGACGCCTTCAATAGCTGTGGCTTAATCAGTCATCATACAGAAAACTATTTTATAATTTTTACTTTGTACTGGATTTCGGTTAATACAGATATATTGTACGGCTGGTATACTCCACGTTTTTGCTTACAAGCAATCAAAATTTTCTCAGTTTCTCACATGCATTATTAATATACAAACCGACCACGTTTATTATCGATTTTTTTTCCTAATATCGGTTGAGAAGGGTGAAAATGTCATAGGAATAGAGAAACAAGAGGGTTCTCAAAAAGCCTGTATCGCTCACCTGGACCATGGCTCGTGAAAGATACTATCAAGATTTGCTCCGTAGTTTCAGAAGAGAAGATCTTTGAATGTGTTCTCATGGGGTCCATTGTTAAACTATGCTCCCCCTGGAGGCCATCTTGTATGGGGATGCGGGCCTGATGGACACCTTTTCAAGGAGGACCATCCAAAGACTATTGTGAATAGGTTTGGTTTCAATTGGTTTTCAAAGGAAAAAATCTTTGAATGTGTTCCCATAGGGTCCAATGTTAAACTATGATCCATAACCAGAATACAAAGTGATTTAAAAGCCTTATAAGAGCTTACCTGTAACAAACCAAGTGCATTTAAGCCATTTTTAAGGTCTTGGATTACTGGCCTGGGTGTGGAACTTTCAAACAATTCCTCTAACTGTTCAACACTAAGCAGCTTGGGGAGTGGTCCATTTTGAAGAAAAGATAATGCTAAAAAAGCAATTCTTTATACATTCTATTACTAATGAATGGGTTTCAGTAATGTCATTTATGTTTGAACTTACAGCAGTACAGTTTAGAAAATGTCTTAAATTGTGCCTATTGCATTCAATAAAATAAATTGGATTTAAAATCTTTTCAGTGCAAAATGATAAAACTTTTTTCTTGAAATTAAAAATATTCAATGCTATTATGATGAACTAATCAGATGTAATAGAAGTCTCCCATCAACTTAAATGATGAAGTCATTAGATCACATTTCAAGAGCAGTTTCACTTTCAATTTTGAATTTCTAATTAAGTGAAAAATAAAACGAATAAATAATGAATACGGTAAATAATAATTATAAATGCTTCAAAATTTTTATTTATTGTAATGATCAGCTTGATGCTATATTATTTACAATAAGAGGCTTTCAGGAGTCTTAACTGCTCATATTAAATTTATTATAAAACTTGAACTTTGCACATAAATTAAGGCCCGGCCAGCCCTCATCCTGAACATTCCACTTATGTCTTTGATCTTAAAGTTTATCTCAAACAAAGATTCCAGTGTCTCCTTCGGAATGATAAATTTGTCATTATGTTCCAATACAATGTCACTGTAATGGCAGCACATGATTCTCAACTCCATCATCTTAGCACGGCTACTAAGACCTAGTTCAAGGAAATCTTTCTGAGACAGTTTAGAAATAATGTCCGGAGTTATATTTTCTCTTTCAAAATTCTGCTTTAAATTATTCAAACCAGCTCTTTGGAGAATTTCATCCATTTTAAGAACCAAAACATCAACAACCCTTTGGAAAAATATGCCAACAAAATTGCCCGACTTCGTTTCAACTCGGAATATTTCGGGTTTACTTACCGAAGTCTTGGATAATTTTAATGTATAGTTCCACCACCACATGATGAAAAAAGCACTGAATATAATCGATTAACCACTTAGTATAATATTTATTGAACCGAACATAAAACATTTTGACCACTGATCATAAAGTTTTTTGTACTGAACATAATATTTATTTTACAGAACATAATGATCAGTCTACAGAACATAATATTTATTTCACTCAACATAATGATAACAGTACTGATTATAAAGTGTGTTTGACCACTGAATATTTCGGTTTCTGTAGTCAACATAATGAGAAATCTACATAATATAAAAATATGTTGACAGAAGATATTTTCAAAAGTACTGAATATAAAGACAAATCTACTCAATAGAATAATTTACCTACTGAACATAAAGCCAAAACTGCTAAGTATATTGATTAAAGTGCTGAATATAATACCAGATCTGCACAATATAATGATTATTCTACTGATCATTATGATGTTACTGCTCAACATAATTGTTATACTACTGAACATAATGAAAAGGGCACTCATAATCGAGAAAAAGCCGCTGAAAATAATTAAATGATCACAGCATATACTAAATATGAACAACGGAAGACAGCTATGGCGTTCCATATACACTTGTATAAAACTATCAATGGTTGTCCGACAATTATAGTAGCAATAAATAACATCTAAAAAGACAACAATCGGGTGTCATAAATTTATTTGTAAAAAGATTTGGTATATAGATTTTTGTTGAAATAAACAAACAAATCGGATGGACTTACTTCATAATCTAAAACCAGAATTCAAATTTATAAACATATTTTCATTTATTTTTCAGGAATAAAGAAATGAGTTTTAAGATTTTTTTTGTGTTTTGTCTATATTTAGGAGTAACGGAAACCAAAGTGTTCAAAAATTTCAACAAATGTCGCCATTTCTTTTACAAAGGACAAAGTCCAAGTTTTTTAAATCTTTCTGGGGATATTGTTTACATATGTCAACAGTACAACAACAAATTTTTTTATGCAACTCTTTATGATACAAAGAATAGAATTCCTGTATACAGTGCATTAGAACTAGACTTACGTTTTAATGGCAAACGTCTCGATGACAAATTTTTCATAGAGCCAATGCTAGCAACTAATGGAGGAGGAAACATGATCGAATTTGACTCTTCTAAACATTCGACGTATGGAAAAAAGCAAGCATTAGGTACGGACTACAGCAATAGTGGATATGACAGAGGCCATTTAAATCCACAAATGTTCAATACATTAGATGATGACACCAGATATGCAACCAATACTTTTACTAATATTGCGCCACAATATGAACCATTCAACCTAGGAACATGGCAGGACATGGAGAAAAAACTATTGAGCACTACAAAAGCTGAATGTAACTTTCCAGGAGCAAGAAGATATGTTATTGTAGGAGTGCAACCAAGTTCCAATAGATATATAGAGCGAGATATAGGTAACCAGCAAGATGTAAAAAGAGTTAATGTACCAAAATTTTACTGGACTGCCATTTGTTGTGATACCTCTACGGCGACTGACACTGATGATCGAGAAAAGGGTTGGTCGTTTGCATATAAAGCAGATAATATATATGACAGAGCCGTCACTGTTACTTTTGACCCTGTGGACAAATTTCTACCGAATCAGTACTCAAAAATATTTGCGGATTACACTAGCAATGGGAAAACCGTAGTAGGCTGTCAATTCAGTAGAGATGATGCTGTACGAATTATTACGCATATTAAACAAACTATCGGAGGTTTTCCAATATTTGAACCGAATCCTACATCACGCTTCTAACCAATAGCATTTTATCTAATACTATTCGGAATTAGTAAGAACCTTATAGACCGAATAATACCAGCTTAAAACTATTAACTGTTTATTAAAATGCAAGTCCGCAGTTATGCTTTTTAATTTATAATCAACGCTTGTCTTTGTTTTACAACACTATTGAGTGATCATTTTAACCGTTGTAATAATAGCAATATACATGCATAATCGTACAAAATTAATTGAAATGGACACTATGTCATATCAAATTTCTTTTTGTCATTTGGACGATGAATTGGGTGTTTATAGCACTGCCAGATCTTTTACTGTTTCTGTTAAATTCATTCACACTTTTTATAGACTCGGAACGATTTAGAGCTTAACATATTGTGTACACATAGTATAGATATAAGAAGATGTGGTATGAGTGCCGATGAGACAACTCTCAATCCAAGTCAAAAATTTATAAAAGTAAACCATTAAAGGTCACAGTACGGTCTTCAACACGGAGCCTTGGCTCACACCGAACAGTAAGCTATAAAGGGCACCAAAAATTACTAGTGTAAAACCATTCAAACGGGAAAACCAACGGTCTAATATATATAAAAAACGAAAAACGAGAAACACTTATGAACCACATCAACTAACGACAACTACTGAACATCAGATTCCTGACTTAGGACAGGTGCAAACAAATGCAGCGGGTTTAAACGTTTTAATGGTACCAAACCTTCACCCTTTTTCTGAAACAATAGTGTAACATCACAACATAGAAAGACACACTGTAAAATATCAACTGAAATAGCTTAACTCAATCAAAGGACATATTAACACCAGTGAACAAACACTGACTATATAAAGGAGTAGGTCCGGTAAGGGCCGATTTTGGCCTCAAATTTCAAGTTCATCTGATGAAAGATTTGGACACTTTTTAAACACTTAAGTGTCTACTTCAGTCGATTTAATTAGTTTATGTGAACGATTTACACTGATTTAGTCATTAAAGACGCCAAAATTCAAGCTTAAATATGAAAAATCTATCAAATATGCCATAATATGTCACTTTTCAGATGATTTTTGTCAAAAATGAAAGTGGCCGCATCCGTGTTCACTCTCAACCTTTATATATGTTATGTATTATCTATAATTAAATACAACTTACATTTAAATATTAAGAATGAACACAAATGCGGCCACTTCCATTTGAGACGGAAACCGTGTAAAATTTAGCTCAAATGCTAAAATTGTGAAGTTTTCAGTAAATTTAGCATGACTTAATGATGCTAGTACCCGATATATGTGCATTGTATTGTCAAAAACAGCCCATATTTATGTAACAGAAGTATTCTACTTTCCAATTAATAGCTAAAAGTTTACAGTTTAATAATTTTGTAAAACTGCTATATTTTGGGACCAAAAGGGGGTCTTACTGGACTTACTCCTTTGACCTATGATACAATGTAAATACGAAATAAATAAACTAAGGGAAGAATAATAAAAGAAACATGTTATATCGGTATGAAATGTTAAACAATTTAAGAAAAACAATATGCTCGAACAAAAATATCAGCCATTTGCAATAACTTTAAACACAGGTAAATGAAAATAATTTTGTTGTTAGTATAGTAATAGCATAGTATGTTTATTATGACACGTATGTTACGTTGTATCGGATGATTACGTACTTGATACAATAATTACAGTAAGCGTGAAACAAATTGTAAGGAACATTCGGTAGCAAATATTGAGTACAAAATCCGCGTTTATCCCATTGTAGTGTCGTAAAATTATCTTTAAATTTTCCCGTGAAAATAGGTCGTCTTGTAAAATCCGCACACAATTCCAAGGAAAAAATGTGTGGTCAGAAGGTACCATACTACAAAGTAGCACAACAGTGTATTTTTGAAAATGTCATTGGACATGTTTGAAGTTCTATATCTTTATTATGTTTTAAGATTAAAGGACAGATGAGGCACCAAATGAATGAAGAAGCGCTTGTTTAGATACATGATTACTGGTGTAGCAAATGGAAATATTTTAACAACGACCATATTTAGCAAAATTTTTATAATCCCCTATTCTACTATCTTTTTTAATAAGCACTTTGATTTAAATAACTATTAAAAAAAAGTTGATTTTGCATTGCTGAGTAAAAGAAACTAGTGAAAAAAAACTGTACTCCAAACTTTTGATTTTATTTCCTATATGGAAAGAACTTACAATTTTTTAAATTGAATTGGTGGGCATAAATACAAAATGTATATTTAGTATGGTGTTCACCACCCTAGGTTTATTTGTGTATGCTTTGATTTGAATGTCTTTTTCATTGGGTTCTATGTCATATTGTGTTCCACGGTGGCAGCCATCTTGGGTTCCATATTAGCAACAAATACTCAAAATTAGTATATGATCATCCTTGTTTCATTTATTCAAGATTTGATTAAATACTTGAGACAGTTTCAAAGACGAAGCTTTTTGTATGCATTTCCTAATTGGTTGTACGTTAAATTATGCCCCCAGTAGTGTCCATCTTTAATTTTAATTAGAGAAGCACCAAAAACTCAAAATTAGATGATGATGTGTGGACTATTGAGTTTTGATGTTTGAGATGGTTTATGATAAGCTATCTGTATGTATTTCTAATATGGTTCTATAACATGTATGTTGCAATATGTGGTCATTAATACTTATTTGGTTTTGCAAAATGAAACTTACAAATCATGATAATACTTACTAGTATTTATGATCATCATAGTCTCTTTAGTGCAAGATTTTGAGACTGTATAGCATACATGAAACATTTTTTTAAGTGAGTAATATGATCAATAGAC
The DNA here is from genome assembly GCF_021869535.1 of Mytilus californianus. Lineage (NCBI taxonomy): Eukaryota > Metazoa > Mollusca > Bivalvia > Mytilida > Mytilidae > Mytilus > Mytilus californianus. The sequence continues at coordinate 2,024,986 of NW_026262681.1, forward strand.
AAGTCTTTTTTGTATTTTTCTTTAACTTTGTACAATTTGTTTCCAAGTTGTACTCTAGTTTGACCCATATCACTCCATTTTTCTACCTCATGGTCTATTTTGCAGCGTATTCTCGCTATGGTTGTCGTATCGTCATCCATGATTACCTTTGCTACAGTACAGCCTTTCTCTTCAATATTTTGCACTAAACTGACCCCAACATCTGGTTCCATGGCTTTAGAGGTGCCGTACTAATTTCGAGTACAGTTGTGCAGTGGTCGTTCTTTTCCCTTCCCTTCCAAATACGAGCAAATTCTGCAGTCTGTTGAACTTAAGTCCATATCAATTAACTTCCCGGTAAGATGGCCAATCATACTTCCGACCCCAGATTTTGAGTTGTATTTTCGTCAACTTCCCCTCTTCTGCCACCCCATGTCGTACTTAACAGACACCGGTACACTATCTCCACTATTTGAAACACTGAAAAATTTTAAAAAATCCATTTTGAAATACAACTAGGTATAGACACAATCGTGAGTTGTGTGTTTTTTTTTTATTACAACTCGATATACAACCAATACCTTCCTCATCTTTTATTAGCATAGAACGTGTTACATGTTAAACAAGAAATCAGAATATTTTAGTTTGAAATTATACATAGAAGTATATTGACCTCTACCTTTGGCCTCGGTCAATATTAACTGTTTTGCAGATAGAACAAATAAGACTCACTGAAGTGTCGAAGTAGCTTATTATTATTATGGACTATCATTCTATTATAGCAAACTCGTATTTGAATTATCAAGACTCATATGGTCGGACAAAATTAAAATGCATACGCTTTTCCTATGTGGAGCGGTATTAACGTCATAATATCGTTCTTGATTATTTCTGCTAATGGTAGAGAAAACAAAGACATCCATCGCGAAAATATTGAAAGGAATACTTCCTTCAAGGTCACTTCAAATTGGTTCATATTCTTTGAATTTGCTAGCCCCTAAATTTTTGAAACCTTAATAATTTTTCCTTTAAAACCACTTCAAATTGATTCATATTTCTTCAAATTCGCTTGAAAAACCTTATGTAATATTTTCATACGCCGTTCATGGAATACATTTTTTTAAATGTCATCAGTTGCCCAAAAATACAAAGAAAGTCACATTTTTTTTATGTTGAAAAATTATTTCTCGCACTTAAAAACAGAAGTTTTGTAGAAATAAATTTCAAATATCCCACCCTCTTACATGTTTGTACCAAATTTTAGGTATTGCTTGCTAAAAAAATTTAGCGATTTTTTTTTAAATTCGCACGCTCGCCCCAATTTTAGTACACAAACGTCCAAAAACAAGTATTCGTTTTGCAGTGGCTTAATGGAACACTTCATTTCTTTTATGCGAAATAGTTTTTATAAGAGAGCAAATATATATATATAGCAAGTGCATGTAAAATACCTCAACCGTTCCGATGCCTTCTTTTCTTCTTCCAACGAGTCATCCAAAGATCTCTTTGCAACTTGTTTGATCCTATTGACCTGATGTGGACCCATTCCAGTATCATACATAGCTGAAAGATACAAACCAGTTATTTTGTTCAGTATCCCATTCATATTTTTTTGTCAATTGATTGGTGTACTCATCCTTGTTTTTCATTTAGAAAAGAGTGATAAAAAATGTTATTGAAATATCTTTAATCCGAGTGCCACTTATATATTAAATGTAGGTGGTTCATTATTTGGAATCTTTTTGAAAAATGTAAAGTTTTGTATATCTTTTTACCTTTGCTAATTTTAGATGATCTCGAAGGGGTACGAACGGATTTGCAAAAAAAAAAATGAATCTGTGTCTTCCTATTTGGTTATTTTGGGTTCCATACGAACAAAAAACGTAACCACCAGCGACAATATTTGATTCTGATCGGTCCCAGCTTTTTCACAGCTATTTGTTATTTTTGTTATAACATTTCCTTTTGACAGAAGTGTTCCATTGGACCGATTTGGAGCCTTTTTTTTTTAGTTGTCAGGGTATATATGCAGATTGGGTCGTAACTTTTCAACATCAAAAATATAATTAGTGAGTAACGAGTGTGCCATTCTTAAATCCAATTTTATTTTAATTGGCTTTCTGCGAATACTCTTATTTCGGTGCTTTGTTTCTATTCATTTTATGTTAGTTGTCTGTCATATCTGTTTTTGTAAGATGTTTTGTTAACAAATATGCCGTTAGTTTTCTCAGTTGAATAGTTTCACATTTTTCATGTCTGGACCTTGTAAAGCCGACCATACGGTATGTGTTTTTCGTCATTATTGAAGGCCGTACGGTTGCCTTTAATTGCTTACATTCATTTCATTGGAAATTTGCTGGACAATTGTTGCATTGGCAATCATACCAGATCTCCTTATTTTTGCATAAAAAATTTAACCCCCCTCCCCCTTCCCCCCAAAAAAAAGAAAAGAAAATATCTATTTCATTTGAGAAAGGAACGGTTCGGAGAGAATTGAAATATTGTTTATCTACACATGAATCTTACTACACTACATATGAAAATTCGAGCCGACCAGTCTTTGCTCTTACGGCTTTCTGTCGCGTGCTTAACGTGGAAGCAGCAAATATCAATTTTCTAATCCATGGTTTGACCAGGACGGGGTTCGAGCCTCCCACACTCAAGCCGAGCATGCTACAACGAGACCGTGTAGGGATTGGTCAAAAATATTGAATAAATTTAATTGTTCTTCATTATGTGGGAGCGATCACAGTATATTTAATTATTGAGTTTAAGTCGTACGGATTTATATTATATTCGCTATAAAGATGACTTTTGAAAACTAACTTATGATGTAATTCTGTCATAAAAGATAAAGAACTTATTTTAATATTGTGGTTATTTCCGCCATAAATTTATACGATGTATCATCATCATCATCATCATCATCATCATCATCATCATCATCATCAGAATCATCATCATCATCATCAGAATCATCATCAGAATCAGAATCAGAATCAGAAGAAGAAGAAGAAGAAGAAGAAGAAGAAGAAGAAGAAGAAAGAAGAAGAAGAAGAAGAAAACAGCAAACAGAACAAGATCACGGATTTTGAAAAAGGGGGTGCATTAACCATATATATATAGCTCCATTACTTTGTACTTTTGATACACATATACCGCTATGTTAGATTTAAGTGTTTTGAATGGACTGGTTTTTGTTTGTTCATTTTATGTATGTTTTGATTATCAAACTGATCGAGATTAAAACAGTGAGTCCGGATACCATTAGCTAGAGTCTGGATCCCCAGAGTGTAAGTCCGGGGCGTTAGTCTGCGTTACTCTAAAAAAAAAAACTTGTGACTTGTTATAAATCGTGCAATAGCTTATGATTAGGGGCCTAGTCAGCATAAACAAATTGGATAGGAAACCTTATTTTCTGTAACGTCAGGATACTTTCAGCATTATTGTTTAAATTTTGACATTCTCACACAATGAAAATGAACTAAATAATAGTGTTATTTATCTGAGACAACGTGGGGCCAAATGACATACACATATAAAGTAAGAAATATTTTATTTGGCAAAAGTACAAAATTGTACGGCCACGGCTTGACAAAGAATGGGACTGCCGAGAAACATAATTGACAAGTCCCTAGTATATAATTAAACTTTATTGTCCATTCCTTATTCCTTATTGTCCATTCCTTATTCCTTATTTCCACATTATTCTTTTTCCTTATTTCCACATTATTGTTATTCCTTATAATGTCATTTCCTTATATATCAACATAATATCTTTATTAACATTATTGCTTCCAAAATATATCGGATGCTGGCCCTGGGAAACAGAAGCTCAGCGGATACATAATTCCATTATAAGAAGCATAATATATTTTTAGATGTTGTGTCGCTATTTTCGCCAAATGGTCGAAGTCTTTGTCTGAAGCCGTGACGAAGGATTGGGATTACAATCGAAATAAAGTATCTTATACGTTCAGGTATTTCACATCCAATATTTTATGGTAATATTCTTTACAAAGCACAAAAATGTCGGCATTCACCCCAAAAGCCAACCAAACCTTTAAACAGACTTATTCGGAAAGGATATAGTTACGATACTGTTGTCAAGTCATTAAGGATTGCATATTTTGGTATTAATATTGATTCACTCATAGGGTCTTTGCATCGGAAATAAACACATTTATTCTAAAACCAGTTGTTGGCATGATACGGGTTATGTTCTTCTCATATATTTTATGATGGTATGATACTAAACCCCTAACGGGAGGGATTGTACTTGATTTTCATATGATGAAGACATAATCTTTCAATCAGTTTAATTGAGGTCTGGAGCTGGTATGTCAGTAACTGCTAGAAGTCCTTTATTCATTTGTGTATCATTGTCATTTTGCTTAGTTTCTTTTGTTACCTATTCTGACATCGGACTCGGACTTCTTTTAAACTGAATTTTTACTCTGCGTATTGCTATGTGTTTCTTTATTCTACATTGGCTAGATGTATAGGGGGAGGGTTGAGATCTCACAAAACATGTTTAACCCCGCCGCATTTTTGCGCCTGTCCCAAGTCAGGAGCCTCTGGCCTTTGTTAGTCTTGTAAGTTTTTTAATTTCAGTTCATTTATATGTTTTGGAGTTTAGTGTGACGTCCATTTTATTTAGGGGCCAGCTGAGGACCACCTCCGGGTGCGGGATTTTCTCGCTTCGTTGAAGACCCATTGATGGCCTTCGGCTGTTGTCTGCTCTTTGACATATTACCCATTTCCATTCTCAATTTTATTTTTAACAGAGTTTGTCTTTAGTGCCGTGTGGAGACAGTAGAGTGCCTCCCCGTGCTTCAGGTTTATGCACTTATAATATACTAGTTAATGGAGTGTGTGTCCGAGCGAGAACATCTCTATGTTCATTACTTTAGGAATATGTATTCAAACCACAGTTTTCACTATTCAGCCCCATTCTACTATTAAGTCAGACGTCAGACGCTACCCTGATATACCCTGTCTTTTGTTTTTTGTCCTCAAGTTTTGTTGTTAACGTATTTTGTCGGGTACTTAATGACGGATAGCGTTTGACGTCTTTAGCCGAACAGTTTTATCAATTTTACTTTTTTATATTCCTGTGTGCTGGTTCATATTCTGGACGCCATTCTTTGCTCCTTTCAATTGGTAAAACAGATAACAAAAAACAAATCATGAAACTTCGAAATGGAAAAATACTTAATACTAAACTCGTTCAAAGGGTATCTACACGTCTTAATCTTCAAAATCGATTATCTAAAAATACTACAATCGCTAACATTTTTAATAACAAAAATCGTGGTTACCCTTCTATCTATAAGTGTCATGCCAAAAAATGACTTACATGTCCCCGTCTTTCCACCAACAATACGGTAAGGTCCACGTTTAATGGTCGCACTTTTTCCCTAAATTTTGAAACTGATATCACTTGAAAAACTAACAGAATTATATATATACTCACATGAAACAAACCGGGATGCGGTATTCAGTACGTAGGTGAAACTGGACGAGATTTATCTAAACGCACACAAGAACACCTTTATCGTTTTAAAAGACCCCATAAATTCAAAAGTATCATTTATCAACACCTAAAGAAGCACAATCATCCTTTTAAATATTTAACAGTTCAACCTTTAGAAGTAGTTAATTAGCAGGCTGGGGAATCTCATTCAAAATTTGTACGATCACGAAAAATAATTGAATTAAATTGGATAAAAAATTACAGACAGTCTATCCTCTCGGTCTTAACGACAATATCATGGGAATTGGTAATATATCTAGAACAGATTCTGTTAACATTTTGAATATAGTTTCTAAAACAGTACGTAAAAACCGTTCTCATGGGCGTAGAATAAATCGCAATCAAAGAAAATTTCGTAATAACAATACAAATATTTCGGACATAATTTCTATTTCAAAAAACAACGGTAGACAATATCTATTAACCAAGCTCTGTTCTTTGCCTGTTAATAAATTACATCAAATTTTGGAGGAATGCAACACAATTCCATATTGCAGTCCTAAGTATGAAATCGTTCAAATTATAATTGCATATTGTTATTCTAAATTGTTTCCCAAAATTGATCGCCCTGAAGATCACAAAAAACATTTTATTAAAATTAAATACGTCAATAAAGGTTTTGATTTTGTAAATATTGGCGGTATTTTTAATGATCATTCTGTTAAAGAACAAATTCCTGGCTATTTTGATAATACTGAACTCCCTCTTATTTGTTATGTTTACAAAAAATCTACCCGGAAATATGTGTTTAATTACAGCGAAGTGTGTAAAGATGTTAATATCAGTGACAATACACCTACCTCATGAAATTGCAGTAAACCGAATACATTTATGGCCCCAGTTCCCATGTTATAACAGGAGACCTTAAATAAAGGCAACAGTAGTATACCGCTGTTCGAAATTCATAAATCGATTGAGAAAAAAACAAATCCGGGTTACAAACTAAAACTGAGGGAAACACATCAAATATAAGAGAACTACGACACAACAGAAACACAACATTAAAATGTAACACACACAGAAACGAACTATAATATAACAATGGCCATTTTCCTGACTTGGTACAGGACATTTTTAGAAAAAAAATGATAACATCGTTCGTGACCGAGAGTTGAAATCATTCCTCAGTAAAGGACCTAAATATCGCCCCCGTCAATTATTAATTGGAATGAGTGTAGTAACATCATCCACGTCTCACTCCGTACTTGCTGCTCTAAATGAATAAAACGAGGAAAAGCTGACAAGAAATCAATAGATTCTTTTTTAATTCGGTAATGAAAATAGTTGATATACGTATTCAACATTTTAAAGATCATTTTACTCTTAAAAACAACCATAATAGCCCAATTTCACGTATCAAACATAAGCTAAAAGAACTCGCCAAGGAATATATTTTTGTCCCGGCTGATAAGGCTGCTAACAATATCATTATTGTTTGACGTAAATTTTACATTGATGTTCTACAAAAGGAAATCACGAATTCACCAACATTCCAACTGACTCCATTTTCGGAAAATGACATCTGTAACAAACATGAACTTTAAGCTACCTCTTTACAAGCAGAACCAAATACAATGAAAGTTCCAACTATGTACTGGCTTCCGAAGCTGCACAAAACTCCTTACAAATATAGATTTATTTCGTCTTCAAGCCATTGTTCCACTACTAAACTATATATTCTACTTACTATTACACTTGGTACAATAAAAAACATGGTAATAAATTGTTCAAATAAGGCCTTTGAAAATAGTGGAATTAATTACTTTTGGAGTGTCAAAAATTCGTTGGAAGTACATTTTGTACTTGATAAATTGCATGCTTATATTGGTGATTTCGAATCTGTTCAAAGATTTGATTTTTCTACCCTATATACCACGTTGCTTCATAATCTTAGTAAGAAAAAAATGATACACCTTATTAAATGGGCATTTAAAAAGTCGAAATGCGAATATATATGTTCAAACTCTTTTAGGTCATTTTTTAGTAACAACAAACAAAAGAACTATGTCAATTGGACCTGCTTTGATACTATAACTGCCCTTGAATTTTTACTAAATTACATTTTTGTTCGCTATGGAGATTCCGTATATCGTCAGGTTATCGGAATTCCCATGGGGACTAACTGTGCACCACTTATTGCCGACCTGTTTCTGTATTGTTATGAGTTACAATTTATGACTAAAATCAGCAAAGACCCATCGAAACAACATCTGATTCAAATATAGATGATATATTGACTCTCAATAATGACGACTTCAGTATGTACACTAAAGAGATTTATCCTGTCGAACTGACTTTAAATAAAGCTAATACTTACAATGAACACTGCTCTTTCCTGAATCTTGATATCTTTATCTTTAACGGGAAGCTTAATACCAAAATTTATGATAAAAGAGATGATTTTTCATTTCCTATTGTTAATTATTCATTTTTAGATGGTGACGTTCCCTTGTCGCCATCTTATGGTGTTTATATATCTCAACTTGTTCAATTCGCTCGTGTATGTAACAACGTATTTGATTTCAACGAAAGAAATCTCTGTATTACTGAAAAATTATTACACCAGGGTTTTCGATATCACAAACTAGTCAAAACATTTACTAAATTTTATCATCGATACAAGGACATCATTCGTAAATATAAATCAACATGCAGACATCTTAGACGTTCAGGTATTTCACATCCAATATTTTATGGTAATATTCTTTACAAAGCACAAAAATGTCGGCATTCACCTCAAAAGCTAACCAAACAGACTTATTCGGAAAGGATATAGTTACGATACTGTTGTCAAGTCATTAAGGATTGCATATTTTGGTATTAATATTGATTCACTCATAGGGTCTTTGCATCGAAAATAAACACATTTATTCTAAAACCAGTTGTTGGCATGATACGGGTTATGTTCTTCTCATATATTTTATGATGGTATGATACTAAACCCCTAACGGGAGGGATTGTACTTGATTTTCATATGATGAAGACATAATCTTTTATCAGTTTAATTGAGGTCTGGAGCTGGTATGTCAGTAACTGCTAGTATTCCTTTCTTCATTTATGTATCATTGTCATTTTGCTAAGTTTCTTTTGTTACCTTTTCTGACATCGGACTCGGACTTCTTTTAAACTGATTTTTTACTGTGCGTATTGCTATGTGTTCTTTATTCTACACTTGCTAGAGGTATAGGGGGAGGGTTGAGATCTCACAAAACATGTTAAACCCCGCCGCATTTTTGCGCCTGTCCCAAGTCAGAAGCCTCTGGCCTGTGTTAGTCTTGTATCTTTTTTAATTTTAGTTCATTGATATGTTTTGGAGTTTAGTGTGACGTCCATTTTCACTGAGCTAGTACACAGTTTTATTTAGGGGCCAGCTAAGGACCACGTCCGGGTGCGGGATTTTCTCGCTGCGTTGAAGACCCATTGGTGGCCTTCGGCTGTTGTCTGCTCTTTGGTCGGGTTGTTGTCTCTTTGACATATTCTTCATTTCCATTCTCAATTTTATCAATAATTTCAACCTGAAAAATAAAACAAAAACAGCAGAAAATCGAACAACATGAAATAACATATATACATAATCGTTACATTTTAAAATTATATCTTAAATTTTAGTGGTGGGTGGGTGTTTATCTTTTGAAACAACATTTGTTAATTCAAACGGAACCCAATTTTTTACGTCTTCTTCTTTCTGCTGCAGCGTGGGAAAGAAAGAATGACGTCACAGTTATCAACGTTAAAATAATCAACGTCACTCATAATACATTAATTCCACCACGTGTAAAAAGCGGGACAACTCTGAAAACTTAAGCCCACTTTCCTCCGATAACCGGATTTATTCTTCATAGGAATAAATCTTATAATCTGAGACAACGTGGGGCCAAATGACATACACATATAAAGTAAGAAATATTTTATTTGGCAAAAGTACAAAATTGTACGGCCACGGCTTGACAAAGAATGGGACTGCCGAGAAACATAATTGGCAAGTCCCTGGTATATATAATTAAACCTTATTGTCCATTCCTTATTTCTACATTATTGTCCATTCCTTATTCCTTATTTCCACATTATTGTTATTCCTTATTTCCACATTATTGTTATTCCTTATTTCCACATTATTCTTATTCCTTATTTCCACATTATTCTTATTTCCATATTTCCTCATTATTCTTATTCCTTATTTCCACATTATTGTTATTCCTTATTTCCACATTATTCTTATTCCTTATTTCCACATTATTCTTTTTCCTTATTTCCACATTATTGTTATTCCTTAAAATGTCATTTCCTTATATATCAACATAATATCTTTATTAACATTATTGCTTCCAAAATATATCGGATGCTGGCCCTGGGAAACAGAAGCTTAGCGGATACATAATTCCATTATAAGAAGCATAATATATTTGTAGATGTTTTGTCGCTATTTTCGCCAAATGGTCGAATTCAGTGGCTATGCCGAGTGTTATTGGACACTGAGTTCGACCACCGCCACAAATGCGGTAGCGACACAACACAATACTAAAAGAGTGATATAGACCCTATACTATTACCACCACAATGTATAACTAAAATTTTAGGAGGGGATTCAATTTGGAGGAGAAATTTTATTCTTGGTATAAGCCCCCCCCCCCTCCCGGCCCCACGCCCCATTTTATGCCACCTTTATCTTGCCACCATACCCTGTAATTTTTTCTATGCAGTCCTAAGCTACAGCCATCGTATGATCGTTTAGCTTCCACAAATTCTACAAACGCATTTTTTACAATCGAAGACCCAACAACCCAAACTGACTTGTGTTCCTGTTGACTTGAATATTCATCAAATAAAATAAGTATGAATTTGTAAAAATTGTTAATTAGATATTTAAAAAAACTCGTGTACATTTGTATTAATTCAATGTGAAAGGTTTTGAGAGAAAATCAATATCAGCTGTTATCATACTTTGCACTAATTAACGAATGTACCCCTTAAATGCATTTGACTTCCAGCGACCTAGTCTCTTTATCTCTTCCTCAGAGGTTCCTTTTTCAAAGTGGCTTGAAGCAGTACCGATGCGGAAAGAATGTGTTCGAAATGAAACTGAATCCGTTATCCCTACATGTATTAAAACCTTACTTAGAACACATGAAAACTGGTACCTTGTCACTGGACTTCCCCCAAAGTGACAGAATAAGGGGCCTTTTACCTTTGGTCTTTGCATGAAGTAATTTTTTAACCAATAAATTGGACAATCTTTTAGTTTAGTTTCTATTATTTCTATACATGTACCATGACCATATTGATCAGTTTTTGAGAATGGGATAACAATTTTAGCAATTTCAACGTGATCTCTCTTTGACAGTGTAACGTTCTCAATTGCTATTACTTGGTGCGCCTGCCACTTTTTACTGCGTACTATTTCACCTATCCTCAAAAACCCATGATAAGCCAACGAAAAAGCAGATGAAAACAAGTCTGCTTCAAATTTTGAAGAACAAACATTTGGTAATTTATCAATGGTACGTACTAATAGTTCCTTTGTAATTGGCAATCTTGTATCTGTAGATTTGTTTATACGTTTTTTAAAAACCCTCAAGCATTTTTGAACCAGGAAATATTTTGAAAACCCAGAATGTTCCATTGACTTACAACGAAAAGTTATTGCAGACAGATAACAGTTAACTGTCCTATAAGCCCTTTTGTTGAGTGACATATAAGCAATAGATGTAGTTACATGCGATAAAAGTGGTGGCCAAATGATATCATAATTATACAATTTACGGAACGCTTCTAAAGCCAATAAACCTGTACAATATGTCACTGATACTGAAGAATCCACTAGTTTGTTAATTTCAACATCGATATCAGCCTCAGAAAATCTCGTGGTATAATTGTTGGTAATGGATCTGCCGCTGGATCTATGCTTCTAAATCTTTCTCACTGTTTACGAGAGATTGCATCTGCTATGCAGTTGAGCCGTCCTTCGATAAACCATGCTTTAAATTGCATATTATACACCATTGTTTGCAATACGAGCGGTCGAACCAACTGCATAACTCGTTTTGATTTTGAATACTTTTTATTCAAAATAGCAACCAAAGAACAGTTATTTGTGTAACATAATTTGTTTGTCTCTCAATTCGAACGTAAATAAATATATGGCCAATAGTATTGGTACAAGTTCTAAAAAAGTCATATCTTTCATTATTTCTGTTTCGTGCCATTCAACGGGCCAATCAAAGTATGCCCATTGTCCAGAAAAGTATACTCCACATCCAAGTTTGGAATTTCCTGTACTATCAGTGAACAAATTTATCTGTTCATTTTGTCAACCAGACAATTTTTACCAAATTTACAACTTCAATTGGATAAATCTAGAAATGTGAACCACATATGCATATCCTCTTTCGTGCTAACAGAAACTCGAATAAAATGTTCTGGTTTAACTACTCTACACATTGCGTCACAAAAGCGCCCATTGAAAGCTCTCACTGCAGGAATTGCTCTTGCGCAGAAATTCAATAAACCAACCAGTGATTGTAACGCTTTCAGTATAACCTTTTTACTTTTTAAAATGAAGAACATTTTTTTCTTTGTTTCTCTCAACTTATCAAGCAGAATTCTTATAACCATTTTTATAGTGTCAATTTCTAAACCCAGAAAAATGATTTTAATTGATGGACCAATTGTTTTATCTTTCGCTGGAGGAATGCCCTTTTCTGTACAAACGTCATGAAAAGTATTCATAAGTATTAAACAATTTTTTGAATCTACTTTCCCGACAAAGAAAAAATCATCCAGATAATGCTCCACGGATTTCTGTCCCGATCGTAACCTTACCAATCATTCAACAAAAGTGGCAAATTTTTCAAACAAATTAAAAGCAGCCGCTAACCCCATAGGCAACGCTTTTTGGAAAAAGTAATTATTATCAAATTTAAAACCAAATAAATCAAAATGATCGGGATGTAATAGTATCAATATAAATGCCGAGGACACGTCCATTCGTCCCATCAGCCATTTTGGTCCTATTTCACTTATGGTATTAAGAACCTTGTCAAAAGAAGTGTATTGTACCGAACAATTTTTAGGGTCAATAAAAGTATTTACACTTTTACCAAATAGATATGACAAGTGATGAATGAAACGCCATCCAGACTGTTTTTTTTAGGAACAAGACCTATTGGAGATAAATGTAGATTTTTAAAAGGCCTGTATGAAAATGGACCCGCAATTCTGTCCGACTTTAACTCCTTTAAAAGTTTAATTTCAAGTTATTCTTTGTTTTGATATGCTGACAATAATATTAGTGAAATGACCCTTGAAAAGTTATATTTTCAAAATTGCCAGTCATACATGTTAAAAACCGTATCGTTTAAGTGTGGTGTGACTTTTTTATAAACTTCTTAGATTTATTCATTATTGGTTTCACTTTAAATTGCTTGCTGCGTAGCTGATGGAAACATTTAAGACAACGATAGTTTTCAAATCGCAGACGTCCATGCGACACGTGTCTTTAAAACCATGTGCGTGTCCTTTTTATCAAAAATATGGGTTTGTTAAAATTTCTATTTTCTGGAAACGAAATTCATGAATTCTACTGAATTAAACCAACAAATGAAAAGTTTCAATGAAATATCTAAGTAATTCTCGGTTATCTAACAGAAGAAAAAAAATATATATATAAAATCTTTATCATTAAATACTGGATCAAGACCATGTGCTTTTTCTATCTTCCAAACTTTCCAAACCTTTTCAATAAAATTTCAATTTTTTGAAAGACATTCATTTAATTTACCAAGTTAAAGTACTAAAATTCAATATTTATCCAATTTTTTTATCTTTCGAATATCTTTTGAAACATCATTTGTTAATTCATACGGAACCCAATTTTTTACGTCTTTTTCTCTCTGCTGCAGCGTGCGAAAGAAAGAATGACGTCACAGTTATCAACGTTAAAATAATCAACGTCACTCATAATGCATTAATTCCACCACGTGTAAAAAGCGGGACAACTCTGAAAACTTAAGCCCACTTTCCTCCGATAACCGGATTTATTCTTCATAGGAATAAATCTTATTATGTCACTACTTGTAATTTATGTTATTACAAGTAATTTCTTTCATCTTAATTACCTTTTCGGAGGCTATTTTATTTGTTTTGTATGTTTTTCTTCTTATTTATTTCATTTTAAACTACTGTAGGATCCTGATGGTATGTACATGTTTTTGTTTTGCATTAGATTCGGAATATCGAATAGGTCTTGTGCGTGTTTACCGCATCTCTACATTTTTGTTGTTGACTATTATAACTTTAATTGTGTTACACTCTAGTTAATTACCTATAGCAATCTTTGTATTGATGTCAAATATTGGTCTTGTTCTCTGTTTTCCTTTTTCATGATGCACATTGCCTGAATTAATTTTGTTCAACATTCCACAGTCACAAGTAATGTATATTATTGACCCCATGGCACATACTGTTTCAGATACAAATTTTGTAAACCTTAATTCTTCCTCGCAAAATTCATAACCGTCCATCAGCCTTTCTTGCAATTCTGCTGGTTCAAAAACTCGTCTCTCTCCAGGACTCCACACTTCAGGAATGTGTGTAGCCGGCCGTAAACTGTTACATGACGACGCGACTTTTCAGTATGCAAAACGTCCTTTGATGCGGGACGCCATATTGAAATCGGATAAATGCTCGAAATGGAACACGATAGTTTGCCGTTTTTTGGTGGGCCGAAAAGACAACGTCATAGAGCTTTTATCTCACAATACACATTGCGCTAGCTAATGCGCATAAACAATAGGCTGCTTGGTCTTTAAGGGCATACAATACAGTTTTTATCCCACGGTGATTTTTTTAAGAAAATTTTCATACAAGCTATTTTTCACCTAGTCAATTCAAATATGTAATAAAAAATATACCTTCATGTGCTACTTTAAGAGATAAATGGGGTCGACATTTCAGACATTTACTCAAAATTTCGGTTTTTTTTTTTAAATTTCTATCCTTTGGATAAACATACCTAACTTTTTTGTTTTAAAAGATAAACACAAGCGGATTTTTGTAAAAACATTTGGAAAATCCTCTTTACATAAGTATGCTCTACATTTGTACAACAATTCTTTGGAAATAATTAATTTTTATCAAAGTTTCATGATTTTAGAAAAAAAACGGCACTTTTTGCTGTATATTTATCTAATTCAAAATAATTTCATCGGTGACATTTTCATAAAAAGTGGTACAAATAATCTTCATACATAATCAAACCTAATGTCCTTTTAAAAAAGAGGGAGCCATGAAATCGTTTTCAAGTTACATCAGTCTGAATGATAAAAATCAGTAGAAAAATGCATCTTTTCCCGATATGTCACAGTTTGACGTCGCGAAAATAACATTTTACGTTAGCAACGTCATTACCTCCCCTGTAACTGTATCGTATGCCCTTAAATGTAGGGAAAAGATTTCTGCGAAAGAGCTATGTGTATTTATTTCTCAAATGGTTCTATGTTAAACTTTGATCTTTGGTGTCATCCTTCTTTGATCTGGATTGGTACAAAAAAGGATTCCTCAAAATATCTTTGCAATATTAGGCATCCATAACAAATTATTGGCACTAAGAGCCATTTTGAATTTCTGATCAACAGCAAATCTAAAACATTGTAAGGTACCTTCAAATTGAGATTCCTACAACATTTGGCTTCGGTTGGCAAATTGATTTTGCAGAAGAACATTTAACAAAATGTGAGAAGTTTATTGAAGACGATGGAATCAAATGCCAATGCCTCACACAGTAGTCTTGTGTCATTCTAGTTCCATCTTTGAACTATTTTCTGCCTTAACTCACAAGATGGTTGACAATGTGATAAATAAAATATGTTCAATTTAAAATTACCTTTAATAGAACTGTAAATCTGTTTTACATGCTAAGAATTTAATTATTTTTAGAAGTTAACTATGAAATGTGTTGGAATAGAAGAAATTTCATATTTTCACAAAATTGTGAATGAATAAGATAGCGCAGAATTTTGTTTTTGCCTTAACAAAATCCAATAACAAAATTCTACACTAACTACACTGATCAATTTTTATACTAATGATCAACACATAATCTCCTATTTTGATATTAACACTTTCCTTCCGGAAGTTTGTTTAATTGACTAATAATTTTTATATACAACGAATCGGGACAATTAATAGTTCAATATAATAAACTATTGACACAGAAATGCGTCTCCCTTTTTGAAATTTTGATATAATATTAATAAAATGCAAATGTTGAAATCAAAATGGCAATATTCAAACGTGTAAACTATACAAAACATTCAAATTCAATGAACCATGACTGAATGTGCAAAGCCAAATAACCTCCCTAGAAACGAGAAATGCCAATGCTTATAAAACTCCATACTAAATACCACTGACTTATCATCAGTGATTCCCTTTAAACTATTAACCTAAACACAAAATTTAACTTGTAAACTATGCAAAAGTTTAAATCTCAATGAACCATGATGATAGGGCGGGGCCATATAGTCTCCATTGTAATGAGACTTGCAAGTGCTTATACATGCTGGATAGCAAATGTCATAGACTTAACATGAGTGGTTTATCTTAAACTTATATAATCACATACATTTATATGTATATTATGCAAAATATTCAAAGTCAATAGATCATGGCCGAGAGTGAGGAGTCACATAATCTCCATGGAAATGAAATGTTCCAATGCTAACACAGCTGCATACCAAATACCAATGACCTACCACTAGTGGTTCCCCATAAACTGACCTAATCACAAACAAATACATTGTTGACGCTGCAGGCACCAGAAACAGCACACTTAAGTCTCTAGACAAAAATAAGAAGAAGTGGTATGATTGTCAACATGTAAACTAAGAAAAAAAGTTTCAAAGTCAATAGACCATGACTAAAGGGTCAAGGCGAAATAATCTTAATGGAGATATGTAAATGCTAAAACAACTGCATAGCAAATACCATTGACCTATTGATCTACTACTAGTGGTTTCCCATAAAACTAAAAATCACAAACTAATACATTGTTGATGCCGCCAGAAACTGTACACCTAAGTCTCGCTTTTTCGACTTCGTCAAAGCAAGACAAAAATAAGAAGAAATGGTATGATTATCAATGAAACAACTCTCCACCAGAAAGACTTACAAGGTTATAGGTCGATGTTAGGCTATTAGCAATTAGCAAAATCCATACAGTATAGCAAGCTATGAAAGGCTCCGAAATGACAAATGTAGAACGATTCGAAGA
The DNA here is from genome assembly GCF_021869535.1 of Mytilus californianus. Classification (NCBI taxonomy): domain Eukaryota; kingdom Metazoa; phylum Mollusca; class Bivalvia; order Mytilida; family Mytilidae; genus Mytilus; species Mytilus californianus. The sequence goes on from NW_026262681.1 coordinate 2,041,770, forward strand.
GATTACTAACGGCCTGTTGTTTTGTACAAAACAATCAAACGAATAACAAATGTGATGTACACATCCATCTAATTTTAGACTGTATGTTACCGGTAGACGTTCGTTTGTTATTTTGTTGTTGGGTTGCTCTCTCATTGATCTATATCCCACAGTTTTTATTTATAAACATAGATAACTGTAAAATGGTTTACATTTATCAAATGATTGATTGTTCGTGGTTATACAAATTTAAAAATTTCATGAATGTTCAGGGCGAGAACAAATTAACAATAAACACAAGTTTGGGAGGAAGGTAGGAAAAATGTGGACTGCCACATAAAAATGAGGTTATATTGAATAATTGAAATTTGCCATGCAAAAGGCCACCTAAGGAGCCCTCAAAGAGTTGTTTGAAGGGTTCTTAACCATTTATTATATCAGTGTGTAGCTTGTGCAGTTGAATTTCCTGTGGTAAATGTGTATAATTATATAGTTGATGTGATTGAGTGGCTTAAAAGTGGGTATAAGTCAAAACAATTGATTAAGTGAGTATGTTCATGCTAATTATTTGTTGTGCATTGTACAGATCTATTGAGTTCATTAAGACCCAATTTGATCCCAATTTCTATCAGAAATTTCACTTATCACTATTACACAAAAGTACCGCAATGAATCATAATTATAATAATGATGGTAGAAACATGGCTGTTTATTTTTGAATATTTACTCATATTACTGATGTACCATTGCACGTGGTTCATACATTTGTATTGATCAGTTTTCTTTATATGACGTTACAACTTGTATCAATTTACTTTTCCACCAGATTTATCCTGCAATTTCAATTGGCCGTTTTCAGGACTTGAAACATGTAGAGCATGCATCTACAAAAGAAAAACAACACTGGTATCATTATGTTGGCATAATAACGCTCTCAACGTACTTTCTGAGCATGCACTCGTCAGCTTAAATATCTAAAACTGATTAGTTTAATATTCTTTATCCCACTCGATGACTTTTAATTGACAATATTCATCTACCTTCTGCTAGGTCAGCAATTAAATTTTGTGCGACTTCACTGCACAAAAATGTATTTTTCATTTTGTATACAACTATTTCATACAAAACATACATACATATGTGAGGATTCATTTCATCTTGTCTAGGCGAAGTTATTTACGTTAAGCTTTTCAAAACATACATACATGTATAAAATGTACATGCTGGATGGTATGTTAAATCTCATCCTACCTTAGGGAAATTTTTATTTTGCCTTAGGAGAGATATTTGTGCTATGCTGTGGGAAAATCATTTTTTATGATTTTGTTCACAAGACTTTCCTGTAAAACATATATACCTATGTTTCCATTTCCATTCTGACTTGAAGAATTTTGTAACCATGCCAAAATACCCAACCTGCCCGCAGACGTCAAACGGTTGGTCAATGCATGATGTGTAGCTCAACAAAAAGTTTGTTATGGTTTAATAGATTCTAAAATTCCTTGCATGTACAATACAACATATCCTGCATCAGTTAAAATGCACATCACAACTCTTGTAACGCCATTTGTACAGGGTGCAAAAATCTTTTTATTTTACGGACCTGGATTGACGTATTTTGGCTAGTTAAGGTTTAAAAGTTGTAAAACGCACCAAATATTCATTCAATTTTATAAATAGTTTTTTCCCAATTCCGTAATTGACCCTGTAATTAACGATCCATTTTTGTAGTTGTCTCCCGTAGGAGGGACATACATTTTCATTGAAAATTCCGAGCTAGCAAACACAGCAACTTTGTGTTTTAGATATTTTAATTGTATTTAATTTTTTTGTCAGTAGATATATTTGACTTAAAACTGTGGACTCGCATAGCGAGTGAGGCATGCAAAGTAGAAGACGCTTACACTGTCAACTTATCTGGTCTCGTGACGTTTTGGAATTCATGTGATCCCCTCAGTTTTTTGTTTATTATCTTGATTTTTCTTTTTAATAGATTAATGAGAAGTCGAACCGCGTTGTGTCGAACTCAGTTGTGTCAAAAGCTCGGATGCGTCGAAATAATTTCTCGGTCCCGGTAAAATTCTCGTTTGATCAATGCATTTTAACTTCTGATGAGTCGAACAAGGTTGATTCGAATTCTTGGTTAAGTCGATTAAATTTCATAGTCCCGTCGATGTAAAATAATGTAAATTGACCTTGATGTCTCGAAGATTGAAAGTATGAAATTTTTGAAAATGAACACTTAAGGATAAATTCATATCGGATGTTTTTCTTTTGTAACCTAGGATAAGTAGAATACTTTCGTCCGGTCCCTTCGATTTTAACTAAACGAGGCTCGACTGTACAAGGTAGCTAAAAATGATATTGCTACTTAAAAAGCAACTACGATTTTTTTTTGTTTTTTTTTGTTGTTTTCTTTTAAAAAAGTTTCCTAAAGTAAAAACCTGAGAAGTTAATGCTGCAAAGCAACTTGACAGTTTTTTTGCAGCTTGTTAATATATCACTATCCTTATCTTTATAATACGTGCACTAAGTTTGCAAATTTGCCAAGGCAGGTGACTTAACATTTTCTGGCCTGCTAGGCAACCGTTACCAAGCCTATAATCATGAACAAAAAAAGACTGGAAATAAGAATAAATAAAAACCTTCAAGTTTTATTCTACAATTTATAAATCTATGGGGGAAAAAACACAAAAATTAACATATCACTATGCCATAGTGCACAGTAACATCAACCTTAAATTTTACAGGTCTTTATTTTCCTTCAACTGGTATGTATATATGAATTAACATATTAAAATTTAAAACGTGTTGCAAACAAAAACGAAGGAAAACAATAAATGAGACAAAGTATCTATATAGTCCTCACTCACCATAGAGTAAACCCTTTAACTTATCTGGTTAAAAAAATCAATAAAAGTAGTGGACACAAAGTAGGAGAAACGAACAAACAGAACGATCACATCATACCACTGCTATTAATAGCATGGGATATATTGAAGATACTTTAAAGGGCATTAGCTACAAGATATAAAAAAAATAAAATATGATTTTTTTGTTCAATCATTAGTGAAATAGTGAAATAATAATTCGCTTTTAGCAGCCAGTTTAGTTCAATTTTTTCAAAATAAGGTAAGAAACAACGCTGATGAACTATTCACTTGCAAGTGAATGATTTCGTCCTCATTGAATCCGTATTCATGAGACCTTCAATTTAACCGATTAACTAGATATTGGTTAGTCGTGTTCAGCCATTAAAAGGCAAAGAATGTCAACATTGAAAATGAAACAAAGATGAACCATTTCGTTGACTTATTCGATTCACAAAAAAATATTCTTATACAGGTAAAACGATGATTAACTTATTTTGTTAACCTATAACATGAAATCAACCAGACCTAGAAAAGTCCAATTGCACGAGGTCGCTATTTATTTATATGTATGTTTATATTTATATCGAGATATGTGACCGTCGGCAGTCTTCGGAGGTCATCTCGATGGCTATTTAGATGGCGTCTAGACTAAAATACACACGAACTGTTGATATATATTATCAAGTCCATGCATTGTTAATTGTTTAGTTTAGCGTTTTGTAATTTGGATATACGTTTTAGTATAATATAAATGAAATATGAGAATTTGAGTCAAATCGGTGAACATGAATTTGATAGCTAATGCCCCTTTATTAAGCAATGTTTAAAATGCATTGATATAAAATTTAAAATGTATGAAATTCATAATAGTCGGTCTATTAAAGGTGTGGAAATATGATACAGGAATAGAGCTTCATAAAGTAGCCACATAACTGTTTTGATATTTCAGTCAAGGTAATTGCATTTACCGTAACATGCATGGAATTCACCTTATTTTCCTTTGTTTAACTGTTATCTAATGAAAATGTAGCTTACAAATAATTTAGATCACGAATACGCCACATGTGGAGCAGGATCTGCGTACTCTTCCGGAGCACCTGAGTTCACCCCCTGTTTTTGGTGGGGTTCGTGTTGCTCAGTCTTTAGTTTTCTATGTTGTGTTTTGTGTAATTTTGTTTGTCTGTTTGTACGTTTGTTATTTTATCTTTTAACCTTGGTGATGTCAGTTTATTTTCGACTTGAATGAGTTTGAATGCCCCTTTGGCATCGTTCGCCTCTTTTAAACTGTCTTGAAAAGTAGAAAAATCTATACTTTTTGATTGAATATTGTGTACTAAATTAGTACAATTCATGGTGCACGGGATTTAACTTAATTCCAATTTACCTGAAAAGCATATGTGTCTTGGGAAAAATTTGTCGCATGGAAATGCACAATAGAACACATTTATGAAAAAATCCTGTTTTTGCAACAATTTTACAGACCAATCTTTAAAAAAGACGATTTTAACAGCAAAGCATAACTCAATGATGCACACAAGGATACAAGCACATTGACTTTTAAATAATAATTTGTTTATCAATTGTTCCATTGATTAATAGCGTTTGATTTTGTCTGTTTTTATAGTCTTCCCCTTTTTGAATTTGCCTTGGAGTTCGAGTTTTTTGTTATACTCTTTTTATTTTGTTAATTTATTATTGTCACAACTCTATGTCAGTAGTTCTTAACCAAATGATGCTGAAAAAAAACATGGCAATCTGGAATTTGCCCGTAACTGTAGCATTTTTTACAATAAAGTTATTTCCCCGCTGCTGCGATCCTTGCTAAGGCTGTATAAAATATATAAACAAACTTTGTGATTAAAATCAATTAATATAAAATTATAAAAAAATTTATTAACATTCATAAAAATTACAGCCTGTACAAAGAAATTTGGAAATTAAAGAATACTCACATATAAATACAATATTTTATTTTATATTTCACATATAAATACAATAACATATTATATTTCTAAATTAATATCAACTCATTACATATGAAACATAAAGATTAAAACGTATGTGACATGCAAGTATTTAAACTTGTGAGAATTTAACAAAAATTGACCTAGCTGTTTTGCCATTCTAATTAAAAATCTGGATATACTTATAGTGAAATCATTAAAATTTGTGTCATATTACCAATACTCAAGGTGAAGTTTATCTATTCGAAATTTTTCACCATTCAACACTTACACTTGAATCTTTATGCTTTTTGAAACATCTATGTTTTTCAACCATATCTTGCAGGATGTAAACCTATAGTATTGCAGATTAATCACCCATTAAATCTCATTAAAAGAATACAACAACCATTTATTTCATAAGTTCTATATGCACACTTCTAAGATTTTCTTTTAATTTGAAACTTAAATTCTAGAGTTAAAGGCAACATTTGCAGTTAGCCAAGGCGTACTAAAAATATATGTTCACACTATAAGTACTTTTAAAAGTTCCAGATCTTAACCTAGGTGCCCCAGAAGCCAGAATTTCTCACTTGATACACAATTAAACACTTAAGATCCTAACAAAAGAAATAATTATAAAAAAAAATCGCTACTGTATTATACGCGAATTTTTTTGCGGTAATAAAGGTAATGTTAAATGTGTATGATTCCGTTCCTAACAAAGGAAAAAGAGAACATCCTTCTTAAGGGACCCTCCCAATGAAAGATATAATCATTTTATGAAGTTATGACATACAGGAATAATAATAGTATTATTCATACAATAAAATTAGCTGATCTGTCCAAAAATGTTCCCGTTTTCACAGTTTGCCCAATAAGCTAATATCATTGTCACTTAAGTGAGTGGATATTACGATGCTTTGAGAACTGCAATATGTTATATTGCACATGTATCACTACACGCAACTGCGGTCTAGCTTCGAAAAAACGGTCTATGACGTAATCATTCTACTTTTTAAGATCCGTTTGAAAGGGAACGGTTGTTGTTTTGGTCAATTCAACCCGTCGACATCAGTGAACTGTCAACCCCCGGCAAAATAAACAGCACACGTGCGAACTAAATACATTATACTAATACAATAAACCGAAAACTTATCTGCATCAAAAGGCTTAGATTCGTAGTCAGCATTTCCGTGTTGTTGACATGAAATTTCATTGATACGGTCATATCTATATATAAATTAAATGTTCACAAAACTTTAAATCGTTCATAAAACTAAGGATTTCTACCACAGGAATAGATTACCTTAGCTGTATTTGTCAAATCTTTTCGGATTTTATAGTCCTAAATGCTCTATATCTTCGTACTTGATTTGGTCTTTTAACTTTTTTTTTATTCGAGTGTCACTGGTGAGTCTTTTGTAGACAATACGAACGTCTGGCGAACGAAATTGTAAGCTAAGCCTAGTATTTTTGGTGATTTCTCTTACTGTTTTTGTACTAGGTTGTCTATATGATTATTCGGCGGTAATTCTACTATATATACATGTGAATATTATTGTTTATGGACAAGTCATTCGTCTCAAAAATTTCAAATTCAATGATAAAGGTTCTGTGTTCGTTATTTGCTTGGTTGATATGCCATCATCCCATCATGCTGTTTATGAATACTATACTACATACATGTATATGCATTGTTATAATAAAAAAAAATGCATCACAAAGACTTCTTATTATCTTCAGGCATTTTCCAGTAACTTTTTAAATTGAGATTGGTTTGCGCTTGGTGCTTTATCTCTGGAAAGATGAGGTTTATTGAATTATTTTCTGTGTTTCGAACATGGTTTTAAAAAATAGGTTGGTTTCAATTCTTGGAACCATCGCGCTAAAATCGGCAATGAATTCTTTTAAGATACTTTTATTTTATTGCATTTCTGCGTTGCTGCTTGCATGTGCATTATTAACCACGAAACAATCTTAATTAAAATGTACCAGGTGATGACCACTTTGGTACATAGTAGCGCTCTTTCGAAAGAAAAATGGTATTTTTTTCATTATACAAAGTTCATTCATGAGCTTTTTATATATATATTAAAAACAAACAACAAAAACACACCAATGTTCCACGAATTTAAGCTATATTCATTTTATGTTCATTGTAATGCACTTTGCATACTATTACTATTTATTGCATCTTATTGTCCTTTCTTAATTTGTGAAAGGGAAAGGGATACATGTAATTATCCTTATATTTTTCATAATCAAGTACATGATAATTTTTCATTTTACAAAGTTCATTGTTTTCGCCGGTGTTACATTTCGACCACTCTCTTTGAAAATCTGGAAAAGGGTCATTACTACAAAAAATTCAATAATTTTTTTTTCAAAGTAAACATTGTACATTTCACTGTCAGTCAACTGTGTCAGTTCACGTAAACATAAGGATGATAGTTGTATCTATACCTTCCAACAAATGAAATAGGATGTTATTATGTGTTCATTTTTAAAAAGATACAATGTTGTTTCTGAATGACCAAACGCTTATTGTATTTCCAACAAACACAGCATACAAATTTAATATAAAATGACGCACAGTAATGTTTCCGTTTTATAATAACAAGTCTGTTTCCGTTTAATTTCGTGTGATTCCCTCAGATTTTGTTTATCACCTTGAATGTTTATTCTAAATTTGAACAAAAACTATAAACTATATGTTTGATCTGGATTTGACAGTAATGAGCTGTAACATGTAAACACTTTTTAGATATGTAAGGCACCTTTTTCCTGCTTGTCGAAACCTGGATTTTTCAAATACATGTATGTTGAATAAACTTACAGTTTTCGTCACACTTCTTTAAAGTGCTTTAATAAAAGGAGAAGTGCAGAAAAAGTGACAAAATCAAACGTTAGACTTTATCAATTACCGTAACGAATGGAAAACAACTGTCATATTTCTGACTTGGAATAGGCATTTTCCGAACAACATCAAATCAGTTAAATGGAGATGTCTTATCAAAGCGGAACTATGCACAAACAAAAAATAACAAAAAAGACAATTAATAGAGAGTGCCAATCTAAGGATACTTGTGATAACAGTAGGCCCTTTTTAAGCTTAATTTCAACGAACAATTAAATCATATTCTACAATTCTTAAACGTAAACAATCTACCTTTCTAAGGAAATTGACGACGCGACTCTTTACTAGAAATTAGATGCAACAGTGGTTTAACGATGTTCAAATCTCATAAATACATCAAGATATAAACAAAAACTGAAGGATTTGCATGAAATCCTTCGAGTGCGTCAACGTGGTATTAAAGCATCACTGCTATGCGTACATAACCTGTCACGATAATAGACACTAAGTAAAAGTATAATATTTGTAAAAGGACACAATCGGTACTGTATAGATAACACACATATCTCGTATCTAAAGATATAAGACCATTAAAACATATGGGTAGTAAGTGGAGACACATACATATCGTATCTGTTAACCAATTTTTTATTGATACCTGTTAACGTGTGTAGTTGTGATTTCAGTCGTTCGTTGAATCCATAAATAAAATATCTAGCCAATGCCTTTTATATTAACTTATATTTTTTCTGTACTGCCATAGGACATTTTTCCCGAGTTAATTATTGAAATTTATATAGGATTAATCTTCATTTTTATTAAGGAAAGATTTGACAGAAATGTAATTTATACAGCTTTACTGCCCTAATTAAAAAATATTAAGTAGTTTAAAACAGAAATCAATAGTATATCTTTTGTTGGATTTCAGCAGAGCTATATCCAAAATGTATGGATATTTAAATAAAGTTGAATAGGTAGGCCTACACTTTATTTTGATTCACACAGCTTGTATTGTCGGTAGGTAGAAGAAGACACTAAATAAAAGTAAGTTATATGTTGAATATGTACAAAGGTCTGCTGAAGAGAAATTCTGATTTTGATTTGAAAGAGATTTTTGCCGTTTGTCGACACATTCGATCAACGTTTCTGGTCCCATAAACCTATTGACACTAGCATGTTTCCTTGAATTTGGTTTAAAACTGAGAAGAAAAAATGTTCGAGATGTTAAGATCTACCTTCTGATCATTTCATTAAGGAAAATTGATCAGACAGACAAGATCTACAAATAAGTCAAACATGACTGAAATCGAAAAGACTCCTTATTGGAGTTATTGCTCTTTATGACGAATTTTACAATTGTTTTGCGTTTTTGGTTTATACCTTACAAAAGTCTTCTCTTCTGAAACTTATGGTTCAAATTTAACCAAACTTGATCAAACCCATCATTAGGGTTTATATATTTAAAATGTGTCCGATGACTTCGTCTGTAAAAAACATGACGGACATGGTTAGAAATAGAACATAGGGGTAAAATGCAAGTTTTGTCTATTATCTTGAAAACCTCTATCAATAGAGACAATTTGACAGGGGCAAAAATGTTTGAATGTTAAGATCTACCTTCTGTTCATTTACGTCAAAACTGTCAGACGACTTCATATAGGAGTTATTGCCCTTAAATGTAAAATTTTAACATTTTTTTTTTATTTTTGCTGATTATTTTGAAAACTTTGATAGACAGAAAGAATATTCAATTTAGAAAAGTGATCAGCAAGGCAAGATCTACAAATAAGCCAACATTGCTGAAACTGTAAGGAGAATCCTTATTGGAGCAAGTGCTCTTAAATAACGATTTTTACATATTTTTTTAGTTTATCTCTTTAACACATGTATTTCAAATGTATCATCATCGGTTAATGTTTAGGTTAGAGAAAGGTGTCATCAGAATGTATAATCACCAGACACTATCAGCATACCAGCTATCTTAATCCATTGTCAAAAGGGACATGAATAACTGGTTCAACAAATTTATTGTTTTGTACATACATCGTATGTCAGTTTTCTCGTTTGTTTTACATTTGTCATTTCGGGGTCTTTATAGCTCACTAGCCGGTATGGTTTTTGCTCATTGTTAAAGGTCGTACGTTGACCTATACTTGTTATCTTCTATGTCATTTAGTCTCTGGTGAAGAGTTGTGTCGTCTCATTGGCAATCATATCACATCTTGTTATTTTGATATGAAATTTTTTTAATATTAACCTTATTCATCACCCACATTTTATCTGCAACATATTTTGTATTTTGTATCCCGAGTGCTTTTCTAGAACTTAAGTGAAAAAAATTCCTAGGAAAAATATTAAAAGAGTTTAATAATTTATGAATCTATGTCATTTTCAGTGCATAACATAAACATTATTCAATGTGAGGCAGTATCATATAATCCAATTTTAACATTGCTTTTAACTATATTGGATTGACCATTTCATAGAAACTTAACAAAATATTTTCAATTTTCTTGAAATTGTCAAAGAAGGATTTGGCAATACTGTTAATGACTGAATGAGAATTAACAATGCACAAGACTTTATGGCTGTTATTTTCCTCAGGTATGAAAGATCTTGGTAAATCCAAGTATTTAATAATGTATTTATCTTTTCAATTTTCTGTTCAAAATTACATGCAGTCTTATCGACAGCAAAATATCATAGTTTATACCTAAAAGTTCATTTTCCCCTGTTTGCTCGTAGACATGAACACTCGGAGAACTTTTCTGAAATACAAACAAGAAAAACAAGTGCTGTTTCTTTTGAATAATGGATAGATACGTAATGAGTATTAAGAAGGTCAGATTTAATATTGTAGAATAAGGTCTAGAAATTTTGTCACTTGATTGTGGGTTATTTTTTAAATCAAATATAAACAAAAGCAAAGAAACATTACTTTTATTGCTGATCTTCATCTAAAGTCACTGTTAGAACTTTCACACAAAAAAAAAGTTCAATTCGGCTATGCTGAGTTTCTAGTCTTTATGACTGTACATAAAATTGTCATGTCACCGATAACGACACTTAATTTATAATATAAATAAGAAGATGTGGTATGAGTGCAAATGAGACAACTCTCCATCCAAGTCACAATGTATAAAAAGTAAACAATTATAGGTCAAAGTACGGCCTTCAACACGGAGCCTTGCACGGAGCCTTGGCTCACACCGAACAGCAAGCTATAAAGGGCCCCACAATGACTAGTGTAAAACAATTCAAACAGAAAAACCAACGGTCTAATCTATATAAAAACGAGAAACACAAATGAACACACCAACAAACGACAACCACTGAACAACAGGCTCATGACTTAGGACAGGCACATACAAATGCAGAAAAATAAAACGTTTTAACAGGCGCCAACCTTCACCCTAACGTGAAACAGTAGTGTAACATTACAACATAAAAAGACACACTATAAAATATCAATTGAATTGGCTTAACTCGATCATAAAGACATATAAACAAAAAAACAAGTAAACATACACTGAAAAAATTTAGGATGTGAAATACCGTTTTAAAAAAGTTTTCTACAGGTACAGTCAAATTTACTAATCAAAATTATAAAATTGTTTTAATGTGATTTTTGGTAACGAAATCCCTGACTTAATAATTTACCAGTGATGCATTGATTACGTTCGTTAAAATCTATGACATGACTACACACACGGGCATAACGAACGAGTTGGTATATATAAACACCGTAGGATGAAACCAAAGGAACATCGCCGTCTAAAAAGGAAAATTAACAATAGGGAATGAAACATCGTCTCTTTTGTCGTAAAGTGCATTTCTAAAATAGTATATAAGGTAATGAAGGGTTTCACATAGTCTTCTGCATAATTTATGAAATTGAGTTCATTTTCCCCTTTTTGCACATTATTGGTAACAGTTTTAAGCTCAAATACATACCCATTTATAACAAAAAATCCTGTTTCACCCGGTATAAAACGGATACAAATAAATCCGTACGTTGACACGTCCTAAGCGATAATCAGGATAACATTTTGGGATGACAACAATCCCGAGTGCTTTTCTAGAACTTAAGTGAGTATAAATCAATGTGTACACGAACATGGTAGTTTATTTAAACAATCATTTAATTGTCGCAAGTTTCAGATTTTTTATAGAAAGTTCGAAAAAGCGGCAAGATGTAAACGCACAAGTATGGTGCAGTTTTTTCTAAGTTTTATCAGGTAAAAAATGTTCAATATCTTTTCTTAAATTTACTATTGCGTAATAATACTTTAAGCAATAATAAATAACTACACGTTAAATTACCGCGTACCTTCAAATGTTCCCTAGAAGTCTGAATAAACACGGTATCATATAGTCACATAATGAATGGGAAAAAAATCTAAGATCGCTGGGATTTTCTGTATGTGAACACTTTTGGGTGTACTTTAAGAAATAAACTGATATTTTTCATTACAAAATTCTGCACAGTACTGTTAGCACAGATGACCTGTTATATAAATGTAAACTTAAAGAAACACACCTGTTTTTACAATGAAACAAAAGAGACAATACAAAATTTTTTTTGGGTATGTTACATTGTGAGAGGTTACCACTAAAAATATAATAGAGAATCAGATTGCAGTTATGAGCATCTGATATCAAAATAAAACATTCTCTTGGTATATTATAGATATAGCGGGAAATGCTTTCAATGTCCTCATGTCGTTCTATATCTATTCTTGTAGATATAGCTCACTGTTAGATTGTGTGAAGATAGTACTTAAGATGTTAAAAAATGATAACATTATTGAAAAATTATCATCCAGCTTTCACTGTTCGCCTGCAATAGGTGAGAAAATAGTGAGAAATGGGAACCATTTAAACAATTCACTTTATGATACAAGAAATGTTGATCATAAAAATAGGGGGGGGGTAACGTAACTTGATGCACATCACAAATTGACGGTTCGAAATATATATATGTTAAATGATGTATACTTTCTACATTTGTAGAGAAAATAATGAAAACAAATGCCACAGTATGTTTTTCTGAGCACATGTATGTTGTGTCAATAATAATTTTCGATTAATATCATGCTAATCGTAAAGGAATATCAGTTTTTGTTTTTGTTTTGTTTTTTTTTCCTTTAACATAACATTAATATTGGCACTGTCAGGTCATAATAGTAATACATGTGGTGGATCCAACTTTCATAAAAGAATGTATATGATTATTATATAAGATGAAGAAAAACAAAATATAAAAAATATAAAAAAATAAATCAGCCAAAATTTTATAGCATTCACTATAAGACAAGAATAAAATTCCATTCCAAAGGAGTACTCAAAATAAATATTAAAAGAAATTCATCAACGACACCAGGCTTATATGTTGAACGCTAGACGCTTGTTTCGTCTACATAATCATAATGCTCATCAGTGGCACTCGAATGAAAACAGAAGACGAATCAAATAAAAGTTGAATAAGCCTTAAAGTCTGTAGCACTGAAATAACCTGTAAATATGCGATGATTTAGTCACAATATATCTACTTCTTTGTTCTTTTCATAATACATTAAATGTTCATAGGCCTTGATGCAATGTATACTTTAACTATAAACTTGTTTTTCATAACCCATGTTTCGAAAAGATACATGTTTGCGTCTAAGTGACTCTAATTTGAGATGGTTGTGCACTTGACATGAAGCGAGTTATGTTGATATGTAAAACCCTTTCCTTTAATAAGTCGATACAAATAAATAAGCCAACCTGTATCTACACATGCATTATCTATAGTTACAGCTAAGTGGGTACGTATACGATCAATTGGGATGTCGACCAGTCTGAAGAAAACTCCAGAGATAATTCAGCATGTTCAAAGGTTGAATAAAATAAGCATCAAACAAAACTGTAAGCTTATAGGACGAAATGAATCTAGGGTATAAGACCATTAGAAAACAATTAATACACCAAGTTTGGTATATATTCGGAAATAAGAGCCTGCACTCTATTTCTTTTTATTTCACTAAGCATTTAAGGATATTAATCAGTGCAAAATTTGTTACAAGGAATATAATTATTTCGGGCTCCAACTCTTATGATTCATAATTTTACCAAAAAGATGATATTTCACTTCAGAATATTTTATGTTCATTTTTCGTAAACTTGTCGATATGTCAAGAAAAAGAAAATACACAAAATAGAAGAATTTTCTAATGCGTCCACAACCGTAACCGAAATTCATATTTATTCGCAATGAACTTCTCAAGTATACAGTAGAAGCGGGGAAGAAGAATCCAGAACAAACTCATATGTCGAAAGCGATCAAAAATTGCCATGGCAGAAAACGAAAAAGGACCAAAAGACAAACAACACTTTTCAAAACACAACATAGAAAACTTAAGACTTAGCAGCATAAACCCCATCAACAACTGAGGTTGATCTCAGGTGCTCTGGAGTGGTAAGCAGATCCAGCTCAACATGTGACAACCGTCGTGTTGCTGATATAAGAACAAAGCTGGTGATAAGTATATTTCGGTAGGTCACATTCGAGGAAAAGAGAATGGGATGGTGGTTACGATAATCGGAACAAATTTGTCTTCATTGGTGAAACAGATGTCCCATAACGGTCAACTACATATAACTCGTGATGGCGTCTTTATAATTGTCGAGCATCTCTTGGTTTTATGACTTCCTTGTAAGAAGCAATCCTTTAACAAGAAAATTAGGAAATGTAAGCTCTGGAATATCGTATCACTGGAAGGTATATACTGCTACATAGAAATGAAAGTTAGTTCACATTTGGGACTCTGAAATCATCTCTTTTGTCAAAAAGTTTTGCTCTTAACCGACCCTTTTATTTTATTGTCAATTTCTAAATGTAAATCAAGATATGATGCAGACTTAATTGTATCTATTGTAGCCTTCATTTATAGTTCAATTGGACAGATGTGTTTAACATACTTTTCAAACTTTGAGTTATTTATCCTGTATGAAGTCAGCCTTTGTTTATTGCTGCTTCACAAAACAAATTCAAAGACGCCATAGTCTATCGTCTGCTAGATTTAATTTTATGTAAACATTTAACTATTAGTTTGATATATTTATCATGTAATTATTTGGACTTTAATCTTTCAATGAAAATAAAATTTTATTAAGTTGGCGCGTCCGAAGCGCTTTTCTTGAATTACTTTAATCGCGAACACTCAAAAGCATTAGTTCAAAAGCTACGGGTGTAGGCAAACCTGAATACGCGTGAAGTTCAAAAGCTACGGGTGTAGGCAAACCTGAATACGCGTGAAGTTCAAAAGCTTCGGGTGTAGGAAAACCTGAATACGCGTGAAGTTCAAAAGCTACGGGTGTAGGCAAACCTGAATACGCGTGAAGTTCAAAAGCTACGGGTGTAGGCAAACCTGAATACGCGTGAAGCCATATGACCAAATTGAACCGTAAAATTAACTTTTATACGAATGAAAGTAATATCGATTGTTTGTCAATGAAACAACAACCTAACAACAAATCAAACTATAATACAACTATCAATCTAATGTAATAAAACGGAAAGTATTTTGTATTCTATTTTCAAGGTCTATATCATCCCGAGACTGTATACTATATAATCTGAATCATTTTTAAAAAAAATACCCTAGTAGTTATAAACTAGGGTCATTTCAACGTTTTTGCTCGCCGTACTTGTGTTCTCTAGTTTTTCTGGATTTGAAAGAAAATATTTATAAATTGATTAGTACTTGAAAGAAACATTTTTTGTTTGTAAAGATATATTATTTTTTAATTTAATTTGCAGTAGCCTCAGAACACAGTCAGATTCAAGGTACGTCACTTCATGCTAATAGATGTATTTTTACTTGTTTTGGCATGATCCTACTTTTGAATATTAGGTATTGCCGACAAAATTACGTTCATTTTAATATTGCGGTATCTAACAGAACTACATACCTAAAATAACGGCTGATTTGTTTAAAATTTTTATGACATCAAAACTTGTACATGTAAAATAGTCAATAAAGATTAAAAGGTTACAATCACTAGGCAATACTGTTAATAATTAGTAAATTT